>NC_047157.1:2150000-3357500 GCF_009819705.1 Hippoglossus hippoglossus | reverse complement strand
TATCTAAACAAGGATGTCTATTTCTTTCCATTTATAAAAGATCATAAACTCTTTTGCTAAATAATCTTTTCTTACCACTGTGGTGTACATGCCACAGTGACAGTTTTTTTGACTATCATGTTAAGTTCATGAAATAAGAAGTCGAGAATGGTTAATGTTAACATTATTAACTGTTTGCTGCAGGTGTTGTATTTACTTATTTCGCTCCAGAAATGAACAAAATATGAAATTCTTTGCTCAGACGCGTTCACAACGGCATCAAATCCTCCGCAGGATTCAGGTGGGGGGGTGTTCAGCAGACAAACGTAACGTAATAATTCCACTGCAGAGATCACGTGATTTTGTTCACAGCATATCGGCACCAGCGTTGGCTCTTATCCCCACAAACTCTCTTGACATCTTCGTTGGTGTCTTCTATGCGTGTGGCTCTGCTGTTTTTCTGCAGATGTTTTTTGTTCATTTTTGTGTCTTTTGCATGTTCGAAGCTCATCAACGGTCCTGAGAATCTCCTGAGTTCCGTGCATGTCTGGAAGTACATCGTACATCTGTCTGTCTGTATGTGGAGCGCATTTATATCGCAAACCACTCATCTTATCAATAGAAGGGGACATGTGATAGGAACCTGACGAATCAGCAAAAGTTACGTTGTGACCGAAAGACCCAAGCTGTTGTGCGTGTCTACGTCAGTGTCTACGCGGCCCCAGGAGTTTTCAAACTAAAATAGGGCCAGCAGCAACTTCTCTGTTTCAGCAGCTCTAAAACTCCAGAGTAGTGTGGACGCCAGGAATATCCATAGCAGGGTTGATGCATTTTCATCTGTGGATATAGCCTAACTGTATCTCCCTGTTTCCATTGATTATACAAAGCTAAGATATCCAGCCACTGGCTTCAGCTTCACATTGAAAAGACCCACACGAGAGGTTTCACTCTTCATCAATTAAATCTCAAAGAGAAAATTAACTAGTCTGTTTTCCAAATTGTCAAATAATCACTTTTTTGTTGGACATAAAGATAGAAAAACAAGTAGGAAAGAGTTTTTTATTTACTTAGAGCCTCTGTTGCTCCTTCCCTGCCTGCGTCTCCGGTGTCTCCTCCTTCCTTCAAACCAGCACCGGGGGCACAAACAGGCCATTATGTCAGACGGGCAGACATGATTTCTCTCTGTCTCTCTCTCCCATACAGCACACAGCCCGACCGCTTCCTCTGCCTGTGAATGAAAGAGGAAGTGCAGAGGAGACTGAAGTGTAAAGACTCCTCTGTCTCCCCCGTCTCTCTCAGACAGGAGTGACACCACAGCCGACAACAACAACAACAACAACAACGACAGTGACAAGCGGTGCTGCAGAATTATTCATGAGGGCTGAAGAACGCAGCAGCAAAGAGCTCAGTGTCTGCAAAACTCACTCACTCAGCAGCCTGTGTGTTTTCAAAGCGGCCCCGTTCATGAGTTACAACCCCAAACTTACACCCTCCGAGAAGAGATTTCCCTCTCAATGGCGCCCACCTGGTCTGAGAAAGGAAGGCGCCAAGCTAAAGAACCAACTATCAAAGTGCCTATTCTCTAAGTTGGTTGAAAAGTTTGCAGTTTGTCACAAGTGGCGCTCTGTTGCAGAATGAGACAACTTTGTGTGACACCTGAGCTCAAACAAAGCGGCTGTTAAGACACTGTGTGCTTGTGGGAGATACATCTCACATCCATAATGAGGAGATAAACAAACTTTGTCGACTCAGTGAGACTTTGGGAAAGATGGGCAACAATACTTTTACCCAAAGCGTTGCATAAAGGAGAGACTGTGCTGCTACACAAGAAACCCCTCTTATCTCCCAGCTTTAAAAGACAACCGTCTCCCTTATGTAACACTGCGTTTAAATACCTTGTTACTGCTTTCATTAGACTCCAGTGTTTTGTTTGTGTGTCGAAGAAAGGTTTTGTGTGTTTTGCTGACTGAGCCTTGAAAAGCTGCAGTCCTCAGTGGAGTCAGCATGTGCGGGATCTTTAATGCTGGCACATTAGGAAAATACATTTGTTTGGTTCATTTTGTTTCACAGCGAGGAAACTTACACTTAAATATAAACTATCTAATAAAGGAAAAAAACTGTACCCCAGAATATTCTTGTAATATTAACCTAACTGTCAAGCATGTTAAAATGAAAAAATAGCAGAGCTGTCAATGTGATTTTTTCTCACATTCATTCACCTATTTAATTTGATGTCAACGTAGTCTCATTAAATAGTTTGTCATCAGGTCAAATTTAAAATTCATCCAGAACTTAATCTCACAAGCAGAGTGAAGAAAGGACCACCAGCCTCAGCTGCACTTTCTATTTCGTGATAATTAGCAAATGTTAGCATGTTAACACACTAAGATGCAGCCCATGGTAAACATTACACCTGCTGATCAGCATGGCAGCATCATTAGGGAGTTTTAAATAAGCCAGGTAGGCAGTCTGCTGGAACATCACATTAAAATATAGGTTTGCAATTTTTTAGGTCAGGTGCCTATATGAATTCTGAAACTGCTTTTGTTTATGATTCCTTACTTTCTTACTGTACATGCAGAAATGTGAGTGTAAAGGCTGCCGCACACTAGGGGAGTTTTCTGGACCGATTTTTTAAATGTGGGAGACCACAGACATAATGACAGATTTAAATGATTTTTAAACTTATAATTGTCAGGAACACACACACTGGACGATTTGGCCTGAACGTAAGACCACACACTTGCCGTTAGGAAAAGATTTCACAGTGGCGATTCCAGAGACTTGGAATCTCACAGAAACTCACAAGATTCTTCTTCAGTGTTTTTATGGCAGTTGACAAACAACTTTTAGGGGCATTACCGGCACGTTCTGAACTGGAGTGTGGAGCACTCGCTCGATTGAACTTGTCTTCACAAGAAAATCAAACATGGAGGAGGACCTACGTTGTGTGTTCTGTTTTGCAGGGAAAAACAAAAAAGAGGGGGTAAAAATATGGTTAATTGGAGATGTATTGTTGTTGTTTTTAGTCGCAGTTGTACAAGTACCCAACAAAGTGACGTTTCCCAGTCAGCTCGCTCTCATTGGCTATTGTGGGTTTCTGTCGGAGCCGATTACTGTTAATATCAAACATGCTTGATATTAACCATTTCAGATTGGGGAGGCATTAAGATTATTTTGTAAACCCCTCACTCTTCAAGATTATTTGGGCAGATAATCGGCACCGACTGACCTCCGGTTGGGAGCACCCCCGCGGTTGTCTGATTGGGCGAATCAGGTCCTAAATCGTCCCGATTATCCTCTAGTGTGCAGCAGCCTTAAGACAGACTCCTCTGTGAATCTATCCTATATTAACCTCATGTTGACCGAGCTTGGACTTGTTTTTGAACCGATTTTGTCCCCCCCTCTCTTGGAGATCTCTAAATGGCGGGAGAAACAGTCACGATGACCAAAAAGCTGTTTCCATGTACAGTTCAGAGAGTGAATATAGTTTTTACGAGATATCTGCACAAATGTGAACTTCTCCTTCAGGAGTCAGTTCAGAGTTAAAGTGAGAGTGTTCCTCTCCAGAGCATCTTGGATTTAAAAGATTAGTTTAAAAATAGAATCTGTTAAAACATGTTCTGCAATTATCTGGACAACTCATCTCAGAGATGTATATTGATTTCTGGGATGTACTGGGGGATTTCTGCACTGTAGGGCCCGTGGACTAGTGTACACAATCAATTCACCAAGACGAAAAACCATAATTACATTTACTGAGAAAAAATGTAATTATTAAATATTTTTTTGCAGCAAATCTGTCATAAAACAAGCAGAAAATATTTGTATTGAGATCACTGTGGCCCTGCAGGTATGCTGCAGTCAACCATCCATGCCACTCTCTAATCTCATCGCTTCAATGGCAACGTCCCTCAAACATAGAGTTGTGAGAGTGGAAACAGACAGCAGTGATAAGTGCAGTCCCCGTGAACAGGATGGAAGGTCCCGGGTTCAGGGGCTGCCTATCTCGGAGTCAAGGCCATGCTACGGTGCATCATGGTGGGTGCATGACTCCCCTGAAGCTCCCTGGAGGCACCACAGGGCTGGATCTGATGAATGTGGGTCACAGGGAGCCCCCTCTGCACGTGCGTGTGTGTGTGTGTGTGTGTGTGTGTGTGTGTGTGTGTGTGTGTGTGTGTGTGTGTGTGTGTGTGTGTGTGTGTGTGTGTGTGTGTGTTTGTGTGTGTGAGACAGTCCCCACCCAGACAGCCTTTGGGGTAATAATGAGGAATGAACCCATTTCTCAAAGCAGGCAGTGGAGCATAAAGAGGACACATACAAACAGATGAAACATCAACATATGACGACACACGTGCAGTCACACACATACACATGTGTGTATAAAAGTGTGTAAAAAGGGATTCTCAATTATAAATATGGTTTACACTTTGGGAAAAGAAGCCGTTCCCCTTCACAGATCGCACAGCAAACACAGCCAAGAAAATAAACACACAGTGGCTCTTTGGTGCGTATTGTGTAACGCTAACAGTGCCCTGCTGAGCTGCTTGCAGCGCACTTCCACTGTGTTTGCTGTTTCAACCATCCTGCCTCATGGATGCCTGTGACTGAGGCATGAATACTGCATGGCTTTCCTGAAAGCACAGGGTCCTGTGGAACTAGCAGGCAAAGTGTACGGGTTCCTCTGCAGGTCACTGTGCCACACTGTCTCCGCTCTATATTTACTCTACAGGAACCTGACTGTGAGTGTGTACAGTGTGAGCGTGTGTATGTGTGTTTGTGTGTCGGGTAGATGGGTGGGCTGGGATAAGAGAGAGATGCTGAAAGACTGAAAGGGCGTTTACGTTTGTATGCAGTAAGGTGATGTTTGTGTGGATGAGTGTGTGCACACACTTATTTATGTGTTAATGTGAGAATCTGAGCATGTGTGTGTTAATGTGAGTGTGTGTGGGGGGGGGGGGGGGGGGGGGGTTGGGTCACCACGCATACAGAATGCATTTTTGTGCACATGAAGGTGAATGTGTATTTGTAAATGCATGTACTGATCGGTGTGTTTATGGTTGTTTTATGAACCCGGGGATTGGAGTACATGTGCAACTGTGTTGGAGGTGAAATAACACTCTTTTCCTGGTAATGTCACATGTTTGCCAGCATGGACCAATGCTCAAACTGCATGGAGAATGTATTCAGTGTACCAGAAGAATCATGATGTCTCACACTGAGCAGGGGTGGGGGAAGGGTGAGTGTGTGTGTGTGTGTGTGTGTGTGTGTGTGTGTGTGTGTGTGTGTGTGTGTGTGTGTGTGTGTGTGTGTGTGTGTGTGTGTGTGTGTGTGTGTGTGTGTGTGTGTGTGTGTGTGTGCATACATGTGAGAGAGACAAAGATGACCAAACACTAGCTAGAGACAATATGTGCGCCACATTTCCCATTTCCTTGTAGTTAAGTGGGGCAGCAGCTCTTTTGGTGATAACAGCAGGGAATTCAGACAATGGCGAAGGTGATTCAATAAACAACCCAGATGCTTCATTTTGAAACAGAAAACACACACACATATTTCACTCCACACGCACACACACAATATAGGTGCACAATGAAAATCTCTTTTGCAGAACTTGACATATGGTGCACACAATTTCCCTCTCAATTTCAGATCCAACTCCCACAGACGTCCTCGCATGCCGGCAAATTGCCACACCCCCCTCCCCACTGCTCCCACCACCCTCCCTCTGCTCCTCTTTCCTCATCTCCCCATCTCTTCATCCCTCCCTCCCAATTCACTCCTCTTTCTGAAAGTCATCTGCTCGCTAAGCAGTAAGCAACATCGCGGGCCGCTCGCAGAAATGAGAGTATACAAATGATTTGTGGCACAGGCGTCCCACTGGCGCCAGGCTTGATGGCGGTGTGGAGAAGGAGGAGGGGGATCGAGGGCGGGAGGGGGGTGGATAATGTCACTTTCACCTTGTGTTCCTCTAGCAGGCCCATGATGATCATTTTTCCCCATTTTCGTCGCAAATTTGTTTCGGGCCGGGGCTAGCAGGAGAAGAGAGAGAGTGAGAGAGCATGAGGGAAAGATGGTGGGTGAGAGTAAGTCCCCCACGCTTCACAAAGTGGAGGCAGGGAGAGGGAGGGAGAGAGAGGGGTAAACAAGAGAGGAAGGGGAGGAGGGTACATATAAGGGGGGATGGAGCAAAGAGGAGAGGTGGGGGGCACATCTGCACAGTGACCTTTTTCTGATCCAATCTCACTGATGAATCCTAATGAAGGATTTAATAAAATCACAGTTTACAATCTGTCTCTGCATCAAAGCGTGCAATCCAATTCAAAAACACAGGCCCATCTACATTTCCAATATTGTTGCAAACCCATCAACCCCACCGAGCCCTTCCCCGAAAATAAGTGAGCACATGTTTGTGTGTGTGTGTGAGAGATAGATGGAGGGACAAATATTGGCCGGGCTGAGAGAGTGAGCGGCTGGCGCATTTGTTCCAGCTGTAGCCTAATGTCACAACTCGTCATATTCATTTGGCCCTCTAATGAGGCTAAAGTCAACAAGGTGCAGCATCCATGAGTGGAATTGCTGCTGCGGCACACTGCTAAATGAACAGAGAGAAGTAGACAAGAGAGTAAAAGACACAAAGGACATGATACTGAGAGAACATGGCAATTCATTTCAAACTTGATAATGTACAGGCCTGCTGTAAGTTCACGCAAACACACACACACACATTTCATACACGCCAGCATAAGATTGCATTGACATTTTCCTGAAATCAAAAGGGCACACCTGTTACACTGTCAGTGAGCTAGGAGGCTGCAGCGTAAACAAGACAGATGGACAGATCAATGTGACTGTTTGAATGTCTCTAAGTTGATGCAGTGAATTGAAGAGGGCCAACGGCTGTAAAGCAAAACACTGAAAGACCTGAGAGGCTCGGTAAATACTTAGCAACAGTGACATCTGCTGGTAATAAGTTACAATGGTAACGCTCTAACAGCCTTTAGTGGCCACGACAGAGGACTAAACCAACAATTCTAACAAACATACACACTACGAGTCGAAAGCTTTAGACCACCTCAATTTTTTTGCTGTTTACATTAGATTTGCATATTCCCATGCAAATCAAAGCATAGAACAAATCAACATTTGGATATTTTAGGAATAAGGAATCTTATTTGTTGAAATTTAAATAAAAATGGACTCATCCAGCAGCTGAACACTTGAAAACTTTAGACCTCGTTTCTAAAATGGAGATGAAACCCTGTTGCAGAGGTTCACACAAATGTGTTGCACTTGTAGTTTGCTTTGTTTTCACCTTATATCCAGTTCATCACAAACCCTGTAAGGTTTGGGCTCTGTTGGGTTTATGTCTATAATTTGTGTTGCTCTTCATCATGTGAAGCCTTCGACAGCTTCTGTTGCTGCAGGGGGAACGTATTTTATACCATACTTACTTTCAAGGCCTCATTTACTTTCATTGCTGAAGGAACTATGTTATTTAACTATTCATCCCTAAAGGCCTTTTCTTTTACCTTGGGTAGTTTCTTAAACTTGCAATTTAACAAGCTAGTGCAGTGATTGTTCAAAACATGTCTGTTTAGAATGGGCTGTTGATTGGCCGGTGGTAATGGGGGTTGCTGTTTTCTTTCCAAAACTGCAAAAGTGACCTATGATCAACCAGATACTGTTTTAACCCCAATCCTAGCACCTGTCAATGTCTGTGTCCGTCCAATATGGTGAAACCATAAAAATCACATAATCAAAATGACCTGGCAGGACAGATATTATTACTGGCTATTATTACTGGCGGGCCAGTTTTAACGCGTGTGGTTAGTTGTTGACCACTGGTTTAATTTATTAGAAGACATGTTTAACTCAGTCCATGACTGACTGACTCCACGCTGCACTTCCTGGGGCCATTAACAATATGCATGTCAAGTCTAAAGCCGATTGGATGAGCGGTTTGCAAGATTTGTGTTCCCTATCAAAGACATTTGTGGAATTTGTATATGTCAAATTTTTTGAATCCTCCCCCATGAAAATTAACCAATAAAGTTCACATCAAAACATTACACTCATCAGGAGGATTACTATTCAGTTGGATAATCCACTCATCAGCACTACACCTTGGACAGGACTCCATTTAAGTTTTTTTTTAGGACTTCCATTTAAATCAATGGAGTGTCTCTTTCAAACAAATAATATAAATATTAGACGAAATCCAGTGAGTTACTTAAATCTAAAAACAAATGTTAAATTGCTGAAGGTATCAATGTATGCCAATGGAGTGACAGCTTGTACTGAAAGTCATTTAAATATTCTTGAACATCACACCAGGCTGGATTGTCCTCCCTGTGTTTCGGTGAATGCCTCTGGGCCCAGTTGAACAGTTACGATTAAAATTTAAATCATTTACCTTTCAGCACTTAAGAAAAGTTCTTCATCAGCCTGTTTTAGATAGGAAACAAAACCAGATCAATAAACTAGCTTGCTTACAATGCTTCTCGGTTGTGATATGTTATTGATCTACACAGTCAAATTGTTTTTTTCATTTATGACCCTGAACAGAAGGAGTGCAGGTTCAGCTACAGTGCAGATCCCTTGGAGGGTTTCTCAGCAGGGTGGATGCTTGGAAAATTGGAGGTTGTATCTCTAGTTGAAGAGTAACTGCACCACCCTGCTGCCCCTGCCAGTGCCTCACTGCTGCATAACTCCGTCCACACTGTGGGATCAAAGCCACAATACCACTATTACGCAATAGATCAGTGTCAACTCTGAGGAATAGGTGCATTGATTGGATATGAGATCTAATGTCTGACTGCTGCCTGCAACTAAACATCTGTAATTTCTCCATGATTAGACCTCAGATTGCAATTACTTTCTGTATCGACAACTCCCGTTAATGAGACTGTTTGTGCCAGAATCCCAATCTACATGAACTGGGCTCTGAGCGTGTATAGTTTAATATGGATGTTTAGGTCTGGGGTATGCTCTAAATATCTCCAAATTCTGTGTGTGTGTGCGTGTGTGAGTGTGTACGCGTGTGTGAGTGTGTGCGTGTGTGTGTGTCTCCAGAAGGCCCGAGTTGATCAGAGTGTGGAGCGACAGCTGTGCTACAAATCAGAGCCCATTTACTGGTGACAGAGTCATTAACGCCTGCTCATCTCATAAAACACAATGCACATGGTCAAATACCATTCGCTCCATTCACGCTCATAACTCAGTCTACTGGGCACACTCACACACACACACAAACACAAAATCTCTCACAAAGCTAAACCGAGTGTGTCGATTGGAATGAGTATAGAGGGTGGTTTCCCATGTGTGTGTGTGTGTGTGTGTGTGTGTGTGTGTGTGTGTGTGTGTGTGTGTGTGTGTGTGTGTGTGTGTGTGTGTGTTGTTTGCAAATCCATAATAAGTAGGGTGATAACGACACAGAGGTAAAGATGGATATTTGCTAAAAGCACAGCAGCAGTAAACACTTTGTCTAAGGCTTGTTTTTACGATAAGTGCACAACATACTCACTATATTCTCTTCTTCTTCTTCTTCTCTCTCTCAATTTAGCACAAACACAGAAAAACAATACACACACACACACATATGTATATGTATATGTATATGTTTATATATATATATATATGCAAATCTACTGCATGAATAACATACTGCATACATAAACATTTAACATTCATACACAACCCTCGGCCACATTTTTTCACAGCTGATTTCTGCTGCCACTGCTACTACAACAACCTCTCTCCTCTGTTAATACCACAGTGTCATAGAGATACCGTAATATAATGCAATAATGTATTTTAGAGCTCAAGTCTCAAGAGGCAAAAGTAGAATCCATGCACTGCAAAATATATTTATACCATTGCTGGGTACAGAATTAATGAATCTGTTAATGCAGTGGCCCCACAAAGTATTCAGACCCTTTTGCTCACTTTATTGAGTCGTGGATTCAATTGTAATAATATAAAAATTAAACTGGCATTTTGTCCATTGATCTACAAAAATGCATCTAGATTCTTTAGAAAATGGAAACATAAAGAAAAACCAAGTATTCAGACTGTGGACCCTGCACATGGTAACAAGCATCATCTTTGCTTTCATTATTCTTGAGATGAGTCTAGAACTAGAAGCAATATTTCTCTCTACCTGTTTCCAATTGGAATGTTTAGACAGAGAAACATCTGCTTATATTACGTCCCACAATTCACACTGTATGTCAAGACAAAAAACAAGCCAGTCCAAAGAACTCTTTGTCGACCTCCATGATAATATTGCAGTGAGACACAGATCAGGGTATAGGTATTACAATCATTTCTAAAGGTTTGAGTGATCACAGGAGCACAGTAGCCTCAATAGTGAAACTGATGAAACACCAAGACTCTTCTTACAGCTGGTCTAAGTAATAAGGCAATAAGGATTTTGATTAAGGAGGTCAAAAAGAATTCAATGTTCACTCTAACAGAACTTCAAAAGTCCTCTGCTGGGAAGAATCTGTTTAAATGATGACCGTGGGAGTATACAAAAAATCAATTTTGCTTAGGAAGGTTCCAAACTTAGTAAAAATGACCCAGACGTATTTCAGCTTATCTCCTTTAGCATAAAAAACATTGCACCATCCTGTTGCTGTCCCACAATTCATTGCGGCAGCAAACTTTAAAGCGATGAAACCTCGTAGCACCTGGACAGACCGACGTAAATATATAAAAATAAAACAGCTGTTCTGTTCTCATGAGTTGATCCAGAACTGATGTGAATCTTCACATGATTGTCGAGGTCCTGATTTTATTCTCTGTCACGTCTCTCCAGTCAAGAGTCACAGTGACAAGTATATTGAACTTATGGGTCACAATATCATCCTCAGAAGTAAATATATATATAAAATTGTCATCCGAACTAAATACTAATATAAAAGTCATTTCAATCCCCTGATTGCGGAATGCACAAACAAAATGTTTACAATGTCCGTTCTGAATATTCCTCATGTCGTTCAATGTTTCAGTCTTGTTTGTTTTGATTTTATTTTCGACAAAATCTATTCTGTTGTGACTTCCTGTGAGTAAATGATGGTTAAATGTTCCCTGTGTATGAACTATTAAGTTATCTTTAGTTAGGAGGTGTCACTCTGCATTGGACAGGAAACCTCACTTCTGCACATCATCGAGTTTATCACTATATCGTACAGTCGTTGGTCTGTTTGTATCATTTTTAATAAATAAAGTTGGTTTGATAAAAAAAAAAACACCAAGTGTAAGTGGAGTCGGATTTTCTACACACCGCGGTTCTCCTTTCCTAACTCCTTACGGCTGCTCCTTCACATCTTTCCTTGACGTTGTGACGTTTTCCATCGGGGTCAAGGAATAGTGATTAGGAGAGATTATTTTGAGTTTCCAACCACAGCTGTGACTCAGCAGCACTTTATAAATCAGGATGCATGGTTGGCGAAAAGCCACTCTGACTCAAGGGCACATGACAACCTGTTTGTCAAAAACATTTAAAGGATGAGACAAAAATGTAACCATTTGAACAGAAATCTATAAACTATGTCAAGTTAAACCTGGCAAATACGATCTCATGGTGGTGGCCGCACCAAGCTGTTGGGAGGCCTCTAAGCAGCAGGGACAGGGAGATGGATGAATGTAGCCAAATACAGAGAGCTCTTTGGTATGAGGAAAACCTGCTGTAAAGTGCACACAACTTGAGATTTGGTTCATCTTTCAGCAGGACAATAAGTTGATCCATAAACAGCCAAGACAACACCAGAGTGGATTCAAGTATCTGACTGTCCTTGAGTATGCCCCCCCCCCCCCCCCCCCCCCATCTATTATTACTTCTCACTCTTTCATTATTATTATTATCATTTATTTTTTATCAATATAATTAACTGGTGCTGCTATCATTAATACCATCTATAAATGTCACTCTTATCATTTTCATTATAACAACTGGTCTCTCTCTTCTCCCCCTCCCTCTCTGGTTGTATTGAAGACCAAAACAGTTTTCTTCCTCATCACTGACAGTACCACCTAGTGTTGACGGAAAGCGAGGGTCAGCATCCCCCTCAGATTTATACACCACGTTACAAACTACTATCTCAGGATTAATGTGCCATAAGCAGGCACTGGGGTGTAAAATGTTACTAACCTCAATCTGATCTGGGGTCAGTTGCTGTACACTGGCAAGGTCATCAGCCATGTGTGAGCTTGCATCAACACCACAGTCATACCCACCAAGGCCAATTTAAATTCACTAGATCCACCAGATTGCCCACACTCATAAATATCAGTCCCCTAAACATGCCCGATTTTTTTTAATTTAAATTCATGAATTGTTCTCTGAGAAATCAACAGAAATGTAAACGAAATTTTTTTAAATCCTAGATCCGCCCCCTGAACACCAAAATGGCATGGCTTCTTCCATGGTGCATTCTGTATCCTTCCATCCTTTGTTAGTGGAAATCCGTCCAGAAGTTTTTGCATAATCCTGCTAAGTAACAAACGCCGATGAAAACATAACCTCTTTGACGTAGGTAATTATCAATGTGAACTTACTGTTACGCTAGTGGTAGCAAGAGTTTATTATGCCGAATTAAGAAATTACAGAATTATGTACAATTCTTGTATCTTGAAAAGGTTATATGACTGACTAGTGCTAGAGTGCATGGCTGGCAGCTAGCATGCCAGCTACGGCTGCTCACCAACTAGCCCTGCAAGTAGAAACTATGTCCGTAAGCCTCCACTTCCTAATAATTCAGTTAGCCACTAAACACAGGGCCTTGAATCTCTATGAACAACATAAAACAAGCATTTGGAACTACTATTGACATCTAATTTCTCTCCATAGTGCAGCATCTTACCAGTTTACAGGAACATCCTGGACCACTATGAGTTTCATGCTGCTTTCATCATTATTCTTCATTGTTTCTGACCATGATTCCAGTCCAGTATACTGAGACTATAGTATGCAAGCTCATATACATACAGAAATTGCCTACTGTAAATATTGCATGCATGCTGTGCTCTCATGCGGCGGACGTGGCTCAGGAGGTAGAGCGGGTCGTCCACTAAACAGAAGATCCCAGGCTCCCTGATTCAGTGGGCTGAAGTGTCCTTGGGCAAGATACTGAACCCCAAATTTCCCTGAATGGCTGTGCTGGCAGTGTGTGAGTGATATGTGATAGCGAAAGCTCTGTATGAATGTGTGTGTGTGAATGTGTGTGAATGCACTTTGAGTGGTCACCAAGACTAGAAGAGCGCTATATAAATACAGACCATTTATCATTTCTTTCAATTTCAGAATTGGAAGGGAAGGTCAATATTTATATTATTGTAAATCAAATATCTTGACTTATGGTAAAGCTCATTACACTTTACAACAATTTAATTAGGAAATCTACAACACATACCTACATGCCAGATGAATTATGTAGACTGTACACAGTACATCACACACACACACACACACACACACACACACACACACACACACACACACACACACACACACACACACACACACACACACACAAACACACACACACACACAGACTTCTCTGTCATACCTTTCCCCGAGAATTCACAATCCTTCATGGCCTGGTCACAGTCGGAGCATGTGAGAACAGCTATTGATGACCCGATGACCTTGAGATGAAGAACTCCGCTAAACATCACCATGTGCCTGAAGAGGAGACTGAGTTTCTTAGTGTCCACAACACAGGAGCCATTATCTTGACAAATTAAACTAAAGTTGTGCTCTTATTCAAAGTGTCTGTTCAAATGACCCTTTTCTTTTTGTCACACCAACAAAACAATATTCTATGTCACTTATGTATTTTATCATTTTAAAAGCAAAAAGTGTAAGATGTACATTATGTACATGTTACGTTTAAAGTGAACATGAAGTAAGTCACATGAAGAAGAAAACTCACCTCCTTTCCTTTTCTTTTCAAAAAGTTCTGTGCAAATTTTCATCAAATCCTTTTAGCTGTAATTCCCCCAAAGATTTCAAAACTTTAAGATCAACTACAGAGCTGAACACTCGCCACAGTCACAGGACAACAAAAGAAAAAAGTTCCTCTTTCCTTAAAGAATGCTGTCGGAGTAGTTCTGTTGCCACTAAAGCATTCAGGAAGAGAAGAAGTCACAAAGCTTTCCTTTCAGGGGTGGGAGAGGGAGCAAAACAAGGGGGTCACACAAACCAAAATATAGCTGGGGGCTTAAACTTCATGAGCATGTGCCGTGGAAAAGCACACTATACATTTATTTTGAAAAAACTATTTGCTTCAGTGTGCTCTTCAGTCACAGACTTAGCATTAAAATGATCATTTGAGGGGGTTTTAAGTTACAGATCATATTTGTATTCACAGCAGAGACTTAGTGTATACTTAGAGTAGAAATGTCTCCCATCTAAAAGAAATTATATAAGTCGCCCTGGTGGTCTGCCAGGAAAAAGTTCAAAGTAAATGTGGAGTGTCATTTAAAAAATTGTTGAGCCCCAGGCAACTCCAGTAGTCCCGCATACAGTTCCCTATTGTCCCGCCTTGTGACTCTATTAGTGTATCTCCTCTCAGCCTACTGCTTTCACACCACTGTTTTCCTCGCAGAAACTCAACACTGTGGCAGAAAGTCACAAGGCTTGCTTAAGGCAACATTCAAAATCTCTTTTAAAAAAAACAAAAGTTTGAACAAATTTATAATCCCAGAAAACGTGTGAATAAAACTATTCTCCACTCATAATGACACAAGATCCACGGCACACATTTGTTCCCAGGCTGTAAAAATACTACAAGAGTACAGCAAGAAACCCAAATGTAGACTCTTACCTGGGTTTTGTCAGTTGAAGTTCGTTGGATGCTGGAGGAGGTGAAGACAGGTGAGGGGCTGCAGTGATTTCCCTAAACAAACAGACACAGGAGAGCACCTGCGATTCAAATGCATCAGAGCAGTAAAAACGAAACTAAGGCACGTCTCCCAAATCCGAATTTGCCTGCATTTGAATGGGACACAAGGACTTTAAAAGGAACTGTGTGAGTTGAATGAATAATGATGAAAATAAAATGACTTAGTTCATCATTAGATGACAAGTCAGTCAGTCTCATTCCACTTTGCACACATCTGTTCTGTCAGCTATCTGATTGTATGAAATAACTCATAAAGCATGAATGGAAAACTCACTTTTCAAACATTTACAGTAAATAAGAGGTGGTTCAACTGGTTTCATTTTGACTATGGCTCCTTCACTGGAACAGAGAATGGCTGCCCTCATGTGGACAAAGGCTCAACCTGCAGCATCTAGAGAAGAAAAAAAAGAGAAGTATTACTTCAAGCAGAGGAAGTATTTTGATTTGTGTTCTGGTCTGTGGTTTGTATGGCTTTTAATGTGAGGAATAACTGTATTTAATAAACAGTGCAGAGTCAGACCTCCCTCGCTACATCAGACATTTACTTTGTCTTTTTTATTTTCCTAAAACTGATTATGAATGCAACTTAGTCCTGATAATGCAATACATTTTAAATATAATATTTTTTTCACAAACCAAGGAAGTCAGACATCAGCTAGACAAGAGCACAGGTTAGTGTTGCAATGAAAGTGGATCATCTTAATATCTGAATATCAAACTCTTTGGTTAATAGTAATCAACGTGTCTGACCATCTATGGAGGAGGTACGATTTTGATCAACAGCTGTCAAAGTGCAGGATTACTTTTCTTTATATTTACATTTTTATATATATATATGTATATTCTCTCTCTTTAAAACTGACTTTCAAGTAAAGGTAACTGAACAAATAACTTCATCAACTATTCAAATAGTTTTTATGTATGTATATATTGTATTTCCTGTTAGTCGACCAATCAACCTTAAACAAAATTAAGCCTTTCAGCCTTACAGCACTGGTTGGTTTCTGGGTATCTGGGGTTATAATAATATAATAATAAAACATGTACACTGGGGGTCTCTGTCCTGCAGGTTTAATCTGAACTGAACAGCAGCAAATCCCTACAACTGAGAAACTAGAACTAGCAAAGGATTAATATCTCAATAGTTAGTCATTATTATTCCCTGCATGTCATAAGAAATCATGAGAAATTAATTTAAGTATTAATTAGAAAAGCAAAAGAGCTGAAATGCTTTGTCAGGTCAGGCACCAGGATATCATGGGTGACAGTATTCAGTGTAACACCTGTCTCTCTGTCCAGAGGTCGTGCTGGAGGGAGACTCCTCCGCCATGTCGCCTCCTGTCTCACATGCGAACAACACGCAGGCATCAACATGGCTGAAGTTCGAACAGTGACACGAACTCCCTCCAGCAGCGGAGCTTCTCTCCGCGCGTCCCCGTGTCCGCAGCATCCCCCTCGCCGTCACCTCACCGCATCCTCCTATTGGCCACCGTCCCTGCACCTGTTCCCCCCGCCCGCCAATCACACGCCCCGGTCGCTGTGCTCCAAGATGGCGGCTTCCAGTGCTCCCTGTTACACATCTTAAGCATTCGAAAGCGAAATATCTCCGTCCACCGGCTGTTTGAACCCATGAGGGAGCCGAGCGGCCCGGAGCTGTCGACACTGAAACACGGAAGCTGCTCCCCCGCGGTTTGTTCATGTCGGTGTGGGAGTGAAGGGGGTTGTGTTTACCGAGTATGGCCACCGAGAACAGGATCAATTTTTGGAGGAGAAACGCAAAGGTTCCCGGAAGGTGGGTGTTCGTCACTGTCTCTTCCTTACCGATGCGAGGTTAGGTTCGTTCATTTAGTGAGTGTCACACAGTAATGAAGGGTATGACAGGACAGAAACATGATCATAGCTGGTTTGGGCTGGAATGCAGAGCTTCAAGTTGATCTCGCACATTTAAAATGTAGATGCCTGACTTGTAGTCATGAGTCGCTCGTGTGTGTTGTGTGACTTTGCGCCGTCTTGTGTGAGTGTGTGTCTGCTGAGGGAGACACTCCACCTCTCTGTGTGGAGCTGCCAGCTGTCACACACCGTGCGTCGCCCGCCATATGTTTCCTCAGCCAGAGACTGGCCCCAGACTGAGAGAGGGCAGCACTGCACTTATTCAGATGAGGATCTATGCTGGCGTCTCAGACCTCTGATTTTGTAAAGATGAGTCAGAAGTTACATGAACAACATCCTCTTTTTGTGTCAGTTTTGACCACACCTCGTATGCACAAGAGGCAGGGAGCCCGGTCATAGTATGTTTGTGGGTTATATGGGAAAAAGGCTACACACTTATTAGTAATCAATCCAATTTTATTTGTATAGCCCACATTAACAAATCACTCATAGGGCGTCCTCTGCCCTTGACCCTCTACACAAGTAAGGAAAAACGACCCCAAAAAACCCTTTTAACAGGGAAATAAAACGTAGAAACCTCAGAGAGAGCCACAGGTGAGGGATCCCTCAGGACGGACAGAAGTGCAATAGATGTGTAGCAGAGCACATCAACAAAATTACAATATTTACAACATTGATGAGAAAAGACCGGGTCAAACATAAATGGAGAGGTGTATCAATGTTTTAAAGTATTTATACAAAATGTCAGACAGAGACGAAGGGAGCAGCAATGTAATGATAGTAGTATACCTACTATTACAAAGAAGAGAGTGAGAAGTCAGGGGGAAAACAGTATTATTTGACTGAAGGTCATTCAGACTATTACCTGTGATTTAGGCCTAAGTTCTCATGTACTGAGTACTCCTGTGTCACTGTGGAAGTTAGTGTTTGTTTCTCTGAAAAATATATACATGATCAAACCCACCGGGTTATTTTACTGCTGTTCTTAGGCATTCCTACATGTACATGTGTCTTGTACAACAGGGGAAATATTACTGCAGTATTTTGTATAACAATATAAAACAATACAAGATAGTTCCAGTCAAGACAAATATAGCTGGTAGCAAACATGTATTTTTATTTTGGTTCAAAATGTGTCATTTCCAGATGCCATCTTTGTTTTTAGGGGAGGCTAGAGTTTGGTCAAATTGTTTTATTGTGCAGCTAATGACTATTCTTTTTGTCAAGATGCTGAGACAGAATTAGTCAAGTGTTGTTAAGCTTTTCAGAGAAATGTATGCGAAGCATTTTGGCTTGTATGGTTAGAACCAGCCTGTAGAGCTTGTTCAATAAAGATCATTGTAATGGGTTATAATTTGCTCTGAGGATCTGGGGGTATACTCTCCTTTTATTCCTCTCACTATACACTCTTGTGCAAAATGAAAAGTCATCATTGTTGTGGCATGACACTTTCATGCATATGTGTTTTATGTTTGTCTTAATTGGCCTGCATGTCTTCATGACTATCAAGACTCGTGAGTAGCTGTCCTGCGCTGGCTCCATGCAGCTGCCTGGCAGAGAGGCTGCAGCCGACAGGAGGTCGTGTGGTGGTGGGCAGCTTGTTATGGAAATCTGAGAAGAGAGGATCTCTAAGGAGAGGGCGTTGTTGCCTTTGTCACACACACTGATCCTTCTCAAACTGTGGTGGGCGGAAGGCTGGGAACCCAAACTCAAACACATGTTTGAACAAGAAAAGCCAGCTGAAAGTCTTGCTTGTCCTTGAGCCGCTCCTGATAAAACAAGTCTGCTGCTGTTAAACAAGGGACTCTGGCTCTGCCAGATTATCAGCAGGCCCAGTTCTCGCTTCTCAGCCATCAGGCTTACTGTCAGTTTGTGCATGCAAATAAATGAGCGAGGGTGACACATTTTAGCCTCTCATTTAGCCACAGTTTGACAAAAATCCAGGCTACTAGTGGTATTTATTGCTTTGTGATATTCACACAAAAGCTTTTCAGCTAGTTTGAATGAGGGTATCATGTGTGAATTTCTGAGACAGCGACAGGGAACCTTTGGATGAACAGTGATGATAGGTTTTGTGTTAGACCAATGCTGGTGTGGGGAAAAAAGAATATTCATTAGAAAATGTCTTTGTCCTCAGAGGGAGAACAAACAACGACTGACCTCAGACAATATTTAGTCTCCCAGTAAGTTTGACCGAAAGCCGTCGGTCTGAAAAGTGACAGGTCAATTATTTGTTTACAAGACGTAACTAATATTTTATTTGTGCTGTGAACACAGATACTTGCCTCAGTTACCACGCTGTGTAACCACAACTACAACTGTGTGACTGTTGAGCATGAGCATGTGTTTTGTTAGAAAAGCCTAAAAAACCTAAAATGTAGTGGAGGGGGCTGCAGTGAAAAGAGATAAGGAGAGGAGTGTTGTTGGCAGTTACGGCCCTGGCCCAGATCCCATTCTACAAGTCTTATCTGTATCTGCTTTGGGCCGACGGAGAGTTAGAAAGAAGCTGAGCATCAAGATTCTCACATCCGCTGAACATAATGGCCACCACAGGGTGGTAAGGAACACGGGGGGTGTGCAAGCTGTTCCCTAGTTCAGTTCAGTACTCACTAAAAACAGCACATTCTCAGTTTAGTCGGAGGGTTGAATTCAGATGTCATCTGTTAACTGCAAATTACAGTGTGCTGTCAACCTCTCTTTTTCCTTTGTTTGGATTGGTTTTGTTTTACACAGCAGAAGTTGGATGGGCACTATCCACTCTCCTTCCCTTGTGTGTGTATATATTTCTTTGTAATACTGGACACAGTATATGTTCAACCTTGTGCATTGGCTAACGTATCATTTCCATCAGTGGTGCTTCCTCATCTGTGATTATGCAGATTTTTTAAGGGATTGAGCAATTTACTGCAACTAATAAACAAAGGAAACAAAACAACACAGACAAGGACAATATGTGCGTCTGTCAACCTTCCTCTGAACAATAATTCATGAGTAGGTCTTCTGAAGATTTCCTCTAGGCCTAGTTAGCACAGAATCTTGGAAGCTGCATGTGTTTTTGTGCACAGCAGTGACCGCGTTTCACATCATCTTCTACAGCGTACAACCAGTCTATGGAGCACAGCATCCACCTCTCGACCCGCGATTGCGACGCACGTGAGTGAGCACATGAGAACTGGACTGCATGGTGTCAGGTCACCCCCGTGGATGCATTTTGTTTGTGTCACTCCCATTTTCACACTTTGTTTTGCAGCTAATTGTTCCTTGCTGTGAAGACCTGAGCATGTGTGGATTGTATGCAGTACCAATATTGACATTTACATACCTCTGCCTGTTTGAGAGAATAGTTTTGTTTTCCTGTTCTTTTTTGTTGGCTTAGCAGTTTTGTTTCATTGTTTATTTTTGTGATACCATCTCTTAACTGAGTATATATCAACAACGGCTGCTGCCATGAGTGAGACTGTTAAATATTTTTTTTCTGGCTTTCTTTGTTTAACCTCTGGATCTGTCCCCTGCAGGTATCCCAAAGACACAAAGCCCAAGTTCAACAATCTAAAAACAAAAAAGGCCTCTAGCTTCCACGAGTTTGCTTGCAGCACCAACGATGCTTGGGACATCGATGATGAGGAGGACAATGATTTCCTCGGGACCCCCGCCCCAACTTCATCCCTGTCATCAGACCTGCCCTCTACGCCTGCACAGATCCATGTGATTATAAGACATCATTTTTACCACTACGGGCATGGGGTTGGTGTGAAATAAGCAGAGATATTCTGAAGTGTTTCCTTTGTCCTTCCAGCAGCAGAGTCAGGCGGGTGACTCGGAGAGCAGGATGTCACACAGACTGGCATCTCTTAGCCCAGAACCTCAGAACCTCCAGGATGATCAGGAGGAAGACGTGGACTCTGAGACCGTCAATGGCAAGGTTGTCAAGTCTAATAGTGAGGCCCACCTCAACTCGTCCTCAGGTATGTGACTCGTGTGCTGCAGCACTACATTCTGCATTAAGAGTTACTGAGCATCTTATCAGGTGATTCATAGTAAAGCTAAGGACCACTGGGATTATCAGGCCTTTAGAATGTACCAGGCAGGACATTCACAGTCTGAAAACGGTCAGAACAGGTGATAGATGAACAATTAAATGTTTTTGTCTGCAAGAATTTAAACAGAATTTTGTGTGTTATTTCTGGGGTTTTGGTAGTTTGATTGTTGTGTCCTTCGTTTTTTAATTAAACACATGTTTTTACATAATAACCTATATAATAACCTTATTTTTGCTTGCACGGCCCTCTATAGTCCGATCCACGCTGCAGAAGCAGCAGTCTCTCCCAGTTCGTCCCATCATCCCACTAGTGGCTCGGATCTCCGACCAGAATGCATCCGGGGCACCACCCATGACGGTGCGGGAGAAGAGCCGACTGGACAAATTCAAGCAGCTGCTTGCCAGTCCCAACACTGATCTAGGTACAGTAGAAGAGCAAACCACACAGCTTCACATTTTCATAGTGTAGATATGAGTTGTGTTGTAGGGGCCGCATCCTTCGGAAGCTGCATTTAAAGGCCCATGGCATCACAGCATTGTGACTAGACACGACTGAAAAAGGCATCCATCCATTAATACAAATGATTCAATGAATGGATCTTTCTCAGGCCAACCTATCTCTGGATACATTGAGCACTTGTGACAGAGCTTACAAGCTAACCATGCAGGCGTTCTAGGCTGCAGCAAGTGTAATGGCTCAAAGTAGCTGACGATGCAACAGAAAGGGTAGGAAAAGCTGGGGATGCCATAGGAAGTCCTCCATAGACCAGCCATCTTATTGATTCTCCCCTCGCGGTCTTCTCGGTCTAGGAAGGCCACACTTTAGACAGAATCTAAACTCCAGAGGATGCAGCAGCTGATTTGGTACACAGCTATGGAGTAGGTATTAATAATAAAACATTCAGATTTACACAGAATGGGTCGACCTGCATAAGAAATGTTTAAATGTCATTTGAGAGAGAAGAGGGTTAAGTTGACCTTCCTCATACATATTCTGCTGTCAGAATTCAGTATTACATGCCAACACTTCCCTCTAAGTTACAGCCAGCTGAATATACTGTGTGTTTCAGTGTGTTGATCGCTGCTGTGGTTTTAATCCAGTGCTAATCATTTGTGTTTCTATCTTGCTCTGTGCTGTTTACAGAGGAACTTCGGAAGCACAGCTGGTCAGGTATTCCAAAGAAAGTCCGGCCAATCACATGGAGACTTCTCTCTGTAAGTCTCATGACCTTCAGTTTTAAAGTATCACACGTTTCGGGCTGGTTACACGGCATCCTGTCTCAATATTCCAAAGTAAAATTTTCTAGCCTCTGTGTAGCCATTTCCATTTCTTTAGGAAAATGCAGACATGATGTCAAAAGCCTTATCCATCCATGCAACCTTGTCTTCAGGCTGTTGTCTTATCTCAAATGGCCGTCCTGTTCTGTTCCTCTGAAACTGTTCATGTAATCAAAAAGACGTTTCTTCTCACCGACACTTTCTCTTATGTATTTTCTCTGTGGTGCTCTGACAGGGCTACCTGCCGGCCAACAAGGACCGCAGAGAGCTGGTGCTAAAAAGGAAGCGAGAAGAATACTTTGGATTCATAGAGCAGTATTACCACTCCAGAACAGACGAGCACTTCAAGGACACATACAGACAGGTAAAGTTGACAAATATTCTTCTACTGCTAATGTGTCAAAATCAGTTAACACCACCATTTTAAAGTCAACATGTTATGAGCTTTGATTATCCTGAGTAACATTTTAATGTTGGTAATCTTTCTTCCTGTTAGATCCACATTGACATTCCAAGAACAAACCCTCTGGTTCCCTTGTTCCAGCAGCCTGTGGTACAAGAGGTAAGATCTAAACTACTGCAGAACAGAGGCATTACATTATAAATACGGAAGAAGGTCATTTAGCATCATTTGTCTGTGGGTGTGGTTTTTCTGATGTTGTAAGTCCTCATAATGTAAACCATTATATTCTTTAGGTGAAGACATGTGTGGGTGTGGGGTTAGGTTTAGGTTATGGTTAGCCAAGTAGTGGTTAGGTTAAGGTTAGAGTCTCCTGGAAATGAAGGTAAGTCAGTGTTAATCATTGATGTGGCCAGCTGGTATTTGTGGTTGGTGACCGGTGCACTTGTGTCTAAATTAATGTTAAATGTAAAATCTATAAAGAGGAAACACTGAGATGGGAACTCTAACTTTGTTGCTTCTAAGCTAGATCCTTTATCATGAAGCAAAATCAGTAGGTTATCAGCTAGCTATGGGCTAAACTCAGAGATCACCAGAGGTGAGCTGATAGTCGAGATCACCATCGTGACGTGCCGGTCAACCTAAAGCCCTTTATAGAGGCTACATCATGTGATTAAGAGAAATGTTTCACCTCTCATCTAAGAGGCTTCTTCAGTTCAGTACGCTGATCTTGTCAGTAAAGCACAGATTCGTATCTCGTGGCCATGAATTAGTTATCTTGTCCCTACGTCTTAATAACTTGTGGCCACACCTTATTAGCGTGTGACCATGCAATAACTTTTCCCCCCAATAATCCATTTATTGTCCATACTCATTTTGAACCTGTTTTTATTATATCCTTTATTCGATCAGGTAGCCTCACTTTGACATAGATCTCCTTTGCATAGCAGTAGAAGATACAATGCACCAAAGCATGTATGTAATGGCTAAACCATATAAACATCATCATAACAAAGTCCAAGCTTTTCTCCAGCCCTAATATTTGAACATAATTCCTATTGTCTCCATTGTTTTCCCTCATTATTCGGGTCTCACCTCGCTGTAAATCACTCTTCACAAGCTCCTGGTGGTTATCACTGCTTAGTCTCACACTATATTAAATACTTCACTCATGGTTGCTAATAGCTGCTAATATATGTTAATAGTTGCTAATAGTTGCTAATAACAACTATAATAGTGATCTGAGATCATTGATCTTCGACTCAGTTAGCTCAAAGACAGCAAGACTGAGATTACCTTGGTTTGTGATGGAAGCATATATATATATATCAAGGACTCAGGATTCATTTAAATATAATCACAGGATTCGATCATGTAAAAGAGAGATTTCTGTGAGGTGAGAGATTTTATGAAGAATGCTAAGTTCTAGATGTTATGTTGATCTGTTTTTAACTTAGATCACAATATTAAAATTTCTCGTCAACACTCGTGGTTTGACCAATTATATTGTGAACTAGTGCTGTGTCCATTGGAAACTGGCCTGTTTGGAATGGGGTGGTTGCTTGGCCTGCTACTACTAAATCTAGAGAAACCCTTTAATTGTCAAAAATACAGCATGCTACAGTCCTACAGTAATGCTGCAAGACAGCCATTCACACTTGAACAACTGACACTCACTCATTAACGTACTTTCACAGTAATCAAATTCTCACCGAGATGATGATGATTATCAGGAGAAAAGCTTGTAAACTCATGTTGCATTGATTCTGTGATCTCTATACCTGTTAATACATGGGTGTTGGAGTTTAAAGTAGATTGCAGTAAATTCAGATCTGGTATCAACATCTCTGTCTGAAATTATTTTCAAAGAATTGAGCCCAAGCAAGAGTTGAACATTGTAATTCAAAGCAACTTTCCTGAAATACTAAAACAGAAAGTTAAGAATCATGATGAAAATTATACCATTGGTGTTTGCCTTGTATTCTCAGTGAATCTGCTCCACACATCTGCTAATCAAACATGTTGTCGTCTTTCCTTCCTCAGGTGTTTGAGCGTATCCTCTTTATCTGGGCCATCCGTCACCCAGCCAGTGGCTACGTCCAGGGAATCAATGACCTAGTCACACCCTTCTTTGTCGTCTTCTTGTCAGAGTTTGTCAGTAAGTTACTGGCGGGAGAATTCCTGTTAGAGCCCCATTATCTTCAGATGGTCAGTTTCATGACGCTACATTTTACAGTGTTGTTACCAAATCCAGGGTCATAAACATGTCACTTAGCCACCTCAGCAGAGGGCAGCGTTGAGGAATCATATACAGATCGTATCTGTATGATCAGTGTTGTCTTGTTTTTCAGTGGAGGATGTGGAGAACTTTGAGATGGCAGGGCTGCCTCTGGACACCCAGAGAAACATCGAAGCTGATAGCTTCTGGTGCATGAGTAAGCTGCTGGACGGAATCCAGGTCTGCTTACACACAAACACGTCAGTGAACATAAAACAATAAAGTGGGCCCGTTTACTTAGATTGTTATTTTCTCAGGACAACTACACCTTTGCTCAGCCTGGAATCCAGAACAAAGTAAAGGCTTTAGAGGAGCTGGTCAGCAGGATAGATGGTGAGTGGACTCCTGACAGTTGTCATCCATAACTGTACTTTTATGTGACGTGCTCTGCTCATTCCTCCTTATTTTGAGCTTGTTTACTACTAGCTTCTACTTGCTAAATGTGATAGAGTGCTCTCTCTGTGTGTGTGTGTGTTGTATGTCTCCAGAGGACATTCACAATCATTTCAAGAGGTATGAGGTAGAGTACCTGCAGTTTGCTTTCCGGTGGATGAACAATCTGCTGATGAGGGAGCTGCCTCTTCGTTGCACTATCCGTCTCTGGGACACCTACCAGGTAGTGCAGACTGGACACCATAATTGAAACTTAAAAATAAGAAAGGAATAAAAAAAAAAAAAAGAATCATCTGTTAAGTTGACTGGGTTCAGGTGTTGAGGCCGACTTTGACCTGTTTATTATCTTTGCCTGTCACATTTGAATGATGGATTTAATTGAGTTGTAATCTGCTTTTTTCACAGGCTGAAGCAGAGGGTTTCTCCCACTTCCACCTGTACGTCTGTGCTGCTTTTCTCATTGAGTGGCGCAAAGAGATTCTCTCCATGGTTGACTTTCAGGTACCACTGTCTTAGCAGTTGCTCACACACGACTGAGAAAGTAACCCAAACTAAATACTGAGAGCAGAGCTAACAGATGAAATCAAGACATATGTTCATATAAAGAAACTCTTGAATCTTGGCATCTCAATTTCCCCAATTCAACATGAAAGCTGGATTTTCCCTTTAGTTGACTTTAAATTCTATACGTGATAATTTACATTAGCTGGTCTCTCACCCAGCTTGCCGGTGATTCGCAAGGCATTCTGGGTACCCCTCCGTTTGAAGTGAGGGTCTGAAAAATCTCTGTTTGGAGGGGTATAGAGCCCTTACCCTTGGCCCTACCCCTCCGTCCCAACAGGTATTGGGACAGCCTACCCCTACACGTGAACGCGCAAAACAAAGGGGTATGGCCAAGGGGTGAAATGGGATTGGGCCTAACAGTCGGTCAGCTAAGTAGAACGAGTGACAACGTAAAACTAAGAGTGAGAGCAAAAGAGACTCTAGAGCCGCAGGTTAAGATTCTTTGACAATATTTACTCTACAAAATATAACTGATGTGCGCCCTGTGCTCAAAATATCCCTCAACAACTGTAACTTCATATTTATGCACGATAGCAGCTGTTGTCACTGTGTTACATTATCAGATGTTTGCTCAAATCCATGTGTGAGTTGATCTTAGCAGCAGACAGCAATCCACACAAAACTACACATGATTCCTTCTAGTACACACAGGAAGTTAAAGAACTACTTTGTTGCTGAAAAGCATATGGTCAATAAATTCAGTTTCAGAGTTAAGTGTTGCTTTAATTCCATACAGGCTGTTGTACAGTAGGGGACATGATTTTACTTTGTCAGAGATAAGCCCACGTATTTTTTATATTTCTGAAATGTTATACATACTCTGTTATTAACTCCTACTTTCCAAATATAGTGTGAAAGTCATGAACTGATTCTCTGTTGCTCTTCAGGGCCTCCTCATGCTACTGCAGAATGTTCCGACAATCCACTGGGGGAACGAGGAAGTGGGTCTCCTCCTGGCTGAGGCCTACAGACTGAAGTACATGTTTGCAGATGCACCCAGCCACTACAAGAGATAGTTTCAGGGCCTCCTCGTCTTAGCAAACACAGTACTTTCAAACTTCAAACCAGACTGTGACTGCGAGAGACACACTCCATTCGGAGATCCTCGAAAAAAATGAAGTGTTGTCTCTGAGGTGTATTCTGGTGTCATCAAGTGCAGCTCCAGGAGACATGTCGGATGTTTCCTCAGAGCCACTGAACTTCTCTTGTCAATTTCCACTGGACACTGAAAACCATGGCTCATGGTGCAGCCATCGAGCTCAGTGACAATGAGATTATTTGCAGTTATAGTACTGCACTGGATCAATGGACGGTTACCATAACCATAGCTATGCCATTTTGGTGGACCTGTACTGTTGGTCAAGCAACATTGATTCTCTCTCAAGTCAAGCGTACACTGAGATGTACATGCTGTAATATAAAGGGATGATGAATGTTTGTGAGATCATCCTCTAGTGAAAGATGACTATTTTTTTGCAGATTTGTTGTAGTTAAAGTTTTACAGTGGAAACATATTAGGTGTAACCCAGGCAACTAAATCACCTTGTCATTTTTCTTTTTTACAAACGTGTTTAGTCTGACACTGTTGAGCTGTTCTGAATAAGGACAGCTAATTTGTGCGTATATGTTGGTTCAGGGTTACCAAATCTGCACTGTACAATCAACCAGTCAACGTCCAGAGTTTGGGCCTCAATCACTCAATTGAATCAGTTTCCACTAATGATATGTTGGTTTGTATTTAGGTCTCAGACCTAACAGTAGCAAATAGTAGGTACTGTGTTTCCTTTCAGGTTCTGTTTTGGTGGAAGGTGGAGAAACTGATATGATATGTTTGTCCCACTGGTCTTTCTTTTTTTTTTTAAGAATAACTACCAGGCTCTTGTGTGCAGCTCATAAATGTCGACACTGGTACATTTTGAAATTGACTTGCCTCTGAAGGGATCAGAAACATGGGAAGAACTTCAGGTTGGCGTAGCTGTGGAACTCATTCATATGTCTGCTGAAGTGGGTCTGATTTCATGTTGCAACTGACTTAGATTAATCTAAGTTTTATTATATTTTAGGCAATTGAAATACAATTTGAGTTAAAGATTGTAGCACATATAAACACTCTTCTAACAGCACAAAACGAGATCAGTAAACACTGATCTTTTGGCCTGTGTTTGTGGAGTGTTTGTTTTACCAAACTCCATTTGTATGCATAACAATAAGAGTAGCATTCTTATTACTGATCTTATGATAGTCTGTGCAGTATTGAATTAAAAACCTGTGGCCATTGTAAAAAACTAACAAAAAATAGACAAAGAAACTGCAGATAATAAAAAGTAGTTTAGTATGATTGTTTATGGAGATTTTGAACTGAGAAAGTTCCCCTGTCAATGTCTGTTGGTACTGAAAGACATTTAGTGGCACATTCCTACCTACGGACACAGTGCAGCTCATTTGTGGTGAATTCTTAACATACTCCATCCTGTCACAGTGTAACATGGATAAATGTTAATGCTTGTGTTTTATATGTGTTTCTGATTTGGTTTGCTCTTTCCAGTGTTTATTTGTAACAGCATTTTTCAGCGTGTGTGTGTGGTTGGGGGGAGGGTGTTACTATTACTCAAATACCTTCATTACCAGTGATAATTATTATACAGCCCTGCTCATTGTCGACTACAACACATTGAATTTTGAAGCATTAGAAGTCTTAGTTCGGGTCCAGGAATGGGTGGGGTCACTTTGACATTATATTCAGTAAGGGAGACACTGTGATGCTTAAAACTAATTAGCGAACTCGATAATTAAAATTTTTGGAAAAGTCTTAACAATCTTATACCTGTTTATAGATCATTCATTGTCAGTTTGGCATTATTAATCCACCAGTAATCTCGTTTTTATCCCCCATGTTTCAGCTGAAACATGGTCACAGTTTGCCTTCAGCCTTAACGTTGGTTTTCTTCATTCAGGTGCACCAACTGATTGTGTCCCTACAATGATGGTATTGGTCACTCCATGCTGTGCTTGTGTTAAAGGTCAAGTGTCGTCAATTAGAATGTCGATAACAAAAGGCCGACAAAAACGGACAACTTGCTGATTTGTACCAAGAAGTGTTTGTGCTGTTTCAACATTCATCTTTATTGGGCCGATACAATGTGTTTTATTAGAGTGCTTTTATTAGAGTTCACTGCTGGCTCCAGCCTTGAATGAAGAAATATAAAATGATTACAGTACCTGCTGTATGTTAACTTTTTGTTTATATTAAACTATTGTTATACAAGTGCCAACATGAAGAGTGTGTCTTTTTTTGTGTTGTGTTTTAGCCGGTCACAACGCAAGTCAAAGCTCATTCCTTTTCTTCTCAACTTTATTGGGAATATGGAGTATGGCATCAACACTATACAGGTACAATGCAGCAGAGGGGGACTGTGCAAGGAAACAGCAACTGTTTTATCACTCGAAATCTCAAAGTTGGGATTTTATTTATAATATTAAGTGATTTTGGTGCTTTTGTTCGAAGTCTAATTTGAGCGATGATTTCAGGATTTTATTCTTGCCAGACATAGAAGTAGATACAACACAGTTCCTCATTATTGTTTGGTAAGATCATACCTGTGTTAAATGGTCTTTAGAGATAGAAGCTGGAAAAGAACCGATGTTTTATCTCAACCATTTGAGAATATTAAGTCAGAATGAGCGTACACTGCATAACAAAACATTATGGTGCGTTGTTTCAATAGTACTTTTGCAAAATGAGCATACACTATCATTAATATTAAAATGAAACCCCAAAAAATATTTTGAAGGATAAAAGATTGTGTTATTAGTGTTTTCATTTCTTGGGGAATAGGGAATGTTAAATTCATTACTCAGTCTTTTTATTGATTTTCTTATCAAATTTGCGAAATATGTTTTATTTTGGGAACATTATTTCAGAGAGATAGTTTCTTACAAAATAATTACATTTCTTTTCCAGTATAAGAAGTCCCAGAGTTGATAGTGGAGCCAGTTGTCAGTAACAATTAGTGAGAGCATGTCCATTGTCCAAAAGTTGAGGAAGATGCAGATCTTCATTACTTTGAAACTAGTTATAAGACATTGTGATTATAGGCTGTGGGATTGCTTAATAATCTTATCATATTGTTTTACATAATTTTAAGAGCATTTTAAGCATAAACATCTCATAAGGCATTAAGTTTCCAACTGTACATTCTGGTGTGATATGTACACCTGGCTGGAACCTAAACTCCAATCTCTTTCTCAGGTGAAATATGGTTACATTTGGAATCATAGTGGAGGATACAAATTATGATTTGCTGTTGAATGCTATTCTGAGAAAATGTGTAATCCATAAGTACATGAAAACACAGCCTCTATTTACAGTCTACATAATAGACATTGCATTGTAATACAAATTCTTGAGAGGAAAATAGCCAAAAAACTGCTGAACTTTATTTATGCGATATATATATATGGAGGAGGTCCCTGTTCTTCTATATCAATTTTACAACTTTATATATACACACACACACAATATATATATATATATATATATATATATATATATATATATATATATATATATATATATATATATATATATATATATATATATATATAATAAAGTGAAATAAATAAAGTGATAAGTGACGTACCGGAAGTGACCCCAACAGCTCGCTGGTGAAGCCCCCCTCCGGACAAACAAACTTGTGTTTCACTTTCGCAGCCATGTCAGTCCGACACCGAGCGTTAACACGACGAACCGCGCGGCCCTTCGCAGCTGCAGTGCTCCAGTGAGTCTGACGGAGAGCGGAGGTAAGTCGAGCTAAAGGGAAGTGAGCTTTTATTAGCTTTATTAGCTCAGCTAGCTTCGAGCTAACGTTAGCCGAACACGCAGTCTGCCTGTACAAAGTAGCGCGGGCTCACCGCCGTGTCCACTGCTCGTACATTCAGGTGTTATTCACCTGAGGAGATAACATCGACACTGTCGAGCATCAAGCCAACAAGTAGTTGCGTTTCCCCAACAAACTTGGCTAGCTGCTGTCCGGACTTCACTGTCGGGGATTAGCAGCTTGGTAGCTCTCATGTTGAATTATTATCTTTTTAAAACACTGCTGCATCTTGAATTTAGTCTCTTGTACTTGTGCAGTTTTCAGGCTGATGACTTAAACGTCTGCTGGAGAGAAGCCTGGTGAAAAGGAGGATGGATGGAGTGAGCTGGAGCACCACAAGGACCCCGGAGTCGTTCAGTCGCTCCACGACAGCAACAGACACTCTGTCCCGGCTCGCCAGCTTCATCGCTCGGGCAGACACCAAACAGCCCACCCAGACCCAGAGGCAGCGATCGTCCCACCTGCACGCTTATGTTTGTCCAGAGTGTGGCAAGAGTTTCCCGTATGCAACCGATCTGTTGCACCACCAAGAATTAAAACACTCATTACCCAAACCTCACCGGTGTCCCTCCTGTGGGCAGGAGTTCTCCCTGCGGTCGTCCTTGCAGCTACATAAGTGCGATGGTGATTCCTCTCCGTGTGAACTTTGTTGTGGAGAGTCACGGCGTGGCTCTCCGTGCCCTTCATGCACGCATCACACCTCAGATCCCGGCAGGCCACAGGAAAATTCCCTTCACCTCCTGGACAGCAGCCCTTACGCATGTGCTCCCTGTGGGAGAGGCTTCAGCCAGAAGCAGGCCCTGCTGCAGCATCAGCAGGCTGGCTGCAGTGAACCACCATCCCCATCAGATGGAGTTGATGCGAGCAGCCTTCCAGATGATTCTCCTCCAGTTTCTGAGGAAGACACAACCCGCTCTGACTCCTCAGACACCCCCGGGCCCAGCAGCAGAGCTGTCCGTGTGTGCCAATTCTGTTCAAGAAGCTTCCGTACAGAGGCTGGTCTGCAACGCCACAAGCAGTGTAACCACTCTGAGGAGCAGTCGATGGCCCCAAAGCGACAAAAGACCAAAGGAGAACGTACCGGTGGAGAAATGAGGAAAGAAGAAGATGACAATGAAGATCCAAATAAAAATTCCAAATCCAAAAAGAAGTTTCTGAAATGTCGCTCTTGTGACATGGTTTTCAGGAGCACCTCTAAGCTCTACATGCACAGGAAAGAGAAGCACAGCAGAGAGAAAAGTACTAGGAGAGACCCGAAGCCAGTCGTCAAAAGGCGCTGGAGAGGACATGGGAATCCGTGTAAGGTCTGCGGCAAAGTCTTCTTCCATCATTTGTCACTTAAGGCACATTACAGATGGCACACAACCTCAAGCGTATCTTCACTCGACGACAAAGGCGGGTCTGGAGGAAGCACTGCCAAAGACAGGTTACCAGAAAAAAGACCAAACAATGTGAAAGCCGACTTAAAAGATACGACGGTAAAGCCTGGACGAGGGAGGCCCAGGAAAGTGCCCAGTTTAGAGATTAAGGAGATTGATGTGAGGAGATGCAAGGAAGTGCCTGAAGTGAAGGAGGGGGAGGCAGAGGATGAGGAGGAGGAGGAAGAAGAGAGAGAGTTCCCATGCCCCTCCTGTGCGGAGGTTTTCTCTCTGCAGTCCAAGCTCTGGGAGCACATGGAGCTCCACCAGTCGTGTGTGAAGAGAAGGCACTGCAGTGTGTGCACAAACGAGATGGACACCTGTAAATGGCCGGGCTCAAAGAGGCACAGGCTGTACCACTGTGTGCCCTGTCAGCAGGGATTCTCAGCCATGGACTCTTTCCTAGAACACTGTCAGGAGCACCTGCGAGTCAGGGTGGAGGAGGACAGCCTCACAGAGGCCTACATGCAGCAGGCCAGGAAAGTCTGACATCCAGTTTAAATGTCATCAGTGATTTACCTTTTTTGCCTTGAAGGGCCAGAGAGCCGAGAGGGATGAGGGGGAATTCTTGTTGATTAACCAGTTCATTCACTGAGCGCTCAGAGCATCTGGCTTTAATTGGTCCACGGATTTAATTTAATTTATTCACACCAACATAGCAAAGGTTGAAGAAATTGGTTGATAAAGGCCGATCCCAGAGTCTATTAGTATAAATAAAATTTACTTAATCATTTTTCTAAATAATTCTTTAATTCAATATTATTTCTAATGTTTTCTATAGTGGCCATTTAGTTACTGTTTAATGCTATCGCTGCATGTTTTTGTATTTGAAAACTGAACATTGATGTCGTGTCTGTGGGACAGATCTCAGACAGGACCAGTTGTTCTGTTGGGAAATTGAATGACCCTGGAAGCTAATGTTTTCCCAAAAATTACAAAAGGGATACTGTGTATGTTGTTAAGCAGCCATCTCCAAAGCTGTTTTCAGACAGATAGACATCTTTGTCTGTGTCTTCTATGTGTATGGCATTTTCATCCTGAAACATTTGTATCCTTTTTGATTTATTCATTTTTTTCCCCCATTTTTGCATCTGTCGTCATTAACAGACACTCCCTGCGAAGGATCCTCCTGACTTCTCACTAGGGGACTGGCCGGCTCTCACTCTGACAATTGCGATTTCACATCCAGCCCCCCAGAGAATGTCAGTAGATTATCTGGAGTTAATTGTATGTCTGAAAACAGCTTCCTGAGTTTCAGCTTCATTACAACATATAACTAACAACATTTTGACGAAACATAAAGCCAACACGTTCACTGAGATGGATCACCTATGTGTAAAGTTATCTACAGGTTTTTTTGTTTTGTTTCTCTATTATTCTTAGCGAAATACACTGAAATTTGTGGTAGTGTGATAGGCTAAAGAAAATTGCCAAAACAACAGTGTGATTCTTAAATAGTCTGAATCTGACATGGGAATGATCCTAATGACAGATTTCCCTGTTGATTTACATTTAGACCTGTTGACTAATCTGAAAGTAATAGAAATGAGGAAAGAAGTCAAAGCACTGCCAGATGTGTTGTTTGCCATTACTTGTTTTCATGTCATACAGGGTCACGGTCGAGCCTGGTTAATATTTGTGTGGTATTTGCAAGAGCGATACCAGAAGGGGAAATGTAAATTGAGCATTTTTATGCACTGTTTCAGCTATTCTTTGAAATCCACATGGCTGACGCAGATAATTTTACCCAGCCCAATGCCTCTCAATATGGCCTGCCTTTTTAGCTGGCTTAAACTCTGGTAATATTACCTCAATATGCAAAATGATAGACCATTGGTCTGTGGGATGAGTAATGCGTGTGCTTGGTTAATGAAAAGGATCAACAGGAATTTTTCTTTAGTTTGTTTGTTATAAAGGGTTTTCAGCTACTGTTTTCAAAGAGCTACTGTGAAAATATAGAAAATCAGTTAATAGTTTTGGAATCTTCCACTTTTTCAAGCTCTTTTTGTTTGACTCTTTGTAGATAAATATTATTATTAAAACGTATCAAAAACTGTTTTTTTTTCTGAGTTTCTTTGTCATGCTGTTAAACTGGGAAGTCTGAACGATCCTGAGAACTTACCATGAAATTACTTTCTCTACATTGTTGACAGTCTATTTTTTTTTATTTATTTTTTTTATTCTCAAAAGCACAAGGAATGCAATAATACAACGTACATGTAATTTTTTTAATTTTCTCCCCCCCACCCCAAAACAGATCACACTGCCTCGATGCAGAAAGTACATTGCCATATTAATAACTCAAGGAGTCTAAGCAAAATAAGTTAACAAATTACAGGATGGAATTGTTTAAAAACAAAGGAAAAATAAAAACATACACACACAATAATAATAATTAAATAAAAAGACGAAAAGGAAAGTCCAAGGGAAACGGAAAAGGTTTATGAATCTAAAGAGAGAGTCTTCAATTTGTCAAAGTATTGTATGATCGGACCCCAAGTGGATTTGAATGTCTCAGGATGACCCCGCAGCGAGAATTACATTTTCTCAAAATTTAAGAAGAACATCAAATCCCTCAACCACATAGAAACATTTGGGGGATGATGTGACTTCCAATCCATTAAGATTCTCCTTCGTGCCAAAAGGGTTGAGAATGCAATTATGTTTTTGTGTTTATTTATTAAAGTTTTGTCTTCGTCACCCTGAACACCAAAAATGCACATCCAGGCGTTGGGTAGGAGATTAAGACTGAGGGAGTCTGATATTACTTTGAATACTTTGTCCCACTAAGTTGTGGACAGATCCAAAACATGTGAGTAAGATCTGCTGGTGAATTATGACATCTATTGCAGCTATCCACCACATTAGAGTACATTTTTGAAAGTTTGGAGTTAGAGTAGTGCAGGCGATTGTTGACAGACTAAACAGTTCTTTGAAGTTGCAGTGTGTAGAATTTAGTGACATCTGGTGGTGAAGTTACATGTTGCAGCTAAAACCCTCACCTCATCCTCCCCTTCCAGACATGGAAGAGAACCTGTGGTAACCTTCAGTTTTCATAAAAACTCAAAGGGTGTTTAGTTTGTCCAGTCTGGGCTACTACAAGAAAAATGGTGGTCTCCATAGAGGGGACCCCCCCCAATATAAAGTCCCATTCTAGGGTAAATAAAACAACAATTTGTATAATTTAGATGAAACACACTCGTGAAAACATCACTAGGATTATTTTATATTAAATTTCTGTCTATAGATCTTTCACCTAAATCTTACACACTGGACCTTTAAGGCCCACTCACAAATACAGGACGCCAATATCGCGAGTCAAAGTTCACCAAATGTTTTCTTCGCCCTCTCGCGCACACGGATTAGATGTGAAGGTTCGTCACTGAAACATTTGCGCTTGTGTGACCATTCCCTTACACTGACCATTCTTTGCTAACGTGTTAGCATCTACATTTACTGGAGAATGATAAGGATGACTGACTGGTGGGGCGCTAGTGGTGGGAACACATCTTCAGACCTTTCTATTTAAAGAGACTTCCCTCCATATTTAAAATAAATCGATAAATGTAGCTGTTTGTGGGTTGAGAGAAGCACAGATAAAATAGGAAACGAAATGTTCTCACTCTTAATTACAAAATGTCTGCTTCAGATACCAGGCAGCTCTCATCGAATCGAATCTATTGTGGAGAAGATAAGGTCTTGTCATCTCCCTGCCTCCGTTAAATATCTGCCAAAATAAGAAGTCATCTCATATTCGTCAGACAATTCTTGATCACTTTACTCTGTCACTTGGGTGTGATTATTTCTATGCTTAGAAAATGATCAGTAACAAACACAAGTCATGTTTTTTCGATAAAACATTTCCAGTCCTGCCTCTTCCAGGCCACATGGAGGCACTATCTAGCAGTAACAACCCAACGCCCGTGGCGGAAGTGTGCTGTTTAGGTTCCGGTTTCCCAGTGCACGCTTTCCTTCCGCGGTTTTGTGAAACGATCTTCATACGAGTGAGCGTCGGCGTGTTGAGAAACAAGAAACAATGAGCAAAGCACACCCGCCCGAGCTGAAGAAGTGAGTTGTACAAATAAATATTTTCACACCAGCAGGTTTTGTGTAGTTTTTGTTTAGTATGGTATAGTATTGTATATAGCCCTGTTTGCTAAGTTAAACGAGCTAATGCTAGCTAACCTGCCTGGGCTCGGTTCTGTATGAAATGCGAGCGTGACGAAAGAAAACTGATGTTATGTTTTCTCTCCCAGGTTCATGGACAAGAAGCTTTCATGTGAGTATCATCGAGTACAGCACACGGAAGGAGCCTCTTCCCGGGTTTTAAATGGCCATTGAACATGAGCTTCATCTGCTCAGTTGGTTCGGAGCCTCGGGGCTGCAGCTAACAAGTCACTGCTGAATACCGTAACAGTTTAGTCGTTAAAAAGGGAAGCAAGTCTCGAACCGAATGTTCAGACGGACCAGAAAGAAAAAAGCCTGAATGAGTAAGGGGATAAATATAAGAGATGCAGAGGCCTCCACACAGCTGCACTACATTCAAGTGCCATTATTTGGGTACATTGGTTCCTTAGAGGACTAATCAGTCAGCAGTCTGAGACCCAGAGGTCAGCTGATATTTACAGCAGGACAGAAAAGCACTAGACTGACATTCTAGTAGATGGAATCAGAGTATTGATGAATAATCATATATCAAACATTTTTTGATTGACAGGGTTAGTGTTAGTGGATATTTAATTGATGCTGTTAAGATAGAATCAAAATGTATTTATGAAATAAACTGGACAAACTAAACACTTTTTTAGATTTTATGACCACTGAAGAAGACCACAGGTTCTCTTTCATGTTTGGAAGGGGAGGGGTATTAAGCTGAAACATGCAACTTTACCACTAGATGTCACTAAATTCTACACACTGAACCTTTAACCTTGGATATATAAAATTTTTCAAGATTGGGTGATACAACACAAAGACCTACGGGTAAGACAAGACAATGAAACCCCATTAAACAAGAACACAAACAATAATAACAACAAAAAGAGAAAATGTGCACAGTGGTAGTTATAACCCGATTAGTTTACAACATCAGTTATTTTTGTCACCTCCAGTCATAACTCTTGATCATTGCTCTTAAGTATGTTGCCATTAGGGATCAGTCCCTCAAAGTCTCATCAAGGGTTGTGCAGCATATAAAGCAACTCTGAAAACATGCTGGTAGCTATGTTCATTGTTGGAATCTAATCCCAAATTAATGTGAATTAAATCTATCCGAAAAACTTTCTTTGGACTGATTACCTAAAATTATAATTTCAGGACATGGCCACATAAGAAAACCACAGGTATTCTTACATTTCAAAACATAACGAAGAGCAGAAAGGGTTATATTTACTTTGAATAGCATTCTAAAGATTGAAACAGAAAATGCGTTAATTTTCTATAGATTGCAGATATTTAAACTTTAACCCCAATGTGAAGTGCTTAATACCAACAAACTCCAGACGAGAGTAAACTTCTGAATTAAACAAACATGGAATATATTTCTCACAGTTTCTTCTCTTTCTGTCCTTTAGTGAAGTTGAATGGAGGCAGACACGTGCAGGGCATCCTTCGAGGGTTCGACCCATTTATGAACCTGGTGATGGATGACTGTCTGGAGATGGGCCCTGGAGGACAACAGAACAGCATCGGCATGGTGGTAAGTGGCTTTCCAGCTGTTAAAGTGCATATTAATGGAATGAAGTCTGCATTGGCAGATAACCAATATTAAAGGACTCTAATCCTGATTATTGCCTAAACACCCCACACCAACCAGCACGACAACAGTGGAGGAGTAAAGTATATCAGGCTTTGGATGCATTGGTTTGACACCGTGTTGTCTGTGGTCTGCATAGATTCAATTTGGATTTCTTGGAATGGATGTTTTTCACAGCAGACACTGGTGTAATTGATAAGACAAATCATTGCTTTGTTCATTCATTAATGATATCCCCTCTGCTCGACACTGTGAGACCTAAATGGAAAGCAGATGTTGTGGCAGCTGTGCTTTTCCTGCTGTGGAAAGTCAAAGTATCTTCTGTGAAAAAGGGCATATCCTTGTTAAATTAGCCTGATATGGTTACAGCAACAATGTTCAGGGTTTAAATGCTGACACAATTGAAGATATGGTACAGCAATAGTACGACCAATTTGAAATGTCATCCTTTTACTCAGAAACACTTCAACATGTAAATAATATTTAACATAACTGTGGTCTCATTTCTCACAGGTCATACGGGGAAACAGCATCATCATGCTGGAGGCCTTGGAGCGAGTATGATAGAGGGGGAGCTGGATGCAGATGGAGGAGAGAAAGACCCACACCTTTTTACATTCTGTTTCCCCTTTTAGTCACGTGTTTTGTTCGAAAGAGGCAGAGCTGATCGTGTCTTTGAATTATCAGATGTCTGATTTCCACTGACGAGGACGTTTTTTTTTCTATTTTCTATTTTGAATAGTGTATGTGTTAATAAATCAGTTTTCTTTGTATTTTGTTTGTTGATTCAGTTTCGAACGTACACTGCATTACCACAACCACAGAATATTGTCTGAAGGTGTCTCTAAATCTTAACAGCATCTCACTTAAGCCATGGCTTTGTTTGTGATCAAGGAGACATTAGTTTATTTATCTGGATGCTCTTCCCAGATCCGCAGACCTGCAGCTCCAGCTCAACTGCTTTTTGTATTGACATCATTTTCTTAGGAGGACAAGACTTAAAACTGTATATTCAGTATGTGAAAAGTTTAGTGAGAAGAAGACAGACGGCCCTACAAAGGTGTGAAGTTTAAGGTGAAACATTCTTTGGAACATTTAGATGAATATTAATGTATTTGTGTCAGTGACAGCCAAAGGCATTATGTTTCTGGTTTTTCTTCCGTCCAACCTTTTGTAAACATGATCTCAACGTGAGTTTTTTTTTTTTTTATTTGGTGCAGATATTCACTTGTCCTCAATGGGGACCCGATGAAAAATTGAGTGGACAAAGAGCAAGGTTTCTGTGATCTCACAAAGACGATATCTCAAGAACACCTTGAAGGAGTTTTGCGATACACTAATGCAGCAATACAATGAACGCAGCTACAGACTGATGCAATGGGACTGTGATGTAGTTACACAGTGGTGCAGTGTTTGTGGGGGGGAGTGAGCCAGCCATGGACCAGTGCACTGATCCAGATACTGCCTTAACACGTTGACATTTTTGGGAAGTGCACGTGCATTGGTGTATGGGATGCATAGTTCCTTCACTTTACAATAATTATGTACTCAGTCTTGTACCATTGCCTTTTTCCCATTTTCCAATATGTAAATTTTTTTCTGTGAATCAAATGTCATGGAGAAAATGGGAAATTAAATTAGTTTGTTCTTAAAGTGGGCTGTCACTCACTGTAATACTCTATTGCATGACTCGCTCGCTAACTTCAGGTTATATTGTCTCTGCTGGACGGTGGATGTCTCCTCGTTTTTCTTTCTTTCCTTTTTATCAGACCAATGTTTTGATCGGGACGTGGTCCACTTCACGTCATCAAATAAGATATAAAGCGTCTCAGAAACAACTTCTGTACCTTTAATAAACTCAACTGAGTCAGTCAAGAATATGATATATATATACAGGACTGTCTCAGAAAATTAGAATATTGTGATAAAGTTCTTTATTTTCTGTAATGTAATTAAAAAAACAAAAATGTCATGCATTCTGGATTCATTACAAATCAACTGAAATATTGCAAGCCTTTTATTCTTTTAATATTGCTGATTATGGCTTACAGCTTAAGAAAACTCAAAAATCCTATCTCAAAAAATTAGAATATTTCCTCAGACCAAGTAAAAAAAAGATTTATAACAGCAAAACAAAATCAAACATTTGAAAATGTCCATTAATGCACTCAGTACTTGGTTGGGAATCCTTTTGCACGGATTACTGCATCAATGCGGCGTGGCATGGAGGCAATCAGCCTGTGGCATTGCTTAGGGTTTATGGATGCCCAGGATGCTTCAATAGCGGCCTTTAGCTCATTTGCATTGTTGGGTCTGGTGTCTTTCAGCTTCTTCTTCATAATACCCCACAAATTCTCTATGGGGTTCAGGTCAGGGGAATTGGCAGGCCAATCGAGGACAGTAATGCCATGGTCAGTACACCAGTTACTGGTGGTTTTGGCACTGTGGGCAGGTGCCAGATCATGCTGGAAAATGAAATCCTCATCTCCATAGAGCTTTTCAGCAGACGGAAGCATGTAGTGCTCTAAAATCTCTTGGTACACAGCTGCATTTACTCTGGACTTGATGAAACACAGTGGACCAACACCAGCAGCTGACATGGCTCCCCAAACCATCACTGACTGTGGGAACTTCACACTGGATTTCAAGCAACTTGGATTTTGCTCCTCTCCAGCCTTTCTCCAGACTCTGGCGCCTTGACTTCCAAATGAAATACAACACTTGCTTTCGTCTGAAAAGAGGACTTTGGACCACTCTGCAACTGTCCAGTGCTTCTTTTCCATAGCCCAAGTCAGACGCTTCTTCCGTTGTCTTGAGTTCAGAAGTGGCTTGACCATGGGAATACGGCTATTGTAGCCCATTTCCCGGACACGTCTGTGAACAGTGGCTTTTGATACCTGGACTCCAGCTTCAGTCCACTGTCTTTGAAGCTCCCCCAAATTCTGGAAGCGACCCTTCTTCACAATGCTGTTAAGGCTGCGGTCATCTCTCTTGGTTGTGCAGCGTTTCCTGCCACATTTCCCCCTTCCAACAGACTTTTTGTGGATGTGCTTTGAAACTGCACTCTGTGAACAGCTTGCTCTTTGAGAAATTTCTTTTTGTGTCTTACCCTTCTGATGGAGGGTGTCAATGATGGTCCTCTGGACAGCAGTCAGATCAGCAGTCTTCCCCATACTTGTGATTTAGTTTACTGAACCAAGCTGAGTGTTTTTCAAGGCTCAGGAAACCCTTGCAGGTGTTTCGAGTTAATTAGACGATTCAAGTGATTAGTTGAATACCCTACTAGTATACTTTTTCATGATATTCTAATATTTAGAGATAGGATATTTGAGTTTTCTTAAGCTGTAAGCCATAATCAGCAATATTAAAAGAATAAAAGGCTTGCAATATTTCAGTTGATTTGTAATGAATCCAGAATGCATGACATTTTTGTTTTTTTAATTGCATTACAGAAAATAAAGAACTTTATCACAATATTCTAATTTTCTGAGACAGTCCTGTATATACTCACCGGCCACTTTATTAGGCACACCTGTTCAATTGCTTGTTAACACAAATAGCTAATCAGCCAATCACATGGCAGCACCTCAATGCATTTAGGCATCTAGATGTGGTGAAGACGACTTGCTGAAGTTCAAACCGAGCATCAGAATGGGGAGGAAAGGGGATTTAAGTGACTTTGAGTGGCATGGTGGTTGGTGCCAGACGGGCTGGTCTGAGTATTTCAAAAACTGCTGATCTACTGGGATTTTCATGCAGAACCATCTCTAGGGTTTACAGAGAATGGTCCGAAAAAGAGTCAATATCCAGTGAGCGGCAGTTGTGTGGACGAAAATGCCTTGTTGATGTCAGAGGTCAGAGGAGAATGGGCAGAGTGGTTCGAGATGATAGAAACAGTAACTCAAATAACCACTCGTTACAACCAAGGTATGCAGCATACCATCTCTGAACGCACAGCACGTCGAACCCAGATGGGCTACAGCAGCAGAAGACCACACCGGGTGCCACTCCTGTCAGCTAAGAACAGGAAACTGAGGCTACAATTCGCACAGGCTCACCAACATTGGACAATAGAAGATTGGAAAAACGTTGCCTGGTCTGACGAGTCTCGATTTCAGCTGCGACATTCAGATGGTAGGGTCAGAATTTGGCGTAAACAACATGAAAGCATGGATCCATCCTGCCTTGTATCAACGGTTCAGGCTGGTGGTGGTGGTGTAATGGTGTGGGGGATATTTTCTTGGCACACTTTGGGCCCCTTAGTACCAATTGAGCATCGTTTAAACGCCTTGTTGGATCTATGCTACGAAGAATTAAGGCAGTTCTGAAGGCAAAAGGGGGTCCAACCTGATACTAGCAAGGTGTACCTAATAAAGTGGCCGGTGAGTGTGTATATACAGGTGCATCTCAATAAATTTGAATATCAGGGAAAAGTTCATTTATTTCGATAATTCAATTCAAAAAGTGAAACTCGTATATTATATAGATTCATTACACACAGAGTGAAATATTTCAAGTTTTTATTTCTTTTAATTTTGATGATTATGGCTTACAGCTAAGGAAAACCCAAAATTCTGTATCTCAGAAAATTAGAATATTACATAAGACCAATAAAACAAAGGATTTTGAATACAGAAATGTCAGCCTACTGAAAAGTATGTTCATATATATAAGCACTCAATACTTGGTCGGGGTTCCTTTTGCATGAATTACTGCATCAATGCAGCGTAGCATGGAGGCGATCAGCCTGTGGCACTGCTGAGGTGTTATGGAAGCCCAGGGTGCTTTGATAGCGGCCTTCAGCTCGTCTGCCTTGTTGGGTCTGGTGTCTCTCATCTTCCTCTTGACAATGCCCCATAGATTCTCTATGGGGTTCAGGTCAGGCGAGTTTGCTGGCCAATCAAGCACAGTGATACCATGGTCATTAAACCAGGTACTGGTACTTTTGGCAGTGTGGGCAGGTGCCAAGTCCTGCTGGAAAATGAAATCAGCATCTCCATAAACCTCGTCAGCGGAAGGAAGCATGAAGTGCTCTAAAATTTCCTGGTAGATGGCTGCGTTGACTTTGGACTTGATAAAACACAGTGGACCAACACCAGCAGATGACATGAATCTCCAAATCATCACTGAAACTTCACACTGGACTTCAAGCAACTTGTATTATGTGTCTCTCCACTCTTCCTCCAGACTCTGGGACCTTGATTTCTAAATGAAATGCAAAATTTACTTTCATCTGAAAAGAGGACTTTGGACCACTGAGCAACAGTCCAGTTCTTTTTCTCCTTAGCCCAGGTAAGACGCTTCTGACGTTGTCTCTGGTTCAGGAGTGGCTTGACACGAGGAGTGGCTTGACAGTTGTAGCCCATGTCCTGGATACGTCTGTCCGTGGTGGCTCTTGATGCACTGACTCCAGCCTCAGTCCACTCCTTGTGAATCTCCCCCAAATTCTTGAATGGCCGTTGCTTCACAATCCTCTCAAGGCTGCGGTTATCCCTGTTGCTTGTGCACCTTTTTCTACCACACTTTTTCCTTCCACTCAACTTTCTATGAATATGCTTGGATACAGCACTCCGTGAACAGCCAGCGTCTTTAGCAATGACCTTTTGTGGCTTACCCTCCTTGTGGAGGGGGTCAGTGACTGTGTTCTGGACAACTGTCAAGTCAGCAGTCTTCCCCATGACTGTGTATCCTACTGAAGCAGCCTTAGAGACCATTTAAAGGCTCAGGAAACCTTTGCAGGTGTTTTTAGTTAATTAGCTGATTAGAGTGGGACATCGTGAGTCAACAATATTGAACTTTTTCACAATATTCAAATGTTCTGAGATACTGAATTTGGGGTTTTCCTTAGCTGTAAGCCATACTCATCTAAATTAAAAGAAATAAACGCTTGCAATATTTCACTCTGTGTGTAATGAATCTATATAATATATGAGTTTCACTTTTTGAATTGAATTATCGAAATAAACGAACTTTTCCCTGATATTCTAATTCATTGAGATGCACCTGTATATACTCTCAATGCTGAAGCAGGGACGGTAGAGGGCGCCGTCTCGACTGTGGACTTCCTGCTTTCAGCGGACTCTTACTTTGAAAGGCGACTGACGTCATCGCGGACAAGTTTCTTTGACGTCGTTTGTCGTTGCCGCCTGACGCTATGTGGAAAGTAGCAATGTCGGACGAGGTTGGGAAGGCGGTACAGTCGGTGGTGGAGCGGGTGAACCAGGCGGCGGCACGGCGGCTCAAGGTAACTGCAGCCCGGCGGGCTCCGCTCGGGGGCACCGCTGCCGTCGCTGCCACACTCGGGGTCCGGAGGAGAGTGTGGCTGCGGCGGCACGACTCGTTATGTAAGGCAGCACCTCAACCTTCGGACGGGAGACAGCCGGGCTCGTGGCTGCACTGACACCGTGCACGGCTGGTAGAGGCATCTTCACACGCGTGGGAGCAGGTGGCACCTTGACAGCTACTGGTGTGCACGTGTTCACGATGTGCGTGTGACACAGGCTGATGTAGACCAGCCTCTCCCCCTCACACCACTCTGTGTGAAAGACAGTGGAGATATCAGGTGGTTCCTCCTTAAAAACAACATGGCATCAGAGATGATATGTAGGTCAGAGCATGGAGGAATGAGTTGGTTAGTGAGCCAGTAGATGACCGACTGATGTGTCGCTGCATCTGAGCACAGCAGCAGCCACACACAATCCGCCTTCGTCATTTGTTTTGAAGGATCCTGTGGAGGCTGACTCACACTTCAGACCCCACACACTGATACAGCAGCAAAGTGCTGTAGTGATGCAGTGAGCCACAGATCCAGTGATAGTCATACAGCCATATGGCGATCCAGGCATGCAGCTATCCAGTGAAACTGAAGTGAAGTGACAGAGTAATACAGTTATACAGTGACATGGTAATGCATGTAGTGTAGTAGTACAGGGGTTAGGGTCTGGGGTGATCCAGTAGTGTTGTGATACAGCGATATACCGGCGCAGTAACACAGCGATGTAGTGGTGCTGCGATATAAGAAATAGTGATCCAGTAATACAGTGATCCAGTGACGCAGTAATACAGTGATCCAGTGACGCAATGATCCAGTGACGCAATGATCCAGTGACGCAGTGATCCAGTGACGCAGTGATCCAGTAATACAGTGATCCAGTAATACAGTGATCCAGTAATCCAGTGATCCAGTGACGCAATGATCCAGTAATACAGTGATCCAGTGACGCAGTGATATAGTGACGCAGTGATATAGTGAGGCAAATGAAAAATGTGTGTGTTCTGTCCTTCCCCAGACGCTGCCAGCTGTGCCTCCCCGTCTTGTAGCCGTCAGCAAGACCAAACCCCCAGAGATGGTCGTGAAGGCGTACAGACAAGGGCAGCGTAACTTTGGAGAAAACTACGTGAGTGTGAAATGCTGCTGGTCTGCTTCACTCCAAACTTTCCAAATGTCACAGCATGAACGTAAAAGCTCCTGAGAGGAGCCGAGCTGAGGAATAATGTAAAGACTGACCTCCTCCATTATCTCCTGCCAGGTTAATGAACTTGTGGATAAAGCTTCAGACCCACTGGTGGGTTTTCTACATTCTACAAGGTCAAAATAATTTCTTCTGACCCAAGTGTGTTGCATATTTTTACAGCGTTTCTTGTTGCCTCATTCAGATTCTAGAATCCTGTCCAGAAATCAAGTGGCACTTCATCGGCCATCTACAGAAGAATAATGTCAACAAACTTTTGGGTAAGTGTGTGTCAGCTCTCCCGCCCTCTCTCTAAAGCTGGATGTTTTTAAAGAAAGAAAACAACAACAACTTAGCACTGAGTCTCGTCTTTCTTTTCCCAGCTGTGCCAAACCTGTTTCTCGTGGAGACGGTTGACTCCGCGAAACTGGCTGATAAGGTCAACAGCTCATGGCACAGGATCAGGGGAGCCAGCACCCAGAGGTTAAAGGTCATGTTGCAGATCAACACCAGTGGAGAACAGAGTTAGTATTGATTTGATCACAGGCATGTACTGTACGCACAGAGTCAGTTGATCTAACACAGTATGTGTGACGTGGGTTACAGGTAAACATGGCCTCCCACCAGAGGAGACAGTGAATACAGTGAAGCACATCGTGTCCCAGTGCTCCGCCCTGCACCTCTCAGGACTCATGACCATCGGGCGCTATGGCTACAAGCTCACCCTGGGCCCCAACCCGGACTTTCAAGTACAAAAATAATTTCTCCCAAACCTCATTTTTATTTCAATCATGAGCAAAAGCTTGCATGTACTAATCCTGCATTAATTCATCTGTTCTTTAGACCTAATCAGCTCAGGGCAGGTTGTTCTTAATAACAACAATGAAACACTGACTGAAACTAATGACGAGCAAATGAAGCCCCATGCGGCTTCGGTTGCAGCAAGCACCGTGACATCTGAGGTCTAAATTTGGCTGCGGAGATCACATGTTGTTGTTTACAGCTGGCATCGACTCCTATCACCAAAAGTTCTCTTGACATCTTCATCTGTGTCTTCTCCATGTACGGCACACCTTTTCAATCCTGAGATATTTGTTTTCTTATTGTATTTTTTATTTTTAGGATCTGTCACGTGATCTCACTTCAGCTCATTTGGACAGTCTACAGAGTTCTTAAGATGGGGCTGACAGGAAAAGCTCAGGAGAAAGTGTGAAGCCTCTCACTCTCACATTCAGCCCCTCCGGAGAATGTCAGGAGATTATCTGGAGTTCAGTGCATGTCTGAAAGCAACTTTAGTGATACATTTGTTGACCAAACAGCCTATGACAGCTTATGATACCCAAGATATGTTAAGTAAGATTATTGGTATTGATAGTTTAGGCCCGCCGTCACTGAGTTCTGATTTCATTGAAATTTACTGTATGTCTTATCACACCATGGGTCAACTGAGAAAAGCACCTTTGCATGAGGGTTTTTTCCCCTTTATTCGAGAGGCGTGGTCTTTCAGTTTGAGAGCAGGACATTGATTCTGTGTTAAAAAATGTTGATGCTTTTACTCAGAACTGTGCGCTTGCAGTCATATATATATATATATATGTGTATACCCTGCTTGTGCTTAGATATCCTGTGCTTTATCCTCAGCTGTTCTCTTTGTGCCCACGCTGCTTCTGTATGCAGCTACTCAAACCGGGCTCACGCACTTGCGCCCTCCACATCTTTATTATTACTCTGGCTACCGTCGGTATGTTTGAAGAAAAACAACGACACTGTCATGGAGCAGGAGTCCAGCAGATCCCTGGTCAGCGTGTAGCGGCAAAATCAAGGATCTATGAGATTATGTAAACACTGTCGCTCGTAACTATAAAAACAAGATAGACACCGACCTGTTTCTTTCCACTCTGTACCAAAACGAGTGCGGGTCAATTTTGTTCATAATCACAACACCTGACATTCTATTGGTTGGGGAATATATCGACAGACTTGGTGCACAAAAAATGCGAGATCAGAAGAAAAAAATCCACGAGCAGACATTTCAAGCACGCACAGAAGCAGCGTGAGCACCAGAAGAGCAGAGGCTGGATTGCAGGAAATCTAAGCACAAGCAGGGTTTAGCTGCGTGTGAGTGCAGGTATTTTGAGTACAGGTGACATTTGAAGCTTCGGACGTCGTCAGTCATCGTGTTTTCCATTTGACATGAGCTCTGACAATCTTCTGAGCATCAGTAACATCCACTCATCTCTAACTAAAATAAATGACATTATAAATGTGCTTTTCTGAAAATTGCAACTCCTCCCAGCCCGCTAACACATTACTCCAATCTGAAAAGTTAAACTGAAACCAAACAGCAAGAAAAGACAAATTATTTAAAAAACAAATATGCATATTTCAACTGAAGAGCAATCTCTCTAATTGTAATCATACAGATGTGAGCTCATATGTCAGCTGAGAGACTGAAAACTACATACGAAGTCATTTACAATCAATGTCACCTTCCAGATCGACTATAAAATGTCCTGCTTAGTTTGCGTCATGGTCCCACTTCAACATCTCTAAAGGATCTGTATAAAGATTGGCTGTTTAAAAATAATCACATGTTCTGAAATCTTGTTTTCAAATCAGTATTATAATCTCCGCAATATTCCCGTCTTGTAGATGCTGCTGAGTCGAAGGCAGGAGGTGTGTGACAGTCTGAAGCTGCCTCTGGAGGAGATGGAACTCAGCATGGGCATGTCCACAGACTTTGAGCATGCGGTGAGCATCACTTCTCATTAGCACTTAAAAATACATTCTGAACACAAATCATACAGCAAATGTCAAAGGGATTTTTTAAATATTTAAGAGTTAACGTTTTTATATGTTGAAATTTAAAGATTGCCCACCCCTACCGGCTGGTTGGTAATGGCTGGGTGAAAAGACGATTATATTGTATATCAGCAATTGGCTTAGTCTTTGGCTGTTTTTGGCCGACTTCTTTTTATTTTGCTAGAACTGTATGTAAGTCTGCCTCCTCAAGAATTCATTCAACTCTATGAATAATTACCTAGGAATTGGCACTTATTTCACACACACACACACACACACACACTGTCATCGGATAAATCTGCAAACTCAGACTGCGTAAAAACATCACTTGGTCTTCACGATCACAAATGAGTTACGAATTTAATTAAGTATTTGCAAATAGAGCAGGGAAGTGAGATTCAATCACTGGTCACAGGACACACATTCAGGATGCATTTTAAAGTCCCTACAAGGAGTTTTTTTCTGCATATGAAATCTTCATATGACAGTCAGGCTGGAAAAGCCTGTTTACATTTCCGCTGGCAAAGAAAAGCCCCTGTCGGCTTTTCCATATATACTGTATACTTTACAATGTGTGTTTGGGGCACTGTATGGAGGTGTAAGGAGGTTTATAGTTGTCATTGCAACATGTGTCTATAAACATGCTTTCCTCTCATTTGTTGAAGATCGAGGTGGGCTCCACCAACGTGCGAGTGGGCAGCATCATATTTGGCAACAGGGAGTATCCCAACAGTGCAGCAAACACTCCAAATCCCAGTCCAGCACCTAGTCCAGCTCCCAGCCCGGAGAAAACAACCAAGGCGGTGACCGAAGATGCGGCCAAGAAGATGCAGCACCTCACCGTGTCCGAACACTGAGCAGATTCCCCCTCCCGAAACACCTTTTAAGAAAGTTTCTAAAGAAAATCCTCTTCACTTGCAGAAGGATCAGAGCAGTGAAGCAGACAGTTTCCACAGAGCCATGTGGAGTTAGATTGCAAAATTCTTGCATCATTTTAAAGTGTATTTCTTAATCTTCCTCACTTTTCTGTGCCCTTCTTGCTGTTTTAAGCACTAAAAAGTGGCATTCGCTACAGAACTAGTTTAACAGTTTTTTAAAAGTAGTGTGTTACTAACCTATAGTGCTCTGACTTCCCCCGTGTGGAAATCTCTCCTACAAGCCACAAATGTACAACCACTGAAAACACGGTGACAGATGGTAAACGATCTACTCTCATGAGTTGTGAGATAGTGTGGAGATTTGTCTGTTGTTCTGGTGTGATATTTTCTACCTTTCCACCCAACATGTGACAGTGCTGAAACGTGCTCGACTGTGTACATTGTCCCAGAGATCAGGAACAATGTACCGTTTTTGTTGTACAGATGAAACAGACTTGATTTAATAAATCATGTATCCCTTTATAATGACACAATGTGTGTTTGATATTGTTTCGTACTGTGTGCCAAACAGGTCCTATCTTTGTTCTAGACTGGAACAGTATCAAGAGGGAAGCTAGAGAAGTGTTTTGTGTGTGTGTGTGTGTGCGTGTGCGCGCGCGTGCGTGTGCTCTGCTCCATTGTTGGGGATGAGAGGTGGCCTATGCAAAGAGGTGATCATGTTTCAGCGTATTTTTCAGTAGATTTTTTTACACTGCAGCTGTGATGGCATCGCAGTGTTTTCTTCAAAGATGTCAAAAGGTTAGTGTATTTTTCTGGTTCGTGATTTAGAGCGAAGTCCATCAGCTTGCGGGTAGATGGCGGTTGCTGTCGGAACAAGGTGTTGCCTTGTTGAGTTTGGAATCTGGCTCTGAGGGAAGCCAAGCAATAAATTGTACTGTTGGAAAAAAAAAAACTGCCATTTATTGTGTATTTCTTCAAGTTGAGGCAAAGTGGCACAAATAAGATCACAGACAGTTTGTTTATTAAGAACGTGCACGTGACATCTGGAAAAGCTGGAATAGTTAGTGATACTGTAACAACTTAGAAAAGAAAATTGAAAACGTTGCTCAAGGGATGTTTTAAATCGACATTTAAAATGTAGGATAAAAATTACTGTTCCTTCCAATTGACAAATGCTTCCTCATTAGGAATCTAACAATTAAAATGCTGTCCAGTGTTGAGAAATACAAATGTCTCAAAGCAATAAGACCCAGGCTATGACTGCTCAATAAATAAGTTGATGAAACAAAACTCGGTGACACAACCGAAACAAATGTAAAGACTTGCACATCATTTAGTCCATATGAAAGGCATTATAAAACAAACAGGACAATCAATAAGCTAAACCTGTTATTTACACCGTTCATTAGAATCCTGCTAATCACAGGTGAGTATCACAAACTGTAACTACAGACCGTGCTCTGGTAAAATGAGCAGGGAACTGGACTCTGTGGAAACTATGTACAGGCAGTAGAGGGATGGATGCTAACACTTCATTTAAACCCCTGTTTCATATTGATAAGTTAACACGCAATGGTTTACAATGCACTATAATCAAAGCCTCTTTTGTGAAGAAATTGTGACTGGTATACAGACTAATACTAAATGACTGACAAGTTGACATATAAAATCTGAGTTATTTACATTTGTTTACTGTGTTCATGTCATGTGGAATATTTATTTACAATTACTCCAAACCATATTTTCTGATGAAGGCCACAAGATGGGGCTGAGAGCTACAAGAAAAAAAATTGTAAGTGAACCTTGAATTAAATTTATTCATGTTCTTTGGTCATAATTACTTCTAAGGTTCAGAATTAATCTTCAGGTTCAACATGTCATTGTGAGTTTTGATTTATAAACTCATCTGTGAAGGATGGACACACGTTTAAACACTGTTATCATTAAAGATGAATAATCTGTCTATTCACCAGTTACATTGGCTTCATGGGAGATTTTAACTTATCACCAATACATTACTAAAAGCTGTAAATGTCAGTGTATTACATTATATTTTAGGCAATTATAAACCATTAATTAAGTGTTTATGTTCTACTTATAAATACTAAATACAGGCGTTCAAGCAAAGTGTCAGAGCATGTACATGTGAGGAATCAAGGCCGGTATAATATTTGCATTGCAGGTGTGACCACAGCTAAAAGCTAATGTTAGCAAAATATAAAACTATGCAACACTAACAACATACAAATAAAAACAGGAGTCAATAAATTAGGATGTTTTTAGACATGAACTCCAGAGGAAGTCCGGAGGACTGGGTCCGGACTTTCTCCAGAGTTTGCTGTTGCCTGTTGGAGACGTCAACACACCCTCTCGCTTGCGGTGAATCCCGTGGAGGATGTTCTGCCGTGTTCTCACATCGGCCCCTCCGCACTTTCTGTGGACCTTATTCAACAGGGATAAGACGGACGCAGTCCGCAGAATCTCTGGAGGCTCTCAATTGGACATTTGCGCTCACAGATACAGCCCTGTGGAGAAACTCCGGAGGATCTCCTGAGTTCGGTGCATGTCTGAAAGCTGCTTTACTTGGTTATTAACAGCTTTAACATTCTCATTGTTAGACATCTCCTGCTGTACTCACTCACTCCTGTTTGACCTTAAAAAAACGTCCTCTTCTTAAACAGGGACCAAAAAAACAGGACACGGACCAGTGATGTCAAGAAAATATGATAAGAAAGGCAGTAGGAATGGTGTTCTATTGTGTTGCTGCTAACAGAAGAACAACAACAGCTTAAAACGTTAGCAAGGAACAAAACATAAAAATAAAAAAAACAATGCCCCGCACTGATAACTGCCGGAGTAAATTTGCTTGTACCATTTATGACTGATAGTAAGACTACGCGTCTTCCTCTGGATGTTTCTGTGGCTCTGTGGGTGGATGTCTCTCAGTCAAGTCTGTCTTCTTGTGTTTTATGTTGTTTCCTGATGCTGCCCGTACTCACACACACGTTACACCAGTTTCTTGGCTTCAAAGAAGCTTTTGAGGTGCTTCATCTGCCAAATCCCAGTGATGAGGAGGATGAGTGTTTGAGCGATGGACCACCACAGAACACGCTGATTGGTGCTCTCGCTCGTCATGCGGAAACGCTCCTCTCGATACTGGAAAAGATAACACAGGATGAAGTCACTGAAACTATATACCCACTTCCTAAACTTATTTGTAAAACTGTCATCTCAACATGACCTGGCCAAACGTGTATTTCTTTGAACTGACCCTCTGGTAGTTTTGTTCTTTCTGGATCTGTTCGACCTGGTCCAGAAGTTGTCTGACTCGCAGCTGCAGCTCGGTGAGTTTGTCCTTAGCTGCGATTTCAGGGTAGTTGTTGGTATGTTCTCCGACCTGAATATCCAGATGCACTCTCTGCAACATATGGCAAAACAGACAGTGTGTACACTCTTGAATTCTGTGAACTTCGAAAGGAATGACAAATGGCTGATTGGAATGTTTCTGTCAATGTTTTGTCATGAGGAGATGAAATTTCCCCTGGAACCAAAAAAACATGGAAGGGCCGATCAATTGGTGCTGGCTCAGTTAGCTAATCCCATAATATTTCCCTCATTGATACCGAACGGCTGATTGCTTTTCAAAAAATATGATAGGGAACTTCATATAGATTAGAAATTGTAATGTACAGAAAATGTATTTGTGACCCCCGTCATTTGCTGAACAGCCTCAAACTTTTTTAGTTTACAGGTGTGGGGTATTGACGGATAATTTAGCACCACGCCCTGTAAACAGAACTCTTAGTGGTGTCTTTCTGTTGATTATTGTCGGGAAGTTCTGAGTTGAGAGCCCACTCTCAGTTTTATTAGATAGATATTACAGGAAAAAATACAATAATCGGCTTCACAAAATAGGCTCCCCATCAATACCAGATACACAAAATCATGTTTTGTGAAAGAAAATCCAAAACGTTTTTGAGTTCTGCTCCTAAAACAAAATATTTACTGACGATCTTAACCTTCATATTCTAATCAGGTCATCCTAGTACAAGTGAATGTTTGTTTTCACATATATGAACAGAGGTCTCAGACCTGAGAACTCCCACAGAATAACTAATACATGTATAAATGCTTATAATAGTCAAAAAGGTAGTATTATATGTATTATATGTCTGGTATAACAGGAAGATTGAATAAACTTCAACAAGTTATATCAGCCAACATCAGGGGAAAAGGATTAAATAAAAATATCTGAGTAGGTGGGACAAACTCAATGTACTAGTACCAAGTTTTGGACCTGGAGAAGTCAGGGACTGTTGAGTTAGAGTATTTATTAAGATAATTCACTTCTTAAAAACCCATAGGATTCTAATAGGATCCAGTTTTTAATAACTCCAATGCAGAAATCTAACTTAACTGGGACCTAGTACTGCGGACAAGTGGAATTGTCGATCTGCACTGGTGGACCATGTCGTATTGAAGTGGGACACTTACTGTCAAGTATACTGGGTTTTAGTGTCGATGATCTGTGTACCTGTCGGTATCCTCACGTGTCTCTTGAATTCAATGTTATTAAAAAAAACACATCAATGTGCTGAAACTTAATGTGCAATAACTATAAGATTAAGAAATAGACAGTAATTAATGTTAAAAAAGATACTTCACATTTTTTAGGAACTAAACATCTCCATGAAGTGGTTTTGATTCACTATGAGTAAAAGTGATATAACAGTCTCCATACAGTTACTTTCAGACTATCTGTTCCTTGTGTATGTTAATAAGATCATAAACCACCGTTAATTTGTTTCTGTTTCTTTAATTTCATGGAGATATCATTTAAAGGCCTTCCATTCATGTTCATCTCTGAGTTCTTCCCAGGTGACACCTCCCTCACTCTCCTGTTAGCTGTGCTGCATGTGGTAGGACTGTTCAGTCCTGATTGCGAGACAAAGTAATTCCCAGCATTAACCTCTCTACCTTCATGCAGCCAGGGCCCGAAGCTGAACAGCCAGAGTAACTGGAAACACCAGTGTGGGTGTGTCGGACCGTTCGAGAGAGAACAAAAATGCCTCTCACTAGAAGTCTGCAGCTCTTAATATTGTGCCGACCCTGCTCTGCCAGTGTCAACATGTGATCAAACTGACAAGTACAACTGCCATGATAGCCTCATCCAGCTGTTGGTTGGTTTGGAGGTTTTGTAAGCAGGATTACACAAAAACAACTGAACACATTACCACAAATCTTGGTGGGAGTTAGGGAAGACCCCGTTAAATATTGGTGCTGATCCAGATTAGGCAGCAGATCCAGAATCCCCCCCCGACCCCCAGTTTACTTAACATTGCGAGATAGGCTGTTTCCAAAGGAATAATGCATGGATCTTGATATAAAAAGCAGGCACATTAATTTTTGTGTGAAATGTGGTGCATCTTGATTGAATTTAAGAGGACTGTTGGCCTAACCCTTGGAGGAGGTATGTGATCTACTAAGCCATTCTAGTTCTTCTCTGTCCTAATTCTGCACATATCTCTTACTCCAGAGCTGCAGGATCCAGATTTGACCCTGTTGCTCAATTAATTTTTTTAGAATGAAGCAAATAATTTAGTATCTGTAATCATTTCTCTCCTTTCAGCCCAACTGGTCAAGGCAGATGCAGAGGGATTTTAACACTACTTCAGCCTGAGGTGCACATTAGCCTTAAAACTAACCTGACCAGGGATGGATACGTTTCCATGGTAACTCCACTTATCAGACTAATCTAACCCTGATTTGACATGGTTTCCTAAAGATAAGCCTGATTTACTGAGTTAGCCCAACTTAACAGAATATGACACAGCCCTTAATTAGTACAGATAAAGACGCTGCACTTATTTCTCAAAGTCCCACTTTGAACACGTAACATATGAAAGTATGGTCAATAGTAATCAACATTTGTGTGAAACATTTTGAAGGAAAATAACTGATCAGGTAAAATGAAATGAAAAAAATGATTTGGACCATACCAGTTTTCCACCTGCAAACAGAGCCATCTTGGTGGAGTTGGAGTGCAGACAGATCTGATGTTCTCCAGGAGTGTGGGAAGTAAAGGTAAACCGTCCGTCTGACCCATACTGACGAGACAGGATTATCTGGGAGAGTTGTAAGAGAAGAATCTTAAGATTGCATTCATATGTATGTTGGTGTGTTGGACATTACTACTTCCTCTGTCCTGACCTTTGTATCTGGATCCTTGATCTCGACATGCATCCCAAGGCCAGGGGTGGCTGGGAGGAAGGAATTGGTCTGTTTGTCCCACAGCTGAGTGCTGTATTTTCCTGTCAAACAGTAAAGAGAAACAGGTTTTCGGTTTTTCAGAAAATCATCAATAGAAGTTGCTAATTTATTCATATTTCTAATGCAAATATTATGAGTTGGTTAAGTGAGATGGAAGGCCCAAATTTTTCGTCTTCTTCTATTCGGTTTATTGGCAGGTGGCCACCAACATCAAGGTGCATTACCACAATCTGCTTCTTATTCCTGACTCAGGATTTTCCTTCTTCTACATCCTCCTACTTTTCTTGGTCCATTCTCTAGTCAGCTGCCATTATAGTACATGATGATGTGATTAAAGCAGCGTCAATCAAAGCTCGAACAAAGGAAATGTGAAAGTGTGTATTATGTGTCTATCCACATCAAATCTTTCATCTCTCCCAAACATATTTCAAGGTTTATATTTACTTTTCTGCATCTCCACTCGGGCCTTTTATGCACAACTTGAAAATGCATACGTTTCTTGTTATTTCAGAAATTAATAAGGAATAAATATTCATTATTTAGCATAAAAAACTAATTGAAGTGTAAATTTTACTTACATTATGTGTTTTCATCAAAAAAGTCATCTACCAATACATGAGTTTTCATCAACTGTAAAATATCAATATTGGTACCAGCTTTCAAATGATCATACTGGACCTTGGAATCATAATTTTATGATATACATTAAATAAATAAAGATTCTATACACTAACTGAAAAACCTCATTCCATTTATATACATATTTTGATCAACAGGCTACACCATAACATATTTGAAAACAGTCATGCAAAACTGGTATTCTGGCATAAACATAGGTTTATGATCTAAATTTATAAACTTAAATCTTGTGTCTATCTGTATTGTGGATGACAGACAGAGTAGTGTGGGCAGTGCAGACTCATATGAGTGATGATAAATGTTTCTATGAGAAACTCTCACTCATCACTATTATTGACATTAATATGATGTCATCAGAGTCAGGTGAAAAATGCTGCTTATTTAAACCTCGTTTTACGCTCATGGCATCTACCATCTCCAACAGGTCAACAGCTTTGATAGTGGGAAGACAAGTTGGCCAGAAAAAGAATGTGTTCCATCTTGAACACAAACATTCCTACACTCTCATATCAGCACAACCACTCAATTTTAAATTAAAGTCAACTTTATTTGTACAGCGCCACATATCATAGAGAAACCGAGCATTTCTCACAACGAGCGAGTACTTTGGCGACTGTGCAGAGAAAAGACTCTGGAAGAAACCGGTCGACTCAACGTGGGCGAACATCTGCCCCGACCGGTTGGGGGAGAGGAGAGGAGAGAGGAGAGAGGAGACCAGGAAACGTTTGGGAACTGTCATGTTTGAGCTCTATCAGACTGGTTACTATCATGAAATCAACAACAGTGATATGTTTAGTGATTTTGTGCCTAGCCTCTATTATCACAGTTGTTATTCCGAATATGAAGCCATACAGTCAGGTGTAACGCTGTCCCTCAATGGGAACATCACTATGAAGTGTTAGCAGGTAGACCGGCAGCTACAGACGCCATTAGGAAGCTATCCTTGTGGCTTGTAAATGTGTGTGTTCGCTGCTGCCACATTCAGAGCCGCATCTTTCAGCAGCTGTTCGCGAGCAGGGCTAGTTAGTTAGCATCGTCCAGTTAGCATCTTACCAATCACCATGGTCTCGTCTGGAATCTCCTCAATGAAGCATTTCTTCTCCGTCTCTCCTATGTGGAAGTAGAGCGAGTAGCTTGGGTGAACCCATGCGGACAGTAATGGCAGTAGTAGAAGTGCAGAGAGCATCATGTCGCCTCCTTCTCGCAGAGACGTGTTTGTATGCTTTCGCTTTGAGTACAACAGCACAGGAAGCGCCGCTGCTGCAGACGGCTGACGTCATCTCCTACTGCGGAACAAGGAAGGGGATTTCCTGAGGGACTGGGGTTTGTTTACCCTCAGTTAAGCCTGTCAGGCAGCACCCACTCCCAACATGGATGTCTGTGGAGTGTTTTCTTTTGAAAAAGGAAATTAGGGACTCTACACCTATTGACTTAACATAATTACTTAAAGACATGCTAAAATATCAGCAGCTGAGAAATTCCAAGTTAGAGTTGGCTATTAGCCTTATGCAGCCTGAGAGGAAGTGCTGCCTGAGAGTCTGCACCCAGGGTAAAACACATGTCCTCTGGAGCTAACAACAGTCGCCTCGGCTCTGACTGATAACCTTAACCCATCTTAAAAACCACACAGTATAAGGATAACTTCATGACATTGAGCCAGGTGCCGTTCAGAAGACGTACGATGACTTTATGTCAGTGAGCGAGTTCGTCAGATTATTCCGTAGCTGGATTTAATACCCTCGCTACCTGGGAAGCTAACTCACTTAGCATTAAGCAGCTCGGATAAATAACGTCAGCTGCGCTCACTCACAGGTCGTATGTGAAGAAGAGTGTGTTATTCTGAACGACACACGCGGAACAGGACTGAGGGTAAGTGGAGTTTGGTGTGTGTGATGTGCACCGGGGTCAGATTCGATCCTGTGTCACTGCGGGGAAGAAAAACAACCTGGGTGTTAGCTGTAGTAAACATCCGGTGGTCATAACACGTACATGTAACAGCATTGTGAGGGACGAGTAGTGTTTTACTTTTAATTCTGATGTCAACAAATGTCGGAATCAAGCTTCGTGTCCCAGCCGAAGCTCTTTGCCTCGTGGTTACTTGGGATGACGTCATGATGTCCTGCAGACCACCGGTACCTGCTTTGACAGCTCAGAGGAGTCTGCACATCAGCACACATCAGCACACATCAGCGGTCATCAGCGGGCCACAGGGCCTCCTCTCGGAACAGGGACCAGGATTTAGAGGAAAGCGTAAACAGAAAGTGAAAGTAGAGGTGTCTTTGCCATGTGTCTGTATGTCAGGATGAATGTATATACTCCAATTCATAACTTTGTGTATGTGTATCCATAGGGATGGTGCAGCCCCAGCCGGATGGCCCGATGCAGTGGGACATGTCAGGAGAGGACAGTGGAGGCGCCCTCCGGGTCCCTGCAGAGCTGGCTGCCAATGAAGTGGTGACCAGGTTGCTGGGTGATAACCAGCAGCTTAGAGGTAACAAATCAAGCAGTAATGACTCACCATAGTATATTTCAGCATGGAGTCATTACTGATGGAATTAAATAGATGGTAAAGTGGATTTTGTTAGGCATACTATTATTTCCACACAAGCGTTTTGGCTCTGTATTGGTTTCATGTCCATACTAACACGCCTGAAAACGCATATCACATGACCACTCACATACACTGGGCATGGGCGCGCTGGTGTGAGCAGGAAGCATTTGGTTGTTAGTTGCAGAATTGGCACAGATTGCTAGAATAATAGTTTGCCCCCTACACATGTAAACAGTTGTTTCATTGTAAAATGCAGAATTTAAATGCACAACAACTGTTAGCAAAGACAACCGGATCAGCAACACTTGTGATTCATTAACCATGCTGTGCTCTACACTGGAAAATTAGGCTTAATGCTGGTTGTTTTCTTCCAGATGTCGATGTCATAATTTCTAAACTTCTTTACTAAGATGCAGCCCGGAGTTTTCAACCTAAAATGGAGTCAGCAGCATTTCCAAACTTCTCGGTTGTAGCGGCTCTAAAACTCTGGAGTAGTGAGGACACCAGGCGTATCCGTAACAGAGTTGATGCGTTTCCAAACACAAACGTAGTAGTATCAATGTAGCCATAATGGTGGAACATTAAATGGCCATTTCAGTAGATCATTTTAAAGAAAGTATAATGAAAACATAATGTGTATGTGTGGGCAATTTAAAAGTAGAGGCATTCATTGTATATCAGTGCTTCTATCTGAAATATTTTACAATTGTCTTATACTAGAATGGTTCTCCACCAAGGCCCAACAGTCCACCTATGAAACTGAATTTAAATTCACTAGATCTGGATCTTTATTTGGATCTTCACATAATTTCACTCACTCATAAATATCAGTCACCTCAACATGGCAGATATTTTCCATCAAGATCCATGAATTATTCTCTGTGAAATTAAGAAAAATGTTGAAAACTGACCTCTCTTGCAATGTTATAGAAAGAGAAAAAAAATTTGAATTGTTTCCCAGAGTAGTGAAACGCATTGGATTCAGGAGTATTACCATTAGAGAAGGAGCTGTTTTTAAGAGCATTAAGACTTCTTTTATCACCAAATGATTCACTGTGATGTTTTGACTCCTGTTTTTGACTTGAAATCAAACACAAGTTACAATTTACAAATTTAAATTTATATAACTCTGTGGTTTAACTTCATCCCCTTCAGCACGTCCTTCTCAACATTTTTCACCTTCAACTGCAGCTGGTCACCTTTTTGCGTGAGCTGGGGCTGTACTTGTTTCAGTGGGCCCACCTCATCTTACAGATCCCCTTTTTCTGTGTTGAGGGCCTCCACCTTTTTGCCATAGGTATCCTCAGCATGGATCAGCTCCTGCCTTAGGCTCGCCTCGATTATTTCACACCTTGCCCTGCCCTCTGCTTCAGTTCCCTTTCATTTTAATCAGAATAAGCTGTGTCCCCCTTGTATTTAATTGTACCTGACATTTTGTGTGGCACCATGTTACATGTCAATCTACTTTTTGCCTTTACCCTTCTGTCCTCCAGAGGCCCTGCGGCGAAGCAACTTGGCCTTGCGTCAGCGCTGCGAGGAGATGGAGGGATGGCAACGAAGGACGAGAGAGGAAAGAGAATTTCTCAGCTCTCGCTTCCAGGAGGCCAGGTCCCTGGTGGAGAGGCTGGCCCAGGAAAACCACTCCTTACAGAGTCTGGTGAATGGACCAGCTTCATCCTCATCTCACTGCTCCAGCCAGACAGAAGACCTGCAGGGACGCCCGGCAAGGAACGGTCCACACGAGGGACCACAGGTTAGCATGGTGAGAGACACACAGCTGCTTTCCTACTTTTAACACATGATATACATTTTATATAATATGATCCTGTGTTGTCATGTGTATGCAGAGGATATTTCATTATCCTGTAATAGTTACTGTAATTTTGCCACATCTTTAAACACCTGTCTAATGGACGGCAATGTGAACAACATACTGTAGCTCACAAGCCAATCATGTATTTAAAGTTATTGGAACCGAGTGGCCAACATTATGACTGCAGGATCCACTGCCAGTGTTTATCGGGGCCCCAAGTAGAGTTGCTCCTTAGTGTCTTACGCAGAGAGGGTGAGAGAAAGGGAGTAAAGGGAGACAGAGATGGTTTTCATGCTCCTGCATGTCACCTCTGTTCTGTCCCCTCTTGCTCTCTGTGGTCACCTATACTATTAAGTTGTACTCTAACCAGCGTTAGAGAAAATTCCAAGCTGCTGCACTTTATTTTGTGATCATGACGTTTGACAAAGGCTGTGTCCGAAATCCCCCTCTCATTTACTACTCCCTACTTTACTATATAGGGACTTCTATGCAGAGGACTATATAGTGAGCTCATCTGCCAAAAAATACATGTTTCAGACACTACTTGGTACTTTTCTCCATGCAGGTAATAACATCATTGTTGCAGGATTACAACATACAACAACAACAACGTCAGCCAGTGGAAAATCCCATCATACATTTTAAATGTTTATTTTACACTCAGTATTAATACTTTGAGGCAACCACTAAAACAGACTGGTCGCTCTGTGAAAATGTCAGCAAATATAAACCTGCCTGTCTTTATCCTCATTATATTTCAGATATTTTTGATAAGATTAAGAGGGAGTAGAATGGCCAGAGAGAGAAGGCTGAGACGTGCTGCCCTCTTTCCTCTCCGCCATTTTTCTTCTGTCAACGCCGCAAGCGCAATACATGATGGTAGATATTGCTCGATTAGTGACCATTGGTTATACACTGCTTTTCACGGTGCACTGTCGGATACAATGTTCCATTATAGTTTGGAGAGCACTACGAAATTGCAAACTCACTATATAGTGGACTATGAGTGATTTCACACACAGCCAAAACAAACATAAGTATCGTTTAAAGACAGCTGAGGAGCAGTGGCATAGCCTTCACTGACATTTAAAATGATCACAGAGAAACTCTTCTACCAGAGCTGCCCTGCTTGAGTCACATAAAAGTCCTAATTTTCTTCAAACTGCCTGTGATGCAGCCTCTTATTTGAGCCTCTGTCTGAAACAGACATTTTTAGCTCAGCCCTCCTTAAATTTCCACATTCTTTGGATTGGCTGAACATCCGGAAGTCTGCAGAGGGACGGTGCACCGAAAGCTTATGAGCGCCGCCTCATCCTCTCACTGGTGTGGAGTTTGGAAATGGCAACTTTTCAAATCCATCCAAAGTTGTATGAGCCCTGATCCGATCACGAGGACAGAACAAACAGCAGCAGCAACAAAGATTACAGAATGCGTGCTCTGACTCTATGGATATTACACTGATAATCTGCCTCCCTGTGTATTATAACTGTAGATATAATCTTTGCATCACAATCTGTATTTAAATATTTTCTATTTATGCCCCTCTCTCATATAGGGAAATGCCAAATGAAGGGAAAGCAATTGCTTTCAGGAGAAGTTAATACTGCTAGTGTTATTATGCTGTCACCAAACTACTGCTTATGTGATAACAGCACCATGGGTTAGTTGTGTGCTTGAGTACATCAAATGCCTGTAATACCTCTTTAGTAGAGTGTTTTGGGAGAAAGAGCCATGTTTGGAAGGAAGAGCGAATCTAGAAATCGGTGACAAGCCGACATCAGTATAAATAACCCTGGAATAGTGTTCACAGCACTCTGATACCTGAGCCTTTGTCTCATGAGGCCACTTCGACCATGTTAAATATGAACATCCAACTTTGTAACATTAATTATATGACAGAGAAAAAAGGTATTTTAAGTATTATAAGTCCCCTTTAGGGTACTCACAAGGGGCCAGGCATCTATATGTAAATGATTGAAGTTGTATGTTTTTTTTCTTCCGTCTTTCAGACTCTAGATCAGCGTGAGAGAAAGAGAGTCAAAGAGATGGATCAACACACACAGACCACACCACCTCGCAGCCTGGTAAGATGTATGGTGCTGTTGTTGACTTTAATTTTGATGCATTTGTTTATTTTTTATCTAATGGGTCTGTCCGTGTGCCTAGGATGTCTCCTTGAGTAGCTCCCTCCCCACTCCCCCCACCTCATTTTCAGAGGTACTGGGGGAGGTAATGGGCAGGGAAAATGGCCAGGTGAGACTGCTCACTCCATCTTGATTCCACCAATAAGATCCCACAGACTTGGTTTAATAGTTTTTATAGGTCTGGTTTAAGTCTTCACCGACCACCTTGTCTGCCACTGCATACAGGCAGGTCAGAAATCCTCACTTCCTGCTCGGAAAAATGCCACTGTTTGAGTTCTTAATACAAACCCTAACAATGGTCACTAACAGCATTTTAAATAAATATTCCAATAACTCAACTGAAAGTTGCTTTTTTACATTTGGTAATATACCTTATATCCATGTATTTGTCTTGGAATTCCGAGCAGGAACTGGATTGAATGGAGGTTGTTCACTAACTTTTATCAATATTTCCTTTTCTGACTTTGAATTATGCACATTATTATTAGGCACTGTTTGGCACTTTTAATACCCCCCCCCCCAGTTGATCTCTTTTTACGGGCTCCCTTCTTCTTGTGTTATCTTACATCTTGGTGTATTTCTACTTTTCTGCTAGGGTGAACATAGTCTATCTCTGTTAACTTCGCTCCTGTCAGTGCTGATTGTTTACAATCCATGCATCTCTGTTTCTTTCAACTTCCCGTCATTTCCCTGCAGCCCTTGGAAGGTCCAAATGACTTCCTGCAGCTGCTGAAGAGCCACAAAGAAAAGCTGGAGGAAGGCATGAGAGAGCTGAGGACGAAGAATGAAGAGCTGGAGAGGGACAGAGAAGAGGGAGAGAAAGAGAGGGAGCGGATGTGTCGCTGCATTGACCAGCTACGTGCCAAACTGGCCCAGGCACAGGTAACGCTTTGATTTGACCATGGAGAAATTCTTTCCAAGGAACTAGTGCAGTGATGCAGTACTTCAGAGAGCATGACAGACATGAGAAAATAAGAGCAACAAGCACATGCAAACTTGTGCTTATGAAACGTATTTTAAATCACAAAACATAAGAAATCGAATGTAGAATTCAACTAATCGTTGCAAAGAAGATTTTGAAAATGGAAACGTTCCGGAAGCAGATAGAGGAAAGTGCCCTGTGTGACATGCAGCCATTATTAATAGCATCTTTTCACTTGACCCTCTGGCCTCAGTCTCACATTAGGGTGGATTTTGGTTATAAATTGTAACTCATAAAGGCATTAAAGCTGGGTTTGGTAATCTTGGAAAACCTAGCAAGAGCAGGCTACCCTTAAAAAATATACAACCAATACATTGCACCTCCTCCTGTCAGACCTCTGGTCAAAGTTATGCCTCCAAAACACTGAACGTGCACTGCACAGAGCTGCTAGAAGACGACTTTTCAGTGACATTAACGTCTGGCTATCATAGAACAGTGGAGTGGTGTCCGGGTCAAGCGCACACACAACTTACAGCTCATGGACTTTGAGGAGATATCAGCAGAATTGTCTTTGAATTAATATGGCTTACCCCACCTTTAAAATCCGCACAGGCATAATTTGTCTTAAACTCGATCGCATTTCAAACTTTTGTCAAGCACTATTGAATTTGATTAAATATTTTAGACCATTAATTGCCCAGCTCTTACTTGCTCATGTTTCTTGTTACCCTCTGGTACATCAGGTCTGTCACCTGACTCAACTGCTTGTAAGTGATGTCTCTATGACCAGTGGAGACTATACGTGATTATGGATAGACACAGGTGATCTAAAAGTGTGTGTGTGTGTGTGTGTGTGTGTGTGTGTGTGTGTGTGTGTGTGTGTGTGTGTGTGTGTGTGTTCACAGGCAAACAGTGTTGCTGAGGAGGTTGTTCAACATCGCTCTGAGGCACAGCACTCCTCTGACTGGTACCAAATATTTCCCCTTTAACTCAAAATACTTGTATGCATTGTTTGGAACTAACGGCGCTAAACTGACTTGTATTGCGTGTTTGACTTGAAGTCACTGGATCTTTCAGACTGGTTGATTTTCAATTAACCTTGTTTTAGTAGCACTGCGTTACTTATGCTTGATAAAAGCCTGTCTTTGAGATGTCTTCCTCCTCCTCCTCCTCCTCCTCCTCCTCCTCCTCCTCCTCCTCCTCCTCTTCCTCCTCTTCCTCTCTTTCTATTTCCTTTTCCAGCTCTAGCCTGGCTAAACTCACAGAGCAGCTTCAGGCCACACAGGGCAGGTGAGCCCACCGCTCTGTGTGGCTTTCTTTCTCACTGTGTGCATGTCCGCTGTCTACATGTGACTACATGTCTTCCTCTTACGTTTTAACTCATTTTTTTGTTTGTTTTGTTATTGTTAATTCTTTATGTGCTTACTCGTGTTGTCTCAAGTAGTTTTTCTGTCAATGTCCTGTCATGCATGGCAACGTTAAGACAAAGTTATTCTATCAACAATAGAATATTTAATTGAGTAGCAGACAACTAAATTTACTTCGGGATCAAGTATCAGGATAAAGTATCTATCGATTGATTTATCGATCGACAGAATCTGCTAGTTTATATAAATTTGTGGGGCTTATATTTGTAATGGAATGTTTACTTAATATGGCATTACTACTTGGATTTAATACAAAATCGGAGTACTCCATATACATTCACAAAATCCATGTTTGCTGGCATCAGTTGCTACTTCTCAGACTGATAATTTTGTAACTTATCATTAAATAAGTCTAAATGTTTCATATTCCAATTTTAATATACAATTATTATATTATTATTATTCAGCCCTTACGTATTGTGGTAATATATACAGTTTAATAATACATGTACATTCGTACATACATACATACATACATACATACATACATACATACATACATACATGTATTTGAATGTAGATGCAAGCCTGTGTCAGTACTGAAATGATCTGGCAGCTGTTTGTTTGCAGGTATCGGGAGCTTGAGGAGAAGCTTGACTACCTGCAGAAGAGTTCAGCTCAGCGGGACAGAACTGAAGCTCTGCTGAAACAGAAGGACAAGGACTGTTCCCAGGTATGATCGACAAAGATCCAAAATGTTCCAGTTAAAGGGCCCATATTTTACACCTTTCTGGGATTTCATTTGAGGTACTGGTACCCCTAAAATTATATATCAGTGGTTTAAAGTTGAAAAAAAATGCTGCAATGTGTATTTCCATGTCTTCTCTTCTGCCTCTCTCTGGAGCTGCCGACAAAACAGGCTGTTTTCGCCTGCCTCTTGAGCCCCTCCTCTGATTGGCTGACTGCACTCTGAGTGACACGCGACCAGGCCTATCACCGGTCTCATTCTGGCGCATTGACTCTCTCTGCTAAATACAGCTGAAAGTCACGTTATGTTTGGATACATCTATAGAAGACCAGCCACATATTTACAGTCGGTTACAACAGGATGTTTCTGAACGTTAAGTTACACCGTCCTCATGTTTGTTCAAGTTTTAGCAGGACAGTCGGCCAATGCGGGAGTAACGTCCTGAGTTACAGTACGGAGTTTCACAATGGAGTTTCAATACGGAGTAACGTCTGCGTTACACCGTACTGAGCACAGCGGCACGGCATGTCGGAAGAAATAAAGCGTAAGCGATGGTCTCGAACAGTAAAGTTCTTAGGAGGAATGTGCACGGACACATTCTCTTCCTTACATCCCTCCACGCTGCAGTGTTTCTTCAGTGTTTGTTGTGGTTAACCTGTGGTAGCTAACAAGCTGCTAGCTCAGCAACATGTCTGCTTCGTGTCGCGTTTGGTGTGGGGGGGTGGTGGTGGGTTCGAAGGCTGGACTGGTACCTGCTGGGTGGGGCTGAGAGACAAGTGCAATCCCGAATGACATCATACGGGGGAGGAAGTACGAAACGAGACGTTTCGATAACATATTTCTTAGAATGGACTGAGTGAAAAAGTCTGCGGAGTGACTGTTTTCATACTTTGAGGGTCCCTACTGACCCCCTTTAAGTCATTACGGCTAGTAAAAGCCCAGAAAATTAATTTGACACAATATGGGCCCTTTAATGGAGTTAAATATGGTGGTGCTGTAGAAGGGTCTTAAATATCAGCATTTAGTCCACTAACTTAACCATGTTGTATTTCTGCAGCTAGCAAAGGACTGTGAGGCACTGAAAGCTCAGGCAACTTCCCTATTAGGAGAACTGAACGAGAGACAGAGCTGTCTAGAGAAAAGCGAGCATGAACGCAAAATGTTGGAAGAAAAGTGAGTGGTCACGTAACTACAGCATGAATATATACAGAACATAGAGTCGTCTCTCTATTAACGTCTTTCTCTTTACCTGTGTGTAGGCTGTCCAGTAAACTGAAGGCCCTGCAGCTGGCAGAGCGGGAGCTAGAGCAGCTGAGGAAGCAGCATCATGTGGCCATGGACAAGCTTCTGCTGCAGACCCAGAGCCTGGAGCAGGCCCTGAAGACAGAGAGACATGTGGTCACAGAGGAGAAGTGTGTTCAACACACACACACACACACACACACACACACACACACACACACACACACACACACACACACACACATAGAGAGATAGTAGTGTCCCAACTGGTTGTTAAGTGACATTATTAATTTTGAATTTATAAATAAAACAAAATAAGAAACAGTTTTAACCAACACACAGTTTTACCAATATTGAGTCATGTAATACCTGTTGCTATGAAGGACATCATTGATTAATTTTGACCTCACTGTTATGTGGTATCAACCCTTCAGTAAACATAAAATTTGAAACCCCTTTTCAGTACCACGTTGGATTGTTAGAACATTTTTTAATTAACTTGTGGGCAAAATATATTAATACATTTATCTTATAATTTTATTCTCTCACCAACTCAAAAGATTTTTTTTAAATCAGGACAGAAAGGGCTCCATAACAAGGCAATACACCTGTAATTCATTTTATTCATGAGCATTATGAGTTTCACTGTGATAATAACAGCTGCTCAGTTTCATTCCGAATCCTCCACTGTTTCCAGCATGATACCTGAGATTTGGTATTTTATACTGTAAGGTAAAATTATGTTTCCTTTCTTTCTCTAAGGAAAAAACTAACACAACTGCAGCATGCCTACACGTGCCTCTTCAGAGACTATGATTCTAAACTGAAGAGTGAGGTAAACACACAGTTCAACATCTCTCATTAGTTTGGCTGTTTACCTAATTTATACGAGTCTTGACATTCATGTGTCTTGCTTGTTTGTCCTTCAGGGAGGAGATCTGTGCAGCCGACTAGAGGAGGCAGAGCGAGCACTGGCCCTGAAGCAGGATCTAATTGATAAACTGAAGGAAGAGGTGGAGCAACAGAAAGGCTCACTGGAGACAGTTCCTGTCCTCACTGCTCAGGTACAGTCATACCTGATAGACAAGTTGGGATTCGACCTCTTGAGCAGGTTGTTTTTAGATGTAGGGATCAAAAATAGTTTTCTTCATTTTAATAATTCTATCTAATCTAGTTCAGTTCAAAGATCTGTCATCAGTAACTTTGTAGTTGATTTGTTTGAATCGCATCACTCTTCAAACCGACATGCTTCAGGACACGCAACATGCTTCACATCACTGTTCTTAAATCAGTGAGTTCACCAGCTCAGTAAACAGGATCGGATGGTTATGATTTAGATGACAAACTTATTATTGTGTATTTAGTTATTAATCGATGGTGTCGGATCATGTATGTGAGTGGGGGCGGGGTCTGGGGGCTTCTGTGTGTGGGTGTTTAAACTCCACCGTTATAAAAAACTGTGTTGTACATACAATATATTGACATTTAAATTTGTTTATTTCTGTTCAGTCTCCTCCACTTGCTTTGTGTTGTAGCGTGGCCAAATTCCCAATGTATTTGTTTTCCTTTACTTACTTTTCTATTTCTATTTTGACTGAGTATGAAATGATAAGTTATATCATTCAGTGCTCATTTTCACACAGTTTCTCTTGGAAGACAGATCAGGCATGACATCGGTGTGGATGTCAGATTGTCGTACATCACTTGTCGTGTACAAATATTGTATAAGCCATAACATGTTTATGGGATGCTAAGGTCAAATCTCCCGCCCTATGTCACTGTCTGTGTGTTTCCTCAGGCTGAGATCTACAAAGCAGATTTCCTAGCGGAGCGAGAAGCAAGAGAGAAGCTGAACCAGAAGAAAGAGGAGCTGCAGGACCAACTGACTCAGGCCATAGCTGAGATTGACAGGCTCAAACAGGAAGCCACATCACGGTAAGTGAATAACATATGTCCATTTCAATTATTATTTGTCCCCTGTATATGGGTAAGGGGAAGATTTATTGAAGGTGTATGTACTTGTCTTACAGCTCTTGCTGTGTTCATTTAGCTTTTTTGTGGCTGAGGAAGTTCAAATCTTACCGTATAGCCCATCAGCAGGGAGACAGATCTCAACTGCTGATCAGATGCAGCCTCATGTCACACCTGGAGTCAGAACTGTATCTTTATTTGTACCGTGCTTGTATTGAAAGCCCTCATGAAATTTGTCTGGATTCACTTCTGCAGCGCACGTATGGAGCTAATGAAGATGAGGCACGTGGAAGACTTTCCACCACGGGCGCCACACATTCCTCCTCCACAAGGTACATGAAAACCAACACACAAATTGTTGTATATATATATATTACTACTATATATATATATATATATGTGTGTGTATGTGTTAGTCTTTCATATAGGACTTTCAGATTTTGACTAAACAGTTCACTATGTTATTATCACTATTTTATATCAATAGAATGTTTGAATAATAATAATCTACCTACTAATTCCACAAACGTCTATCTTTCTGTATGTGGAACTCATATTTTACGAACTGATCATCTAATCAACTTCACACTTGGCATCTGTATATTTAGTGGCCTGAGAAAGTGCAGTGCCGAAGTTTGTGTGATTTGGACATGCGACGTGTTAAAGGGGACATAGCATGCAAATTCCACTTTGTTAGTGCTTCTACAGGTTAATGTGGGTATCTGGCATGTCTACCAACCCAAAAACTTTGGGGAAAAAACACTCGCGCGTTTTGTTATAGTTCCTCTAAGTCAGAAACGTCATGCTTGAGCGACTCGATTGCGCTTCCTGGGTATTGTGTCGTAACAAGGAACTGGAAGTCTCCCTACATGGTCTTGGCCCACCCCACCCCCCGTCCCCCCACACTCGTTACTTCCGGGTTTACACCGGAGGCAGAGAGGCTGCGAGGCAGCGCAGCGCCGTTCCCAAGCACGCAGCCGCCTGGCTGTTCACACGGGACGAGCATTTCTCCGCTGGTCAGCCCGCGATTCACTCACATGTGGCATTTGTCTGGATCGTTGGGACTGGGAGGCTGCAGCAGCTGCTCGGGAGCGACCGCTCGCTCTCCCGTGCGTGAGCTGGAATTTGTGTCAGCGCCACACAGCCAGCAGTGTGGAAGACTTCCGCAGTGTTCAGCGCTACTGTAACCCCCGAACCCCGACATTCAACGGGTACAACAACAAGCGGAGAAAGCAGAATCGCGGGCTGACCTTATATATACAGTCTATGGGGCTGACCAGCGCGGAGAAATGCTCGTCCTGTGTGAACAGCCAGGCGGCTGCGCGCTTGAGAACGGCGCTGCGCTGCCTCGCAGCGGTCTTCCACACTGCCAGCTGTGTGGAAGACTTCCGCAGTGTTCAGCTCTACTGTACGCCGGGTTACAGTAGTTACGCCGGGTTACAGTAGTTACGCCGGGTTACAGTAGTTACGCCGGGGTACACCGGACGCGGAAGCGCCGCAGCGAGGCAGCGCAGCGCCGTTCTCAAGCGCGCAGCCGCCTGGCTGTTCACACGGGACGAGCATTTCTCCGCTGGTCAGCCCCATAGACTGTATATATAAGGTCAGCCCGCGATTCTGCTTTCTCCGCTTGTTGTTGTACCCGTTGAATGTCGGGGTTCGGGGGTAAATGATGGTCTTCATAGCCCCCCACCCCACCCCTCTCTTTCTCTCTCTGTCTGTCTGCTTGTGTGCTTGTAGTGGATGGGCAGAGGGGGACATTTAATTATGTGATTGGGAAAATTAAAACTCCAGGACAACAGAAGGGGAATACAAAGTATGGGATGCATATTTGATAATTTATATCATATAAAATATGTAATTTATATCGTTTAAAATCATGGGGGGGGGGGAGGGGGGAGCTGGCTCATTAGCATTTAAAGGAACAGGCACTCAAAACAGGTCACTCTGTGGAGGGCTGTTTTATACAGGGTAAAAAGGGTGCTGTTTTATATGATCCTTGTGGTATTTTGACCAAAGTATGTTACAGACATTTCATTAAGACCCCAAGGAACCATATCAACTTGTGGTAAAATGGGCATGCTATGTCCCCTTTAAATATTAATAAAATTCAAATAAACAGGTGACCAGCATTCTGTACCAGTCAGTGAGTGCAGGGCAGTTTGTCTTCAGTCTATGGACTGGCTTGAACATGTCTTCTTCTACATCCTCAGATATTAGACTGAGACAGTCTCATAGCTCAGGGGCTGATCCCCTTCATGGCAACAATATTCACATAATCACTTCCTGTTTGATGATTTGTCATCAAAGTAATAGCCCAACGTTAGTTTTGCTTCTGTAATGCATTATATCGAGCTGAATTACAGAACTTTTATTTTGAAAGGTTGTGAACTTGGGTCTGAATAATTGTGTCGATTACTTAACAGACTTCTGAACTAGCCAATATTCAATATATTAAATATTAACTAAAGTTCAGTGAATCATTTACATTTTTGTATGAACCACACGTGAACAGTAATAAAGAAAATTCAGTTTAATTTTATGTAAAACATTGGCTATAAAATCTTCATTGCAGATAAACCAGGTAGGATGAACACAAAGTTTTCTAACTTCACTCTCCGGTTGAGGAGGACTCTTCATGACAAGGAATAATTCTGACGTAGCTCCGGAACGTGTCAAAGACGCATCATTTTTAAAATTATAATACACATCTCTTATTCACAATATGGAAAGAGGAGAAATCTCTGTCTGTCTAGCATGTGTAGAACGGGCAGTGCACTAGTAGTAATAATTATAATAATTGTTAGTTTCATCTTTACCTTTGTTGGATGTTTTATCTCATTTTTGGCAATTTAACAAACTGAGCCAAAAGAAACAGAACCCTGGAGGTAAATTCAGCCGGTTGCCACAAATGTGACAACACAGAATGTTGACATTGTTGTGATTAAATATATTTTCTCCCATTATTTTCTTTTAAGATTTTTTTTTTCTCCCTTTAGGTCTGTTCCCTGGTCCAGCTTTTAACACGGTGCCCGCTGCCCCCTCATTCCGTAATCAGGGTTTGGTGCCAGTCGGGGATCAAGGGGCAGCTGGAGCTGAGGAGCTGCCAGATTTATGTTGTCCCAAATGCCAGTACCAGGCTCCAGATATGGACACACTGCAGATACATGTCATGGACTGTATACAGTAACATGAGCAGAGTTCAGCACACCATGACACCAACACACACACATTCGCAGATATATAGTACAGTATATTTACGTTTTGGACGTTCAGCGTGTCTGCTGCCAGCTCTGGGCACAGCCTGGGGGAAAAAAATGTTTGCACCTTACTCTCTCTGTCATGCAAACACACACACAAATACATAATATCCAATTTTAAATGTTTAATACGTTGGAATCAAGTGGAAATCAGATGACAGTATGAACAAGTGAAACAAAAAGAATCAACTTAGTATTTTCGTAGAACCGTTCCACAGATTTTGTTTCTGCTGTAGCTTTTCCATTCTGCAACCCATCCCTTTTCTCACCATCCTTTTTCTCCCCCAGCACCTCTTCTGTAATTTCCCCTCCTCCCTCTTTCCTTTCTGTGCCTTGCCTGTCGGACACTGATGCACATGCCCATCAGTGTTTCTTGCCTCAGTCCCATTTCTAGTCTCTCTTCACTCCAGTGGCATAGTGGCAACTGAGGAGTAAACTATATACTGGGGACTAAGCATGCACATGTAGACTTTGACTCTATCATCCAGGTTGTATACATGAGTAATTATCGGGCCTAAAGTGATGATATTTCACGAGAAAAATCACAATTCACAAGGGTAATTATCCCTACAAAGGAGAAAACACATGACAATGTGAACAACTTTGTGAGCTTGAAATCATTAATAATATTTAAATATGGTTTGGACATAAATGTTGCTTGTCTACGTTACCTCAAAACATGTACTATTACGTATTAGAGATGGATTTACTCCATTGAAAAAGTAGCCATTCTCTGTGTTCTGTGCCTGTGTATACCTTTGACAGCACTACTTCTTTACCATGACCTTCCTGTGCCCCTGATTCTGTCTTCTCTTTACCTGTGACACCCAGCTATTTATCTTTCTGAATGTAAGCACATAGAAGTTTCTTCACAGTGTGTGTGAATATTGGCTGTAATTATCAATCATTCAGTGCAAAGAATATTGTTTTGAAACTGTTAAAGATTTACCAAATAAATCAGTTATTCATTAGCACTGTGTGTGTGTACGTGTAAAAGAAAGAAAACGTTCATGAAGATTTGGGGATAAATCTTTGAATTTTCTTTTTTACAACGACTGTTATGGAAGTTTTCTGGAAGCTGGTGAAAGTTGAACTCAGGCAGCAGCTGGTGTCTTATGCAGAAGATTTTAATGCAGACTTGATGCATCAAGGAGACCAGAAGGTGAAACAATGTACAAACACTAACAGAGTAACATGAGCGATTCTGACCCCCAAGTCTGAAGATGTCTCCCACAGCTTCCACATATATCTCCCTCTACTTGCGTCACCCATTCTTACAGCACATCCATGAATGGCTAGAATTGCTGGCGACGTATTCGGAATCGGAGTTGCGCCCTTTACCAGCTTCAGCGCTACATGGGGAAGCGGATTCGGCGACACACGCTCACCGCCGGCCTCTCCAGTGCTGTGCGGGGACGTGGAATTGGTGCAGCGCTCACTGCCTCCTTCAGCGTAGTGCGTCAGGCGGGAGCAGGAGCCGTCTTCCTCTCCACCTGCCTCTGGAGAGCCTTCAGGCACCGTCTACTCTCCGCTGCCTGCTTACGGTACACAGACGCAAAGTCCTCTGCCAACCACACCAGCACCATCTCCGTCTGCCGGTCCGCATCTCTGGCTGCGTGGAGCCCCACGTTGGCTGCCACTGTGGCACATGCGGTTACAATCGTGGGTTGAGGCAGCACAGCACTCTGCATTTAAAGGAGAGGATGATTATGCAACTCAATGCAACTGTGCCAATCAACTCACCTGTTACGGCTCCTGCTGAGCTAGCTCCGCACATTCTCTCTCCCACAACTGAGCGCCCGAACCAAGCCTACCTCCACATATACATTGTAGCAACATCGAATCCTAACTTCTGTTAACTTAACTCAGAGTTGACATAACTTATATTTTCAAATTGTAACAACTTAAAATCCTTACTTCTGTTCACTCAACTTCAAGTTGATGAGACTTATAATTTTACAATGTTGCTTTCAATTCTTACTTCTGTTAACTTAATTCAGAGTTGATAAAACTTATAATGTTCTTAATTGTAATAACTTTAAATTTGTACTTCTATTAACTCAACTTAAAGCTGATGTAACTTATTATTTTACACTTTAAAAATGTTACCTGTCAACACCTGTCAACATATACTTCACTAAAGGACCAATACATTTCCATTACATGTTTAATAATAACATGCGTCACATCTTGAACACCAAAATACAATTGTGAGCACATGGTGGATTTAAATGGAAAAGTCAGTACTGAATTCAAGATTCAACACTGTTTCTACTCCAAGATAAAACATATCAGTGACCAAAAGTGGCAGTTTATGGGCTTGAATATAATTTGAACAGAAATAAAGTGATCTGTAACTGTCGATCTAACAAAACTGTTAGACAATAAAATAACAAGGCTACTTAGGTCCAGAATGATCAGTCTCAAAATGACCAGCAAATGTCAAATTAGACACAAATATATCCTAACGTAAGAGAATCTTAATATAACATGGTACATTAAAGAGCATAAAAACAGAAGTTTGACTGATGGACAGGAAGGGAGAAAACAAAGAAACAGACAAGGCGTTGGAGGTAGATATGAGTTTGTGAGTATCCCAGAGAAAGTTAAAATAACATAAAGACAGAAGGAGGGTTTAAGAGGTAAGAACTTTAGTAAGTAAGAGATAATATGTGAATTAAGTTAAGTAAGAAAGTAAGACAAGTTAAGTTGAGAGACTGAAAGAGGACAGTAGATTTCAATAAAAGAGAGCTGAGATAGAGGGAAATGGAGAAAATTGAGAGAAGAATTACATTACAGCTGACGATTTTATCCAAAGCGACTTACAATAAGTGCATTCAAACCCAGGGTACAAACCCAGAACAGCAAGAATCAAGGTTAACGTTGAATTCAAATTCAAGTACAGCATAGATAAAACCTTGTGAGTCTATCTTTAATAACAGTATGTTTTCTATATATAGTTTCTACAAATAAATACTCACAAGACAAGTCCTGAACAGCTTCAAATGACCGTCTTAGAGGTACGAGGGAAGGCACTTTGAGGCTCCATAACGTCGGATGTCTGAAATATATAGTTGGGTGAATCATTACATGCTATCATGTTGAAGTCCTTTGGCAGGCTGTCACGTCGCTGCCTTTTTGGAAAGTTTTAGCAGTCTGCTTCAGGCAGACCTGCTTGGAGGTCCGAAGAGCTTGGGTAAAGAGAATGTCTCCCTAGCTGGGTAAGCAGGAGAGATACGCCTCTCCTCCAGGAGAAGTTGAGAAAGGGAGAGGGAGGGAGGAGATGTGATAAGAAAGAGAGAGAGCAGAGGAGGAACTGGGGTTTCATTGGCCTGGTGACCTCATAGGTCCTGAGGCACACAGTGACCAATAGTAGTGAGAACTTTGGTCAAGGGGCAGGTTTCACACCTAGGTGTGAAGAATTCACCCACCAGTTGGGGTGAGAGGAGAAATGGGGACAGGAGATTCAAGAGTTTATTGCCATATGCACAACAATTACATACAGGAGGGGTGGGAGTAAGAAAGAAGCAAAGCTTTTTGGGGCTGAGGCGGAGAGATTTTTTTCCTTTTCAACAGTGCAGAAGTGTTGCTGGAGGACACTGAGGCATCTGTGTGGAAGTGGACAGGAAGAAGGTAAATAAACAAGATAGTTCTTTTCTGCAATGACAATTCTGCTCTGGAGACACGGGCACAGCAATGCTAATGCTAATGTCCACATGCTCATCACTGATGTGAATGTCAATTGTTCTGATATTTGGTGATATACCAAAGTACTGGACTTTTTTAAGTCCAGTAGTTTAATTCTGACCTGCTGGTGGCAATACAAGAAAAGTCAGGCCGTGATCAAAGTCTGGACTCACCCATTAGAGAAAATAAATGTGTGTCCTATAATTAGTGCCTATATATTTTGTTGATGATGATTCTTCATTATTTAAGTCAAACTTAATCTGCTGGTGATGCCAGTTAAAAATGCAGATATCAGTTCAGTCATAAGAATTAATCATTGTTGGGACCATGAATCTCAGGTCTAGATTTCATGGCACCAAAACCTATAGATCTTTGCCAGTGCTGTGGCACATTGGCTCCATATAATTACTGCTGATGTCATGTTTAAGTGCTGTAGATATGAAAAGACTAAAGACTTACTTGATATAGTTTTTCCAGCTCTCGTTGCACATTTCAACTTATCATGAATCCATGGATGCTGTGAGGCCTGCTTTGGTGTCATGCGCTTTTTTGGATCATATCTAAATAATGAGATGCATGCATGTAATGAAGAGATCCTTAATTTCGCAAAATGAACAAATTAATTTTATTCTACACACGCACATATATATTTATATATATATTATACTTAAAGCAACACTGTGCAACTGTTTAACCCTAAAATAGCAACTTCAAAATTTGTTTCAGTGACTTTGAACAGAGAGAATGGTGACACTTTGATTCTCACTTCTCACCCTTAACGTCTGTTCTTACTCTATGTAACTTTGGTGATCAGGTACATTCGCCTGTGAGAAGTGCGTTAGTCGCAGCTTTGATTGTCAGAATCAGGCCCAAGAAATGCTGACATGAAGATCAGTTAAAAAGACTTTGAATTAATTCAAAACCAGCATTTATCTCTGAAATATTAACTGAGCAAACATTTAAAATATCAACAATTCTAAACAGGGTTAGGTATATTGGCAGCTCTTTTGGTTCAGGAAGCCAGGCATCATGGGTCACAGTTTTGTTACAGTTCAGTGAGGGTGACTACACAATCAGAGCTCTGGTCAAGAGATTGATAGGCTTGTTTTTTTCTCCACATGAAAACCACTTAATTGCTCAAACATTGAGCCCAACATAATTTATAACCATGTGTGGCTGCAGATGATGCTGTTGCTCATAGTTCCAAAGTGTTGCCTTTTTACAGTGTCATTCTCATGAGTGTTTCTGAGAGCGTGTACTTACTCAAGGCAGCGCTCGATGAAATTGATGAAATGAACATCAATAGAGTTCAGCTTTGTTTCCAGAGTGGTTCTGCAATGTCTCATATATGGGATGCCATTAGAATCTGCATAACCAAGATGAATTAGCGGGTGAGTTTTACAATGCCCTGCACTGCTAAAAACATTATGTGTAAAAGGAGAAGGTCAAAGTCTGAAATGCTTTTGCTCACCAAAGAAGAATTTTCTTTTGGGGGCTGCCCTCAGCAGCTCAGGAGGAGGGACACCCAGCACCTGCAGGAATTTACATTCAAACATTTGTAACAGTTGCATCATTATTAAAAAATATGACAACAATTTGATTATAATGAAGACAGCATTATTTAATGATGAGTATTACCTCCATTATCCTGTTGAAGACATATGGAAGGTCACATCCATGAAAGAGACGGAAACCACAGTGAAGCTCAGCGATGGTGCAGCCCAGGCTCCACATGTCAGTTGCTGGTCCACACTTTTTGCCAAGTAGCAGCTCCGGTGACATGTATTCTTTAGTGAACAGACGAGGTCTATCTGTTTAAGCAGGAAAGAGATTAATACAGATTGAGTGAGTGTTCATATGTTCTGAATTTACTTTGCTAGAACATTTGCAAGCACTGACTCAATTTTTTTCTTCTTTTAGTCATTTTTAGTCATGTCACTTTGTAACAATAAAATCTTTCACCCACCATCCTCATTCATAAAGTAGCTCCCTCCAAAGTCAGTGACTGCTGTGTGCATCTCATCATCCTTTTTGTAGATCAGCACGTTTTCCTGAAAAATAACATGCAGGTACTATTCATTTATTATCTTATAATCATGGACAGTCACTTTGTGTGCCTTTGTGTGCAAAGCGAAAATCATTCGCAAATAAGTAATTTAATTAATTAAATAACTGATACATTTTAAAATACATATACAGCTTTGCTTTGGTCAAAATATACCACAATGCTTTCTCCACATGCTTTAACATTAAGACACAGGGCATGCACCGAAATAATGCTTCTCATTTTACCACAAACCCATGCCATTAATAGTTTGAAACCTGCCTTTAATCATATAAATTCTACGTGTAGTGGCACAAGGTTAGGCCAGTAAATATTTAAAAAAAATGTTGCTCTGGTCAAGCTAACATAATCTAGAATAAAAAATAAAATCTTCTGAGGTGTTATGCCTACTGGTTTAAGGTCACCATGGACAATCTTCGTCTCTTTAAGCAGCTGTAGACATTTCAGGATTTCCATGGTGTATTTTTTCTGCTCTTCCTCTGTGACTTTAACCTTGTTGGTGTGGCATAATGCATGAAGGTCCTTCCTGAAAATGAATGTGAGAGGTTAGCTTTAATCTCAACAACCTATTCTGCTATGAAGGATTCTGCCTAATAATATCTGAAGTATTTCCCTGCTCAGAGAACAATGAAAGCAAACAGAATGTGTATTCTGAACTTACAGAAAGAGATCAAAAATGATGCACAGGTGACTGCGGAAGTAGAATTTCTCCTTCATATGGACAATGTTGGCTGAGTTATCCTTGTCAAACTCTCGCAGGGCTTCTAGAATCTTCACTTCAGGCAATACCGTCTGATAAATGCTGAAAAGCAATCAAACCACAGTATGTAATATGTGTAATTACATGTAAAAACAGTAATTTTAAGTATTATAAACACCAGATACATTTAAGAGTTTTAGACCTATAAGACTGATACTTTGCTAGGAATGAGGAGCCACGCATACACACACTTGAGTGCTGCAATACATATTTGTACTTTTTCTGCACAGTGTCACACTATTTCAATGATCAACAGATACCGGTGATAACGCACCATGAAATTAAACAATTTGACACCAAATGGCATGGGAAAAGATGACCACAGCACAGCTTCATGACACAACCTAAATTCTGCTGGTAGTCAATACCTCAGTGGATAAAGGAGCTAATTCAAGAACTAAGTCTAATCAGGAAAACAAGGTCAGACACTGCTACAGAGAGGAGGATACAAGGCCAGAGACCACAAGTGATGTGGCTAAAGTCAAGCAACAGTGATGATGGGACAACAGTCAATAAGGACCTGAACAACTTTCTGGATGTGTTTCATAGACCACCAAGACGACGCTGGAAAGATCATGTGACCTTGTCTACAACTACAGGGTAGAAAGTTTTGTTTCAAAAGACGCAGGGAATTAAAAAACAACACCCCCTCCAAAAGGCCACATGAAATTGAATGGCTTGTGAAGATAAGGGCCTTGGGGAAACAGTGGAGGAAGGCATCGCTGGAGCAGAGAGGGGGTATGCTATCAACCACTGACAAAAATATATAAAAGATTGCATGGCAACACAGCTGAGGGCAAAGAACTTCAAAATGTTACACCAAAAAAAGGGGAAGAGGACATCTTTCTACGAGAATCCCACCACTCAAGAAATCAAGGGAGTGCTGGTCATTGGAAGGGATAGTTTCAAGTCCTATGAGCTCATCCAACACATTCTGATTGTGATCAAAAAATCTCGATTCAAAGTCCATCAACCACCTTATACTGACCTGTCAACCACAGGAGAATACAAGATGCACTTGAGAGCTTAGAAAAAACTTGTAAATGTGTTTTAGTGTGAAACACATTTACTGCTATTGTTAAAAGATATATCCACAAGATTTAAATTAATGTCTCATTCTTATAACTGATGATTTTTATCATTCTGCCTCAGTTTGTGAATCTCTTACATGTCCTTGTTTCTAATGACCTTGATGGCAACAAGCTGATTAGTCTTGTGGTCCATGCATTTGAGGATCTGTCCAGAGTAGCCTTGCCCAAGCACCTCCAGGATCTGATAGCGGTAGGCCAAGTGATCGTTAATAATCTGTGGATTAAAAGGTTATAGCTTTATAGAAAGTTCATGTATATGATATAAGGAAAAAATAAACCAATAATGATTCATATCTTCTTCTTTTAGAAGGGATGAGATTGGATTTTTTAAATCAATGTTAAACAATCATATTGATTCTAAATCAATAATAATTATACCTGGAAATTAAAGCTGCACTGGATTGGCATTTTTATATAATCATTTCATTAATTTGTTTGTCTCTGTACAGTAAAGACTTAAGCACTTACTGCGCTGTAGATTCCTTCCTTAGTGTCGTAGCCAGAGTTGGAAGGCCGGATTTGGGAGGCATCAATCTTTTTGGCCTGCTTTCCAATGTACCAAACCTGTGTGTAGTCCTTGATTTCTTTCTGCTCATATTTTGTCAAGTATTCCTTAAAATGTTCCAGAACATCTGCACATGGGGAAAACATATCTCTTGTTTTCTCATGTTCTCACGAAGGGAATCAGAAAAGACTAAACTCAGTATTTAAAGACATAAAAACAAACAATCCAAAAAGCTCTTACATTCAGGAGACATGGCTGGTTTTATGGCAGAGGATGTCCCGCTGACTGACTGTGTTGTCTGCAGGCAAGTGACGATGGGTTTCATAACAGTAGGTGAATGGGAGCTGGGCCCCAGTGGGCACTTCTGCTTGCCCCCGGGCAGGGCAGATTGCTGTTTGTGGCTTAAATCCGTTTGGGTTTTCTGAGAGCACTGGGCGATTGATAGTAGGACTGTAGGTTTAAAGGGCCGGACCCTGTTTTTGGCATTAGTCTTTGGGTTCAGCACTGTCCTCTTGCCTTTCATGGGGGACATTTTCTATGAACAAAAACAGAGGGAATGTGTACAACTGTAACAATAACTCAGTCCACAATAGTGGATGAAGAGTAAAAACATACAGTAACATAGAAATATAAATAGTTAATGAATTTCCTGATAAAAATGTGGTTTGAATGCTGTCCTGCTAAATCAAGTTGAAAATAGATGGTAAGAAGTAAAACCGTTATGTGTCAAATTTAGGAAATTATGTTATGTTGGACAATTAACAGCGTTGCTTTCCCCCAGTGGTCAAAATGTACCACAATGTTTTTACCACCATGCTTTGACAATGAGACGTAGAACATATATGCCACACTTATGTATCTCATTTTCCCACAAACACAAACCAACGCCATCAGAATAATTTGAATGACACTATAGTCATAGAAATTCTAAATATAATGGCACATGGTTATCAGTCAATTGTAATTATTATTGTACTGCTCAAGGAAACTTTATCTAGAATTATTTTAAGTGTGGTTAAAATAACTGCAAAATCTTCTGAGGTGTTATGCCTACCAAGTTAAGGTCACCATGAACAATCTTCTCCTTAAGCAGCTGTAGACATTTCAGCATGTCCATGGTGTATTTTTTCAACTCTTCCTCTGTGAATTCACTCTCGTTGGTGTGGTTTAATCCATGTTGGTCCGTACTGAAAATGAATGTGAGAGGTTAGCTTTAATCTCAAAAAAGTGTTCTGCTATGCAGGATTCTGCATACTAATAGTTGAAGTATTTCCCTGCTCAGAGAACAATGAAAGCAAACAGAATGTGTATTCTGAACTTACAGAAAGAGATCAAAAATGATGCACAGGTGACTGCGGAAGTAGAATTTCTCCTTCATATGGACAGTGTTGGCTGAGTTATCCTTGTCAAACTGTTGCAAGGCTTTCAAAATGTCCTTTTCAGGCATTGCCAAGTCATGAACACTGAAAAGCCATCAGACCACAGTATGTAATATGTGTAAGTACAAATGAAAAAACTGTCACTTTAAGTATTATAAAAACAAGCAACATTGAAGAGTTTTAAACCTATAAGAGCTTAGAAAAAACTTGTTAACATGTTTCAGTGAGAAACAAGATTTTAATTAACGTGTCATTCTTATGACTGATGATTTTTATCATTCTGCCTCAGTTTGTGAATATCTTACATGTCCTTGTTTCTAATGACCTTGATGGCCACAAGGTGCATGGGCTTGTGGTCCATGCATTTGAGGATCTGTCCAGAGAAGCCTTGCCCAAGCACCTCCAGGATCTGATAGCGGTAGCCCAAGTGGTCATTGATGAGCTGTGGATTCAAAAGTTATATCTTTATCGAAAGTTCATGCATATCTATCTTTCTCTAGGAAAAAATAAACCAATATCCAATATCATATCTACTTCTTTTAGAAGTGATGAGATTGGATTCTTTCAAATCATTGTAAAACAATCATTTTAATTCTAAAGCAATAATAATTTTACCTGGAAATTAATAAATAATAACTAGTTAATAATTAATAACTAATTGATATGTTTTTATATATCAATTGATTAATTTGTTTGTCTCTGTACAGTAAAGACTTAAGCACTTACTGCTCTGTAGATTCCTTCCTTAGTATCATAGCCAGAGTTGGACTGCCGAGTTTGGGAGGAATCAATCTTTTTGGCCTGCTTTCCAATGTACCACACCTGTTTGTAGTCCTTGATTTCCTTCTGCTCGTATTTTGTCAAGTATTTCTTGAAATTTCTCAGAACATCTGCACATGGGGAAAACATATATTTGTTTCTCGTGTTCTCACAAGTAAATCAGAAAAGACCCCAATCTCAGTATCTAATAACAAATAAAAAAACAATCCAAAAAGCTCTTACATTCTGGAGACATGGTTGTTGAGTTTGTGTCAAATGGCTGTGTTTTCCGCAAGTAAGTGATGGTTGGTTTCATAAAAGAATGTAAATGAGAGCTGGTCCCCAGTGGGTACCTCTTCTCTTCCCTGCAGGATTTCGTACAGCCCATGGTGAGTGTTGGTAGGACTTAAGGTTAGAATGTGCTGGATGTTGACCATTGGTTTGGTAACAGATTATGAGTTCAATAGGTTGGTTGGCTGTATTTGAGTTGTGACTTTTGAATAGAGGCAAAGGTTGGAATATAATGTAAATGTAATGTGAACGTTGACCTGCTGAATCACTTTGATGTACAGGTCAAAGGACTCTCCATGATAAGATCAAAGGCATGTGATGTGTTAGGAGTCCAAGGTCATATGAAATGTCCTATGCATCAGTTGCCAGTATTTTTTCTTTGTATAGTTAGTATGGAGTTTCAATTGGATGATTTTGCCACAGACTCCTCTGTTAAAAAGTGTAAAAAAGCTGATTTGTGGTGTTGCCAATTTCTTTGAGGTACAAGTTGCCTTTAAATGCCAAACAAAATCAGGACAAAGCGATGCAGTGTTCCCCACCTCACATGGATCCCACGATTAAGGCTGGCATGACAGCCAAGGAGCTCCAGTTGGTGCTCCGTATTAAGGAGGTATAGGCGAGGAACAAAGAGTTTGAGCGGGGGGCAATGCACCTGCGAGCTCTGGAGCTGGAGTGGGAACCACTGCTTGCGTCTGACACCCCCTATCGAGTAACATCACCTACTCTTTTACCTCAGGATATCGCTTTGATATCAGCAGACATGTGGCACTTGTTCCTCCATTCAGAGAGACAGAAGTTGATTCCTATTCTTGTATGCATTGCATCTGCTTTACACTGGCCTAAGGATGTGTGGTCAATATTGTTGCAATGCAAATTAGAAGGTAAAGCGTAGTAAGTATGTAACAGTCTTACTCTAGACCAGAGCCTAGATTATGAGATGGTAAAATCTACCAGCTTTGGTTCATGCTCTGTAAACAAGCTGTCAACCAAATTTATGGCAAGTTTGTAAATGAAAAGAGCACATTATTTGATAAATGGTGTCATGCTACCGAAACGAAGGTTCAGCTGCAGGAACTTGAGAGTGCAACTTGAGGAGTTTAAGAAATGCTTGCCTGAAAATATTGTAGTGTATTTGAATGAGAAAAAGGTTTTGACCTTATTCAATCAATCAAATGTTATTTGTATAGCCTATATTCACAGATCACAATTTGTCTTATAGGGCTTAACAAGGTGTGACATCCTCTGCCCTTAACCCTCAACAAGAGTAAGGAAAAACTACCAAGAAAAACCTTTAAACAGGGTAAAAAGTATGTAGAAACCTCAGAGAGCCACATGTGAGGGATCCCTCTCCCAGGAAGGACAGAAGTGCAATATATGCCACATGTAATGGAAGAACATCAGCAAAATAATAGTATTTACAGCATTGATTAGAATAAAGTTTCCCAATATACATAAATAAACATAATGAATTGAGGAGTTCCACCACTACAATCAGATGCCACCATAGTCCACAATCCATCGACATTATTGCAAGCAGCAGTGCTTGCCGAGGAATTTGCCTTCACGCATATTTATATGCATGTGTGTAGGGACCCCTTTGCCAGTCAAACGAGGCCACCACGGTTGCTGAGTAATTGTTCTGACGTGTGTAAAATGACGAAGCTTCCAGTTACCAAATAAAAGAGAGCAGAGCCACTTTTTCTCGTGATAAATGTATTTTCCAAGAACATATACAAACAAATCAAACTTTTCCTTTGCATCCATTCTCACACGGTCAAAAACTGTTCGCTCCTTACTTTCAGCCAACACCTGTGTCAAATAACCCTACTGATTATATACACCTCTTGGCTGGCTGACAGCAGAACTGCTCCCCCAAGTGGTGGGAGGCAAAACAAAACAATAATAAAATGGCTCTTACAGTGTGTTTCCTCATCTGTGTCCCATGATGGGCAGTTCTATGTGAAAGACAAAAATCACCATCAATTAATTGCCGTTTTCCTTTGATAAGCGTAACTGTTTGTACTGTCATGAAAGTGGACATTTGACTGCTGATTGTCCGGTACTAAAGAAGACAGAACAGTTTAAAAGGTCAGAGAGTCCCTCCCCTATCGAGCTGATTCAAACTGTAGTTTCGGTAGAACAGGCGGACAAAATTGACATCTAATTTGTCTTAGATGGTTTTGTGTTCATGCCTGAGGATGGAGCTAGCCCCGTGCCCTTTAAAATATCACGAGATACCGATGCAAAACATTCTCTCAATCGTACTAGTGTGATACCCTTTTCGAAGCAAATGGCTCAGATATACTGGTACAGGGTGTTAAAATGAGTGCTTTACGTGGCCTCACCATACTATGCAGTATGTCCTCTTCCATTGTGTCTGGTCGTGTACGAGTTGGTTGCGATCCCAGTTGCCAATACACGTGGTTGACTTAACTCCCTGGAATGATGTTGCAGGAGTGAAAGTTTTCCCCTTCCCCGGAAGTTGTTGAGAACCCCACTATGGATACATGTGGCTCAACCTCTGTTTTTCATGCGTGCATGTACGTGTGCCACTAGGTGATGTGGTGCATCTTTCTGATACTTTCATGGTCCATGATAATGTTGCAGTAGATAGTACAGTTTTGGGTGACCAACATGGGGACCCATTGATAACCCCAAGTCTACAACTCCAGATTTCACTTTATCCGTGCACAAAATAGAACTAATTAAGGTCCAACAGAGTAACTGTACTTTAGCTAAAAGTTTGTATGCAGCTTAAGAAAACAGAAAGGAGTGGTCTGTCACCACTGAGGGTGGTGTCCTCATGTGAAGGTGGTCTTCTGGGCCTGGCAGTGACCACGATGCAGTCCGACAGCTAGTTGTGCCAACTCCCTTTTTGCCCATGATCATAGCCTGTCAGGTCATTTGGGCATTTGCAAAACATGGCAGACCAAGGAGGACACCTACAGAAGTGGGGACAGGATCCTGTACAACCAAGCCAGAAACACACAGACAAAGGTAATCAGAGTAGCAAAGAGGAGCTACACTGAAAAAAAACGGTTTTCAACCAATGATCCGACGTCAGTGTGGAGAGGCCTGCAGGACCTCACCAACTACAGAGGACCATCCCCCCACACTGTGGAGAATCACCAACTAGCCGACGACCTGAATATGTTCTACTGCAGGTTTGATAATCCAACTTTCACAACCCCCAACTGCTCTGACATCAAACAACCACCTCCACCCCCTGCCGCCTCCTCACCTCTCCCAACCGACCCCCCACCTGCCTGTAGGATCTGTGAAGAGGATGTGAGTCTGGTCTACCAGGCCCAGACGGTGTGTCACCCTCCTGCCTGAAAGTCTGTGCTGACCAATTGGCCCCAATGTTCACACAGATCTTCAACCGATCACTGAAGCTGTGTGCACTCCCCTCCTGCTTCAAACGCTCCACCATCATCCCAGTCCCCAAGAAATCCTCCATCACAGGATTAAATGACTACAGGCCAGTCGCCCTGACGTCTGTGGTCATGAAATCATTCGAGAGACTGGTGTTGACCCACCTGAAGGACATCACAGGCCCCCTGTTGGACCCCCTGCAGTTTGCCTACCGGGCGAATGGGAATGCGCAGGTGCGTGCTCATTCATCATAAGATGACGAATTCCCTCCTATTTTTATACACATTCTTTACCACATTTGGCATTTCTAAGCATATACAAAGTGATCAGGGCTCAAACTTAATGTCAAAGATCTTCGCTTAGGTAATGTCCTAGTGGTCAATTAAACACAGTACTTACCAGTGCTTATCATCCTGAGAGCCAAGGTAGCGCTGGAGAGATTTCACCAAACAGCTGTTTGCTGTGCGTGAAACACGCAGGAATTATTGGGTTTTTAATCCCGCCGATCTTGTTTTCCGACACATCGTCCATTGTGCTTACTCAGGGAAAAGTGGCAGGCTGACAAACCAAATGTGATGCACAACATTCTAGATCAGCGGTTCCCAAACTTTTTAGGCCACACACCCACTTCTACATCCCGACCGGTTTCACGCAGCCCCAAAGCTGGGGAACAATAGTCTGTCAAGGAAGGGGAAGAAGAGAAAGGAGGAGAAAAGGGAGGAAAAAGGGAAAAAAGGAAAAAGAAAGAAGAAATTAGAAATTAGAAATTTTGTATCTATATATTTGATAAATGTATTTCTAGCTGCCTAGACGCAAATATAACACTTTTGATGTTTTTGGATATTCCGCGAATGGGACTCAAACCCTCGACTCCGGGAATGCGCAGGTGCGTGCTCATTCATCATAAGATGACGAATTTCCTCCTATTTTTATACACATTACGTAGTTATGAGAATAGTTTCTTGTGTCATAGCTTTTTCTTTTCCCAACTACCTTTACTACCTCCCACTCCACAGGACTCATCACATGACATGGGTGGAGGACATGTCTTCTACTGTACATCAGAGTTAGAATGTCAACTTGTAAATCACACAGCAGTTTCTGTTATTGAATGTTGTCATCTGCTTCATCATTATAATAATCACCATTATTTATTCTTATTGATGTTGTTGTTGTTGTGCTGCTGCTGTCATTAAAAACACCCACTCATACATTGCTGTAAATCAGTTTTATTTGTTCATAGAAATAAGAATTATAGAAACGCTTTTGAAAGATTGAATTTAAACAGACCATGAAAGGTACAATAAATACAATGATTATAATATATCAATAGTTAAACTCAAGATAAAAACAGGGCATATGGAATTAACTAACGCAGTAGTTCCAAGGGTTCAATACAAACATTTAAAAAAACAATTTACAATAAAATTATTATTTACAAATATTAACGATTTACATCTTTACATTCGCAGTCTCCTCTGGAGGCGTGGGTTCGAATCCCACTTCTGACATTGTGCTTTTAATTTGGGCAGAGCCAACATAATGGGCAGGATCTCCAAAAACAATGAGTCAGCCTTTAGGGAAGAGGTCGAAAAACCTGGAGAGCTGGAGCTGCAACAATAACCTCATAATCCGAACAAAACAGGAGAAGTGATACTGGACTTCAGGAGACATCAGCCCATCAACATCAATGGAGAGAGGGTGAAGGCAGTTCAGACTCTTAAATACCTGGGAGTACACATCAGCCAGAATATGACGTGGTCCAGCAACACAACTATGGTGTCCACAGCTGCTGGTTAATTTCTGCAAGTGTGCCATTGAGGCCATGATCACATACTGCAGTAAAGTGTGGTACCCTGGCTGTACCACCGAGAACAAGACCTTTTGATCGCACTGAAATGAGTATGGTCAGATACTCATAAATGTATTGACTGATTGATGGTAGCAGACCCGCTGAAGAGATACCAGCAGGCTGGTGTGAATCCCCCTGTTGCCTTGTATGTGGACTGTGGCTGCTGTGCAGAGGCAGGAGAGACCAAGCTGAAGGCCAGATTCAGAGGGTGTCCAGACATCACTGTGAAGCTGGATATCTGGCACTTCATTCACTGACTTGCCCTGGGATGCAATACATCATATGCTCATCAGCTGTACCCAGTCTTTATGTCACACCTATCAGTTTGCAGCTTCAGTCCCAGGGCCTGTTCTCCCTCTCTGATGGCGGCATTAACAAACATCTGTCCAGAGAGGAGCTGGCTCTACAACCCTGATTCTGAGGAGACAGCTCAACTAATTGAGGAGGAGTATGTGTAGGAAAACGTGGAAGATAATATGGGCCACTGTGACATAACAGATGATCACAGAGTTTTCTCAGGCTCCAGGTTGAGGTTAAGGTTTCCTTGTCTCCCATTGGAGAAATTTGTTTTGGATTACGGGTGCTGCTGCATCAAACCGGACATTGAAGTAAAAATCATTAAATACATTGTATAAAGACATAACATTTGCCTGAGATAAAACAATTAAGCAGTTTAGTTGCGGAACATTCGCACGGTTCAGGACACTTAAGAAGCCCTCAGCAATCTGCTGTATGTTAGCTGCGAGTAGTGGAGCTACTGACTGAGTGACTTTCGGCTGGTTGAAAAACATTTTTATGAGACTTTACAATATTTACCCGAGCCAAGTAAAAAAGATATAGTGGCTGATTTAAGGTGGTCCTTAATCCTGAGGGTCTATCGAAAGATAAGGCAGCTGGTCATTGGTAACATCCTCATTGGTAACATCCTCAGTGTTTGTTATGTGGTTGTTGAAATTCACGTTCGAGTCAGCAATTACACCAAGATTTCTGTCTTGATCTGTAAGTTTTCAGTGTCATGGAGTCGAGGTGAGCACTGACCTTCAACCTTTAATGGGCCCAAACACAATAACTTTTTTCTTTTCTGGATTTTGCTAGAGAAAAGTCTGGGACATCCACTCATTGATATGTTTGATACACTTACTCAGTGAAAGTAAGGGACTGTAGTACTGAGACGACACTCTGATATAGAGTGGTGTGTCGTCAGCACAAGTACGGTAAGAGATGTCATAATATTCCATAATCTGAGCCAGAGGGAGCATGTAGATATTGAATAAAAGTGGCCCGAGAATGGATCCTTGAGGAACCCCACATGTAATCTTTGTTCACCTAGATACATAATGAACAATTAGGGCAAATAAGTCCCTATCCTGTAAGTAAAATTTGAACCAATTAAGCATTGTCAGTAAGTCCCACCCACTTTTCTAGTCCGTCAAGTAGTATGTTGCGATCGTCCGTGTCAAATGCAGCACTGAGAGTTTTGGATGCATCATTTCAGATGTATGTCATTTAAAATTTTAATAAGTGCAGTCTCTGTGCTGTGGTGTGTTCAAAATCCAGACTGAAAATCTTTGAAAATGTTGTTTTGGACCAAGAAAGCGTGAATTTGCAGAAGAACAAACCCTTTCAATGATTTTTTCCAAAAATGGCAGGTTAACCCTTTGGGTTAATATACAAAGAAAATAGTGATTAGCAAACAGATAAAACTAATGATGTCATAATTTAGGTATTATATGAATTTTATATGATTAAGATAATAAGCCGTTAAAGATAATTCTAAAATAAACTGTTATGAAGAAAGTTAAAAGCAATGGTTGAGTAAAATTAGTGAGTTTACCTGTGTCTTGATTGATTTAATTGGTTTGTGTACCTGTCAGTCAGAGCTACCTGTGGTGCTTGGCCCTTGATGAGGAATAGAAGGTGAGTGGGAGGGGCTAAAAACAACAACCGGGCGGACTGGTGCGGAAATGAAGTAACAAAAACAAATAGTGCAGGCAGTTAGACAGAGGGGGAGGGGGATAGTGTGTTAGTGTGTGAGAGAGAAGGGAGGGGGGCGGGCGGTGACACGCAAATGAGCGATGACACGCAAATTCGTGAAGCGTTCCTCATTTTGTCTGAAATTTTGTCCCGAATTGTCCTAAATTTATGAAAAAATACGACAGCAGGTGGCGCCCTTGTCACGCAGGAGAGACCGACAGCATCACAGCCACCGGAACTGGCCCGAAGCAGCCGCTGGGTGGCGCAGTGGCAGAAGAGACACAGCTGCTGCGAGCTCCGTTTCTAGGATAAATAAATACAAGAGGAACATGTGAGAAGCTGCTCATCGAGATTACAAACATTGAAGAATATAATTATGATTCAAACAATATTAAGTTTATAATAAATCATGAAGCTGAGTAAAATGTTTCTATTTCATAAAACATTGGTCTCTTATTTCTATTTTTATTTTTTGCCATTTGTTAATTTTTCAGTTAATACTTTGTCTACTTGTATATATTGTTGTTTTATGTTCTATGCACCAACCACACCAAGTCAATTTCCTGTATGTGAAAATATACTTGGCCAATAAAAGAATTCTGATTCTGATTCTGATTCTGATTCTGAAGAGACTCAATCAAACACCAGCCGTGAAGTTATTATTATCACAATTACAAACATGATGTCATCATAATATTGATAACAGACATTTATAATTGTAACATTAATTACAAATACAAGACAACACATTTTAAATTATATTATTCTATTACATACACACACACACATAATTAAATTCAGAGACAGCTGTGATGTCCTCAATCTATAGAATTTAACAGAATTATTATTATATGCTCGTGTTTGTACTGGGATGGTTCGGTTCCGTCGGTCGATCTGTGTGATACTGGACTCAGTTCAGCACAAAGATCACAGATCAATAGAATCTATATCAGCTGATCAGACATCGCTGAACCCTCACTTCCTCCTCATCCTTCCATTCACGTGCATCCATCACGCAGAATCACGCACCAGTGTCACGGCGGTATTTATTTAGAGCAACCGGACCGATAACCTCACAAGTCTCTCCTGATGTTGTGCTACGTACCACCCGCTGCTTGTCACCTTCATCCAGCTTGTCCCACAGTGACATAATAGCACTCGCCTGTTGGTTGCTGAGACAAAGTGAGGTCTGATCCCGAAGCTCCACCACTCAGCAAGTCTGTCCACATGCTGGTATCTAGGGAGGTTTTGGTCATCAACAGCCTGTGCAAAGGATTTAACAGTTTAGAAGACGTAAAACTTTCACTCACAATACTTTGTTTGTTTATTGATAAAATATGTGAACATATGCTATCAAAAATAGTGAAGAAACATGCTCATATCTACATACATATTCTAAAACGAACACAATTAGATTTACCATGTCTTCATCTTCAGCTTGAATATCATCTTGATCTTCAGAGGATGAACTAGAGGCTAGAGTGCAAAGAGCCACAGAGGATGTGTCAAGTGCGAGGGTGTTTGTGCCAGGAGCAAGTGAGGATGTTCCAGGTTCCGGAGAAGGAAGACCAGATGAAATGGTGGAGGGATAAGGAGTCTGAGCTGAGGCTGAAGCCTGAAGAACCCCCAGGTCCAACCCTGTGGGATCATCTGTAATATCAGCGAAGCCCTCATCTTCCTCCATGTCGTCCTCCACATCATGCTCTTCAATTAATTGAGCAGCTTCCTCTGAATCAGGGGGAATATCCTGCAGTGCCTGACCAGTCTGCCGGAACAGACAACGGTACAAACTTAGTGGGGGCTCAGGCAGAGCTCAAGAAGGCCCAGAGTTCACTAAAGGAGAGGAAAATGCAAGGCGCTCTACTTCCTGATGGTATTCAGTGGAGTTTCAATCCACCAGCAGCGTCACACCATGGCTGAGTCTGGGAAAGACTCATAAGATTTGTCCGTTAGGTGCTGATGTCCACTCTCCATCAGCAAACCATCGACGATGAAGGCCTACAAACCATCTTCTGTTAGGTAGAATCAATCCTCAATAACGTCCCTCTCTACTGTGTCCTCTGACCCACATGACCTAGAGCTGCTGACTCCAAATCACATACTCCTGCTAAAAACACAACATATTCTACCCCCTGGATCCTTTCTGGAATCTGACCTTTATGCCAGGCGTAGCTGGAAACAGGTCCAATATATGGCCAACCTTTTCTGGCATAGATGGACAAAGGAATACCTTCTGCTGCTCCAAGAAAGGCAGAAATGGACAGACGTGAGGAATAACTTGAACATTGGAGACATTGTCCTGGTGGTTAATCCCATTGCCCCCTGGGGGTCATGGCCATTAGGCAGAATACTGGAAACCAAGCCTGATGAAAGAGGCCAGGGGTCTCATTTATAACCGTTGCGTACGCACAAAACGAGGCCTGAAACGTACGCACGCCCCTTCTCACGCAAACGTTGGGTCATCTCACGCCTAGACTATTGTAACTCCCTCCTGGCAGGTCTACCTGCAGCTCATCCAGAATGCAGCAGCTCGACGGGTCTTTAACCTAAGTTCACTCACACTACTCCGCTCCTCCGCTCCTTTCACTGGTTACCAGTGGCTGTCCGTATCCGTTTCAAAACATTAGTACTTGCGTACCGTGCTGCGAACGGATCGGGTCCAGTCTACATCCAGGACATGGTCAAACGTTCGGCTTGCTGCTCCCTCACTGCGAGCTAAACACTCAACTGTTTGCTGTCCTGGCTCCTAAATGGTGGAACGAGCTCCCCATGGACATCAGGACAGCAGAAAGTCTACACATCTTCCACCGCAAACTAAAAACACACCTCTTCCGACTATACCTTGAATAAAAGTTTAAACGAACAATTCAGTAGCACTTAAATGGCACTTACTTATAGCACTTTGTAGTTTAGCTTTCTTGAAGAAATTGTACTTTCTTGAATCTTGTTGTTCTGGGTCTGTACCCTCATGGTTAAATGCACTTATTGTAAGTCGCTTTGGATAAAAGCGTCAGCTAAATGAAATGTAATGTAATTTATAAAAACAAACTTGATGGGGAAATTTGCATATTTCCACACAAACTCTGACCCATGCGTACAAACGTTTTGGAGACGGGAAAGTGGCGACGCAGATGTGAGGTGGTGAACTGAAGCAGATTATTGATCCACTTCATCATTTACATTAAAACCAACAGCTTTAGTTGTGCTCGTGCGACATATCTGTTACACAAGAACCTTTTAATTGAAAAACATATAAAACAACTTCCAGCAAATTACGTTCAGATTCCATTAAACTGTGGAGTTACAGAGCTGAGTCATTAACAGTTTCTAACAATATCTTCTAACAGTGTGCGTGTATCATCAAATCACTGCAGTGAACGTGACTGTGCCATCAGGCGCACAGAGTGCACTGGAGATCACTTACAAGAAATGAAGAAACTTTCCAAATAGTATCCCAGAGTGGAGGTGAGGATCCACTGATGTGAGGTTATCGGTCCGGTTGCTCTAAATAAATAAATACCGCCGTGACACTGGTGCGTGATTCTGCGTGATGGATGCACGTGAATGGAAGGATGAGGAGGAAGTGAGGGTTCAGCGATGTCTGATCAGCTGATATAGATTCTATTAATCTGTGATCTTTGTGCTGAACTGAATCCAGTATCACACAGATCGACCGACGGAACCGAACCATCCCAGTACAAACACGAGCATATAATAATAATTCTGTTAAATTCTATAGATTGAGGACATCACAGCTGTCTCTGAATTTAATTATCCTGCAGTTTTGGATGATTAAAACACAAACAGACAATACAACAAGTTGCCTCAAATTCTGAGAGGGTGGTTTTTATATTTTGCCTCCACCTTTGAATTGGATCTTTTTTAATTTCAGGCTCCGTTCTTTCTATCGCACTCTCACTCACTGTGTTAACAGCAGCAGCAGCAGAGTATCAGTGTATTTTCTTTATTATTGACATCACTGCTGTCCCATAAAATCACTCTTCACCTCCACCTCAGTAACAAAGGCCTCGATGTCAGTTTCAGAAACCCATTGGTCAGCAGCATAATTTAATAATCATGACGTGCTTTGCATTGACCATTTATGGTTGAAAGTGGGCGTGTGGAGGGCGGACTTGGAGGCAGATTATACAGTTTAATATTCTCAGTCTTGTGGATCTGACAGTTCATTTATTAAAACATACAATGAAAACAATGTGGGCTGTGGAGAAGATTAACATCACCTGTGAAAAACATTAGTTTGTAATAAAATTTCAAGGGGCAAGATAACCCTCAAAAACAAGGGGTAGGGGTAGGGAGACGCTCCAAGTTTCATATTCCCAGCCGACTGTAGTTTTGGTGCAGTGACATCTGTGAGACGATGAGCTGTGTGCCCTTTGTAACAAAGCAGTGGTTTTATTTCTGTACCCTACAAAGACAATGTGCTAGAACCCAGTGGGATTATACCTGGATTCTAGAGCACATTCACTCTGCAGTGAACAAACAGTCTACTGGTTCTCTGCAGGTTTATCTCTTTTGCTGAGGAGAGAAATATGTGGAATTAAAATGGAAACCTCTTGTACATGTGAACAGACTTCACAGAGAGAAGTCTTAAACCACTTTCAGACATGCACTAAACTCCAGATAATCTCCTGACAGTCTCCAGAGAGGCTGTATGTGAGAATGCAAAAGTCAGAGTGAGAGCCTCAGGACTTTCTCCGGAGTTTCTCTCTAAAACTCGAACTAATGTGTCAATACAGCAGGATTCACCGCGAGCGAGTGGGTATGTTGATGAAGCTTCAAACATGTTACAGTTGCAAAAATAAAAAAAAGGAAAAAAACACAACAAATCTCTCTGCATAAAAAAGCGGTGCCTTACACGAAGACACTGAAGACGACACCAAGAGCTTTTGGTGATAAGAGCCGACCCCGGTGTCGATGTGATGTAAACAAAATCATTTGATCTCCGCAGCAGAATTGATATATTACATCCTGCCTCTGACTGTTGCACCACCCCTCACCTGAACGAGTCCTAGCAGAGAATCTCCTGCTGCGTAAAAGACAAACACCGGTGAGAGTCTGGACCCAATTCTGTAGACATCCTCCTTAGGTCATGTCTGAAAGCGGCTCTAGACAGTCCTCAACTAATGAATAGTTAAATGTAGAACACGCTGCTGTCTCACCTGCTGCTTTTCATCCCATCATCTTTCCATTTTCTCCTCCAGTTGTGATTTCCTTTTCCTGAAATATTAAATAAAATAATTACCTTCATCAACCAAGTATTGTCATCAAGCAGAGAACATATATACACAGAGTCAGAACATACACTGTGAAAAAGAGAGTAACAAACGTACCCTTGTGGATGCATTTGTTTTTCCTGTAACAGAAACAAAACAAATGAAAAAGCTCTTAATCAACGACATCATGACTTGATGGAGGTCTTATCATCCATGACAACATTTTCTTCCACCACACACACATCGTACCTGAACGATATCTTTTCCAGAGAAAGAAGGCGACTAATCCGAACACCAAAAGACCCAAAACAACCAGTGGAACGATGATAACAACTGCTGAGTTATTTAAACTGGAATTTCCACATTCAGTGTCAGTTGAAGCTGTTCCTGGTTGCATCAGCTGAAGGTTTAGTGATTCACATCTGGAACGACAGGGGACATTTTCACAGGACCATGTAGAGGCACCACAGATTCACTGCAAGTGTAAGAAACCAGGCACGTCCATGTCTGGTGAGACTCTTTACTTACTGTCTGTGTGGTTGACAAGACGTACGCGTCCCGTCAGAAAATGTTCCAACGCTGCAGTCAGAGCATTGAGAGTCTGTTTGGGCTGTTCCTGTACAAACACAAAATATACACAGTTACTAGTGTACACATCATATTAGGATTATATAGCAAAGTGGTATTTGACATCAGACCTGTCTGATTTCCAAAGGTAAACAAATATTTGATCATTGAGGTTTTTGAACAGCAAACATTTCTTTGTTCAAATTCTCTCCTTTTTATGTGAGGTGTGATGAAATGTAGAGCAGCATGCCACTAAACTTACAAACAGGATTCTATAAACTAAGGAACATTGACAGAATTCTGTTCTTCTATGTTACATTTCAAAGATACAGAAACTATTTTACATTCTTTTATCTCATCACACCTGGATCACTGCACTGTCTTTTATGACTATATTTATTATTTGTTTTTATATATGTTTTGTTTTTGCTTTGTAACACTGGTTTGAGTAATGTGTAAAGATAAGACAAGGTCAGATAAGATGTACCTTTTAATAATCCTCCATTTCCCAGTCAACGCAGCAGCACAGGGAAAGCAGTGCATGGGCAAAATGTAGTAAGAATAAAAATATGAAATAACACCGTATATATTAGGCTGTTTTTCAAAATTGTCCAATTATTGTTAATTGTGTCAGACTGCCACTCAGCTCTCTCTCTTTTTTGAAAGAACATTATTATTATTAGTAGTAGTATTATCACAGTTGCACAGGAAGATGGGATTTTGATTTGTTTTCTCCAACTCAAACAATCTTTTTGAGTCAATCATCTTGATAGATGGAAGAAGATTTTTCTGTCCATCTACTTTTGTCCACTGTCCACAGCCAAAGTCTTTATGGCTGTTTTGATGAACTTTCCGAAATGGACACAGACATGTATCTAACCCATTATCTTTATATGGGTAAAATACATGCACCGACCCATATGTGGACGTCTGTATGCAGCCCAAATTGTGTGTCCACGTTGACTGTACACATTGACTGTGCATGCTCCAGGAACAATATATCTGCCTACTAGAGTGAAATGTGGGGTCAGGTACGCATGCACTGAACGCCAGAACAACGCAGAGCCTCATTTTATGAATGGAACTGTGGGCACGTATGTGTGACCAGAACAAGTACTCAACTCTCAGCCAACAAGGAATGCAGAAAGTTTGGTAAACCATTCAAGTTCCATATTGAAGTCTAGACATGTCTTATGCTGATCCTAATGGTGCTTTTATAACGAATTTTGCTTCATCCAACCTTAGAATGGAACTAAGCTCGTCCTTCTCTCTTCCGGGAAAGAACAGGCAAATACTCCGGTTGTGTTTTTCCGCGCGATTAACCCAAATAAACTCAAATGATCCTGCAAAGGGTTTAGGGCATCGCAAAAATGTGTGCCGCATTTGGTGTAAACACACTATCACAATCAGCATCCAATTTGCATACACTAAAATAAAACACCACATTGGAAGAGCCCATTCTAAGCCTGCCTGTTCTCTTGTCCTATGTTTTGTCCTGCTCCAGAGCAACTTCAGAATTATTCCTTGTCATTAGTGAGTCCTCCTCAAACAGTTCTACAATATACTTTCACTTTGTATTGTTTGTGTGCTGGATGTTGTCTGCAGAGCTTTTTATAAACAGTCTATGGTGCAGAGTGAAGTTAGAAAACTTTGCGTTCATCCTACCTGGTTTATCTACAGTGAAGTAGTCAATGTTTTTCATAAAATGTATCTGATTTTACTTTGTTACTGTTCACGTGTGTGGTTTATATATATTTTGTCACTATTTCTACGAATATTCAGACGAAAGTTCCCAACTTTTCAAAATAATTCCACTCGGTATAACCCATTGCACCAGCAAACGTTGCACTTTTTATGTTGAAGACAAATTGCTGAGTGATTCTATGACTTTTGTTGCCATGACGGAGATCAGATAATCAGAATATCTTTTTCAGTCCAATGTGGTGAAATTAAAACCATTAAATCATCAAAATGAACTGGCAGTGACTTTGACCCCCCATTTGACAATTCATAATACAGATGCCGTGTGTCATTTCAATTAGTTAGGAACCTTAGCCTAACCTTGACCTAATCGTGCAAATTGACTCAATCCAAAGATTATACTGTATAAGCATAGCGGCAAACCTCTGGTGTACTTTTTAACAATGGTCACTAGATGGCGCCACGTAAGGATATCACCATTTTATATTTAAATGCCAGTTCAGACCCATGCCAAGAACCCAGCAAAACTCAAGAGTTATGTCCCTGTGGCATCAAAGAATACAATGTTTGGTAATCTACTGCAAAAAATGTCAATGCGACAGTACACATCTTGCCTTTGGTCGTTTCCCAAAAGACCCTGACAGGTATTCATTCACAAAAGTATAGAAATGATTGCATGTCATTTAGCAGACACTTTTATCCAAAGCAACTTACAATGCACCTGACATCTATGAGGAGCAAATTTTGGGGTTCAGCATCTTGCCCAAGTACACTTCAGCGATTCAAACCACCGACCTACTGTTTGGAGGACAACCACTATACCCACTCAGCCACAGACGATTAGTCTTTTCAAGTTTAGTAACAGTAGTTGTCTTATTTGTCTGTAAAAATTGGCAAATTGGCATGTAGATGTGTTCTTCCGGGGGGGGGCTTTCTGTCACACACCTGAAGGTTCAGGTTTAGCATGTACAGTTAGGTTACATCAACTTCCGGTTTCATGAGTTTTCAAGTACATGTAGCCCCCCAAAAATGTGATTAATTTGGTAAAATAAAAATACCTTGGGCCCTAATGCATCCTTGCAATGTTCGGTGCTCTGGCCCTAAGTGTTTTAGGGGGATTCTGCTGTGGCAGGAACACACAAAGTAACATCCCAGGAGCCAACATCATCATCTCTGCAGGGGGATCCTGAGGAAATGGAAGCACTGACTGGAGAACATGAAGCATCAGGTATCCAATTAAAGAATGTGCAGAGGAGTTCCAGGCTTCAAACTCCACAAGAAGAGGTAAAGTGTACAACTATTATTCCCCCAATAAACACAAATAATTTCCAAAATCTAATATATGGACGAAGAAACATGTGTTTCCATCAAAAAAGAGATAGAAAAATCCAACATATTGAATTTCTTATGTTTTACCAAATATGTATTGTGTTTTGCTTACCTCTCTAACTTTCAGCTCACCACATTGTGGAAAAAGAAGGACACAGAGGTTGTGGTTTCTGTGCTCCCCTCCCAGATAAAAGGCAACAGCCTTATTATCCACCACAGTGAGTGGCTGTTAGGCGAGGTATTTTTAGCTTTTTATTTTTTTACAGCTGTAGTTCCAAAAAGAAATCTGTTCTAAAGTGTAGTGTAATGTAAACTTATCATGTGTTCAAGGAATTACATTCATCTTTTAAGCCGTTTCACATATCTTTTATATTTAGATTTGTGAAATTACAAATTGTGTTTCTCACAACAATTCCTCTGATGTAGGCAGTTGAAGGCCTTTTACAGCTTGAGGCAAATCAGCTGCAGATTGGGAAAAACATCTACATTCTCAACCACTACACAGCAGGTGTGATCCTGTTTGGGAAGAGAGAGCAGGTTGCCCGTCAAAGTTTAGCCAAGGTAATCTGAATGCTAAGTGTGTGCGTGTGTGTGTGTGTGTGTGTGTGTGTGTAGGAGCTGGAATTTTAGGTACTACAAATTTAATAGAGGCAAGAATTAATAGAAACTTTTGTGTATTATTTGTGAATAGTGAAATGCATCATTTTATATCACTGTAAATATGTCAAAATAATGATTTAATAATGATTCATAATGAAACTAAAATAAATATTTTTATACTTTCACAGGTGAACTTTGAGAACTTCCAGGGCATTGTGTTGTTTGTAAATATTGCAAATGTACACTGGAATCTTTTGGTTAGTATGTGAATTTACTTTATAATCCTGCAGATTTTTGGTATTATTATAAAGGTCTATTAAAGGGGACATAGCATGCAAATTCCACTTTGTTAGTGCTTCTACAGGTTAATGTGGGTATCTGGCATGTCTACCAACCCAAAAACTCTGGGAAAAAAACACTCGCGCGTTTTGTTATAGTTCCTCTAAGTCAGAAACGTCATGCTTGAGCGACTCGATTGAGCTTCCTGGGTTTTGTGTCGTAACAAGGAACTGGAAGTCTCCCTACATGGTCTTGGTGCATTTCTCCGCGCTGGTCAGCCCCATAGACTGTATATATAAGGTCAGCCCGCGATTCTGCTTTCTCCGCTTGTTGTTGTACCCGTTGAATGTCGGGGTTCGGGGGTAAATGATGGTCTTCATAGCCCCCCCCCCCCCCACCTCTCTTTCTCTCTCTGTCTGTCTGCTTGTGTGCTTGTAGTGGATGGGCAGAGGGGGACATTTAATTATGTGATTGGGAAAATTAAAACTCCAGGACAACAGAAGGGGAATACAAAGTATGGGATGCATATTTGATAATTTATATCATATAAAATATGTAATTTATATCGTTTAAAATCATGGGGGGAGAGGGGGGAGGGGGGAGCTGGCTCATTAGCATTTAAAGGAACAGGCACTCAAAACAGGTCACTCTGTGGAGGGCTGTTTTATACAGGGTAAAAAGGGTGCTGTTTTAAATGATCCTTGTGGTATTTTGACCAAAGTATGTTACAGACATTTCATTAAGACCCCAAGGAACCATATCAACTTGTGGTAAAATGGGCATGCTATGTCCCCTTTAAATATTTGGTTAATTGAATTCATTTAAAAAATGTTAGTACATAAATGCAGTCAACAAGACTGTTTATCTGGTGGATCCTGCACCAGGTTCCAATGAGGAAGACAACTCCAAACTTGCCGCCGAAGAACTATATGATACTGGATTAACCATTTGTGAACACTATATATATATATATATATATATATATATATATATATATATATATATATATATAGACTGTTGTTGTTCAATAGGTTAGAGGTGATACATTTTGATTATAAATTGAAAAGAAATCTGTTCTAAAATGTCGTGTAATGTAATCTTATCATGCGTTCAAGGAATTACATTCGTCTTTTAAACAGAATTATTTTGAATTTAAAATGTAAATTGTAATAAAAATTTTGTAAGAATACTTGGATCTCATTACAATTTTCCTTTTATGTTGCAAACCTTCCCTGCTTTTTTGAATTCCAAATATCTTTCATAAACAACACACAGTGAGTATCTGAAAATGAGGAGAGTGAGCCTTGGAAAAACTGAGTGGGTCGACAAAAAATGGAAAGGAGGAGTACTGACTCATCCAACACAGCAGGATAGCAGTAGCTGTGGGGTCATTGTCATCATGGTAAGTGATTTTGGATATAATTTGACACCTAAAAATGTATTGTTTTTCTTAAGTGGGTTAGCTCACACTTGTCTTCAATACATTCAGTCATTACACAGTTTTCTGTATAATAATCAGCAGTAGAACAGCTATGTAATAATGAATAGGACACATTTTGCTTACCTTAAGAAAACTGCATTTTGCAATCACGAGGTACATATTATGATTTGAACGTTTGTGTTGGTTTAGATGGCCAGGGCAGTGATGAAGGCATTTCCAGCTGTTCCAGTCATAACATTTGGGACATCAAGAAATGAAATGGCCACTGAGAGACAAAAAATGGCTCTTCAGATATTGAAATCAGGCATCAGGTTTGTGAAGAGTATTTGTCTGTGGTTTGAATTTCTACTGACAATCTTTACGTAAGCTTCAGAGGAAAGTGATAGTAACTGTAGAGCAAAGGGAGGGTTCACAGCAGTCATACAATCTCCTCCTAAGATATACATTCAGAGCTTTTACAGTGTAGCTTTTGATTAAGAATAGCCTAAAAATTGTAGTTATGGGCCATGCTGCTTTTTATTAGAAAAGCTATTTATTAGATCTATGTTTACCACAACATGTAAAAATGCTGCCTCTAGAACTTATTTGTATTTATACTTACTTACAAAACAAGGGGTGGAGGTTTTAGTATGTACACTACTGCATGTAAGAATAAATTTCACATGTTGGTGTTTCTAATTTATTATAGTTTGTGCTTATATTTTAGTGTTTGATTTGGCCAATAATTGTGCCATGTGTTCGCTGGCAAAACCTCCTGGATCAGGGCCTCCATTGACAAATTGGGTGAGTATTTTTAATTTCTCTTTGTTTTTTTTATTGTTTTGATTGATGTTTTTTTTTGAAGATCAATGACAGTGTCACAAAACAAGCTGCTGTTAGGTTTTTCAAGTTGGAAAATGGGGAAGGATTAAACTGATATTAAGACTGAATGTCATTTTAGTTACATTGCCTTAAAACATGTAGTAGCATTTATAGTAGCATTTTCAGGTGTTGTGGAAGCAGAAATTTAAGTTGAAAATTCAACATTAATTGAAAACATATAAGCAGAGTATTTACACTGATCATCCATGACATGTTTTCATGCTTTAAGTAATTATTATGTAGATTAGTATTAGTAAATTTTGATTGCACAATGTAATGGGGGCGGCTGTGGCTGAGGGGTAGAGCGGTCGTCCTCCAACCTGAAGGTCGGCCAGTCTTCTCCATCTGCATGCCGAAGTGTCCTTGGGCAAGATGCTGAACCCCGAATTGCCCCTCATAGAACAACAAAGTGCTGCTAATAGATGCACTGTATGAATGTGTGTGTGAATGGGTGAATGGGTGAATGTAAAACTGTACTGTAAAGAGCTTTGAGTGGTCAACAAGACCAGAAAAGCGCTATATAAATACAAAACCATAATGGCTGTGGAAAAATGAACATCTTGATTTCGATTGGTTCCCTATAAGCCTCTGCTTTTACAATGCAACTCTATCTGCCACTGGGTCTGTGGCATCCCTCTGTGTCTCAACAAGGCATACCTCTGCAGTGTCCATACAATTCCAACAGTACTTATTCCCCCAGGTCATTTAACTGTGGAAAAATTCCACTTAAATGTAAGAGAACACTCTTAAAATCATATTTGAGATTTCCACATTGTCATTTCACAGATTCAGTGTGACAAGTGTGAAAGATGGTTCCATGAACAGTGCCTGAATATGGACACCAAGGACCTGGAACGAGCAAGGGGTGAAAGCTGGAGTTGCTGCATATGCGCTTAAATCCCCGGAATCCTTCAATCGTTCTCATCCTTTTGTATAAAGGAGGGACCTGCCCCGCCCCCTACCCTGCCAGCCCAGCTGCAACCCCCTTCATCTCCTCCCCCAGCACACTACCCCACCACCCGGGACTGTGTGTCTGACACGGCTATCTGCAGTACAGGGGCCCCGCAGGGAACGGCCCTGGCTCCGTTCCTCTTCACCCTCTACACTGCAGACTTCACCTACCACTCACCCTCCTGTCACCTGCAGAAGTTCTCTGACAACTCTGCGATTGTCGGCCTCATCACTGACGAGGACGACAGAGAATACAGAGGACTGACGCAGGACTTTCCCTTGTGCAATATATTCTGTATACACTGTATATATTTGTTTATTTTCAGTTTATTTCAATTCCATTCATATTTTTCTATATTGCTATTTGTTTCTTTATATTTCAACTTGATGTCTTTTGCTGCTGTAACATTGCAAATGTCCCCATTGTGGGACTAATAAAGGAATTTGTATCGTATCGTAGATGTTACTCTCTCTGTAGGTCGCTCACCGTTGTTCAAAAGTTTAATTGTATTTTTAGCTCTATTTATTAGTGTATATTTTTGTGTATTTTGTAAAGCATGTTTAAAAGGTGCAATATGAATAGTTTATTGTAATTGTTTTTTTGTTTATTATTTACTCCCGGCAGTGTGAAATGCAAATGGTAAACATATTTGAAGTGTGATTAAAAAAATATATATCTACAGTACCAAACAAGTGGTTTAATTTCTCCCCATTGTTTCTTTTGCATTTTATTTATTCCACTCTGTCTCTGTAGCTCCTCATGCAGACCATCAATGTGGGTAACAAGTTCAACTAGTGCAATCAAAGTTGACAAATGTAAAGTTGACACACTCCACCTCATATCCTTGAACGTGTATTTGGAAATGCATTTTTGAGAGTACATCAAACAACATGGAGGAAGGTAAGACACTGAAATGATATTCATTAACAATTAAATAATTGTTTAAAAAAAATAAATAAATCCCTTTTCACAGTTTAAAGTGGATTAATTTAGAAAATTTAGTTCAGTCTTTCCTGATATAATGTCGATGACACTCAGAGGTGATCGACTGTCATGTTGAAGTGGAATGAGTCTGTGAAAACAGGAGGTTTCTTCCCAATTCTAATCTGGAAATTGCATAGTCAGAGACACCACGGACAGGAATCCACTGGAAAAGACTCATAAAATTCATCCAAATATTACTACATTATGAATACATTGGGGCATTTTCACAGACTTGTCCTTCAATTTCTCAGCTATTCTGCAGTAAAAAGCCATGACAATTTATGAAGATAAATGTATATCAAATGAGAGACTAAAACATAGTTGTGTTTTCGTAATTTTTAGGCGCTCCAAATGTCTATACCGGTCTGGTTCAAAAAAGTATTTATTTAGAAGCAATGAACAGCTACTACATAGCTATGGGCACTCAACGTACAACCCGCAAGCCGCCTAATACCGCCAGGGAAGTCAAGAGTCGCCCCGAGCAGACGGTGGGTGCAATATTTATAATAATAGGTAGAACTTCAGCAGGAGGGGGAGTCACGTGGCTAGTGCACAGGCTGGTCCCAGCCTCAAGGCACTGGAATTTGTCAATGATGAGAAGCCGCTCCAGTTTCGTCCCTCCTTTGACAGTCGCTGGGTCAAATCTTCACATTCTGACAGTGTTTGGTTTGGTGTTTTAAAACAAGCCTTGAATCGGCTGACAGCTTGTGAGCTTTCAGTATGGCATGCACATGTTCCTATCTGTCCTTCAGACCCTAGTGGCCGCTGCTTGAATTCTTTCTAAGGGTATGTCAGTATTTTTTAAGAAAACAGTGCATTCATCTATGTGTGATTTTTGAAATAAAGCTAATGGAGTTTATGCTGTAATATAGTAAGTTAGGTATGAGAACAAGTTAAAGTACAGTTTATTGTCTGCCACAGATGTACAGTCTTCTCAAACAGGCATTATCAGACAGGTGCAAGACTGAACTGCGATGTGACGCACACACACACACAACAATCAACTTCAAGATTAAAACCAGCCAGCAACGGCTACTATCAGTCACTATGTGAAGGCCACACATTTTCCCACCTATTCAGATTCAGCCCAAACTGCCCCTGCCCCCACCCCTGTCTAACATACTGCACTTGTTTAGTTCAGTTTCATTGCCATCTTCACAGACACATATTCAAAGAAGAACATAGATTTTAGTCTTAACAATATTCAAAGGAAAACATAGATTTTAGTCTTAACAGTATGAAGCAAGTATACAAACATGAGTAATGAGAGGCTCGTAAGAGCTTTACGTCAGAAAGAAATACTAGTGTCATGGTTTGCTGGTTTGGTGTAAGGCCTTTTATTGTGTGTAGATGCAACACATATGCACATCTGCGCACTCATCTTCACAAAGTTCAAACTGCCATGGCACTACAAAAGTCACTGTAGAGACCCATTTATGTCCAAATAACCTCTATGGTTCACTAAAGTAATAGCCACACCTTTGAAGATTTGTTTGTGTCCTCTGTTTCTTATCTCTCCGTTTCCTCATCAGACACAATACAAATACTATATAATTAAATTGTAACTAAAGCGTACATGTGTCAAGGGAATTTCACCCAGACATATAACAATGCTGTAAGAATTCACTGAATCAAACACCACACATAGACAAGTACTTAGTTTTCACTTGCAAGGGAAGTCCGCACCTCTGAGTAGGTCGCAGCCAACTTCGACGGTACTTCCCGTGTACAGTGTATTTATTCAAAAGCTCAGTTACAAGGTATAGGTGGGGTTACATTTGCAGAACGTCTTGATTGTCACTTCTCTCCAGGCGTGTTTCCTGTTTTGGGTACATTTCCTTATATGGCAGGAAACATAGTTCAGTTTGACAACAAGCCTGTTTGCGGTTATTGCGAGGCATGTTGTTGTACTCAGAGGTGCTAGACTGCATCTCTGAGTCAGACTGTCACACTTTGTATCAGCAGTACATTCAGCACATGATCATTTTATATACAATTCTTCAAACAACATGGCCCAGAGATTTAAAGGCTCCCCAGCTAATGTTCACCAATTAACATATTAGCACATCACAAACATTTTAATTTAATACAAATGCTCAAGTATCTCAAGTACCTAGATATAGGATCGATTATTGTAGATATTAGATATTGGGTAGATTTGAGTAGCAATAGGCATAAATTAGCACAGGGTAATATTCAGATTAGTAACAGTTTAGTCAGGGACACATAAATATATAGTAAAAATGGACCGTAAAATGGTCAGGGAAATCAAAGACTTCCTGAGGCATAATGCCGATCCATTTGGTTTATCCTCAAAAGACCGATATATAATAAAGAGATGTGAAAATTACACCTTTAAGGGTAAGTGTAGCTATATGAACACACCGTAAGAACTAGGAGGAAAACAAAACAAATATGACTTCCTTATAAACTCCATATCATATTATCATAATGATTCAGTTTCAGTTCTAGCATACTTTGCCCCACATAGTAAATTTAACACACACACACACACACGTGTCCTTACACTTCTTACAAAGACGTTTAGAATTAAGCCTATAATAATAACAATAAACGAAATAATCACAAACCTTGTGCCTTTCTCAGCCAGGTGCTAAACAACTAATGGGAATACTTTTTCATGCAACAGCGAGGCACACCTGCCATTTAGCGATCTTTTCCGTTTTTCAGGAACTACCTTTTCAAAATAAAGTATAACATTTCTCCTTCCGTCTAAACCATTTCAAAATAAATGTATCAAAACCAATAGGGCATTAATAGGTAATTTACAGTAAGTAGTAGGCCTTGTCTTTCCAAACAGTAAGGCACTGATGTCGAGTTACTGACATTTTCTGTTATCCATTTGCACTGAATGTCCCCAGTTTTACACTGTACTGTTTAAAAAGAGACATCTATGTTTCAAACACATAACTTTTTACAGGTGAAACACAGAATCGAATCGTTTCAAGGGGCAAGATAACCCTCAAAAACAAGGGGTAGGGGTAGGGAGACGCTCCAAGTTTCATATTCCCAGCTGACTGTAGTTTTGGTGCAGTGACATCTGTGAGACGATGAGCTGTGTGCCCTTTGTAACAAAGCAGTGGTTTTATTTCTGTACCCTACAAAGACAATGTGCTAGAACCCAGTGGGATTATACCTGGATTCTAGAGCACATTCACTCTGCAGTGAACAAACAGTTTACTGGTTCTCTGCAGGTTTATCTCTTTTGCTGAGGAGAGAAATATGTGGAATTAAAATGGAAACCTCTTGTACATGTGAACAGACTTCACAGAGAGAAGTCTTAAGACACTTTCAGACATGCACTAAACTCCAGATAATCTCCTGACAGTCTCCAGAGGTGCTGTATGTGAGAATGCAAAATTCAGAGTGACGGCTCTAGACAGTCCTCAACTAATGAATATTTAAATGTAGAACACGCTGCTGTCTCACCTGCTGCTTTTCACTCCATTGTCGTCACAGATTCTCTTTCAGATGTGTTTTCCTTTTCGTGAAATATTAAATAAAATAATCAAATTACCTTCATCAACCAAGTATTGTCATCAAGCACAGAACCTATACACAGTCAGAACATACACTGTGAAAAAGAGAGTAACAAACATACCGTTGTGGAAGAGGATACATATGTTATTTTTCCTGTAACAGAAACAAAACAAATGAAAAAGCTCTTCATCAACGACATCATGACTTGATGGAGGTCTTATCATCCATGACAACATTTTCTTCGACCACACACACATCGTACCTGAACGATATCTTTTCCATAAAAACAAGGCGACTGCAACCACCAAAAGACCCAAAACAACCAGTGGAACGATGATTGCAACTGCTGTGTTACTTAAACTGTCATTTCCACATTCAGCGTCAGTTGAAGCTGTTCCTGGTTGCATCAGCTGAAGGTTTAGTGATTCACATCTGGAACGACAGGGGACATTCTCACAGGACCATGTAGAGGCACCACAGATTCACTGCAAGTGTAAGAAACCAGGCACGTCCATGTCTGGTGAGACTCTTTACTTACTGTGTGTGTGGTTGACAAGACGTACGCGTCCCGTCAGAAAATGTTCCATTACTGCAGTCAGAGCATTGAGAGTCTGTTTGGGCTGTTCCTGTACAAACACAAAATATACACAGTTACTAGTGTACACATCATATTAGGATTATATAGCAAAGTGGTATTTGACATCAGACCTGTCTGATTTCCAAAGGTAAAAAAATATTTGATCATTGAGGTTTTTGAACAGCAAACATTTCTTTGTTCAAATTCTCTCCTTTTTATGTGAGGTGTGATGAAATGTAGAGCAGCATGCCACTAAACTTACAAACAGGATTCTATAAACTAAGGAACATTGACAGAATTCTGTTCTTCTATGTTACATTTCAAAGATACAGAAACTATTTTACATTCTTTTATCTCATCACACCTGGATCACTGCACTGTTTTTTAGGACTATATTCATTATTTGTTTTCATATTTTTTTGCATGCTCAAATAAGATGTACCTTAAATAATCCTCCATGGAGGAAATTCATAGTCGAGGCAGCAGTGTAGGGAAAGCAGCAAAATGTAGTAAGAATAAACATATGAAACAAATGAAAAATTGAAATAATACTATATATATTAGACTGTTTTTCAAAATTGTCCAATTGTTAATATTGTCAGACTGCCGCTCAGCTATCATTCTTTTTTGAGAGAACATTATTATTACTATTATTATCACAGTTGCACAGGAAGATGGGATTTTGATCTGTTTTCTCCAACTCAAACAAATCATCTTGATAGATGGAAGATTTGTCTGTCCATCTACTTTTGTCCACTGTCCACAGCCAAAGTCTTTACAGCTGTTTTGATGAACTTTTCCAAAATGGACACAGACATCTGTGAATCTAACCCATGATGAGACATGTCCACCACTCTCTGACTGAAACAATGTAAGAGTTTTCTAGATAGAGAGGTGTCATTACATCTTTGCCTCTGTTGGACGGCCCTACACATGACTAAAGACACATTCAGAGTTTGCTCATCCGCCAGTTCACTGGGGTCAGCTGTGGTCCCTGTAAATGACAATGCAATACATGCAAATACATGCACAGACCCATATGTGGACGTCTGTATGCAGTCCAAATTGTGTGCAACTTCAGAATTATTCCTTGTCATTAGTGAGTCCTCCTCAAACAGTTCTACAATATACTGTCACTTTGTATTGTTTGTGTGCTGGATGTTGTGTGGAGATCTTTTTATAAACAGTCTATGGTGCAGAGTGAAGTTAGAAAACTTTGTGTTCATCCTACCTGGTTTATCAGGTAGGATGACATTGACTTCTACAGTGAAGTAGTCAATGTTTTTCATAAAATTAAACTTAATTTATTTTGTTACTGTTGAAGACAAATTCCTGAGTGATTCTATGACTTTTGTTGCCATGACGGAGATCAGATAATCAGAATATCTTTTTCAGTCCAATGTGGTGAAATTAAACTCATTAAATCATCAAAATGAACTGGCAGTGACTTTCACCTGCCGTTTGACAATTCATAATACAGATGCCATGTGTGAAGCCAATTAAATGAACAGTTTGCAAAATAATAACAATTTGCATATCATCTAAATGTTTCACAATTGACTGGATGGCTCAAATAACCTGCTCTGTGTTCTTCAAAGCTTTTTACAGTTTTGAAAACTTAAATCTTAAAGTCAGCATTAGAAAATGCACCTCTGTGTTTGATGTACTGCCCTGGTTGACATCGTTTGTGTTTCTGTGCTGCTGCACAGTGGTTCTCTATGGGTTCTATACAGTAGAATCCTTCCAGAGGTTCACAAAGTGAATCCGTTGTTGCTGTGCATGAAGTGTAGATCTTCAGACCAGAATCTGTCAACACACAGAGGATCAGTAATATGCAGGAAACTATTCTAAACAGACTAACACAGTGACAGTGTAAAAAACATCATCAGAACAGCTCAGCTCCATCTCAGCCCACACACTGTAAGACTTGCAGTAACATGCCTCCTTACTGATTTTAAAAGGACCCATATTTTACACCTTTCTGGGATTTAATTTGAGGTATTGACATTTCTTAGAATAGACTGAGTGAAAAAGTCCGCGGAGTGACTGTGTTCATACTTTGAGGGTTCCTACTGACCCCCTTCAAGTAACTACAGATAGTAAAAGACCAGAAAATGTATTTTACACAATATGGGCCCTTTAAACCTACAGTAAATGTCAACACAGAAATCTACCTGGACCACAGGTCGTGCAGGGTAAACACTTTTTAAGTCCAGTAGGAAGATTCATGAAGGTGTCATTCACACAGGGCAAACACGAAGTGCTCCAGAACACCGTGCAGTGTGTTTTAACACGATTTCCTGTTGAAAAGAAAACTATTTAATTTCATGAAATATTTCTGTTGAACAAAGACAAATCATCTTGAGGGTAAAGTGCAGGTTATAACGTAACATCGTAACATGCGCTGCACTTTCATTTTTATTACTTACAACAGAAGAAGCCAAAACATTAAAAAAAACATTCCAGCCTATTCTTCTCGTTCAGGATCTTACCAGATGGACAAAGAGGACAGCATTTATTCCCCATCTGATACTCAGTTGGATGACAAGTCCGCGTATTCACACAGAAGACTTTGACCAAACATATCTGTGAAGGATAGGGCAAAGGTTTTCATCTTAGTTAAACTTGGTTGACATGTTGACATAGTCAATAACTGAGAGAGGAGAGGAGAGGAGAGGAGAGGAGAGGAGAGGAGAGGAGGAGACGACTGGACACTAAAACGACCAAATATTTATTCTTTCATCAATCAATTATGCAGTTGGAAAAATGAATAAAACAAAAAGAAAAACAAATATCTCTGGGTGAAAAAGTGCTGTCACCGACAAAGATGTCAAAAGTGTTTGTTGTGATAAGAGCCGACAGTGGTGTGGATGTGCTGTAAACAAAATCATGTGATCTCCGCAGAGGGATTAATACGTCACATCCTGCCTCTGCCTGCTGCACCCCCCCTCATTTGAATCCCACAGAGAATTTGTGATTGTTGTGAACTTGTCTGAGCGGAGAATCTCCTGCTGCGTTGTGCATGTGTGAAAGGAAAACTGCAGAGAAATTCAGGTCCCCAATTCTCCGGAGATCCTCCGCAGGACATGTCTACAAAACAGCTAATAAGTGACAGAGAGAGGAAAGAGGAGCAGAACTGTAGGTGACGAGGAGCAGTGTGACGCAACTTTACCAACAAAGATGCAGCCTCCAAATGTTTACTTCTCAAATTCATGTTGAACGGCAGGTTGGCAGTTTCCTTGAGCTGAAGTCACCATCACTGAGATCAGACCTGTACATTGGGGAAACTAAACAACCTCTTCATTAACGCATGGCACAGCACAGGAGAGCTGGTGACTCAGGTCAGGACTCAGCAGTCTGCCTACATCTAAAGGACAATGGACGTTCATTTGAAGACAACAAAGTCCACATTTTGGCCAGGAAAGACAGATGTTTTGAAAGAGGAGTGAAGGAAGTCATCTACGTCAAACTAGGAAAACATCTCTGAAGAGAGGAGGAGGGTTAAGACACAACCTTTCAGCCACATACAACAGAGTCCTGACTTCCATCCCCAGGAAGTTTCACTGCAATTCACACATGACCCACAGGGGGCAGGTGTGTCAACAGCTCCCAGTGAAACCAACAGCAAGGTGGGTCCAGCCTCTCAGGTAACCTCAAGGAAACTTAACCAAGTCCAGTTGACCTGTTTTCTAGCACTTGGATATACCATGATCTGGATGACTGAGTGTCTTCACAGGCAGATAACATTAATCATTAAACCTAGCACTGGAGTCAGCTCAGCTTTTACAGCCCATTGCTCTGCTCACAGTTCTAAATTCATGCTTATTTCTGTTCCCTTTCAAAGTTCGCAAACGGTTCCTACATGTGTTGTTGGCTGTTACAAGATACTGTAACACACCACGCCCACACAGCTAAGAGTTGGTTTGATATGTGAGCAGATATTGTTTTTCTGACATGATAACTGATCACATGATGAGTGCAGGAAGTGGACGAGTGATTTTACCAAGAGTTTTCACCAAACTTCTGACGTGTTCAGAGGTGGAGGTGCGTTCAGGTATACTCAGACTCCACTCTTCTTCATCTATATCTGAAAGTGAAAGTTGAACACAACTCAAACACAGACCATGTTCACAGTAGTTCTCTGACATTGAAACTTCCATGATAACACCAGTACACAGCAAACAGATAGCTGATCTCTAATTCTCAGGTGGCTGTTGAAACCTGCAGCTCTCTTGTCTTTAATAAAACAGTTTTTCACCACAGAAACATGAGACGTTCAGGGTTTGAACCCTCAAGGTTGAAAGCACTTATTGGAAATCGCTTTGGATAAAAGCGTCAATTAAATGAAATGTAATGTAATGAGATGTTTAAGGGACACGTCATAGAAGACAACACACTATCTGTTGCACTGTTTCAGTTCCAGCAAACCTATGGGGCCGATTTATCAGCGACATCTTAACAATCTACTGGTTCACTCCTGCTCTTTATTATGCAACATTCAGAGGTTATATAGAAATACAGTCTGCTTACCGTCGTTAATAAGATAAGACCTTCTGCAGGTTCCGTCTATAGGCAGTTAGTTTTCACTTCACAGCGAAGGGAAGGTGTTACTTCCTGGATCAGTAAGACTTCGGTAAAGTTGGAAACATATTCACAGATTCGGACTTCCCGGATAAATAAGTCATAAGCGAAACGTTGTTAAAACACAATCGCTGCATAATTCCCACCGTAGTAAGGTGGACAACTGGCTACAGGCCAGTTATCATCAATATGAGTCGTCCTCCGTGATGGACACAGAACATTGGTGTCTATGTACAGCCTGCTGTGAGACGAGTGCGCAGGGACCGTCTACAAAGTGCAACACCGAAAAGAGATATTACACAAATATTCAATAACCTCACTGTAATACTGTATATTCTCACCAAAATCATGTCACGGGTCCAGCGAGTCCTGCTGGCTATGTTACAGTACTAAGTTTGGGAAAAAGGGATTTTGCTTAAGTTTTGGAAATATTTATTATGAAAGATATTCAATAACTTCTCTCAATTACTGTATATTCTCGCCAAAATCATGTCACAGGACCAGGGTCTCCTGCTGGCTATGCTACAGTACTTAGTTCAGATAAAACATGTTCTAATACTTGGCCCTAAACACCTTAGATATACATTATCTCATGATATAGCTGCGCTAGACGACACTGCCCTTGCTTCCAATGAAACAGTCAGGAACTTGGGAGTGATCATCGATCCTGATTTCTCCTTTAATTCTCACTTAAAACAAATTTCTAGGACCGCCTTCTTTCACTTGCCTAACATCTCAAAAAGATGCAGAAAAACGAGTCCACGCCTTTGTTACATCCAGACTTGATTATTGTAATTCCTTATTATCAGGCTCCAGCAGTAAGTCGTTAAAGACTCTGCAGCTTGTCCAAAATGCTGCAGCACGTGTCCTGACAAGAAGCAGGAAAAGAGACCACATTTCTCCTGTATTAGATTCACTACACTGGCTTCCGGTTAAATCTAGAATAGAATTTAAATTTTCTCCTCCTCACCTTCAAGGCCCTTAACAATATGGCACCATTACACCTCAAAGAGCTGATAGTACCTTATCAACCCACTAGAGCACTGCACTCCCAGAATTCAGGCTTACTTGTCGTCCCTAAAGTCTCTAAAAGTAGAGTAGGAGCCAGAGCTTTCAGCTATCAAGCTCCTCTCCTGTGGAATCATCTCCCACTTTCAGTTCGGGAGGCAGACACCATCTGTACGTTTAAGAGTAGGCTTAAAACCTTCCTTTACGATAACGCTTATAGTTAGAGCTGGTCCAGGCTTGTCTTAGACCTGCTCTTAGTTATGCTGCTATAGGTCTAGAACAACAGTCTAGAACTTTTTAGGCCACGCAGCCCCTTCTACATCCCGACCGGTTTCACGTAGCCCCAATCCCCCACACCTTCAAAAAAACAGCGACAGAGCCTATTTATAGCTGCATGCAAAGCATCATCTTTAATCATGAACACATGATCAGAACACACGTAACAAAATAATCAAGAGATCGCAACAATGCGCTCTCACATTCGAATGAAACTGAAACACTGCAACAAGGTTTCAATAAATTTCAACAAAGTTACACAAGCCGTCACTTTTAAAGAGCAACGAGGATGGCGAGGACACACGCGCAGGCTCAGAGGCAGATTTGCCCATCATGAGAGAACATGGGGAAAAATGCTGTCATATTTTCAGCCGCATTAAAGAAAAATTGCATCAAATTAAATTTACAATTAACCATACATAACAGCGGTTACGGAAATTAGAACACCATTAATCTGAATCAAATTACAATAAAGTTACACACGATCCACCCCGTAAAGAACAAAGAGTGGCACATGCATAGGCTCAGAAACAGATATGGATAAAAAAGATGATCCATTTGAGGATTTTCAAGTGCAGCGCAGGTGGCTCAGCCTGCAGCAAGAGAGAGAGAGAGAGGGAGAGGGAGGGGGAGAGAGCACCATTACATGTTTCCTCTCGCGCACCCCCTAGAGGCAGCTCGTGCACACCACACTTTGGGAATCCCTGTGCTGGATGATGTCAGCTCTATGAAAGTGAAGTCGTACCATGCCAGTGAAACGGCTCGACAGTTTCTTGCCTCTGTTCAGTCCAAAATAAAAAACAGATATGACCAGAAATCGGTGTTGAGAAAGTTCCAGCCTGGTGATAACTTTCTGGTTTTGTTACCAGTTGGGGGTTCAGGCCTGCAGGCTAAAGTTTACGGTCCCTATGTTGTGGACCGCCATTTGAGTGACAGTGATTATGTGATTAAAACTCACGAAATCCTGAGTATGTCATGTAAACATGTTAAAATGTTAGTCCTCTAGCGACACCAATCTGTCTCCCATAGTCCCTGTTTCAATGGTTGTTGCAAATTCCCCGCTTTTGTAATATAACTTTGGGAAGATTAATGCTATCACCAAACCAGATTCTTTTCCGCTGCCATGGATTGAGGACTCTGTTGATTGTGTGGGTTCGGCAAAATTTGTAACAAAACTTGATCTGCTTAAGAGGTATTGAAAGGTGCCCCTGACTCCTCACCCCACAGAAATGTCTGCGTTTATGACACCAGATTATTTTTTGCAGTATAAGGTAATGCCTTTGACCTCAGGAACGCCCCTGCCACATTCCAGCGACTTATGTCTGAGGTGCTCTCTGGTGTTTCAAATTGCGAGGCATATCTAGATGATGTTGTGGCCTATTCCTCTACCTGGGCTGAGCATGTGGCAACCTTAACAGAGATTTTCAGCCATTTGCGTGATGCTTCCCTAACTCTAAATCTAACAAAGTATGAGTTTGGGAAAACAGTGGTGACATATTTGTGCAAGAAAGTCGGACAAGGTCAGGTGTGTCCAGTCAATGCAAAAGTGCAGTCAATTGTAGATTTATCAGCGCCCCAGACCTGACGGGTCCGTTTTTTGGGGATGTGTGGGTACTATCGTGGATTTTTCCAAAACTTTGCGGATATCGTAACTCCCCTGAGTAACCTGTCCAGTCCCTCTAAGCCCTTTGTGTAAACTGGGGAACAATAGTCCGTCAAGGAAGGGGAAGAAGAGAAAGGAGGAGAAAAGGGAGGAAAAAGGGAAAAAAGGAAAAAGAAAGAAGAAATTAGAAATTTTGTATCTATTACTATTTGATAAATGTATTTCTAGCTGCCTAGACACAAATATAACACTTTGGATGTTTTTGGATATTCCGCGAATGGGAATGCGCAGGTGCGTGCTCATTCATCATAAGATGACGAATTTCCTCCTATTTTTATACACATTACGTAGTTATGAGAATAGTTTCTTGTGTCATAACTTTTTCTTTTCCCAACTACCTGTTGGGGATCGAGCTCAGACAAAGGCCGATGATGAGGCCTACCTGGGCTTTGAGAAGCCTGCCAAGAGTTTTTGTCTCGGCCATGAGGCAAAACACCCAGAATGCTTCAGGGGACCCCCATGTTTTTTAACCGCCCGAGTTTAAACTCGGGCCTTCCATTGGCTGAGAGCCAACAGACCCCATGGCCCCCCCTGGAGGGAGGCCGGACACTTCTCAGGTACACAGCTGGACGGATCTTAATTCGTCTGCTTGGGTACCGAGTGGTAAAGTCCCCGCAAAGTTGTCTCTGGCGGTGTTTGAGATCTCCTCTGATCACTCTTTGCATGTTTCCTTTTCTCTCTCTCTCTCTTTTCTCCTAAACCCGCCTGCACACACGTTCCGACCTGCATCCACATAATTCACGTGTTATACCCGTTCGGGGACTTAGATAGTGCGATCGCATCTCAACGCCATTCGGCGCTTTGAACCACGAGATAAACCAAAGCATCCCTTTGTTCTCCATTTCCTGTTGGTCAAACCACGAGTTTATACCGCCATCTTGAATTCGAGCCTACGTCAAATCACGTGGTTAGACCGCCATCTTGAATTCAGTAACACGACACCACGCGGTTAGACCGCCATCTTGAATTCAGTAATATGACGTCATCCCCCGTGACTTCCTACGCCATCTTGACTCCCCCTCCTCTCTCGCACGCACGCACGCACGCACACACACACACAGGTATTGCATGTGTGTTATAAATCGTGTTTGTGGTTTTATCTTTGATATAGTGGTTCTTGTTAGGATAGTAGTCATTAATTAACATTGATGTTATTATCTTAAATAAATTCTATTGTATTTAAAGTACCGGTATTTTTGTGATTATTTGTGCATATGTATGTGAATACAGCTGGATTATGATAGCAGTGCTTGAATTTAAAACCTTCACTGTTCATTATATAATCATCAATAGTAAATATTGAGATTTCTAATTGAACTTTTCCAGATTATGAGACTGATCTTTACAGATTGATTGTTGGTCCCTGATACCAGGGTGGTGTCCCGTCTTTGATAAATTATAATTACAAATTGTATTATTCTTAATTGATCATTTTATTGTTTCTCATTAATTATTTCATTATTCTTAATTGATAACTTTATTGTTTTTAATTAATAATTTTATTATTTTAATAAATTATTTTATTTTATTATTTTAATAATCATATTTTATGATTATTAATAATTAGCCAACATCAAGTCTACCTACTCTTGCACAACATACCTTTACTACCTCCCACTCCACAGGACTCATCACATGACATGGGTGGAGGACATGTCTTCTACTGTACATCAGAGTTAGAATGTCAACTTGTAAATCACACAGCAGTTTCTGTTATTGAATGTTGTCATCTGCTTCATCATTATAATAATCACCATTATTTATTCTTATTGATGTTGTTGTTGTTGTGCTGCTAACTGTCATTAAAAACACCCACTCATACATTGCTGTAAATCAGTTTTATTTGTTCATAGAAATAAGAATTATAGAAACGCTTTTGAAAGATTGAATTTAAACAGACCATGAAAGGTACAATAAATACAATGATTATAATATATCAATACTTAAACTCAAGATCAAAACAGGGCATATGGAATTAACTAACGCAGTAGTTCCAAGAGTTCAATACAAACATTTAAAAAAACAATTTACAATAAAATTATTATTTACAAATATTAACTAGTTACATCTTTACATTCGCAGTCTCCTCTGGAGGCGTGGGTTCGAATCCCACTTCTGACATTGTGCAAATCTGGGCAGAGCCAACATAATGGGCAGGATCTCCAAAAACAATGAGTCAGCCTTCAGGGAAAAGGTAAAAAAACCTGGAGAGCTGGAGCTGCAGCAACAACCTCATAACCCGAACAAAACAGGAGAAGTGATACTGGACTTCAGGAGACATCAGCCCATCAACATCAATGGAGAGAGGGTGAAGGCAGTTCAGACTCTTAAATACCTGGGAGTACCCATCAGCCAGAATATGACGTGGTCCAGCAACACAACTGTGGTGTCCACAGCTGCTGGTTAATTTCTGCAAGTGTGCCATTGAGGCCATGATCACATACTGCAGTAAAGTGTGGTACCCTGGCTGTACCACCGAGAACAAGACCTTTTGATCGCACTGAAATGAGTATGGTCAGATACTCATAAATGAATTGACTGATTGATTGCAGCAGACCCGCTGAAGAGATACCAGCAGGCTGGTGTGAATCCCCCTGTTGCCTTGTATGTGGACTGTGGCTGCTGTGCAGAGGCAGGAGAGACCAAGCTGAAGGCCAGATTCAGAGGGTGTCCAGACATCACTGTGAAGCTGGATATCTGGCACTTCATTCACTGACTTGCCCTGGGATGCAATACATCATATGCTCATCAGCTGTACCCAGTCTTTATGTCACACCTATCAGTGTGCAGCTTCAGTCCCAGGGCCTGTTCTCCCTCTCTGATGGCGGCATTAACAAACATCTGTCCAGAGAGGAGCTGGCTCTACAACCCTGATTCTGAGGAGACAGCTCAACTAATTGAGGAGGAGTATGTGTAGGAAAACGTGGAAGATAATATGGGCCACTGTGACATAACAGATGATCACAGAGTTTTCTCAGGCTCCAGGTTGAGGTTAAGGTTTCCTTGTCTCCCATGGGAGAAATTTGTTTTGGATTACGGGTGCTGCTGCATCAAACTGGACATTGAAGTAAAATCATTAAATACATTATATAAAGACATAACATTTGCCTGAGATAAAACAATTAAGCAGTTTAGTTGCGGAACATTCGCACGGTTCAGGACACTTAAGAAGCCCTCAGCAATCCGCTGTATGTTAGCTGCGAGTTGTGGAGCTACTGACTGAGTGACTTTCGGCTGGTTGAAAAACATTTTTAAGAGACTTTGCAATATTTACCCGATATTTCAACCTTTAATGGGGCCCAAACACAATAACTTTTTTCTTTTCTGGATTTTGCTAGAGAAAAGTCTGGGACATCCACTCATTGATATGTTTGATACACTTACTCAGTGAAAGTAAGGGACTGTAGTACTGAGACGACACTCTGATATAGAATGTTTGTGTTGTCAGCACAAGTACGGTAAGAGATGTCATAATATTCCATAATCTGAGCCAGAGGGAGCATGTAGATATTGAATAAAAGTGGCCCGAGAATGGATCCTTGAGGAACCACACATGTAATCTTTGTTCGCCTAGATACATAATGAACAATTAGGGCAAATAAGTCCCTATCCTGTAAGTAAAATTTGAACCAATTAAGCATTGTCAGTAAGTCCCACCCACTTTTCTAGTCCGTCAAGTAGTATGTTGCGATCGTCCGTGTCAAATGCAGCACTGAGAGTTTTGGATGCATCATTTTTCAGATGTATGTCATTTAAAATTTTAATAAGTGCAGTCTCTGTGCTGTGGTGTGTTCAAAATCCAGACTGAAAATCTAACCCTCTAGAAAATGTTGTTTTGGACCAAGAAAGTGTGAATTTGCAGAAGAACAAACCCTTTCAATGATTTTTTCCAAAAATGGCAGGTTTGATATGGGCCTGTATTTGTTTATTGCCGAAGCATCCAAATTAGACTTTTTTAAGACACTGGTAGGTTTTAAACTCTGAATCAGACTTTGGGTTAATATACAAAGAAAATAGTGATTAGCAAACAGATAAAACTAATGATGTCATAATTTAGGTATTATATGAATTTTATATGATTAAGATAATAAGCAGTTAAAGATAATTCTAAAATAAACTGTTATGAAGAAAGTTAAAAGCAATGGTTGAGTAAAATTAGTGTGTCTTGATTGATTTAATTGGTTTGTGTACCTGTCAGTCAGAGCTACCTGTGGTGCTTGGCCCTTGATGAGGAATAGAAGGTGAGTGGGAGGGGCTAAAAACAACAACCGGGCGGACTGGTGCGGAAATGAAGTAACAAAAACAAATAGTGCAGGCAGTTAGACAGAGGGGGAGGGGGATAGTGTGTTAGTGTGTGAGAGAGAAGGGAGGGGGGCGGGCGGTGACACGCAAATGAGCGATGACACGCAAATTCGTGAAGCGTTCCTCATTTTGTCTGAAATTTTGTCCCGAATTGTCCTAAATTTATGAAAAAATACGACAGCAGGTGGCGCCCTTGTCACGCAGGAGAGACCGACAGCATCACAGCCACCGGAACTGGCCCGAAGCAGCCGCTGGGTGGCGCAGTGGCAGAAGAGACACAGCTGCTGCGAGCTCCGTTTCTAGGATAAATAAATACAAGAGGAACATGTGAGAAGCTGCTCATCGAGATTACAAACATTGAAGAATATAATTATGATTCAAACAATATTAAGTTTATAATAAATCATGAAGCTGAGTAAAATGTTTCTATTTCATAAAACATTGGTCTCTTATTTCTATTTTTATTTTTTGCCATTTGTTAATTTTTCAGTTAATACTTTGTCTACTTGTATATATTGTTGTTTTATGTTCTATGCACCAACCACACCAAGTCAATTTCCTGTATGTGAAAATATACTTGGCCAATAAAAGAATTCTGATTCTGAAGAGACTCAATCAAACACCAGCCGTGAAGTTATTATTATCACAATTACAAACATGATGCCATCATAATATTGATAACAGACATTTATAATTGTAACATTAATTACAAATACAAGACAACACATTTTAAATTATATTATTCTATTATATATACACACACACACAGTCATCAGGTGCTTGTATAGGTGCAGGAGTTTCTCTATCATACATCAGTCACACACTGGCAGCACGGCAGGCGGAGTTGAACCGCTCATGTACAGTAAATCCTAACATCTGTCTTTTGTCACATCTGTCGAGGGAACAACAAGCTGAGTGAGTGTTTACTTCTCAACGGGCCTGGATCTAGAAGTGGGTCAACTTCATTCTGAGCCATTTGAATCAAGTTGATTTCATTCGCTCCTTTAGAATTTGGACATAGGTCTGATTATTTTATTTTATAATTTTTTTATTTTATCTCTGTGATGTCACACATTAAGTTAGTTTTTGGTGCTGCCTTCAGGTGCTGTCACATACAAGTTCCTACGATATTATTCACAATAATTTGCACATGATAAATATGTAGAGATTTAACTAGAGAAGTAAGTCTATCAGAGGTGTGAGCAGCACTAGAACTACACTACTCACAATTCTTACAATGAACAATACCACACATTTTCATATTTCACGTTAGAACTATTTGTAAACTCTGCATTAGACTCTGTTCCTATAGTCATAGTCACCTCTCTAATTAAAATAATAATAATAATAATGATTATTATAATAATGCATATACAAATAATAATAATATCAATAACAACAATAACTAGGGCTACGTTGTAGCACTAACGGGCCCGAGCACAGGCAATTTGAAGCCTGTTGTGGTTAGTGGAGAGAGAGATCATTGAACAAGCGCATGTCTCCACGTTGCATGCGTTTTGCGCACTGCGGCAAGGACAAACGCTTCACTTCCTGCGTCCGTCACGCGATGCCGATCCTTGCCTGCTAATTGCTCATTACGGTCCACGCTATCAATTGCAGATCACAATGTGAAAATGTTATGTAAATCGAACGATAGTTGTAAAACAAAGCTTACTTCCTGTTGCCAGTAGGTGGCGCCATCACTATTATTACATACAGACTAATATATCTGTTGAAGAAGGGGCTCTGATGTAGCGTGAGTAATTTTGTGTCAATTGGACAATGTTACAACAACTTAATTATCACACTGATCAGTAGGTGGCGCTATGACCCTGCACTAATATTAATATATGGAGCTGTGCAGGTCTGGATTGTGATTATAGGTCAACATTTGGGGTCCGGTAGGATAATGCAGAGTGGATTCACAAAGTACTTCCTGTTTCATGGCGAATCAGTAGGTGGCGCTATGACACTGAGGAAATATTGACACATAGAGCTGTTCAGGCTTGGTCTCTGATCATGAGACAGCAGTTTGGCAGTGATAGGACAATGCACACTGTAGTTATGACAACATCGTGTCCTTTGGCGAAGGATGATCCTTCGCCGCACCTCAATGTTTACACGGTTTGAGGAAATGTCACGATTCTGACCATGGTCCAATGACTTGACTGAGCTCATTTGAGCTGTTTATTGTTAAGCAGCCAGGAGCAGTGCATCAAAGTATGAAACATGTCACTTCCTGTTGGCATCAGGTGGCGCTGTGATTTTAAGTCATGATTTCTGTGTAGATGTCATCAGGCCGGGACTCTTGTCTTACATGACTAGTTTGGACTCGATTGGATCAAATATATCTGAGATACAGAACCTCGTGTTTTAATGGCGTGTAATCAAACTTTCACGCCACGCCACGGTCACACCGTGTGATGAAAAATCGATCTTTGAGTTAGTTTGTATCTCCATCTTGTTGCGATGACACTCATCTCAATTTGAAGTTGATCTGATGTAAGCCCTGGTACAAGTACCTCAAAGTATAAATGTGGAATATGGCCAAAATGGCCACTAAATGCAAAATGGGGGGCTTCCTGTTGCGTTTTTCAAATTGCACCTCTAGACTTTTTTGTTTGTCTGGTCATGATACACCTGTGTATCGATTTTTGTGAAGATTGGTCAATGTAAACGCGTTCCGGGGGGCTCGGGGGGCTCCGTTGAGCCATTTTGCCACGCCCATTTCAAATGACTCCAGAATACAATTACTTTTTAGGGTTTTGAATTCCCTGCAAACTTTGGTAACAATTTGAGCATGTCTAGGCCGTGAAAAAGCCCCAAAAGGGAAATACAAATCCTTCGAAATACAATAGGGCCTCCCACCGGAGGTGCTCGGGCCCTAATTAGACCGCTTTGTACCTCATTCCACTCAGCGAGGGGTGTTAAAACGATGATTAATCCAGTCTTCTACTCAAATTTGTCTCTTTGTTTCAGGAATCACCATACAACTGCTGTCCTACCGTTTCCTGCAATCGTCAAGATGTCGACGTGAAGCAGGTGTTTTATCAAGCAACAGGAAGTCTCTAATTATCCCGGAGCGAGTGATGTCTCGTGCAATAATATCTGTCCCCTCCGCGAAAGCTACAGGCAATTACAAGTATACTACAATTTAGCATAGTGCAATAGTCTGTAAACTGCCAGTGGACAACCTGACATATTTGAATGATTGAATGTACATCAGTAACAAACTCTCTCTAGACAAGTGATGCTCTTGGAACAGCTCACTGAAATATTTATAACGATTAAGACAATGAATTATGAAATCCTTTATTTTACTCTTAGCTAAATTTGTCATGGGGAAGAGAGTGTCAAAGATGACGGGGTGGTAAGACTGGGTGGTAAAGGAGTTAGACGGTGTAATGAGTGAGGTGAGAGTGTAGGTCTACAGAACAAGGGTATCTCTGGGCCAATATACAGAGACAAACAACATTAATACTTACATACATATTAAAGAACACATAGTATCACATGTTAAATTCAAAAAAATATTGCATATAATGTGACATCATATTTTCTACTGATTCCTTTTAAAGATGTCCTTGTCTGTGTTAATGTGAAGTTTCAAGTTAAGGCAGGCTGAGACATTCAGTGTTCTCCCCATTTTAAAAACCAACTGAGGAAATTTAGTATTTTAATAACTTACCTTGATAGTTTGCTACTTGCCTATAGATTATTTTTTGTATATTTTCTGATTAAATCGGCTGCAAATATTTATTCACTCTTCGTAGCCTATGGCTGAGCTGGTTAGGTTTTTATATTTTGTTTTGTTTTATATAATCCTTTGTAAGACTGAACCCCCGCAAGGCAGCTGGACCAGACGCTGTCTCCCCCTCCACACTCAGGTACTGTGCGGACCAGCTGTCTCCAGTGTTCACGGACATCTTCAACACCTCACTGGCTGAATGCGTGGTACCTGCCTGCCTCAAAACATCCACCATCATCCCCGTTCCCAAAAAGCAGAGGATCACAGACCTTAATGACTACAGACCAGTCGCCCTGACCTCTGTAGTAATGAAGACCTTTGAGCGCCTTGTGCTGACCCACCTCAAGGCCATAACCAACCACCTCCTCGACCCACTGCAGTTTGCCTACAGAGCCAACAGGTCTGTAGACGACGCAGTCAACATGGGACTCCACTTCATCCTCCAGCACCTTGACTCCCCCGGCACCTACGCCAGGATCCTGTTTGTGGACTTCAGCTCCGCATTCAACACTATCGCCCCAGCTCTTCTCCGAGACAAGTTGACACAGCTGAGCGTGCCTGAGCCCACCTGCAGGTGGATCACTGACTTCCTGACAGACAGGAAGCAGCGCGTGAGGCTGGGCAAGCTTGTCTCTGAGCCCCGGACCATCAGCACTGGAGCCCCACAAGGTTGTGTGCTCTCCCCTCTACTCTTCTCCCTCTACACCAACAACTGCATCTCCAGCCACCACTCTGTCAAACTCCTGAAGTTTGCAGACGACACAACCCTAATTGGATTAATCTCCAATGGGGACGAGGCCGCCTACAGAGAGGAAGTTGACAGCCTGGCTTCCTGGTGCAGCCAGAACTTCCTGGAGCTGAACGCTTTGAAAACTGTAGAGATGGTAGCAGACTTCAGGAGGAGCCCAGCCCAAACCGCCCCCCTCACCATGTGCGACTCCCCAGTTAAAACAGTGGAGTCTTTCAGATTCCTGGGGACTATAATTGCACAGGACCTGAGGTGGGCTGAGAACATCACCACCATCACCAAGAAGGCCCAGCAGAGGATGTTCTTCCTGCGGCAACTGAAGAAATTCAACATGCCGCAGAAAGTGATGGTCGAGTTCTACACGGCCATCATTGAGTCCATCCTCACCTCATCAATTACCGTCTGGTTCGCTGCCTCCACTGCCAAGGGCAGACTGCAGCGGATCATTCGGTCAGCTGAGAAGGTCATCGGCTGTGACCTGCCGGCTCTCCTACACCTGTTCCACTCCAGGACCAGGAAGAGAGCAGGCAAGATCATTGCTGATCCTTCCCATCCCGGCCACCACCTATTCCAGAGACTCCCATCTGGAAAAAGGTTCCGGGCCATCAAGACCAAAACCTCGCGCCACCTGAACAGTTTTTTCCCCATGGCAGTGGGGCTCACAAACAAGCCCCCTGCATCACACTGACTCTGCCCCCCCCCCCGCACATAACTTATAACTTATATATTGTTGGCACTATCCGGAACCAATCACTGCACCTTAGCACCGCACGTGCCCATAACATAACCTATTGTTTTTTCTGTATATATTGTTGTTTTATGTCCGATTTGTTGTTTTTATGTCCAAAGGCACCAACCACACCAAGGCAATTTCCTGTATGTGCAAATATACTTGGCAATAAAAAGAATTCTGATTCTGATTCTGATTCTGATAAGACAACCCTACTGCCTCGTCGGTGCTTTAAACTGCTTTAAAGCTGTCTCTAGCTCTCTCCTTCATTTAGTTGCCGGGCTGTACAGATTACGAATTTAGCCAGTCGAGTTATGGTGTAATTTCTTGCAGATAAGTATTCAACCCCACAAGTGGTTAAGTCTGCTGTGTGTGTGTGTGTGTGTGTGTGTGTGTGTGTGTGTGTGTGTGTGTGTGTGTGTGTGTGTGTGTGTGTGTGTGTGTGTGTGTGTGTGTGTGTGTGTGTGTGTGTGGCTAGTCCTTCGTAGTCGGCTGGCCTGTGTAACTTGCCCAGCTATAGGGTTTTTTTATTGTCTCCGACTATAATAAAATTGTCTTTTGACTGTGTTAGTGTAACCTGTAATCTGTGTCCTGGCATAAATGTGATTGAGGGTAAACTAGGGTCACACATAGAATGTTTCATGTCACCTCATAAAGATAACATACTGTACAGTAAAATCAGTTGCCATTTGACATAGACAAAATTATAAACAGGAATCCATTGATAGTTCCATGTCACTAACTAAGGACATTTTATTCAATATTTAATATGCAGATACTATGAATTGGTTTTAGTGTTATAATGTGATTCTAGTGGACCAGAAGCAAACAAAATAGATAAATGGTTGTAAAAATGTTTATTGCTCAATTGGTTGGAGCTGGAGTGGGGTGGGGTAGGGAGTGGAGACCAGAAGGAAGGCAGGCTGGTGGTGATAAGGGGGGAGCTGGTAGGCTGAGGCCAGAGCAGATGATGTTAAAAAAACAAGATGACGCTGAGCAGCTGGTTCACACTGGTGGACAGACGATCTGGCGAAGACCGTAAAGATGAGCTGGGGTTTTATAGACTGAGGAGGGGTGGAGTCGACGAGGAGATGAAGCTCAGCTGCGCAGGTAGTCAACAGGAGGCCCTGCCCAGCTCCAGAACTCTAGAGCTGTATTTCTCCTACCAAATATAGTTCAAAATCCAATTTAATAAACAAAAAAAAGAAAAAGATGCCAACAACCAAAACAAACCAATTGAGTGGATGTCACCGTCAAAACTTACAAGGCAAAGTGTAATTTAAAAATTGAAAGGCAAAATTGTGACCAAAAACTTTAAAGGGAAGTTTTAACATATAACATTAAAGGAAATTCTAACCTTGTAAAGAACTATGAAGTATGAACAAAGGAGAAGAAGAAACGATTAAATATCAAGGGTAATACTTCATAGGTCTTTCTTATTACCCTTGATATTTAATCGTTACAGTACCGAATGAGTACCAAATGAGGAAAAAGAAGTAGGATAGTGAGCCATATTTCAACAAACTGCTAGCAACAAACAGTTGGAATTACTTTCGTTTAACTTTTAACATTTAACATTTAACAGCAAAAATGTCATCCAAATACATTCTTTGCAACACATATAAAGTTCTGAAGCCACTAGGGGAAGGGGGTTTTAGTAAAGTGTACAAGTGCATTACATTAGACACCAAGGAGATAGTTGCTGTGAAGGTCATTCCAAAAAAATTTGCCTGGTATGCTGAAAATGAGTTGAATGCCCTTATGCGACTCAGGAGCCATGGCCAACATGAGAACTTAGTCAGCCTTAACAGGCATTTCATAACCAAGGAAAGTTATATACTGGAATTTGAAATGCTTGACATGACCCTTGATGATTTAATCATTAAGACTGGTAGGCCACTGTATCTGAATGAGATTCAAGAAATCACACAACAGATAGTAATGGCTCTCAAGACTCTCAGCAACCTACGTTTGGTACATCTGGACATCAAGCCAGACAACATAATGTTGGTTAACCATAAACGCTGGCCTTTCAAGGTGAAGCTGATTGATTTTGGTCTGGCTTTTTCTGTCGACAAACTGACCACTGGCTATAAAATGCAGACCATTGATTATAGGGCCCCTGAAGTCATTCTGGGCCTTCCTCTAAATGAGGCTGTAGACATGTGGTCTCTTGGCTGTATTGTAGCCTTCATGTTCTTTGGCGAAGACTTTTATTCAGCAAGCTGCGAATTTGATAGAATAAGAGAAATGGTGCGCTTGCAGGGTCAGCCAGAGGACAAACTGCTAAATTCTGGAATTTACAGCACAAACTTTTTTTTTCTCAACGTCAAATCTGTTTCATGGGAGCTACTGGAAGAGTGTGACTGTCATGTCGATGGTCATTCAACAACCCACAATGTACTCCCTTCTTTGTTGTTTAAAAGTATTGATGAGACAATGAAGGATCACCCAAATACTACTGAGAATGAGGACATGCCATCCTTTGTTAACCTTTTCAAGCAGATGATGGAAGTAGATCCGGAAAAAAGAATCACCCCAGATAATGCACTTTGGCATAGTTTTTTTAAAAGAAAACATTTTCCCCCAATTCACATGAAAGAAGCAGCCAATACTAACTTGGATGACTCGCATTCAGTTCAGGAAGAAACTGCTACTTGCACCAGTAAGGAGTGCAGACTGACGAAACCACCAGTGAAACCCAAGAGCAGGGCAACGTACACTATACACAGTGAAGGAGCATCCTCTACTAAATTCGAAGATTCACTTGCAGATCATAAAGGAACTGCTGCTTACATCAATGCTGAATGCAATCTGCAGAAAGCACCAGAGAAACCTAAGCGCAAGGGAAAGTCCAGAATTCACATGAAAGAAGCAGCCAATACTAAATTCAATAAGTCACATGCAGATCATAAAGAAACTACTGCTGACATCAAAGCTGTATTCAGTCTGAAGAAAGCACCAGAGAAACCTAAGCGCAAGGGAAAGTCCAGAATTCACATGAAAGAAGCAGCCAATACTAACTTGGATGACTCGCATTCAGTTCAGGAAAAAACTGCTACTTGCACCAGTAAGGAGCGCAGACTGACGAAACCACCAGTGAAACCCAAGAGCAGGGGAACGTTCACTATACGCAGTGAAGGAGCATCCTCTACCAAATTCGAAGATTCACTTGCAGATCATAAAGGAACTACTGCTGACATCAAAGCTGTATTCAGTCTGAAGAAAGCACCAGAGAAACCTAAGCACAAGGGAAAGTCCAGAATACACATGAAAGAAGCAACCAAAATTAAATTCAACAAGTCACATTCAGTTCAGGAAGAAACTTCTACTTGTACCAGTAAGGAGAGCACACTGAAAAAACCCAAGCGCAAGGCAAAGTCCACTATGCGCAGTGAAGGAGCATCCTCTACTCCTTCCCCTATTGTAGTTGCTTTCAAGAAGATTGGCCGATTTCTCAAATCCCTTGTCATGTGTTGTAAGTCGTAGCAGGTCAGATCTGATTGAAGACAAAGGAGAGCTTCCTGAACTCAGCCTCCCAGAGTCATTCACATCTTCACAGCTAGGTGTGAAACCTGCCCCTGGACCCAACTTCCGGCTACTGTTGGTCACTGTGTGGTCGTTATTAATAATGACTTATCAATGATGAGTTATTAATGAACTGTTAATTCATTAATTCATTCATATTGGCTTCAGGACAAAAGAGACATGTGGTCAGGATTTTGCTACAAATGTATATGCCCATCTATTGTTCACCAATACTATGTACCAACACTGCTAAAACTTTCCAAAAGGCAGCCACAGGAGAGTCTACCTTAGGGCTTCAGCACGAGCAGCCACGACACAGTCTTGCCAGATGCACAACAACAGAAGCCACAAACCAGCAAGATCGCTTCACTGGACTTCGCGGACAGCACCAAACGGACCCACCCCCCTCTGTTCCCATGGACTGTTAACAAATCTGGACTAGTTAGTTAAAATAAGCAAAAACTGTTATTTAATTAGTGTGATGTTTATAAGTTTGATTTATGTTGCTGTGATATTTTGGTAATAAAAGCGTTACTGAAAGCATTTCAACAAGACTGCTTGATATACAATATGTCTACTTGCATACTCTACCATTACTGAACCTCAATTTATTTGTCATTGCTGCTCTCTTCATCTCTATCAGCCATTTTTCTTATACAATCTGTTTCTTAAATACTGTTATTTTGCTAATGTTCTCACACACATGCAGCATCTATTACAGTTCTGTCTGTCCTGGGAGAGGGATCCCTCGCATGTGGCTCTCTCTGAAGTTTTTTCCCCTGTTAAAAGAGTTTTTGGTAGTTTTTCCTTACTCTTGTTGAGGGTTAAGGGCAGAGGATCTAGCACCTTGTTAAGCCCTATGAGGTAATTTGTGAATATGGGCTATACAAATAAAATTTGATTGATTGATTGAAAGCTGTTTTTAGTTATGTTTTGCTTTACACAGACTCAGGGTCTTTTTTTGCATGCAACTAACCACTTTCTTTAACCTGACACCAGCACCTCACACATGCACTTCCCCAAACTACACACACACGTGACCTCAGCCACTTGGTCTATTCATTCCATGTGGCCTTCATAGTGGACGCTGCAGCCATTTTGAGCCCCACACACATGCAGTCACATACACTGTATATCTGTATATACTAAGTACTCTTTTAGTTAGTTGTGTGTTTTTTTACTTTTGTTATTTCCATAATAAATGTTTTTCTTGAACACACATGTTGTCTTCATTAATACTGCACATGTATGAATTTTGCCAACCTCTACACTGTCAAGAGCTTCCTTCAATCCTTCAACTTTGCTAACTACTGAACTACTGAATTTTGGTTATAGTAATTCATTTAATTAATCAGAGTTCCAAATTTGTAGTTTGTAAGTTCATGAGACTGAATCATTGGTGCACCGAGGTTCATTTAATATCAATTAATTAATATTTAACATTAATATTTTATTATAATTATTAAATATTTGCCCAAAGGTGCAACATTTAACGGTACCGCATTTAAGGTAGAGACATATCTACTTTATCTCAAAATGTATCAATAAAGACAGCATATATGGTTAATATTTGCCATTACCTCTCAGATCCCATTTATAAATATGAGTGCTATTTGTTTTTGTGATAAAATGCAATAAAAAATATGAAACATGGTTTTTACGTTACTATTGATGTTTATTTCTCTGAACTTATTTAGAAATTGAACACACTCATGTCAGTCTGCACATCACAAGAGCCCCACTGAACACAGACTATTCATGCCAGCCTATCCAACACATGAGGAGCAGTTTGATATAGTAAGGCCCTATGACAAATAATTTATACCCTTTCTCACACACATCATAATCACACACCAGTGTAAACATGCACCAGCATACTCTCACACGCTCGCCACTATAGTCTTACTACTACATTCTCTGTGTGAGAAAGTATGATTAAAAAGGAAGTGAGTTTGACCAAACAGGAAGACAGTTTAAATTCTCAATCCCCGATTGGTTTACAGTCCTGAAAAGTGCTTCTGCTTTATTTAAATGCTCCTTGTAGCTCCAATTTAGCTATGAGTGCTCTGGGGTCTCATTTATCAAACATTGCGTAGGATTCATACTAACAGTGTACGTACGCCCAAAAGCCGGAAATGGCGTACGCCAAAGGAAATTCCGATTTATAAAACCGTGTGCACGCACACCTGAACGCAATGTTCGCTTTATAAATCACAGTCCACCTGGAAACGTTCGTACGTGGATCTGCCTTATACTCCGCCCTCCACACGCCCACTTTACACCATAAGTGGTCAATGCAAAGCACGTCATGAATATTAAATTATGCTGCTGACCAATGGGTTTCCACCGTGAGTCCTGACAGAGTCACGGCATCAAGCGATGAGAAGAGGAAGCGAAACTTTCTGACACTGACATCGAGGTGTTTGTTAGTGAGGTGGAGGTGAAGAGCGATTTTATGGGACAGCAGTGATGTCACTAATAAAGAAAATACACTGATACTCTGCCGCTGCTGTGGATAACACAATGTGTGAGAGTGAAGACGATAGAAAGAACCAAGCCTGAATTTAAAAAAAGATCACAGATCACAGATCAATAGAATCTATATCAGCTGATCAGACATCGCTGAACCCACGCTTCCTCCTCATCCTTCCATTCGCGTGCACACATCACGCAGAATCCCGCACCAGTGTCACGGCAGTATTTATTTATTTAGAGCATCGGACCGATTCCCTCACATCAGTGGATCCTCACCTCCACTCTGGGATATTATTTGGAAAGTTTCTTAATTTCTTGTAAGTGATCTCCTGTGCGCTCTGTGCGCCTGATGGCACAGTCCCGTTCACTGCAGTGATCTGATGATACACGCACAGTGTTAGAAGATATGACTCGGCTCCGTAACTCCGCTGTTAAATGGAATCTGAACGCAATTTGCTGTAAGTTGTTTTATATATGTTTTAATTAAAAGGTTCGTGTGGAACAGAAATGTCGCACGAGCAAAACTAAGCTGTTGGTTTTAATGTAAATGATGAATTGGATCAATAATCTGGCTTCAGTTCACCACCTCACGTCCCCGTCTCCAAAACGTTCGTACGCATGGGTCAGAGTTTGCGTGGAAATACGCAAATTTTCCCGTCAAGTTTGTTTTTATAAATCCCAACGTTTGCGTGAGAAGTGGCGTACGCACGTTTCAGGCCCCGTTTTGTGTGTACGCAACGGTGATAAATGAGACCCCTGAGCAGGTGCAGGCTCTGTATTTAAGACGACTTTACAGCTTTGTTAGAATGTGAGGGAGATAACCATGGTATTTCTTCTTATTTACCTTCTTTTTCAAGGTCAGTTTTTGTAGTAATGAGGGGGACATTACAATTTCTTCCACCAATACAATGAGGTGTGTTCAGGGTTAGGGCAGACACGCTCCCAGTTTGAACCAGTGTTGTCTGCCTTGGGACAACCAGTGTGTCCCCGGGATTATATAAGGTTTGCCCTGAAAGGAAGTGCCCCTGGTCCTCCCTGATAACGCTACACCTGATAAACCAGGTTGAAGTCACCGTTGCATTTCCTCTTCAGGCACATTTGAAGAGTTCCCTTTGGATGTCAGTATTACAGAAGGTCCCAGTGTGGATCCAGCATTTCTGACATCGTTGTAATGGTGGGAGAGTTGAAAATATTCCTCAGGAGGAAGCGTGGTTCCGCTCCCAGTCCACCATCTTCCCTTGTGGATCTCTAGTTCGGCAGGCGGGCCATGTCAGTGAAACCATGCTTCATCAATCAGGAACTGAGAATTCAATGTTATTTCCTATTCAATCAAAATGTTCTGTTATGGGTAGGCTGTAATATACACCTGTGAATACTAAGGGGGACTCCTGTGTCACAGTGTTCCTTTCAGGGAGAAGAGGAAGAGTGTGGAGGAGAGGGAGCGTGAAGATCCAAGAGTGTGTAGCATGGGAAACCGTTCTGGCCTTAGAGAGTAAAGTCTTGCGACCCTTTAATGTGAGTCTAGCGGCAAAAGTAGTGGCGGTCGTTGAGAAAGAATAAGGGAGTAATACACAGATGTTTGAGAAATGCTCTGCCTTATCGTTAGCCTAGCCTGTTTCTTGTAGCGCGTCTGTGCGAAAGGAAAGGCTGCACCAAGCCACCTCGCTAGTCAAACTGTCGGAAGAGAGGAGCTGTGTCGAATCGCCTCACCAGTCAAATGCCGGAAGAGAGGAGCTGCATTGGGCCGCCTCCCTAGTCAAGCTGTTGGAGGATAGGAGATGTGTCGAGCTGCCTCGCTAATTAAGCTGTCGGACGAGAGGAGGAGCGTTGAGCCACCTCACCAGCCAGGCTGTTCGAGGAGAGGAGCTGTGTCAAGTGTCGGGATCTAGGGAGACTGCGTATGTGTGGAGAGGCGGTGCGGAATAGGACTTCTGTCACTCACGGGTCGTGGAATGCAACGTGGTGCATCCTAGGCAACCTTGTTCCAAAGTCATGCGGTTATCATTTAGGCTGAGGGATTCCCCTAAGGTTTGTGCCTATTCTGTGTTTAAATTCAGACTGGGAGGTCAATAAGGGAATGTAAGTACTATAAGTACATCAAGACCAGTTCTTTTTAAGACATGGTTATTTGCATTCACATGTACTATTTATTTCTCTTACATATGCTATTATTCTCTTTCAAATATAATATATCTGTGCAAGAGAGGGCAGTTTTGTGTGTATGAGCATATGAAAGTGTGGTGGAAATTCTTGTTGAGAGAAATTAAACAAGAATTCTTAGATCATCTTTTGTGAAATTATTGTAGCAGGAAATACAACAGAGAATATAACAAAAGAGTATATCTAAGAAAATAATTGAGAATCTATCATAATATATCAGAGTCTATATTCAGCTGAATAGGACAGAGTTCTCAACATCAGAGTGTGATGCAGAAGTCTGACAAAGTGTTCACTCTTTCGGATATATATGATATTCTGGTCATACCACTATCGTCAGAAAAGAAAAAAACCTTTCATCCAGTATCCCTCCGCCAGCTCCTACACTGCGCAATCAGCACTGTATTTAGTCACGAAGTAGTAATAACAACATGATTTATTACAAAAACAATACATGGATGTAGACAACTCAAATAAATAACATGTAATTTGATATGTGAGTTAAAACAATCACAGTTTATCGATACGAAATTCGTTTAAAGTCAAAAGTCACAATTTTATTTTAAATAGAATATAAATATATCACTTAAGTCCAATAAAATATAATAATAATAATAATCCTTAGAATTTCAATAGGGCCTCCCACTCTGTTCGGTGCTCGGGCCCTAAAAATTACTCCAGAATACGTAAATTTTCACCACTTTCTAATTTTCTGCAAACTTTGGTAACGATTTGAGCATGTTAAAGCCCTCAAAAAAACAATTCATTTGCCTGAAAAAGTTTGTATCTCCATCTTGTTGCGATGACACTCATCTCAATTTGAAGTTGATCTGATGTAAGCCCTGGTACAAGTACCTCAAAGTAAAAATGTGGAATATGGCCAAAATGGCCACTAAATGCAAAATGGCGGGCTTCCTGTTGCGTTTTTCAAATTGCACCTCCAGACTTTTTTGTTTGTCTGGTCATGATACACCTGTGTATCGATTTTTGTGAAGATCGGTCAATGTGAACGCGTTCCGGGGGGCTCGGGGGGCGCCGTTGAGCCATTTTGCCACGCCCATTTCAAATTACTCCAGAATACAATTACTTTTTGGGGTTTGGAATTCCCTGCAAACTTTGGTAACAATTTGAGCATGTCTCGGCCGTGAAAAAGCCCCAAAAGGGAAATACAAATCCTTCGAAATACAATAGGGCCTCCCACCGGAGGTGCTCGGGCCCTAATAATTATTATAATAATAATAAATATAATAATAATCATCATAATATGATGCTGGTGATGTTGATTATTATTATTATTATTATTATTATTATTATTATTATTATTATTATTATTATTATTATTATTATTATTATTATACCACAGCTTGGTTGAATGGAGACATTTGTTTTGTTGTCTGCATCGAGCTTCAGATAAATTAAAGCTGCTGCAAAAATGAAGCCTCATTGTGTCTAAGTGACTGTGGCAACTTTCTTGCAGAAAGAAGTTTGAGGGTCTCTGTTTTTTGGGGGGAAAACCGGACACCGTCACACAAGTTTATAATAAATCATGAAGCTGCGTAAAGAGACTCAATCAAACACCAGTCGCTAAGTTATTATTATCACAATTACAAACATGATGTCATCATAATATTTATAACAGACATTTATAATTGTAACATTAATACAAGGCAACACATTTTAAATCATATTGAATCATACATCATTCACACACACAGTCATGAGGTTCTTCAATGTGCAGGACCAGAAGTGGGTCAACTTTATTCGGAGCCATTTGAATCTGCCAATCAGGTTTATTTCATTCGCCCCGTCAGAATGTCCTGATGTCTGAATTAGTGCTCGGACCAAGCGGCAACATCCCGGACTGAGCGATTGAGGCTGGCTCCAAGAAGGAGTCAATTCCCGTTGACTCCCATGTTAAAATCCCGACTTTAGAGCAGAATTAAACCTGTTTACAGCCTGGTTCAAGGTTTCAAACCTTTCAGGTTTGAAATTATGAATAATTATCACTTGATGGACAGGTGACGTCACCGTTAGCTCGCGACTCCAGCTCCTAGCCTGTTGCCTGCTCAGCTTCACCTGAGCTAACAGGCTAACCCCCGTCACCGAACAGGACCTGAGTCTGTGGAGAGGTTTAACTCACATATCGGATGAATAATACGGTTTGATGTTCGGCTTGTTCTCCTGACGGAGAAGTTAAAGACGTCTGCGCTCCAGTTTCTGTGGTAAGTAAACTATAGTATTTTATTTATGTGTTAGTAGTGATGAGCCGGTATCGGTGTCTCTGTACCTGGCTTGTTAGTTTAGCTCCGCTAGCCTGCAGGCAAGATACCAGCAGTAATGGCGATGCTAACGGGACCGTACGGGAGTTATTGAACCGACATGAACCGACATGAACCGGTCCACACAGCAGGATGAATCATCACCATAAAACATTTGATGTGGGGGGGAAACGATTAAGACACAAGACCTTGTACACAATTATTTTGAGAGGGAAGGAACCCCAGATCCCAGAATGCATTGCGAATGATCCCTTTCCAATGACTTATTTTCCCCCATTTTGGACTTTATTTTCCTCCTGATTTATTATAACAGTGAGCTCCGCCAATCAGAGACATTGCTATTACACCTGAAGATTGTGGGTAATGCAGTACTTTGCCTTTACACCACTAATAAAACACATTTTTGTAAAATGCAGTTTCACATCATACAGACATCTACAGTAGTATATAGCTTGTGTTAAGTCTACCTCTGATGGTTACAATATAATGGCTAATTATCAAAATCTCTATTCAGGAAATGAATAAGATGTTCTAACTTTCAGCTTCTTTCATGGATCAGCTGGTAAAGCACTTTAAGTTTAAGTTATTTTGTAGTATGCTAACATATTTCTATAGTTTCAATTCTGTAGAAGCCCAACTTATGAAAACAGTTTGCCCAAAGACTTGTTGTTGTTTGTTGCATCCAAAGGCCTGGCCATTTCAATCACAACACAAGACACATCACTGAAGTCAATCAAAGGTCATCTATCAATGGGTAATATGTCACGTCTTTCCTGAACAGAGTCATCAAGTGCTGATGGACTGGACAACTGTTGGTCTCCTCAAAATCAGGTCCCACTGAGATTTGAACTGACCATTACACCATGGAACCACCAATGTTGTCAGGTGTTTTCATCTCTTTGTTCAAGAGTGTGCTCTTGTGTTTGATAGCAGGACTTAATGATTTGATGTCCAGATTTTGTAATACTTTCACTCAAAACCCTGCACTTGCACTCAAAGGCTCCAGCTTGAGCATAGATTTGCTCCTCATGTTCTCAAACTGTTCGCTTGTACTCAGACAATTTGTTGCTTGAACAGATTTCCTGCACTCCAACTTCAGCTTTTAGATTGTTTGGGGTAACAAGTCTGTTGAATTCCCCAGCCAATAGAATGCCACCAAATCTGATTTGTCATCACTACACTACATCCCGTATTCCATTTCAGATTCTAGACATGAATTGATAACTTTCCTGTATTGTACTGACACATGGCTGTGGAGCAAATGAATTATGTCCTTAAATTAATTTACGGTATTATCTGATGAACACAAATAAATAGATTAGGGAGGACATGCGGCAGCTCGGTAAAAGGATACCTGGTCTATAATGTGTATCTGCAGCAATCCTGAAGCAGTGGTGGTAATGATTTGGCTGCTCAATGTTATGTTTCCATGGTGTAATGGTCAGCACTCTGGACTTTGAATCCTGTGATCCAAATTCAATTCTTGGTGGAACCTCAGCTTGGTTTATATTTCTCATGAAATAAGGAGGATGAACAATGTGGCAGAATGTCTCGGTCCTGTACTATGAAGCAGGATTTGCTATAATCAGGGTACCTTAAACTTGGGCTTTGCCAGTCCTACATAACTCGTTCAGTTATTATCGTGTAAAACAACCATAGTGGGGAGGAAAAAGGGAAACATTAAAGGAAAAAGGAAAGGAAAAATTCAAATTATTGTATCTATTCCTATTTGATAAATGTATTTCTAGCTGCCTAGACACAAATATAACACTATTGATGTTTTTGGCATATAAAGCCTCTTCACTGGTCCCTTTGGCCTGATGTTATATGGGAGCTGACTAGATCCCATCAGCCTCTGTTTGGCCTGACCTGCTGTACTCTGCGGCAGCCGGTACTGATGTTCCTGTCGTGCCGGCGTGGGTGCAGCAGGGAGCACTCTTGCCTCCTGAAGAGGCTCATCTGATTCTGGGAGGGCTGGAGGGAATGCAGTGCCCTGGAGCAGCACAGAGAGCTCCTGCTTTTTCTGCCTGTTATAATGCCACCGGATGAGCGTGTTCTGATTCACCTCCACCAGATGAAGTTCAGTCCCTGCATCACCCGGCAGTTGCCAACAACAAGCTGCCTTATTTTACGGTAGTCCCTCAAAATTAAGGACCACCTTGAATCAGCCCTCTTACCCTTCTTTGCAGGGCTTGGGTGAATATTGCAGAGTCTAATGAAAATGTTTTACACCATCTGACAGCAGTCAGGCCACTGGGCAGGTGAGCTACTCACATCTAACATGCAACGGGTGATACTCTCCACACCTGGGGTCTCATTTATAAAACAGTGCGTGGGATTCATACTAAAAGTGTACGTGCGCACAAAAGCCGGAAATGGCGTACGCAAAAGAAAATTCAGATTTATAAAACCATGTGCAAGCACACCTGAACGCAATGTTCACTTTACAAATCACAGTCCACCTGGAAACATTCGTACTTGGATCTGCCTTATACTCCGCCCTCTACACGCACCCTTTCAACCATAAGTGGTCAATGCAAAGCACGTCATGAATATTAAATTATGCTGCTGACCAATGGGTTTCCACGGTGAGTCATGACAAGTTCAAGGCATCAAGCAATGAGAAGAGGAAGTGAAACTTTCTGAAACTGACATCGAGGTGTTTGTTAGTGAGGTGGAGGTGAAGAGTGATTTTATGGGACAGCAGTGATGTCAATAATAAAGAAAATACACTGATACTCTGCTGCTGCTGCTGTTAACACAGTGAGTGAGAGTACGATAGAAAGAACGGAGCCTGAAATTAAAAAAGATCCAATTCAAAGGTGGAGGCAAAAAAAACACCCTCTCAGAATTTGAGGGAACTTGTTGTATTGTCTGTTTGTGTTTTAATCATCCAAAACTGCAGGATAATTAAATTCAGAGACAGCTGTGATGTCCTCAATCTATAGAATTTAACAGAATTATTATTATATGCTCGTGTTTGTACTGGGATGGTTCGGTTCCGTCGGTCGATCTGTGTGATACTGGACTCAGTTCAGCACAAAGATCACAGATTAATAGAATCTATATCAGCTGATCAGACATCGCTGAACCCTCACTTCCTCCTCATCCTTCCATTCACGTGCATCCATCACGCAGAATCACGCACCAGTGTCACGGCGGTATTTATTTAGAGCAACCGGACCGATAACCTCACAAGTCTCTCCTGATGTTGTGCTACGTAAACCACCCGCTGCTTGTCACCTTCATCCAGCTTGTCCCACAGTGACATAATAGCACTCGCCTGTTGGTTGCTGAGACAAAGAGAGGTCTGATCCCGAAGCTCCACCAAATACTCAGCAAGTCTGTCCACATGCTGGTATCTAGGGAGGTTTTGGTCATCAACAGCCTGTGCAAAGGATTTAACAGTTTAGAAGATGTAATACTTTGTTTGTTTATTGATAAAATATGTGAACATATGCTATCAAAAATAGTGAAGAAACATGCTCATTTCTACATACATATTCTAAAACGAACACAATTAGATTTACCATGTCTTCATCTTCAGCTTGAATATCATCTTGATCTTCAGAGGATGAACTAGAGGCTAGAGTGCAAAGAGCCACAGAGGGTGAGCCAGGTGCCAGGGTGTTTGTGCCAGGAGCAAGTGAGGATGTTCCAGGTTCCGGAGAAGGAAGACCGGATGAAATGGTGGAGGGATAAGGAGTCTGAGCTGAGGCTGAGGCTGAAGCCTGAAGAACCCCCAGGTCCAACCCTGTGGGATCATCTGTAATATCAGCGAAGCCCTCATCTTCCTCCATGTCGTCCTCCACATCATGCTCTTCAATTAATTGAGCAGCTTCCTCTGAATCAGGGGGAATATCCTGCAGTGCCTGACCAGTCTGCCGGAACAGACAACGGTACAAACTTAGTGGGGGCTCAGGCAGAGCTCAAGAAGGCCCAGAGTTCACTAAACGAGAGGAAAATGCAAGGCGCTCTACTTCCTGATGGTATTCAGTGGAGTTTCAATCCACCAGCAACGTCACACCATGGCTGAGTCTGGGAAAGACTCATAAGATTTGTCCGTCAGGTGCTGATGTCCACTCTCCATCAGCAAACCATCGACGATGAAGGCCTACAAACCATCTTCTGTTAGGTAGAATCAATCCTCAATAACTTCCCTCTCTACTGTGTCCTCTGACCCACATGACCTAGAGCTGCTGACTCCAAATCACATACTCCTGCTAAAAACACAACATATTCTACCCCCTGGATCCTTTCTGGAATCTGACCTTTATGCCAGGCGTAGCTGGAAACAGGTCCAATATATGGCCAACCTTTTCTGGCATAGATGGACAAAGGAATACCTTCTGCTGCTCCAAGAAAGGCAGAAATGGACAGAAGTGAGGAATAACTTGAACATTGGAGACATTGTCCTGGTGGTTAATCCCATTGCCCCCTGGGGGTCATGGCCATTAGGCAGAGTACTGGAAACCAAGCCTGATGAAAGAGGCCAGGGGTCTCATTTATAACCGTTGCGTACGCACAAAACGAGGCCTGAAACGTACGCACGCCCCTTCTCATGCAAACGTTGGGTCATCTCACGCCTAGACTATTGTAACTCCCTCCTGGCAGGTCTACCTGCAGCTCATCCAGAATGCAGCAGCTCGACTGGTCTTTAACCTAAGTTCACTCACACTACTCCGCTCCTCCGCTCCCTTCACTGGTTACCGATGGCTGACCGTATCCGTTTCAAAACATTAGTACTTGTGTACCGTGCTGCAAACGGATCGGGTCCAGTCTACATCCAGGACATGGTCAAACGTTACACCCCAGCCCGTCCACTCCACTCTGCATCTGCCAATCGGCTTGCTGCTCCCTCACTGCGAGCTAAACACTCAACTGTTTGCTGTCCTGGCTCCTAAACGGTGGAACGAGCTCCCCATGGACATCAGGACAGCAGAAAGTCTACACATCTTCCACCGCAAACTAAAAACACACCTCTTCCGACTATACCTTGAATAAAGGTTTAAACTAACAATTCAGTAGCACTTAAATGGCACTTACTTATAGCACTTTGTAGTTTGGTTTTCTTGAAAAAATAGTACTTTCTTGATTCTTGTTGTTCTGGGTTTGTACCCTCATGGTTAAATGCACTTATTGTAAGTCGCTTTGGATAAAAGCGTCAGCTAAATGAAATGTAATGTAATTTATAAAAACAAACTTGACGGGAAAATTTGCGTATTTCCACACAAACTCTGACCCATGCGTTTACAAACGTTTTGGAGACGGGAAAGTGGCGGTGCAGGCGGGAGGTGGTGAACTGAAGCAGATTATTGATCCACTTCATCATTTACATTAAAACCAACAGCTTTAGTTGTGCTCGCGCGACATATCTGTTTCACGAACCTTTTAATTGAAAAACATATAAAACAACTTACAGCAAATTACGTTCAGATTCCATTAAACAGTGGAGTTATGGAGCCGAGTCATGAACAGTTTTTAACAATATCTTCTAACAGTGTGCGTGTATCATCAAATCACTGCAGTGAACGTGACTGTGCCATCAGGCGCACAGAGCGCACAGGAGATCACTTACAAGAAATGAAGAAACTTTCCAAATAATATCCCAGAGAGGAGGTGAGGATCCACTGATGTGAGGGAATCGGTCCGATGCTCTAAATAAATAAATACCGCCGTGACACTGGTGCGTGATTCTGCGTGATGTGTGCACGTGAATGGAAGGATGAGGAGGAAGCGTGGGTTCAGCGATGTCTGATCAGCTGATATAGATTCTATTGATCTGTGATCTTTGTGCTGAACTGAATCCAGTATCACACAGATCGACCGACGGAACCGAACCATCCCAGTACAAACACGAGCATATAATAATAATTCTGTTAAATTCTATAGATTGAGGACATCACAGCTGTCTCTGAATTTAATAATCCTGCAGTTTTGGATGATTAAAACACAAACAGACAATACAACAAGTTCCCTCAAATTCTGAGAGGGTGGTTTTTATTTTTTGCCTCCACCTTTGAATTGGATCTTTTTTTATTTCAGGCTCCGTTCTTTCTATCGTACTCTCACTCACTGTGTTAACAGCAGCAGCAGCAGAGTATCAGTGTATTTTCTTTATTATTGACATCACTGCTGTCCCATAAAATCACTCTTCACCTCCACCTCACTAACAAACACCTCGATGTCAGTTTCAGAAACCCATTGGTCAGCAGCATAATTTAATATTCATGACGTGCTTTGCATTGACCATTTATGGTTGGAAGTGGGCTTGTGGAGGGCGGAGTATAAGGCAGATCCAGGTACGAACGTTTCCAGGTGGACTGTGATTTATAAAGTGAACATTGCGTTCAGGTGTGCGTGCGCAAGGTTTAATAAACGGAATTTTCTTTTGCGTACGCCATTTCCGGCGTTTGTGCGCACGCACACTTTTAGTATGAATCCCAAGCATTGTTTTATAAATGAGACCCCTGGTCCGCTCAGTGGAGCTCCAGACTCACACTCATATTATACAGTTTAATATTCTCAGTCTTGTGGATCTGACAGTTCATTTATTAAAACAAACTATGAAAACAATGTGGGCTGTGGAGAAGATTAACATCACCTGTGAAAAACATTAGTTTGTAATCAAATTCTGCAGCTTCTAATACTACTGACATTTTGCTCACTTTGTTAGATCAGTGCTAAGAATCTTCCTTCTCTCTTCTCTGTCTGTGGGTTCACTCCCTCCTCAGAAGTTTTATTTTTATCACGTGGTTGTATAATCCTCATCTGCTGTAAGAAAGTCAGATATTTTCTGCCATGACGTCTCCTTCGCCTTGTTGAGTGGGACATGTTTCCTTTCTTGATGAATAAGAGTTTGAATTCTTCATCAAGCTTAATGATTATCTGTTGCTCTGCTGGAGAAAAACACACCTCACAGGTTTTTGCCTCTTTTAGGGACATTTTATCCTCTTTTCTACAATGAATTATTCTGGGCTGCATGCACATGGCCAACACATGGCTTATCAAAACCTGGCTAGAGTTAGCCTTGCTTAGACCTTAAGAGAAGAGCATATGCACGTCAAGATAAACATGATAACTCCTCCTCTGCAGACTGGACAGTTTACACTACTCAATGTCACAAATACTGTAAATCTCAAATATTTATTTGACATCATGTAAGCACTTGTACTTTTGTATTTCCACTTTGTTACTTCATACTTCTACTCTGATATATATAATTATTGTATTTTATTCTCCATTACATGTATTTGACAGATTTTAAACAACAAATAGTATAACAAGCTGTTAAAACACATTGTTAAAAACCAAACCAGTGGTTTTGAAAATGTTTCGTTTCTGAAAAATAAATGTAGTTATTTCAAATGTCTTAGTTGTTAAAAGCTTTTCTCAAATGCTTTAATGATCCAAAGAGAAAGAAGCTCTCACAATATATCGAACATCGCTGCATATACAACTGTTAATAATGTATTTTACTGTAGCTTCACCTGCTGCTTACACAGCTGCTTCAGTATTAATGATCTGTGATAGAGCTTAATAAAAAAATATAATAATCGGTGAAACAAGTTCTTTACTTTAAAACTTTAACTATAGTTAAGTCGCCTATATCTGAAGGTGTCAGGTGAACTAACATTTAAATATTTCATCCCAGAAGCTGCAGCAAAATGGTAGAAAAACATTTTGAGATTAAAAGAGCCCCTGAAAACACAAATACTATGTAGTTGGTTGCTTAGTAACAGATAATACTACGAACCAGACTCTGGTACTACATCAGATCTTCTTCTGTGTGCATGCATACTGTTTTTATCCATTTGCACTGAATGTCCCCAGTGTTACACTGTACTGTTTAAAAAGAGACATCTATGTTTCAAACACATAACTTTTTACAGGTGAAACACAGAATCTTTACTCACACATTTATAAAGATAAAAATATGACACTAGCTATTTCTTATGTATTTTCATAATAATAGTCCAAAGATTGCTTCCACTTAACTGAGTGTGAAGATATGTACAGCTTCATAAACACGGAAACAACCCTCTAATAACAAAGCCTCCTGGCAGGGTTGCATACAGACCACTGCTAGCAGCCTGAAGCTGTGTGCTTTTGATTTATACGTGAAATAATGCAGAGCATCCAAGCTTTTCAATTTCAATTGGATGAATGGCAAATGTCATTGATTCACCTGCATTAGCAAAGATGTTATTAGGATATTATAGGTTTGTCAGTTTAGTAACTGCAAACAATAGCATTGGTTTATTTAAGATCTCAACAATGTTATTACAATGACATCCCCGGCAAAACTTTTTGTCGGATTAGTTTACATCAACAACTACTAATGAAGTGTCGGGTTTTTGAAACGCGGTCCCAATTTGAAGGGGAAGATTTCAACCACTAACCCTTGTGACTACGTTTCAAGGGGCAAGATAACCCTCAAAAACAAGGGGTAGGGGTAGGGAGACGCTCCAAGTTTCATATTCCCAGCCGACTGTAGTTTTGGTGCAGTGACATCTGTGAGACGATGAGCTGTGTGCCCTTTGTAACAAAGCAGTGGTTTTATTTCTGTACCCTACAAAGACAATGTGCTAGAACCCAGTGGGATTATACCTGGATTCTAGAGCACATTCACTCTGCAGTGAACAAACAGTCTACTGGTTCTCTGCAGGTTTATCTCTTTTGCTGAGGAGAGAAATATGTGGAATTAAAATGGAAACCTCTTGTACATGTGAACAGACTTCACAGAGAGAAGTCTTAAGACACTTTCAGACATGCATTAACTCCAGATAATCTCCAGAGAGGCTGTATGTGAGAATGCAAAAGTCAGAGTGAGAGCCTCAGGACTTTCTCCGGAGTTTCTCTCTAAAACTCTAACTAATGTGTCAATACAGCAGGATTCACCGCGAGCGAGTGGGTATGTTGATGAAGCTTCAAACATGTTATAGTAGTTATAAAAAAAAAAGACAACAAATCTCTCTGCATAAAAAAGCGGTGCCTTACACGAAGAAGACACTGAAGACGACACCAAGAGAGCTTTTGGTGATAAGAGCCGACCCCGGTGTCGATGTGATGTAACAAAATCATTTGATCTCCGCAGCAGAATTGATATATTACATCCTGCCTCTGACTGTTGCACCACCCCTCACCTGAACGAGTCCTAGCAGAGAATCTCCTGCTGCGTAAAAGACAAACACCGGCGAGAGTCTGGACCCAATTCTGTAGACATCCTCCTTAGGTCATGTCTGAAAGCGGCTCTAGACAGTCCTCAACTAATGAATATTTAAATGTAGAACACGCTGCTGTCTCACCTTCTGCTTTTCACTCCATCATCGTCACAGATTCTCCTCCAGTTGTGTTTTCGTTTTCCTGAAATATTAAATAAAATAATAAAATTACCTTCATCAACCAAGTATTGTCATCAAGCATCATAGCAACATATACACAGAGTCAGAACATACACTGTGAAAAAGAGAGTAACAAACGTACCCTTGTGGATGCATTTATTTTTCCTGTAACAGAAACAAAACAAATGAAAAATCTCTTAATCAACGACATCATGACTTGATGGAGGTCTTATCATCCATGAGAACATTTTCTTCCACCACACACACATCGTACCTGAACGATATCTTTTCCAGAGAAAGAAGGCGACTAATCCGAACACCAAAAGACCCAAAACAACCAGTGGAAAGATGATTACAACTGCTGAGTTATTTAAACTGGAATTTCCACATTCAGCGTCAGTTGAAGCTGTTCCTGGTTGCATCAGCTTAAGGTTTAGTGATTCACATCTGGAACGACAGGGGGACATTTTCACAGGACCATGTAGAGGCACCACAGATTCACTGCAAGTGTAAGAAACCAGGCACGTCCATGTCTGGTGAGACTCTTTACTTACTGTGTGTGTGGTTGACAAGACGTACGCGTCCCGTCAGAAAATGTTCCATTACTGCAGTCAGAGCATTGAGAGTCTGTTTGGGCTGTTCCTGTACAAACACAAACTATACACAGTTACTAGTGTACACATCATATTAGGATTATATAGCAAAGTGGTATTTGACATCAGACCTGTCTTATTTCCAAAGGTAAAAAAATATTTGATCATTAATGTTTTTGATCAGCAAACATTTCTTTGTTCAAATTCTCTCCTTTTTATGTGAGGTGTGATGAAATGTAGAGCAGCATGCCACTAAACTTACAAACAGGATTCTATAAACTAAGGAACATTGACAGAATTCTGTTCTTCTATGTTACATTTCAAAGATACAGAAACTATTTCATATTCTTTTATCTCATCACACCTGGATCACTGCACTGTCTTTTATGACTATATTTATTATTTGTTTTTATATATGTTTTGTTTTTGCTTTGTAACACTGGTTTGAGTAATGTGTAAAGATAAGACAAGGTCAGATAAGATGTACCTTTAATAATCCTCCATTTCCCAGTCAACGCAGCAGCACAGGGAAAGCAGTGCATGGGCAAAATGTAGTAAGAATACAAATATGAATAATACAAATTTGAAATAACACTGTATATATTATGCTGTTTTTCAAAATTGTCCAATTATTGTTAATTTTGTCAGGCTGCCACTCAGCTCTCTCTCTTTTTTGAGAGAAAGTTATTGTTACTATTATTATCACAGTTGCACAGGAAGATGGGATTTTGATTTGTTTTCTCCAACTCAAACAAATCATCTTGATAGATGGAAGATTTGTCTGTCCGTCTACTTTTGTCCACTGTCCACAGCCAAAATCTTTATGGCTGTTTTGATGAACTTTTCCTAAATGGACACAGAAATCTGTGAATCTAACCCATGATGAGACATGTCCACCACTCTCTGACTGAAACAATGTAAGAGTTTTCTAGATAGAGAGGTGTCATTACATCTTTGCCTCTGTTGGACAGCCCTACACATGACTAAAGACACATTCAGAGTTTGCTCATCCGCCAGTTCACTGGGGTCAGCTGTGGTCCCTGTAAATGACAATGCAATACATGCAAATACATGCACAGACCCATATGTGGACGTCTGTATGCAGCCCAAATTGTGTGCAACTTCAGAATTATTCCTTGTTATTAGTGAGTCCTCCTAAAACAGTTCTACAATATACTGTCACTTTGTATTGTTTGTGTGCTGGACTTTGTGTACAGAGCTTTTTTATAACAGTCTATGGTGCAGAGTGAAGTTAGAAAACTTTGTGTTCATCCTACCTGGTTTATCAGGTAGGATGACATTGACTTCTACAGTGCAGTAGTCAATGTTTTTCATAAAATTAAATTGATTTTGTTACTGTTCTCGTGTGTGGTTTATATATATGATTTGTCACTATTTCTACGAATATTCAGAACAAAGTTCCCAACTTTTCAAAATAAATCTGTTATTCCAATCGGTATAACCCATTGCACCAGCAAACATTGCGCTTTTTTACGTTGAAGACTAATTGCTGAGTGATTCTATGACTTTTGTTTCCATGATGGAGATCAGATAATCAGAATATCTTCTTCAGTCCAATGTGGTGAAATTAAACTCATTAAATCATCAAAATGAACTGGCAGTGACTTTCACCTGCCGTTTGACAATTCATAATACAGATGCCGTGTGTGAAGCCAATTAGATGAACAACTTGCAAAAACAATAACAATTTGCATATCATCCAAATGATTCACAATTGACTGGATGGCTCAAATAACCTGCTCTGTGGTCTTCAAAGCTTTTTACAGTTGAAAACTTAAATCTTAAAGTCAGCATTAGAAAACGCACCTCTGTGTTTGATGTACTGCCCTGGTTCACACTGTTTGTGTTTCTGTGCTGCTGCACAGTGGTTCTGTATGGGGTCTATACAGTAGAATCCTTCCAGAGGTTCACAAAGTGAATCCGTTGTTGCTGTGCATGAAGTGTTTGTCTTCAGACCAGAATCTGTCGACACATAGAGGATCAGTGATATGCAGGAAACTATTCTAAACAGACTAACACAGTGACACTGTAAAAAACATCATCAGAACAGCTCAGCTCCATCTCAGCTCACACTTTAAGACTTGCAGTAAGCCTCCTTACTGATTTTAAAGGACCCATATTTTACACCTTTCTGGGATTTAATTTGAGGTATTTGTACCCCTAAGATGATGACCGGAGGCTGGACTGGTACCGGCTGGGTGGGGCTGAGAGAAGAGTGCGATTCCATGATGACATCATACGGAGAGGAAGTACGAAACGCAACGTTTCAATAACACATTTCTTAGAATGGACTGAGTGAAAAAGTCCGCGGAGTGACTGTTTTCATACTTTGAGGGTTCCTACTGACCCCCTTCAAGTAACTACAGATAGTAAAAGACCAGAAAATGTATTTTGCACAATATGGACCCTTTAAACCTACAGTAAATGTCAGTACAGAAATCTACCTGGATCACAGGTCGTGCAGGGTAAACACTGTTTAAGTCCAGTGGGAAGATTCATGAAGGTGTCATTCACACAGGGCAAACAGGAAGTGCTCCTGAACTCCGTGCAGTGTGTTATAACACGATTTCCTGTTGAAAAGAAAACTATTTAATCTCATGAAATATTTCTGTTGAACAAAGACAAATCATCTTGAGGGTAAAGTGCAGGTTATAACGTAACATCGTAACATGCGCTGCACTTTCATTTTTATTACTTACAACAGAAGAAGCTAAAACATTAAAAAAAACATTCCAGCCTATTCTTCTCATTCAGGATCTTACCAGATGGACAAAGAGGACAGCATTTATTCCCTATCTGATACTCAGTTGGATGACAAGTCAGCGTATTCACACAGAAGACTTTGACCAAACATATCTGTGAAGGATAGGGCAAAGGTTTTCATCTTAGTTAAACTTGGTTGACATGTTGACACAGTCAATAACTGAGAGAGGAGAGGAGAGGAGAGGAGAGGAGAGGAGAGGAGAGGAGAGGAGAGGAGAGGAGACGAGAGGAGACGAGAGGAGAGGAGAGGAGAGGAGAGGAGAGGAGAGGAGATTTTCAGAATCTGTTTATTGTACATTACCGGAAACAACCCTTTTTCACATCATCCACCAAATGCAAAACCATACAAAAAGATTAATAAATAACTTTTTATTTTTTTTACACAATCAAAGAAAATCTCTAATTAGAGATTTAATCAGCTCTCTTTCACAAGAAACCTGACTGATTGACAGACTCTGTCCCTCATAGCTGTTCACAGTGTGATCTCTGCATCTGAAGAAGCTGCTTTCTCAACATGTTCTTTTATCTGTGACTGTGCAGCAACTGGACACTCAGAGCTGCAGGAGTTCTCTGCAGCCTCAGATGCATGTAGCTTCATAAACGGGCTCTGAGCCGCTGAGTCCTTGTGTCAGGCTGTCAACCAGCCACCGCACTCACAGTCTCATTCACAGCATCAGAGCTATGGCGCGAACCCGGCACCTCAGTGCGAGCGTAATCCGGCGCCGCTTTATCAGGCCGCTGCTTGTCCGGACACTAAAAAACGTCTCGCATCTCCACACTCCTTACAGCCTAATCTCAATGTTTTAAACCCGCTGGAAAAATGTCCCAAGACTGTTTCTGGAGTGAGATTATTGTAGGTATTGTAACAGTATCCAGCCCAAATAGTCATCCTAAAATGAAAAGCTGAGTAGTCTGCATCTGTTAAGGTGGAGCTACACCAGTGCTGCCCATAGTCAGGATTATTCTGGGCAGCCCACTCATTCAGGTTTATGTATTTATTGTTTCTTTGATTTACAACTGCTACGAAATGTGACTGAAAGTGCAGCCTGTCAGAATTCTGCTGACGCTGATCAATTATGCAGATGGTAAAAATTAATAAAACAAAAAGAAAACAAATATCTCTGGGTGAAAAAGTTCTGTCACCGACAAAGATGTCATAAGTGTTTGTTGTGATAAGAGCCGACAGCAGTGCGAATGTGCTGTAAACAAAATCATGTGATCTACGCAGAGGGATTAATACGTCACATCCTGCCTCTGCCTGCTGCACCCCCCCTCATTTGAATCCCACAGAGAATTTGTGATTGTTGTGAACTTGTCTGAGCGGAGAATCTCCTGCTGCGTTGTGCATGTGTGAAAGGAAAACTGCAGAGAAATTCAGGCCCCCAATTCTCCGGAGATCCTCCACAGGACATGTCTACAAAACAGCTAATAAGTGACAGAGAGAGGAAAGAGGAGCAGAACTGTAGGTGACGAGGAGCAGTGTGACGCAACTTTACCAACAAAGATGCAGCCTCCAAATGTTTACTTCTCAAATTCATGTTGAACGGCAGGTTGGCAGTTTCCTTGAGCTGAAGTCACCCTCACTGAGATCCGGCTGGAGATGATTTTTAAATCCAAAAAGAGGGAGACATCTGGAAACAAAGAGGACTCAGCTGTACAAACTGCACAGAACAGCAGGGACCTGTCAACATTACTGCTGCTAATCTAATAAAGTCTTTCTTTAATTTTCGGTGAGTGGTAACATTAATATCCAAGTGCTAAAAAATAGGTAAACTGGACTTGGTTGAGTTTCTTGAAGACGTTTCACCTGTCATCCAAGAGCCTTCTTCAGTTCTAACTGTCTGCTGGTCCACCCCAAAGACAAAACACCCAACGTGGTACATGCAGTTGAATGTAGTGAGGAATGCTCAGACCTGTACATTGGGGAAACTAAACAACCTCTTCATTAACGCATGGCACAGCACAGGAGAGCTGGTGACTCAGGTCAGGACTCAGCAGTCTGCCTACATCTAAAGGTCAATGGACGTTCATTTGAAGACAACAAAGTCCACATTTTGGCCAGGAAAGACCGATGTTTTGAAAGAGGAGTGAAGGAAGCCATCTACGTTAAACTAGAAAAAACATCTCTGAAGAGAGGAGGAGGGTTAAGACACACGGGGCAGGTGTGTCAACAACTCCCAGTGAAACCAACAGCAGGGTGGGTCCAGCCTCTCAGGTAACCTGGAGGAAACTTAACCATGTCCAGTTGACCTGTTTTCTAGCACTTGGATATACCATGATCTGGATGACTGAGTATCTTCACAGGCAGATAACATTAATCATTAAACCTAGCACTGGAGTCAGCTCAGCTTTTACAGCCCATTGCTCTGCTCTCAGTCCAAAGTTCATGCTTATTTCTGTTCCCTTTCAAAGTTCGCAAACGGTTCCTACATGTGTTGTTGGCTGTTACAAGATACTGTAACACACCACGCCCACACAGCTAAGAGTTGGTTTGATATGTGAGCAGATGTTGTTTTTCTGACATGATAACTGATCACATGATGAGTGCAGGAAGTGGAAGAGTGATTTTACCAAGAGTTTTCACCAAACCTCTGACGTGTTCAGAGGTGGAGGTGCGTTCACGTATATTCAGACTCCACCCTTCTTCATCTATATCTGAAAGTGAAAGTTGAACACAACTCAAACACAGACCATGTTCACAGTAGTTGTCTGACATTGAAACTTCCATGATAACACCAGTACACAGTAAACAGATAGCTGATCTCTAATTCTCAGGTGGCTGTTGAAACCTGCAGCTCTCTTGTCTTTAATGAAACAGTTTTTCACCACAGAAACATGAGACGTTCAGGGTTTGAACCCTCAAGGTTGAAAGCACTTATTGGAAGTCGCTTTGGATTAAAAGCGTCAATTAAATGAAATGTAATGTAATGAGATGTTTAAGGGAGACATCATAGAAGACAACACACTATCTGTTGCACTGTTTCAGTTCCAGCAAACCTATGGGGCCGATTTATCAGCGACATCTTAACAATCTTCTGGTTCACTCCTGCTCTTTATTATACAACACTCAGAGGTTATATAGAAATACAGTCTGCTTACCGTCGTTAATAAGATAAGACCTTCTGCAGGTTCCGTCTATAGGCAGTTAGTTTTCATTTCACAGCAAAGGGAAGGTGTTACTTCCAGGATCAGTAAGACTTCGGGAAGTTGGAAACATATTCACCGATTCGAATTTCCAGGATCAATAAGTCACGAGCGAAACCTTCTTAAATCACACACCACGCCTCTTTCCCAGTAAGGTGGACAACAGGCTACACGCTTACTTTAGTCAATACGAGCTGTCCTCCGAGCTGGACACAGAAATAATGTGGTCTCAGTATACAGCCGGACGAGTGCGCAGGGACCGTCTGCAAAGTGCAACACCGAAAAGAGAAAACTAGTCAATAACTTCACTCTGTATATTCTCATCAAAATCACGTCACACATCCAAGGTCTCGTGCTGGTTATACTACAATACTTAGTTTGGAAAAACGCGCTTTTGTTTAATTTTCGCAAAACCATAAAAATATATATTTTTTAACAGAATCAAAGAAAATCTCTAATTAGAGATTCATCATCAGCTCTCTTTCACAAGAAACCAGACTGTTTGACAGACTCTGACCCTCAGAGGTGTTTGAATATTTTCTCCAATTTATGGTTGTGTTCTTAACAGTAAAATACCATTTGTCTGTGTATTAATTTTGGTGCCTCAAAATATTGAAGAATGTTGAACATTTTTGCAGTATATGTTTTCGGCGTTGCACTTTGTTGGCTCTCTGCCCACTTGGATTACAGTTCAGTAAAGTTGGAAAGATATTCACAGATTCGGACTTCCCGGATCAATAAGTCATAAGCGAAACGATGTTAAAGCACAAACGCTGCATAATTCCCACCGTAGTAAGGTTATCATCAATATGATTCGTCCTCTGTGACGGACACAGAACATTGGTGTCTATGTACAGCCTGCTGTGAAACGAGTGCGCAGGGACCGTCTACAAAGTGCAACACCGAAAAGAGATATTACACAAATATTCAATAACTTCTCTCAATTACTGTATATTCTCGCCAAAATCATGTCACAGGACCAGGGTCTCCTGCTGGCTATGCTACAGTACTTAGTTCAGATAAAACATGTTCTAATACTTGTCCCTAAACACCTTAGATATACATTATCTCATGATATAGCTGTGCTAGACGACACTGCCCTTGCTTCCAATGAAACAGTCAGGAACTTGGGAGTGATCATCAATCCTGATTTCTCCTTTAATTCTCACTTAAAACAAATTTCTAGGACCGCCTTCTTTCACTTGCCTAACATCTCAAAAAGATGCAGAAAAACGAGTCCACGCCTTTGTTACATCCAGACTTGATTATTGCAATTCCTTATTGTCAGGCTCCAGCAGTAAGTCGTTAAAGACTCTGCAGCTTGTCCAAAATGCTGCAGCACGTGTCCTGACAAGAACCAGGAAAAGAGACCACATTTCTCCTGCATTAGATTCACTACACTGGCTTCCGGCTAAATCTAGAATAGAATTTAAAATTCTCCTCCTCACCTTCAAGGCCCTTAATAATATGGCACCATTACACCTCAAAGAGCTGATAGTACCTTATCACCCCACTAGAGCACTGCGCTCCCAGAATTCAGGCTTACTTGTCGTCCCTAAAGTCTCTAAAAGTAGAGTAGGAGCCAGAGCTTTCAGCTATCAAGCTCCTCTCCTATGGAATCATCTCCCACTTTCAGTTCGGGAGGCAGACACCATCTGTACGTTTAAGAGAAGCTTAAAACCTTCCTTTATGATAAAGCTTATAGTTAGAGCCGGTCCAGGCTTGTCTTAGACCTGCTCTTAGTTATGCTGCTATAGATCTAGAACAACAGTCTAGAACTTTTTAGGCCACGCAGCCCCTTCTACATCCCGACCGGTTTCACGTAGCCCCAATCCCCCACACCTTCAAAAACAGTTCAGTAAAGTTGGAAAGATATTCACAGAACCATCGCTGCATAATTCCCACCGTAGTAAGGTGGACAACGGGCTACAGGACAGTTTTCATCAATATGATTCGTCCTCCGTGATGGACACAGGACATTGGTGTCTATGTACAGCCTGCTGTGAGACGAGTGCGCAGGGACCGTCTACAAAGTGCAACACCGAAAAGAGATATTACACAAATATTCAATAACCTCACTGTAATACTGTATATTCTCACCAAAATCATGTCACAGGTCCAGGGAGTCCTGCTGGCTATGCTTCAGTACTTAGTTTGGGAAAATGGTGTTTCGTATAATTTTGGGAAATATTTATTATGAAAAATATTCAATAACTTCACTGTAATACTGTATATTCTCACCAAAATCACGTCACAGGTCCAGGGAGTCCTGCTGGATATGCTACAGTACTTAGTTGGACAACACCTGTCAAAAGTGATTCTATATGATCTCACTTATTGGTCATAAAAACAAAGGGAGGTTCACAACTAATTATTTCGATAAAATGTTTTGATTGTGGGACTGTAATGAAACAATAAACTGTTCAGTGTGAAACCCACTTTTCAACTACTGACCCCTGGGAGGGGCTCCTACACCAAACGCTCAGCCTTCTCAGAAGAAGTAGTTTAGATGATAAAATGGATTATGTGTCTGAGTCATTTCTGTACGTCAATTCAAGAAAATATGAAATAACATTAGGTTCTGGTTTGTGGAAAGCAAATATGGCACCTTCTTACATGGCTTCAATGTTGAAGAGATTCTGATTAAAATTCAACAAAATTGAGAAATACATTTTCCATTTGTATTGCATAACCATCAAGGGTCTCCTTGTGTTTGACGTGTAGTTGGTGTCCTCTGTTCAGTCCAAAATAAAAAACAGATATGACCAGAAATCGGTGTTGAGAAAGTTCCAGCCTGGTGATAACTTTCTGGTTTTGATTAATGCTATCACCAAACCAGATTCTTTTCCGCTGCCATGGATTGAGGACTCTGTTGATTGTGTGGGTTCGGCAAAATTTGTAACAAAACTTGATCTGCTTAAGAGGTATTGAAAGGTGCCCCTGACTCCTCACCCCACAGAAATGTCTGCGTTTATGACACCAGATTATTTTTTGCAGTATAAGGTAATGCCTTTGACCTCAGGAACGCCCCTGCCACATTCCAGCGACTTATGTCTGAGGTGCTCTCTGGTGTTTCAAATTGCGAGGCATATCTAGATGATGTTGTGGCCTATTCCTCTACCTGGGCTGAGCATGTGGCAACCTTAACAGAGATTTTCAGCCATTTGCGTGATGCTTCCCTAACTCTAAATCTAACAAAGTATGAGTTTGGGAAAGCAGTGGTGACATATTTGTGCAAGAAAGTCGGACAAGGTCAGGTGTGTCCAGTCAATGCAAAAGTGCAGTCAATTGTAGATTTATCAGCGCCCCAGACCTGACGGGTCCGTTTTTTGGGGATGTGTGGGTACTATCGTGGATTTTTCAAAACCTTTGCGGATATCGTTACTCCCCTGAGTAACCTGTCCAGTCCCTCTAAGCCCTTTGTGTGGACTTCTTGGTGTCAGGAAGCTCTTGAGTCTGCTAAGGCTCTTCTTTGGAGCGCACCTGTTCTTGCCTCTCCAGACATTCTGAGTCCCTTCAAACTTGATGATGATGCTAGTGGTCGCGGGGCTGCTGCAAGAAGATGTTTGCGGTGTGGACCACCCAGTCTGTTTCTTCTCTAAGAAGTTCAACAAACATCAAGTGAGTTACAGTACAATTGAGAAGGAAGCATTAGCTTTATTCCTGGCCCCTTCAATACTATGGGCCTGATCTACTAAAGGTTTGCGCGTATAAAAACGTGTGCAAACTTGATTTCACCCGCAAAAAAACATGCAAGGCGAACTGCTAACGGTGCACACTGAGGATTGCGTGCAGAATAACACATGCTGTCCATTTAGTAAGTTTGCCTTAATGAATATGCAATATCGGGCGTTTCTACCCCAGTGCGCAAAATATTGGGAGGAGTAGATGCAAATACTTCACACGCATTGTGATTTACAAAGCCTGAAAATAATTGCGGTTATTGTGACTGCATCTATATTTAATACGTTTGAAAGGTAGGTGCCAATCGGCACAGCGTTATGCACAGATGGCTGCAGTTATTATGGTGAGGAGGAGACGGCATGGAAGAGGACAGAGAGAACAGTTTTTTTTAACTGAAAGCGAACTGCACCTGCTGCTCAATATTGGTCAAAGGCATCTCTTCCACCGGCCCCCAACCTGTTCTATTTGCAAAGGTTTTATTATGAGCTATTTTTTCTTTTGTTCTTCTTCTTATGTCCTGCCATCTTCTCTTAATTTCATTGGTTGTTCTTTTTGTTTTACCCACAGCATTTACTTTCTTGCAGATACTCTCCCATATCGCGTTTCTTTGAGTTATATTATTTTTCTTTGCTGTAGCTCAACAACATGTTTGTTTGCCTCTTCCACTAACACCTCCAATTCCATGGCATTAAATCTCGTTCTGTTATAATGCACACGCAATTTAGCACTCTTTATATGGGATCTTAGTAGATCAGGCCCTTTGAGGTTTATGTCGGTTCCACTCCACTGCCTGTTGCTGTGTATTCGGACCACAACCCCTTAGTGATCCTGTCCCAAATATGTAACAACAACCAGCCTTTAATGCATTGGTCTCTGCAGAACTTTAATATTAAAATTTGGCACAAGAGAGGGAAAGATAAAGTTATGGCTGATGCGGTTTCGTGTTCGCTATGAAATTGAACATTTCTTTAGGGGAGAAATGTTCGATCTTTGGGTCTTCTGGGAGTTGTTACGACTCTGAGGTTGTATGAAATGTCCTAGGCATTGGTGAATTTGCTATAATCTACTTTACGTTGTGGATCTCTCTCTTTCTCTCTCTGCTGTGGTGCCTGTGTGTGATGGGCTGCAGGTGTGTTTGGCTCAGTGACTGACTGAGTGAATGATTGACTGTGTGTGTGTGTGTGTAGGTTTGCTTCCAGGGAGCCGATTAATTCCAGCCTCCAAGCTTGCAGGTTAAGATGCCGGATTCCCCCAGCTCCTGCGATCTCTCCTCTTGCCACTGCCAGCCAGAATGGTACCTTGTGAAATGTGTTAAGATCTGTTACTTGATGTACCAGCCCGGTTTGGTAGGTGGGTAGCATCTTTGTTTAACCCTTGTTTTCTACTGTTTTTTGGATTAGGAGTTAGGTTAGTACCTTGTCTTTTTGTTTCCTTAATTCAAATAGGTACGAATCGGTTGCTTGCCGTTTTGGCCCACCCTGAACCAAAAACAGAGTTGAATAAACCTTTAAACCGGCTGCAATAATTTGTTGCTGGTGGTTCTTGGGAGCTGAGAAGAGGGGAGACTCATTCATCAGCTGAGTTTTCACCTGGGCTGGGTCATAACTGATGTCATAAATGCATGTCCCCAGGTCCTTGCATGATGCCACCACTCTAAAATCGTTCTTTTTCTTCTTTGTTCAGTTTATTGGCGGGTGCTAACCAACATCAAGGTGCATTACCGCCATCTACTGTGTCCTCTTCTTCTACTTCCTCTCCGCCTGGCCAGCGGGCCGCCTTGGTAATCAGATTTTTCACTTCAGGTGGTCCCACTCTGGAAGCCCAACATAGACTCCCTTTATAAATCACCTTGAAATTGATTGCCACCTGCCAATAAAGAAGAAGAAGAAGAAGAAGAAGAAGAAGAAGAAGAAGAAGAAGAAGCATTTTTGCAATTCTCTGCCTTTTAGCTAAGATCAATTTTGAAGAAGAAAAAAGTATTTTTAGGGGGTATGAAGTAATGAAAAGGGAAAGAGAAGTACAGCAGTAGATGGCAGTTATGCACCTTGATGTAGGTTGCCAGATGCAAATCAACCCAATAAAGAAAGAAGAAAAATCCGAAAATTGTACAAAACATTAAGGATATTTGGGAAAAAGTTGTATACAAGAAGATATGTTCCTCATTAGCTGAACGATAATGATTGAATGATATCGATGCATACAATAACAAAATCGATCTTCTGTCTGGGAGCGAGGGGGAGTTACACTCACTTGTTCTATAGTTGTATACATTATGTGTTCAGTTCTATATAGAGCTTATATATGACACAAGTTAACTGCCATATTTTGTAAAATGTATACTTCAATAAAAAAAGACTCGGCTCACTGACATCACACGGGAAGTAGAGTGTCCTCTACGGTACTATTTAGTCTCTATGTGTCTTTATGTAATAATCACAGCCCACTCGTGGTTTCTACTGTGTCCAACGTCTTTATACACAGTCTGTGTACAACCACCGTCCTGGGCTGTGTCAAGTCAAACAGCGACACACAGGAAACAAGACTTGTCAAGTACTCCTCCAAAATAAGACGTTTGCTCCTGTGCCTCTGACGACGATGCCTTCGCTATGGGTTCAATTTTATTTTAGTAATATAATACAAAATTTATTCTTATATTAATGTAACATGTCATGATTGTTTAATGATGCCTTTGTGAATTTCATACAATGTGGATTTATACGGTGAAAATTACAACAGGAAGTCGCGTTGGTTTCCCGTTTTCTTCGTCGGACACACGCTCCATTCATCGTCGGATCCGTATTTGCCAGCGTCCGGGGACTGGCGTCGTGTGTCTGAGCTGCTGTTGAGGCAAACATGTCGGGCTCCATTTCCCCGCCTGCCCCGTCGGAGGTTGTTGGTACGGAGGGCTGTGTCCCCCCTGGATACAAGCCTTTCAAACCCGAGGAGCACGGCCTGGAGCGCGGCTTCCGTCTCACAGCCTTCTCGGACCTGAAGGGATGAGGCTGCAAGGTCCCGCAGGAGGCTCTGCTCAAACTCCTGGCGGGACTGGAGCCGGACCGGGCTGACGCGACACGGAAGGCCGGAGACCAAGCATCGGAGTTCGTCCAACAGTTGCCCGGGCCCCGACTCGGTGAGGATCACATTCGGAGTCAGCACAGATCGCTACTCATGCCCCGCACACCCTGTCAGGGCTTCTGGTTCACGTCAATTAGCTAGCGGAACTGCAGCTAACCCTGCTAGCTTGTGTTAACTATTTGCAGCTCATTTGATAGATTGGCAGCTTTGGGGGATACAACCAATCATTTAATTGTCCATACATATTAAACATGTGAACACTTCAACTAAATACATTGGTAAGTTGTCGCTAAGCTACTTCGTAAATGCGAATAATAGATAAAAACGAGGACACGAGTCCTGTGAGTCGTCGAGTTACTAATGTGTAAGCATGATTCAGCAGAAATAATTCATGGCAATAGCATTGGTACATTGAGTTCAAAGGTCATGTCAATGAGTGTCATAAGCCTGAGTGAAGACACTGACATAACGTCTTGCACAATCCCTCCTCTGGTGCTTATGTATTCTTTTATATTTCATCTTTGTTAACTATTTTTTAGATATTCTTTATATGTATATTTACACAAATACACCACAGCAAATTTCTTGTATGTGTAAACCTGCTTGGCAATTAAACCTGATTCTGTGCCTAGTTCCATGTCTTTACAGGGGAAGAGTAAGTAGAAACACTGAGTAGCACAGAGACCTCTGTACCGTTCACACAATGCAATCCCATAAAACTGTCCTGTAATAAATACTACCTTTTAGTAAACAACACAAGTGCACACTCGTACAGCTCAAGTACTACAGAAGAAGTATTCTCACTCTTTAAGAATCTAAATAAATAGTTTTTGCAATGGTGCTGCATTGTCATCACTTGTCTCCCTCCTCCTCACTGTGGTGTGTTTCCAGGTGTGGGGATGGACTGCTGTGTGATTCCCCTGAGACATGGAGGACTCTCACTAGTCCAGACCACAGACTTTTTCTACCCTCTGGTGGAGGATCCCTACATGATGGTGAGTCACTGGCTGGTGTTTCCCTGCATGAGGCCTTCACACACGTCTCTCTAAGTGGATGAGGTCAGGAGGCAACACCAGGCCACTACTCTTATCGGTGTCACCTGTTAGATAAATACTAGACACAAAAACAGTAAAGCTTGCACAATTACTACAGAAAAATATCAGCCCACTCATAATCTTATGAAAAACTCTTTTAGATCTGAATGTGTCACAACAAACCTTCACTAAACATTCATTGAATTAATGTTAAAACCAAACAGACGGACTCACAGTTATACTTTGGCATGTGCATTTTAAAATCACCTTTAGTGTCAATTTGAATATGATCATGATAATGCATACTTGAGACACTATTCATTATGTAATATTGTACTTGGTTACTCAGGGCTCTGCGCTGTTTTCCCAAGGAGCATGTGTACTCCTAAACGAAAAGAATTACGAGCACACAAGAAATTTAGGCCCTCAATGAAAAAGGTGTGTGTGTGTGTGTGTGTGTGTGTGTGTGTGTGTGTGTGTGTGTGTGTGTGTGTGTGTGTGTGTGTGTGTGTGTGTGTGTGTGTGTGTGTGTGTGTGTGTGTGTGTGTGTGTGTGTGTGTGTGTGTGTGTGTGTGTGTGTGAATCAAAAGTTATGTTGAGTGTGTGTGTGCAGTTCTTCACATTCTTTCTCACTGCCGTTATTAGATAAGCACTACACCTGATAATAGTAGAAAGGAAGAGATTTGATATAATTCATGAGGTGCTGCAGAAACATTTGGTTCCAACCCGACTGTCCTTTTTCAAAAATAGAAATTTGTAAGATACAGAAACGGTGACAAAACTCTTGACCATTTTTTGCTCTCTGTCACTCTCACTGTCTCTGTGTGTCTCATTGTCCGTCTCTCAGGGCAGGATAGCTTGTGCTAACGTCCTCAGTGATCTCTACGCCATGGGTATTACAGAGTGTGACAACATGCTGATGCTGCTGAGCGTCAGCCAGAAGATGAATGACAAGGTAGTGCTATGTGTGTTCAAAGCTGGTTGCCAAAATGTCTTCATTTATTTAGTTATGCCACTGCTCTTTATCCTCTATTAATCTCACAGGTATATATGTCTATCTCTTGTCACGATTCAATACAGTCTGTATGTACGTGTACCACACAGGATCGTGAGCGAGTAATGCCGCTGATGATTCAAGGGTTTCGTGACGCAGCAGAGGAGGGGGGTACTTCTGTGACGGGTGGCCAGACTGTGATCAACCCCTGGATCATCGTAGGAGGAGTAGCATCAGTCGTCTGCCAGCCGAACGAGTTCATCATGTGAGTCATACACATTTTTGTTAACTGTGGATTAAATAAATCTCTCTTTTCAATTATTTGGTAATTAGTCTGTTTCTTTCATGGGATTTTTTGAAGACCAATTTAAAATCAGTTTTTTTTGTTGTCTCATGTAGTCCAACTTCAGTAGGTAGTTTATTTCTTTTCATAGAATGCATTTCATAAGCCCCTTACAGAATCTAGTTGACCATTCATTTCAGCCAGCACATAGAAGTTATAGCTTTCACTAGGGCTGCAACAACTAATTGATTTATAATCGATTATACAAACAGTTGGCAACTAATTTATTAATCGATTAGTCAGGTCTTTTATAATGCCCGGCACACATTGTGGCAGTGTCTCCTGAAGTGGGGGCAGTAAAGCAACCAATCCTGTGCCTTGTTAAGCTCAGGTGACGACGCTGTCTCCCCTCAGGAATAAACGTTTGAAAAATGGCAGCGACAAGCACTGCTAAGATGAAGCAGAAACAAGTCTTTACATTAAAGCCTTCAGAGACTGTTAGCTGCAAACTGTGTAAAGGTGACTTCACATGGGACAGCAGCATATCGCTGTGGCATGTCCCTGAAGAAAAAACATGAAGGAGCCATTCTTCTTCCTCCTCTTCGATAAATCCAAAAATGTATCGTTAGTTGCAGCCCTAGCGTCCACAGCCCAACACAGAACTCAGCTTGTCCTGTGGCTGTGTCTCCACAGCAGATATTTTGAAGTCATGTTCTGTTGCAATGTGTGCTCTCACATGAATGTATTCCACACACGCCAAATACATTTTCTAAAATAAAAGTATAATTTTAGGTAGTTATTATCACACCATTATGTATAAATTGTCACCAGTCCAGTTGATGGCAGCAACTGATCAGGATATTTTATCATCTTTGGGAGGAAGAGGAGATGCATTGTTTATGTTTATTTACAATCACTGGACTCTTTTATCAATATCAAATAAAGGCTAAGTAACAGTAACAGGGCCATAACAGCCACCTTTTAAAAATGTATTTGTTTGTTTTTCCAGGCCGGACGGTGCAGTACCAGGTGACGTCTTGGTCCTGACTAAACCTCTGGGGACGCAGGTGGCTGTGAATGCTCACCAGTGGCTGGATCAGGTTAGTCACTCAATTCAGTTCACATCAACACTATCTTGATCATTGTCATGAAATGGTGACATTTTCCTTCTCTGTATCTCATCAGCCTGAGAGGTGGAACAAGATCAAACTAGTTGTCACCAAAGAGGAAGTAAAAGAGGCCTATCAGGAAGCCATGTTCTCCATGGCAACGCTAAACCGCACAGGTACACTGCAATTTGTGGTCATGGTCATGTCCTGCAGTGCTCACTCACTGCACATGGAAATGTATTCATCATTTAATTTACATCTGAGAGGTTCTATTTGATGCCACACCTCTGATCTGAATTCACACTCAATAGCAAATAATAAATTGAACATGACTAACCTACAATTATTTCCGTAGATTTGGTCAATTTTTTGTGTTTGTGTCTCCAGCGGCAGGCCTAATGCACAAGTTCCAGGCCCACGCTGCAACAGACGTGACAGGTTTCGGGTTATTGGGTCATGCCAACAACCTGGCAGCACAGCAACGAAATGAGGTGGCCTTTGTCATCCACAACCTGCCAATCATAGCTAAGATGACTGCCATCAGTAAAGCCTGTGGCAACCTGTTCAACCTTATTCAGGGCACATCTGCAGAGACTTCTGGTATGAACACTGAGAGTAATGCACAATAAATGTTGTCGTGTCTTTCAATGAGCATGTTAACGATGCATTTTTTTCCCAAACAAAGTTGATTTGAAGTTTGATTTGAATGGTTGAAGTGATAATCTATATATTGACCTAAAATCTCTCTCTTCCTCCTCATCACTCAAGGTGGGCTGCTGGTGTGTCTACCCCGAGAGCAGGCGGCCAAGTTTTGTTCCGAGATGAAGAGCCAGAGCTCCGGAGCTGGAGGTTCAGGGGCGTGGATAATTGGAATCGTAGAGAAAGGCGACCGCCATGCTCGCATCATTGACAAGCCCCGCATTATCGAGGTTCCACCACGAGGAAGCCAGGCAGCAAATCAGGACAACAGCTCCACCAGCCCTTCTCCCAGCCCCAATTTGTCATAGACACTGTTGCTCCACTGACACTGGTCCTTCATGTGTGTGCAAGGGTGTGTGTGATGTTGCTGTCCATCTTGTCACCTTTTCAATCAAATTGCTAAGAGCACAGACAAAAATCACTTATCTTTTCCTGTGGGAGAAGACACTATTGATCCATCTTTGGAAGGAAATGTAAATCAGGGTGGTATGCTGTACTCACCCTCCCCACCCCATTTTATTTAGATTGACACTTTTCCTTCAACCATGGTGACTTTATATAATTTATCTGAATGCAAAATAAGAAACTATTCTTGAGGAAAATCATTCCACATCAATCTTTCCAAATTCACTTAGTGATGAAAATTGAGTGTAAATGTGTGTGTTTGAATATTTTATCGTGTGACTGGGGTGATTTGTAGTGGGAAAGTGGAGCAGAGGTTTTTCTTGACTTTTTTGGTAATGTCATGTTGATGAATGTATAATGTGGAGAAAAAAAGGTTCATTGGCCCCGGCACCTGGCTCTGCCCACACGGCCCAAAGGAAGGCTTGAGCAGCTTCCTTTGGACCAGCTGGGTGGTGCTCAGAATGTCTCTTTGTCAGCTGATTGGCCGTCCAGCACTAAGTCCCTCCCACCTTTCCTTATTAATGAAGTTCTACCTTTTAAACCCCGGCCAGCGGGGACAGGTGGAGTGGATGTTTGCCTTTGGATTGTGGTCGGACCTGCTGGAGGTCTTAAGCTGCATTTGTAGATTTCCTTTTTCATAATCAATAAAACCATCATCAACTCAGAATGAAACACTGTGCTGTCTGTAGTGGGAACAAATTTTCACTTATAAGAAAGAGTTGGCAGGAGTGCTACTGGTGTCCCTCAAACCACTGGTGCTCATGGAAGGGTATACATTTGTATGAGTTTAATGAGAGAAAATTGCAGGTCATTCTGGTTTTTATGGCCTTTAAAGATGCTTGAGGATTAGGTAGTTTATTACTTTGTTCTGGTTTTATTGACCAGTACAACTGGGTATCATCCTCATTGCAATGAAAATTTACAATGTTTATATATATATATATATATATATATATATATATATATATATATATATATATATATATATATATATATATATATATATATATATATATATATATATATATATATATATATATATATATATATATATAAAGTGAATAAAATTGGACTAAGAACAGAACCCTGAGGAACCCTATGATTAACTTTAGTGCGCTCAGATGACTCATTGTTAATTTGTACAAATTGGAATGGATCTGATAAATAAGTTCCTTTAATGCCCATTAACTTTTCCAGTCTGTAGTAAGATGTGATGGTCAATGGTATCAACAGCTGCACTAAGATCTAACAAGACAAGGACAGAGACAAACTCCTCATCTGAGGCTTAAAGGTAATTTGTGACTTTGCCAAAACTGTCTCTTTGCTGTGATGAGCTCTAAAACGTGCCTGAAAGTTTTCATTTACATTATTGTTCTGAAGCAGCTGATTAGCAGCAACTTTCTCAAGGAATTTTGGTTTTCCTGAGATGTCACATTCACAACAAGGTGAAACATGTGTTTTGAGAGGTCACAGTGACCTTGACCTCAGAACACCATATTTTAATCAGGTCATCTATGAGTCCAAGTAAATTGTGCCTGGTGTAACGGAATTCCCTACGGTTATTACCGACATCGCATTTACAGCAACGTGAGGTCACCGTGATATTGATTAATTAGTTCATCTTTGTGTCCAAGTGACTATTTGTGCAAAAAACTTGACCAAATTCTCATTAGTTTATCTTTAAGTCTATGTGAATGTTTGAAATTTGAAAACATTCCCTCAAACTGAGCTTATGTTGTTCAAGTAAACGTATTTTGTACTGCTGTTGTGTACTACACCACATAACATATTATTTACTATTAGTACATAACTACTAATCCTTGAGTCAAGTGATTGTTTGTGCCTATTGTGAAAGGATTCCCTTAAGGTGTTCTGAAGATATGCGTTCTTTGTGACCTTTAACCACCAAAACATAGTCAGTTAATCCTTGAGTCCAGTGAATGTTTGAACCAAATTTGAAGAAAATCTGTCAAGTTGTTCTTGAGATGTCCTGTTCACAAGCGTGGGACGGACGAAAGTACGGACAAACCCAAAACATAATGCCTCCGGCCACTGGCTGTCGTTGGCATGGAGGCATACAATTGTTTTATTAATAGTGGGATTCGACAGTGTATTTACAAAGAAAACATATTGAAGTAATCTGAATCTCCAAGCACACAAGGTTTTAACTGTTTCTGCTTTACCATATCTGGTAATTCCAAGTTCTAAATGTCAAAAAGAAAGTCTGCTCAGTCTATTTGGTTCAGTCATTGACTTACAGGATATCTGCAGTCCACCTGACATGTCATCTAGCTCGCTTTGAAGTCCACAGCAGCAAAGGTGTCTGTTAAGGCCCCCCAAGCTGATCTGCATCAAGTCTCTTCAGTTGCACTGGTCCTCTTCTGATGTTATGTATATTTGATTTCATGCTGTGTGTCCAATGATAGCTAACCCCGTAGCTATCCAACTGTCCAGCTCACGCATGTTCAAACGTCTTTTGGATGATGGAACATGGATCCAACGCTGTGGTCATATCATCGTCATTGATGTGGCAATTTCAACTTTTAGCTGAAAAATAAAACAGGGTGCCCGGGCTGACTTTTTAAAGTCTAAATAGATTCGCAGTTAGCAGACAACTACAATACAGTGTCTCTGGGCTGTGTAAAAAAAACTAAACATAAAAGTTGGACATTAGATTACACACAACTGAACAGTGTCCTGGTGAGGACAGCTGCTGTCTGACGTTTTACCGAAGTTCTCACATGTATGATCCGGTAGGAATCCATCAGCTGCAGTGTCTTCTAACTTGACCTCAGGAAGCTGCACCTCAGACTTTTGGAAGAGTAACCGATTACACAGGCAGCAAACATGTATGAGGCCTTGTCTGATCTCATCTTGAAACATATCCGACGCCTCCTCCACAGAAATCCCGCTCTTCCTCTCAGCCATCAGTGTCTCCAGGTACTTCCATCGGTCACCCATCAGGCGTTTGGCTGCCTCCTCCAGGGTTTCCCAGGTTCGCTGCACATTCCTCCTGTTCCGACGAGTGGCCCCCTGCCCTGCTCCTCCAGAGGCTCTGGCTCGCTGGGTGTTTCTCTTGTTGTGTTGTGGTTGTTGTCGTTGTTGAACGGTCATTGTCTCTTGTTTTCTCCTGGCACGGACCCGTCGCATCTTGTCTCTGTTGTCAGCGAGGCGGACCTCTCTCTGCTCCGGTGTTTCCGAGGCTCGGACCTGTTTCATGTATCTCCTGAGATGATCCAGACGGACCTCTCTCTGCTCCGGTGTTTCACTGGCTATGGCTTCTCGCATTTTCAGTTTCCTTTCTCTCCGGCGCTGTTCCCAACTTTTCTTACGTGTTCGCATGATTCTTCTCTCCCTTCGTTTGATGGATAATGATTCAGGTAAAGAATGATGTCACTAGTCAGCCTGTCGATGCCTCTTCGTTCTTTTTCTTTTGATTTTTTACGATGGTTGTAATAACTTCTTGGTGTATTACCGCCACCTCCTGGACTGGAGTGTGGATCTGAATGATTTTTAATCTATACTTCACTCTTCTGGCGAGTCCTGTTTTAGCCAAATAATAATCTTAATAATAACATTACTATTATTAATATATATATATTTGTTCTGAAGCACCTGGTTAGTGACAACTTTCTTAAGGATTTTAGAAAGAAAGGGAAGGTTAGATAACGATGTGAAGTAGGCTAAACCTCCAGCTTCAGAGTGGGTTTAATTACGGCTGTCCCAAAGGATTGTGGTACATAGCCTGATGATAATGATAGATTGATTGTATTCAGTAAAGTGGGATGAAATTATGAATGAATTTCTTTGAGGAGCTTTGATGGAATGAGGTCTAAAAGACAAGTTGCTAGTTTAGAAGATGAGATCACTGAAGTAAGCTTATCGAGGTTGATCTAAGAGAAGGATTTTCAGCTGCTTCTGAGATTTCTGTGCTTGAAGATACATCAGCATCAATTGAAGGCCGGAGATGGTGAATTTTGTTTAGAATCGTTACAATTGTATCCTTAGAGAAACGTATTAAGTCATTTATTTAAGAGTTGGAGGAATACTGAGTTAAATAGAGCCATGACTCTAACAGCCTGGCTACAATTCTGAAGAGAAACATAGGGCTGTTTTTATCTTCCTCTTATTAATGCAGAGGCAGCTCTGGCATTGCAGAGGGCCTTCTTACATATGTTAAGACTATCTTTCCAGGCTAGGCGAATTATATCAAGATTGTTGGAGCACCACTTCCTTTCAAGTTTTCATTTAGCTTTCTTTAAGTCACGCTTGTTGGAATTATACCAAGGAGCTAATTTCCTATGTTTTACAAGTTGAAATAATAAAATTATTTCATTAAATGTAGCCACAGCAGTATCGGATAGACATCTAGAAACTGAGTTTTTAATTGCCATGTAGGTGAACAATGGCACATTATAGGTTACTAAATTATGGTCTCATATGAGGATTTTGTGGAAGCACTATTTAATGTTCAATTTTGACACCATATGATAAAACAAGGTCAATGGTGTGGTTAAAACAATGAGTGACTTCATGTTCGGACTGAAACCAATGGAGTCTACTATTGAAATAAATGCAGCACTAAGCTATCATTATCAGTGTTCGCATGAATATTAAAATCATCTACAGTAATTACTTAATCTGATTTAAGGACTGGGCTTGACAAAATCTCAGACAATTCTGTCAAAAAAAAGGGAAAAGATCCAAAGGTGAAAACCTAAAATCTGCAACAAAAAAATATCAAAATTCTATCAAATATCAAAATATTTACGACAAAGACAAATTAACATTCTATTCAAAAGAATCCCAGAACCGAATAAAATCATATTGAAATAAAAAATAATAATCCTACACTGACTCTTACTTTGAAAACACAGTTTTTTTTCAAAGCTCAAGATCAAAATTATATCAAGTTGATCAAATTAACCATTTAATCTACCTACTAATTCCACAAACATCTGTCTGACGTTGGAACGCATATCTTGTGAACTGTTCATCTAATCGACTTCACAGTCGGCATGTGTATTCTTAGTGGTCATGGGAAGTGCAGTGCCGAGTTTGGTGTGATTTGGACACATTCAAATTGAATTAATAAGCGACCAGTGTTCTGCAACGGTCAGTGTGTGTGTTGTTATTCCCCATCACATGACATCATATGATGGGGAATAACAACTTTCTGACCCTATACAATACCCAAAATTTGAAAACTTATCAAGTAGTGTTTATTAATAAAGGAATGTGACAATACATTTACAAAGAAAAGATTTGAGTACACAAGTTTTAAACTATTTCTATTTATAGTGTTTTTTATATTTAATTTTTGTTTCCTATTTTCTATATTTATAATTGCACATATACACCACAGCAAATTCCTTGTATGTGTAAACCTGCTTGGCATAAAACCCAATTCTGATACTGTAAGTCATATGCTAATTCTAAGTTGTAAATGTCAAGAAGAAAGTCTGCTCAGTGTATTTGGTTCATTCATGATTTACAGGGTATCTGCAGTCCACTGTTTCAAAGCAGGTCATCTGGTGCACTTTGAACTCCGCAGCAGGACTGGGATCTGATGAAGGCCCCTGTGAGCTGATCTGCATCAAGTCTCACCACCGTGACTTCTGACCCCTCCTATTTTGTGATGAATATTTTCAGTTCATGCTTTGCTCTCATGGATAGCCAACAGCAAATCAATCCAACTGTCCAGCTCACGCGTGTTTAAAGTTGTGTCTGTAGCACAACATCAGTTCAGGCTCCAGCCCCCTCCCCCACAGGCTCAGCCCCTGCGACCCTCTGACCCAAACCAGGTGGGAACATGGGTCCAGGCATTTTCAACCTTTTGGATGAAAAATAGAACAGGGGCTGACTTTTTGAATTCTAGATGTTTTCAGTTAGCAGACGAAGACAATACAGTGTCTCGAGGCTGAGTTAAAAAGTTTTACATTATACTACAGACAACTGAACAGTGTCCTGGTGAGGACAGCTGCTGTCTGACGTTTTACCGAAGTTCTCACATGTATGATCCGGTAGGAATCCATCAGCTGCAGTGTCTTCTAACTTGACCTCAGGAAGCTGCACCTCAGACTTTTGGAAGAGTAACCGATTACACAGGCAGCAAACATGTATGAGGCCTTGTCTGATCTCATCTTGAAACATATCCGACGCCTCCTCCACAGAAATCCCGCTCTTCCTCTCAGCCATCAGTGTCTCCAGGTACTTCCATCGGTCACCCATCAGGCGTTTGGCTGCCTCCTCCAGGGTTTCCCAGGTTCGCTGCACATTCCTCCTGTTCCGACGAGTGGCCCCCTGCCCTGCTCCTCCAGAGGCTCTGGCTCGCTGGGTGTTTTCCGTGTTGTGTTGTGGTTGTTCCTGCTGTTCGGTGACCATCTTCTCTCTTTTTTTCCTCGCAAGAACCCGTCGCATCTTGTCTCTGTTGTATGCGCGGCGGACCTCTCTCTGCTCCGGTGTTTCCGAGTCTCGGACCTGTTTCCTGTATCTCCTGAGATGATCCAGGCGGATCTCTCTCTGCTCCGATGTTTCACTGGCTATGACTTCTCGCATTCTTAGTTTCCTTTCTCTCCGGCGCTGATCCCAACTTTTCTTACGGGTTCGCATGATTCTTCCCTCCCCTCGTTTGATGGATAATGATTCAGAAGGTCTTCTTCTGCTTCTGCCTCTGCTTCGTCTTCTTTTCCTTGTTTTGATTTATTTATGGTGGTTGGTAACCAACTTCTCGGTGCATTACCGCCACCTTCTTGACTGGAGTGGGGATTCGAACGATACCTCACGTATTCTCCACTCCTCTGATGAACCCTGTTTTATCATAAAAAGAAAACATTGCTTGATCTCCTTCGTGTCAAGAGTTCGAGTTATGTTTATTTTGGCTGAATTTTAAATAGTTTGACTTTAGTTTAGTTTATTGTGAACGTTTTTAAAAGATGAAATAAATATATTGGAAGAAAAAAAAATCACAGAATAGACAATCAGCAACCCAAGACTAGTAGAAAACAAAATACATAGCTAAATAAATATTCAGCAACAACAATGAAAACATGGATTAACATTTAATTTTCTGTCTGAAAAGGAGGAAGAAGTAACCTGCTTGTCTTGTCTTCCTGCTGTTCTAAATGATTAAACAAAAGTTACAACTCTCATCCATCTGTCCACTACATCACTGTTGTCTTCTCCTCTTCTCACGTGTGTCAACATGCTTTCCATTCCTCTTCTTGTTTTCTGCACCTCTCATAAACAGTGTCTTTGTAGATCTTATTAAACTGTCTGAGAGTTTTACTTTGTTTGTTTGTATGTTACCAGGAAGTAGATGTTTATTGCTTTGTACATTATTTGTGTCATCATCAGATCTATGAGTTTCAATGCATATAAAACAGATTATTAGTGTGTTCCCAACATCCGACATCATGTACGATCCTTATTGCTCTTTTTTTTGTAGTATGCACAGTGGTTGCAGGGTGATCTCCGCAATGGAATGAATACATTAATTACGTAACGTACGAAAGTTTGGACCCAATTCTCGGGACATCCTCTGGATGTCATGACTCAAAATGGCTTTAGTGTACAATGAGTCATGTAATGATGTAATAATAACTACCTTGTACTTGGTAATAATTTAGTAATAACTGCTGAGTAGTTATGTAATATCGTAATAATAACTACTTTTTACTAAAAAATAATGTAGTAATAACTATGGGGACTGCGTTTGCACTCTCTCCTGCTCATTATGTTCAATTGCAATAAATGCCAGTCAGCTGACACTGGGCCAACTTTATAGGTTTTATTTCAGTGCATGTTTGGATTAATACAATTATAACCATCAGGAAAAGATACATTGTCTAGTACAGAAACTATAGAACCACCTGTAGCACCAGATTTACATTATACCACTTTTCTTCTATAGATCTTTCTGAACTGACTTCACTAGTTTTTTCCTCTTAACCATTAACTCGTCTATTAGACCCTATCCCAACTAGACTTTTTAAGGAAGTTTTTTCTATAATTGATGGTTCCATATTTAATCAGATGAATATGTCTTTGTTAACCGGCTACGTACCACAAGCTTTTAAGGTAGCGGTAATTATACCTCTGCTTAAAAAGCCCACTCTTGATACAGATGTTTTAGCTAATTAAAGACCAATATTAAACCTGCCTACATAAACGCAAATGTGCAAAAAGTTATTTTCTGTTAGAAATAGAATGGATGGTGGAGAGACGTGAATTAGGATTATGGATTTCTGAAAATAAAATACATCTAGTCTGGTCAGTGTACAGTGGAAGAAGCTTGGAATTCTTCAGAGATGTCTGAAAAACATATAAACTAGATTAGATGGTTTAATTTGAAAGTGTCTGGTATGGTTTAAGTCCTAAGGGATACGCGACTGTTGTGTTGGTGAATGATGGAGTGTTATTCCCATTCCAACCAGCCGAGGGCAGTATGCGACAACATACAGAGGCATGATGCAGAAGAAGACGAAATCCGGAAGTGAGCGCGCTGTGTAAACAAACCAGTCAACCCAGCAGGTCCCGTGTCTGATGTATTGAACGGTAATGTTCGTAGAAGTAACACAGGATTGAGTTAACAATAGTGATATGCAGCAAGTGCCTTTTAGGTTTATTACGTTGAAACGATAACCTTGACTCTGATTTGCACGACAAAAGCCTGGCTTATTCTCCTCTGGTGTGTGAGCCTGACTTACTCTCATTATATCATTAATAATTCCGATAAAGCCTGACTCTGGTCTGTAGTATTCACTATACTAAATCGAATATTTTTTAACATGTAATACCACAAAAATTATAATTAATATTAAGGATAAAAACCTGACTTTAGATAGTTTGGTTTATTCTCTTCTGGTCTCTGATAAGAGCCTCACTTACTGTTTTCATGTTTGTAATAAATTTGATAAAAGCCTGACTTATTCTCTTTAGGTGTGTAATACCTGTGATAAAAGCCTGAATTACTCTCAATTCAATTTTAATTGTATAGTGCCAAATCATAATATACATTATTTCAAGGCACTTTACATAGAAGGTCAAGGTTGGTTATAACTTTGATAAAAGTCAGACTTATACTCCTCTGCTTTGTAATTATTTTGTATGAACCTGTTAAATGTTTATTGTCTTCATGTCAATCAAACGTCAGCAGGCTCTCTAGTTGTTTTTTGTTAAGTGAACTAATGTTTAATGTTGTGTGTGATCTAATTTCCAGCATTGTGTGTTTTCTTTATTAGTGTGCGGGCTGTCTGTGGCCACCATGCCTTATTTGGGCAGTGAGGACACAGTGAGGGAGCTGAGGAGAGCTCTTTCCAACCCCAACGTTCAGTCTGACCAGCTGCGATACAGGAACACCATCCTCAAAGTCATCAGGTAGCTGACGGACATATGTGTCTAAATCTGTCTTAAAATATGGTGAAATCTTCATCTGAATTACAATAATAAAAAAACTCAATCTGTTTAAAATAACAACACACAAATAATTGTATCATTCTTGCCCACACTAAACACACTATTCAAAACTTCACAGTGTAGGTTGTATAATGCATGTGAACCCCTCGGCTAATGACATCAACAAAAGATCTCAAGACACTTTACATAGTAAGGTTGAGGTTTGAGAAAAATGGGGTCGAGAGGAGAGGTTGGTTGAAAAGAGGGGAGAGAAGAGAGAGACAAGGGGGGTGAGTTGACATGCATAAAGCTGGAAAGAGTTACACATTCATCTCAAAGAGAGATATATTCATGTCCACATGGAGAAAAACAGATTAACTGTCTATAGGTGGATTTATTTCTTCAACTACACTCCCTAGAAGTGGGCACTCGGATCAGTGAGGTAAAAAAAACTGCCCAGAGTATCAGCTAAAGGCTAAAACACTGGGGCTGATCAAAATCTCCATTCTTGAGGTTATAAATTATGGACAGTGGAAGCAGCTGCTCTCCCAAAAAATATCACTGCACCTGAAGTTGGCCAAACATTGAACATTCTCAAGAGAATCCTTTTGCAAACCGTTTTCAGACATGAAATCTGGAGAATGTCTGCAGAATTCGAACCGGAGTTTGCCTTTCACACATGAACAATGCAGCAGGAGATTCTCTGCTCAGAAGTGTTCAGGTGAGAGGTGGTGCAGCAGGCAGAGGCAGAACATAACGTATTCATTCCACTGCAGAGATCACATGTTTTTGTTTACAGCAAATGGACACCGGCAACGGCCCTTATCATGTAAAAGCTCTCTTGACATCTTCGTCAGCATCTTCAACTTGCATGGCTCCGCTTTTTATACGATATTTTGTCTGTGTAAGAAACATCATTAACACACCACTTGCTCAGGGTGAATCCTGAGGAGAATCTCCTGCTGTTTTCTCACAAGGGCTTATTGGGTCATTTCAAGTTTTTACCATGGAGCTGGCTGGAGAAACTCTGCACTCACTGATAACCTGTCAGAATTTGAGTAGTTAAAAGGTCTGAGGGCACAGTGAAAATGATACTGAATGAGACATGATATCTCAAGTCTGCCTTTAGGGAAGGGCAGTCCTTCTAGTTTATATTTCGTTCAATAGCCATTTTATGAGGTAAACTGAACATACATTCCACTCTTATGATGTCTACAGATTTTCAAATGATTTTTTTTCTTCAAATTCTGCATTCCCATTTTAAAAGACATTTTATTTCTATTTCAAATGAACCTTTCATATATATGCAGAGGCCAGTCATCTTCTCTTTCAGAAAATAGTCCCCTAAATATAAAAAGAGTACCTTGGATTTGGTAACTTCATATCTTGAGGTATCTTGACGTCCACACCATAATTACCTTAAGGGTTAACAGTGGAGTCTGGTTGTCTTTTTCCTGGTGCTTACACTGTTTAATTCAAGGCCTGTGGGCTTCTTCATAGTTATGAAGTGGAAAACTAACAAAGCACATTGTCTTTTTTCTGTCGTGTACATGTTTTTTAAAATCTTTTGTATCAGTGTCACATTTTCTTTATTCTCTGGTGCACACACACACACACGTTACTCATTTTATTCCCACCTCCCTTTCTCTGTCTCAGGGCAATGTCGCAGGGTGTGGATGTATCCGGCCTGTTCAGCGAAATGGTCAAAGCATGTGCCACAGTAGACATAGTCCAGAAGAAACTGGTCTATGTCTTCCTGTGTTCCTATGCCACTTTAAACCCAGAGCTGTCTCTGCTGGTCATCAACACACTGAGGAAAGATTGTCAGGATCCCAACCCCATGGTCCGCAGCCTGGCCCTGAGGAATATGACCAATCTCAGGTGAGGTGTTACACAACATTAGTACATCTCATTACATCAGCCTGTTGGCCTTCTGATTGTGTGTCTGTGCCTTCCAGGTTACCCAGTCTGGTGGAGTACGTGGAGCAGCCACTGACAGCAGGACTGAGGGACAGAGCAGCTTGTGTGCGGCGGGTGGCTGTACTTGGCTGGGCCAAGCTACACAATCTTCAAACCAACTCTGAGATAGGTAGGGTGGATGACGGCTTTACTGTGTCTGTCTGTCACCGACATTCAGCCACAGATTTGGGGTTCCAGCAGGTTTTAGTATTGAGACATTTTGTGAAACAGACACAGTTCAACCTGTTGCCTTTATCAGGGTTATTAGACGACACATGAACAAATCTTTTTAAAGACAGCTTTTAAAGCAACGTCATTGTGAGATGCATGTATGTGGTGGGGTTAGAATACAAACCAGAATGACTGAGTGCTGGTGAGGAAATGAATATGAAGTGTGGTTTTTGTGCTTTTATCTGCACAGGTTGTAAAAGTAATGAGTGAAAATGTTCAATGTGCCCAGAGTGAGCTCTGAGTGTCTACTGAGCGGGTCAGAACCCTACATTTTAATATGGTGGTGGATAGTTTTGCACACAAAGAGATGAGAATGACCTGAAACCTCTTATGCAATGAGATCTAATGCCAATAAGAGGATTTCTTCAGGACCCAGCAGCTGGGTTTGGGCGAAGACTATAGGTGTAGTTTAAAGCCAAACTACTATAAAATTACACTATATCCTACAGAATTAATCCTGTGGTCCTTTTTCATGAATATTTTACTTAATTTCTCTCTAATTCTCTGTTGCTCATTGTATCTAATCATCCAACTTGTATGGGTAAAAACTGAGAAGTGTTCTCTCTTAGGTCTGGTGCACACACTAAAGGTTAATCAGGCTGATTAAACACTCTGATTGCTGGACACATCAGTTCTCTCTCTTTCTCTCTCTGCCCTCAGCCAGCAGGGTTTTGGTTAGTTTGGTTTGTTTAGTGTGTTTTGATTTAGTATATATTGATAGTTATATAAATATAAATAAATGTTACTATTATTAAGAGAGTGGATACAGGTGCAGCTCTTTTACTCCTCACACACCTCTGCTGCTCTGACCTCCTTGAGTGATGTCACTTGAGTCAGAGTTGGTTGGGTCTGAAGACTACAAGTTGGAAAAGTAAAGAAATCTCGGGGTGTGTGAATAGAAATAAACTGAACACTGCATTGTGGGTAATGTAGATGGCAGATTTTGATAAGAGGAAGAATGTGTGGAACAAAAAAATATATACAGTATATGTGCTGCATCTTTTTTGTGTTATCCTTTTCCTCCCTCTGATCTTCTGAAATATCTCCTCCTCATTCATGCAGCACCATAATGTCCATATGTTGCCTGTTAGTTGGACATCAGACAAATCAATCTGATGAAGGGATGGATGATTGTTCTGGAACTTCAGGATACAGTGAAAAACTGTTTCAATTATTTTAAAAAGTGTGGATATAGCAAATTGTATTATCTTTAAAATGACTCTAATAATTGAAACAAACAGACTATCGATTACCATATGCATCTGTTATTAAACAATGCAAAAGAAAAAGGAAGGGGCTGATGATAGCAATTGTGTTTTCTAATCCTGTCCAGATTATGTGATGAATGAAATCATCTTCAACCCACCTCTACCTTCAATTACTGTTGATGTGTCCATGCCTGATTATGTTTGTCACACTCTTTTGCATATGTAGAAACAAACCTCTTATTATTGGTTCTTCCAGATGCTGCGGTGGTGAACGAGCTGTACAGTCTGCTGAGGGACCCAGACCCGGTGGTGATGGTGAATTGCCTCCGAGCCCTGGAGGAGATCCTGAAGGAGGAGGGGGGAGTCGCTATCAACAAACCTATCACACATCACCTCCTGAACAGGTTGGCCAATAATCAGAATGTCACAGAAACCTGTTGTCATAACAATAACTATCAAAATAAAAAAAAAGAAGGTAGGTGGAACAGATACATGGAACAGAACGACCAAGTGGCTAGAATAGTGTACAGAAACATGAGTAAACTGGGAGTCAAAATGCAAGACCCCTCCAAATATGGTTGAGAATGACCAAACTATGATCCTGTGGGACTTCCAGATCCAGACGAATAGGTAGGTGATGGCTAACCAACTGGACACTGTTGTGGTCGACAAACAGCAGAAGAGGGCAGTTGTGGTAAATGTAATGATCCCAAGCGATAAACTGCTTAAAACAATCAAGGGGAAATTTAAGTGTGACAACCTGCTGTGGTGCAAATGAAAGTGACAACATGTGCAATGGAGAGGTAAAAGCAAGAGAGCTCCCATAAAGGGAATGGTTTTGCATGTGGTTGACACAGACAATTAATCTCTAATTATCCTTCCTGACTGACTCCTCTCTAGTTTTGTGTTCTGCTAGTGTCCTTACTGCTAGGTTCACTATGGTAGCATGAGGCGGTACCTGCAGCCCACTCAGGTTGCACAGGTAGTCAAGCTCCTCCAGAATGGCACATCCATACGTGCGGTCGCAAGAAGGTTTGAAGTTACACAACGAGAGCTGGACAGGGCCTTAGAAGGGCATCAACCCAGCAGCAGGACCTGTATCTGCTCCTTTGTGCGAGGAGGAACAGGAGGAGCACTGCCAGAGCCCTACAAAATGACCTCCAGCAGGCTACTGGTGTGCATGTTTCTGACCAAACTGTCAGAAATAGACTCCATGAGGGTGGCATGAGGGCCCGAGTGGGACCTGTGCTCACAGCCCAGCTCCGTGCAGCTCGTTTGGCATTGGCCAGAGTGTTTATGAAACACACAAAGTGCTAGTCACCCATTCATACAGCACTTCTATATGCAGCACATATTTTTCTATCGCACATCACTCACACACTGCTGGCCCAGCTGTCAGAGGCAAAGGGGGGGGGAGGGGGGGTCCAGTGTCTTGCTCATAGACACCTCGACATGCACATTGGAGGACCAGGGGGGTTTGATCTGGCCTTCAACCATGGCCCTGAACCTGGCCCTTCCAAGTTAGAGACAGGTTAGAGAAAGAGGAGGGAGACTATTATGTTCTGGTTATATGCTGGACTATTTCTTTGCTGGGAGCTGTCACTCCCGTAGCTCACCCAGACTTATACTTACTTCATAATCTTCCCATTGACAAAGTGATCCGACTGTGTGTGTCTCTTCTCCCAGGCTGAAGGAGTGTGACATTTGGGGTCAGTGCGAGGTGCTGAGAGTCCTCCAGCGCTACCGGCCTCAGTCAGACGACGAGCTCTTCGACATCCTGTCCCTGCTGGACGCATCCCTCGTCAGCCCCTACCCTCCAGTCATGGCTGCCACCCTGAGCCTCTTCCTGAGCCTCTGCTCAGCCCTACCGGCTGTCAGTCAGGCGGCCCTGGAGCGAGTACGAGGACCCCTGCTGACCACCTGTGGGAGCGTTTCCAGAGAGATGAGGTTCACTGCCATCTGCCACATACAGGTGAGGGTGAATGATTCAAGTTTGGAGGAAGAGGGTTCAACAGGATCCACACATGATATTAAAGCAGCATTCAATACTGTACAATTCTACTGACACATTTTATACATAATGGAAAACATGGTATGAACCAAAAAGAAGAGAAATTACATGAACAAAAACAAATGAATAGGTAAATAAAATATCAAAATAATGTATTATATAAATAAATGATAATGAATGTACCGCTCTGTCTCTGGCTCTCACACAAATAATTAATATTGGAGGAACATAATAATTCACCCAATGTTTGGCCAGATATATATTATATATACACATATATACTGTATGTATGCAGCGACAGTTGCAATCAGAAATATTCAACCCCCTCACCTCAAAAGACATTATAGTGATGTGGATGAACGATAATGACAATAAATGACAAAAAACCTCATTAAACAACAAAAGATATTTATTGATACATATTTGAGTTATTTTGACAACAGAAGTTGACTTAACTTTGAAGTTCAAATGAAAAATGTAACTCTTTTAACACATGTGCATGTGCAGTATTATTCAACCCCCAGCTTCAGTACTTTGTGGCGCATCCTTTAGCTTTTATAACTTCTAACAAACGTTTTCGGTAAGTGCTGACAAGCTTCTTACACCTCTCGATCGGAATCTTTGTCCATTCTTCACGTGCAAGAGCCTCTAGCTCAGTGATGTTTGATGGCTTCCGTGCTGCAACTGCCTTTTTTAAATCCCACCAAAGATTTTCAATCAGATTTAAATCTGGTGACTGAGAAGGCCACTCCAGGACGTTCCAGGATCTTTTTCTCAACCAAGCTTTGGTTGACTTGGAGGTGTGCTTGGGATCATTGTCTTGCTGGAAAGTCCAATGATCACCAAGGTTTAATTTGTCAACAGAAGGCATCACATTCCTCTTTAAAATGGCCTGGTATTTCTGGGAATCCATGATGCCAGGTACACGATCAAGATTGCCAGTTCCTGCTGCAGAAAAACAGCCCAACATCATCAATGACCCACCTCCATGCTTGACCGTGGGGATGGTATTCTTCTGGTCATAAGCCTGGCCTTTCGCACGCCAGACATACCGCTGGTCCATATGTCCAAACCGTTCCAGTTTGGTTTCATCAGTCCATAGAACTGTCACCCAAAACTCAGTCGTCTTATCCAAATTCCTCCTGGCATATTCTAGTCGACTTTTGATGTTCCTTGTGGTCAAGAGCTGAGTGCGTCTTGGAGTCCGGCCATGAAGTCCTTGTTTATTCAGTGCACGTCTTATAGTTGCCACTGAAGCACTTGTACCAGCCTTCATCAGGTCATCCTGTAGGTGTCTTGCAGTCACACAGGGGTTTTTCTTAGTTGTTCTGACTAAGTTGCTGAGGGCCCTTGATGAAATGTTGGGCTTTCTTCCATGGCCAGGCAGGTTTGAAGCTGCTCCATAAGTTTTAAACTTCCTTATAATGCTTCCAATGGTGTCTCTTGGAATATAATTTGTTGGGGAAATCTTCTTATACCCAAGGTCCTTCAGGTGTGATGAAATAATCTCCTCTCTCAGCTTTTGTGGAACAATATTATATAGGGGTTGAATAATTGTGACATGGCTATCTTAACAAAATATACTGTTAGACACAAATACTACATCATGCATTTTCTGTGTTGATTTTATGTATCACTCAACTCATAAAGAAGTCATCCGAAGCAGAATCTTGCTCTTTGAAAAAACTTTAATTGATAAATCCTTAAAATCTTTGGGGGGTTGAATATTTCTGATTGCAACTGTATATACGGCTGCCTTAATGCTATTCATTGTGTATTGATCATCAATAAATCTGCCAGATATTATCTTGATTAATCGACCATCAAAAGTTGGTTTGATGGAAGTTGATGAATAATTTTGTATAACTTCAGAAAGACGCTAAATTTACTGTTACACAAAACAAAGAAAAGCAGCAAATCATCACAATTGCAATGTAGAACCTTGATATTTAAAACATGACATCACCGACCAACGATCCACTCAGCTATATGTATACCTTAAGTTTACATATACCTATATACTTATGGAAATCAATGACTGTAAATAAAGATGGATGATGTGTCTCCACTTCCTCCCACTATAAAAAAAACGATATTTATAGAGAGAGATGGATGTCTGCTGTCCAACGAAGAGGGGACATGGGCCAGATAGATAGAAGATAAATAGTTTTTCTAAAGATGTGATTTTAGGTAGTTCTTATCCCACTGATGTATGTTCAAGTGCTCCTTATTCTGTAAATTGGGGTTTAATTAGCTATTTAAGGCGTCATGTTTGACAGCTGAGACCGACTCACTATTGGTCAAGCATGTATTTCAGAGGGACCCCTCCACTGGACAATACTGTGCAATCACTGTGCACTGCAGACTACCCGGGATATTTTGGCTTTGTTTTGTTATAGTGGGAGGAAGTGAAGACGCATCATCCACCATGCATAACATGGTTTGAGAAAGCATTATCTTTTGTGTGTGTGTGTTTGGTGCGAGTGGCTGGATGTTGAGATATAAACAGTATTATTCACTAGTTAATTACTTTGTTAGTGGAAAACTCTTGTCAGATGGGTGTGGATACATTTTGAGAAATGTGATTTTGTCGTCTTCTAGCTGCTGTTGCGTTCTCTCCCTGGCCTGATGGGGGCACACTACAAACGTTTCTTTTGTGGCTATGCTGAGCCTGCCTACATCAAGCAAAGGAAGATGCAGGTAATGACTGTTTGGTTTCTTCAGTAGATCTTCACTGTGACCTCTCTCATTTTTTATTCTACATTCTCTACATACAGTTATGCTGGTGTTTGCAGGTTTTGTGTATACTATAACCATAGTTATATTGTATACAACTAAAACTCAACTAAAAACATATAAACAATGCCATAAACGTCTCTCTCTACCAGACATAACTGACTACTCCCATGTAAAATGCAGCAGAATGTGTGATTCTGTTGGTGCTTTCACACAGGTCGTTTCATTTCTTTTGGACCAAGGGGGAAAAAAGATGTTTTCATGTTCACACCAACACATTACAGACAAAACAAGACGAGTGAATGTGAATTTAAACAGGGAGCTCCCTGACTGGGCTGCTGTGACTGTGAGACCTATGTGGGAAAGTCAACAGTTTATGCAGCACTTTGATGTACAGAGATGTGGATGAAAGAGGGGGGACTTGCTGTAGATGTCCCCTTCACAGAAAAACATAAAAAGAGGACACAAGTCCACCACCAAAGCAGACTGTTTTCTTTGTTAATTTCTTTTGTTAGTTATCTGACTTAAATGTTTTTGCTCGCGCCAAGATGCTGTGATGACTGGACCAAGAGCAGAGACTCACATTCAGGAATCAGGCAAAACGCAAAGTTCAAATCAACAGTCTCAGTTTTAATCCAAGCAGAGGTCAGACACAGGAAGGCAGTCAGCAATGCAAAGGTTGCAGGGCATCCAAAGGCAAAATTCACAAAATAAGCACAAGCACAAAGTAAAAAAACCAGAACAAGGCAGCAAAACAGGGCATAGACAGTCTCAGAAACAAAAACAGGAGGAACTAATGGTTGAAAGGTCAACGTGAAGCACAAAGAGAGTCGGGAAGGGAAGTGGTGTGTGAGCAGGTGTGTGTATACGGAACAAAGGTATATGCATCACTTGTACAGTGACATGGTTAGAAATTGTATAAATATACGTGTTATCACACCCCTGGATAGTTAAGTCAAGGGGTGAAGAGCTTAAGATGTTTTCAAACATGTAAAAAACTGGATCCATATCAAAGGCTCTGGATGTCTGAGCCACTGCTGCCCTGAGTTTGACCTCCCACTTTATGAACTAAATCACTGCAGTGTCCCCAGTTATCACACAGTAATTATCTATTGTTAACATGAGCAGTCAAATAGAAAAGCTAGTGCTGTTGTGTTTGCAGGTGCTGGTGGAGCTGGTGAATGACGAGAATATAGTGATGTTACTGGATGAGCTGAGAGGATACTGCACTGATGTCAACACTGACACTGCCCAGGCTGCTATTTCAGCCATAGGTAAACACACTCACGCATACAAACCCATCCATGCACATCTCTATTATCATGAAAATGCTTTTTTCTTCACTACATCTGAATTAAAAGAAACACACTTCCATATCCTCACTGGAACTCATTTTATACCTTTTAAATATATATAAATAAATATACATAAAACATATATAAATTTAAGTTTTACAGCCTTCTATTGTTTTAATTTTAGACTTTATTCCTCCATGTTTAAGCTCAGTCCGTTTATGAGTCAGAGTGTATGTTTCTATGTCAATATGACCTGGCCCTGTTCACTGGTTCTCTTCACTCCTTTCATTTCAAACACCTCTTCCCTATAATGCAAAGGTCCACATTGTCCTCATCACACTTGTTTAATAGTAACTAGAGGACAATAAGGAAAACGTTTGGAACCCCCACTTTAGACACAAAGTCTGGTATGAATATATATTATATGTTCAGCATTCAGAGCGCTGAGAGTGTGCAGTGTTAGTGTGCTGTGTTCTCTCTCTAATGTGGCATCGCTGTATAAAGTCAGCCTCACTTATGGCCTGTGTTATCTTGTGTGGACTGGGTGCAGGTCGTATTGGACGGAGCTACAGCGACAGATGTCTGGAGATCCTTATTGAGCTGCTCGGGCTCAAACAAGAGCACATCACCTCTGGTAAAACTTGTTTCACCCTGCCCCACGTGCACATTGCACACAAACTATAGTCTGTTAGTATATCACATTTGTTTGGTCTTACAGACAGAAAAGACAATTCTATCATTCACAGTTGTCAACTCTTGTTTTTTCTATTTCCATCACCATCTCACCCACACTCGTCAGCTGTGGTGCAGACAATGCGCGACCTGGTCTGGGTTTGTCCACAGTGTAGCGACACAGTGTGTTTGGCTGTCGAGGGCTGTGAGGAGACGCTGCAGGATAGCCAGGTCAGTTACACCCTGAAAACATTTACACAATTGACACACAAACACACCTACACACACACACTGTGACTCGATCTCACATCACATCACTGACTGAAAAACTGACATGTATACTATAACAACACGGTTAGTTTTTTCACCTTTAAAATAGTGTGCATTGCTTTGTGGGATTGATACCAGAAAACGTTATATATATGCCTTGGACATTTCTTTTTATTTTGTTTATTTTAGGCTTTATGTCGATCATAAATTTCACCATCAGAATATGACAGTACCTGTGAATGCAGTGCACTTTACTATATTGTAAATGGGAAGTGTATTAGGGCCTTAGCATTAGCATGGCAGCTGAACGTCAGTAGGTTTTCCACGGAGCCTTTAAAGTGCCAACAGGTGATTTTTTTAATCTTGCTTTTAACACAAAATATCTTGTTTCCAGAAGAAAACTTTTTATTTTCACCTAGGAATGTCATAATGAGATTATTGTTGCTCTTGTGTGGAGAAACACAATTGTCAACAGCAAGAATCATTTGCTGCACAAAGATTTTCTCCGCCTGGCACAAAGACTTTCTCTGCCTGGCCTCCTAGTATTAAGTCTGCAGAAAGTCTGGAGAATCTGATGTGAGAGCACAGCAGGAGATCCAAGAACACGTGACGGATGCATAAAAGAAAAAAGAAAAAAGAAAAAAAAAATCTCTGCATGAAAAAGCGTTGCTCTACACGTAGAAGACACTGACGAGAACATCAAGAGAGTTGGTTGGTGGTGATTAAATGGTAGTAACTAAAAATCATATATTTTTTCCTCCACCACAAGCAGCGCCTGTGTTTATATATGAAAACACTTCTTTGCATTTGGTTTCAATGTGTGACCTTTGAGGTCGACTTTCATAAACAAGCCTCAGAGAGAAACCAGACTAAGGTGTGGGAGCCTGCACGAAGACGACCCGCTTAAGATATTTACATGTCAACATTTCCTTCCTGTGGTGTAATTATGAGCTGATCTGTGTGAGCAAACCGTCTCTTCATTTCCTGCCGTCATTTTCCTGCTTCTCTTTCTGTTGTTTGTCTGCCAGTAGCAGCCGGCAGTAATAGATTAAGAAGGAAAAACTTCAAAGTGATTAATTAACATTTATACTTTACTCAGTAACTCGGCCCCGAGCAGAGAGTCCAGGGTTTACTCCCTGCCAGCTGGATCACTTACTGTGTTTCCCCTCACACCTCTCTGATGTCACAATTTACAAGTTTCTATGCTGACAGTCCAACAAGTCTGCCCACGTTATGCCGTGATCGGCCAGGAGCATGGAGGTGGAGGTTTGACCTTCTCTGTGTCAGTCTCTTCTATGTACAGCTGAGTGCTATGCCTTCATAGAGAGACTCTGTAAACATGTACTTTTGTCCCATTGTTTTCGATGGTTTGCTTTTTGTCCTGCCTACATTAGCTGCCGTTTGGAACTATCCAGGAGCTTTGCCTTTGTACAAACCTGTTCAAATGAAGTATATCCCAGCCTTTACCCTCTTATGCTCTATCTTGTTTTTTAACAGACTACACTTAACAATAAATGCACAACTTATCTTAGACGCGACTGGTTACTCCTCATGAGTAATTTGTTGCTTCTGACAGGAAATGAATGATAGGCAGGTCAATGTGTTTCTGCCCTTATTGTGAAGTTGGGCCGACTTTCTGTGTGTATCCTTAAGGCCTAATATGTTTCTTATATTTGATGTATAATATTTACTATGTCATTATTATTATTCGATAATATGGAACCAACATTGTTTAGATCCATATTTTCTTACCAGCAGTCCTCTTTTAATGCTGATGAAACAACCTTCCACCCATCCACAAGATCCACATTTTTATTTGAAACTCTTAATATCAGACCCCTAAACATGCCTGATTTTTTTTATAATCATGATCCTTGAATTATTCTCTGAGAAATCGCAGAATATAAAGTTAAATAAAATGAAAAATAATTCAGCATCCATCCCCTGACCCGGATCTGCGGCAAAGTTCAATGGGTTCTTCCCTGACCCAGACCGCAACCTTCCCCCAAAGCCATTGTCAGACACGAAGGATGTCCGCACAATTGGTACAGGACTTTTCAACCCACAGAAATTTGCACACATCACCAAACTCACAACAAGTGATCAAACACTCTACACAGAACCTTTTAACCTGAGATCAACCAGAGTCCCTCACAACACCTCAGTGGGTGTTCAGGGCCTCTGCTCATTCTCCTTATCCTCCATTAGGGCAGGCAGGCCTTGCTGTGGTTGCTCGGTGTGTACGGTGAGCGAATCTCCAGCGCCCCCTACACATTGGAGGTGTTCATCGACGGAGTGAGGAGTGAGGCCTCCTTGGGAGTCAAGATGGAATTGCTGGTGGCCACCATGAGGATGTTTTTGTGTCGGCCTGCTGAGACACAAGACATGCTTGGAAGACTGCTGCACTACTGCATAGGTGTGTGTGCGTGTGTGCGTGTGTGTGTGAGAGATAATGTAAAAGGGTGGGGAAGTGAGAGATGTCACTGTTAACACTCTTGTGTTTTGCAGAGGAGGAGACAGACATGTGTGTACGTGACCAGGCACTCCTCTATTACCGTCTGTTGCATTGTGGGATAGAAGAAACAAGAAAGGTCCTCCAGGGTCGGAGGTCAGACCCTTCCCTTGGCGTTCTGATTGGCCGCCCTGCAGAGCCCATCAGCCAGTGGGCCTGCAACTTTAACACCCTGGAGCCTCTCAGGCAGGGCGCCGTAGAGACAGACTTAGCCAGCAGAGGAAGCCCTGAACATGTGACCTTTGACCTCAAGCCCAACACTAACCTCTCAGACACACTGAACTGTAGCCATGGTGAGGAGGTTCATGCAGGTGAGTGAGGACATTCATAGTGCCAGCTCTTAAGGGCTTTACTCAAGTATTTTTTTAAATAAAGAAAAAGTGTTTTATAGTATTTTTGCAAATGTCTCTCAAACTTCATCATATTAACACAAGACTATCGGCACAAACCGTCACTTAGCACAGGCTTGTCAACAGAATGACTGACTGATGTTGATTTTTTCCCCGCTGCTGCTATGTGCTTTTGGAAAGCTACAGTCCTCTCCCAATATTAAAATCCAATTTTATACGTATCGTGCCAAATCACAACATATATTATCTTAAGGCCTTTTACATAGTAAGGTCCAGACCTTGCAATATTATAGAGACGTACAACAGCTCTCACAACGAGCAGCACTTTGGCAACTGAGGAGAGAAATAACTTCCTCGTTAACTGAAAGAAACCACTAGACTCTAGTGTGGGCAGCCTGGACCGGTTTGGGTGAGTGGAGAAGAAAATGAGGAAGTAAGGAGAGATGAATGAAAAAGAGGGGGGGGAGAGAGAGACAAGCAACAATTGTGTAACCGTCATATTTCAGCTATATCAGACTTATTTATAGATTTAAGGATGTTATTAGAGAGAGAGTGAGAGAACAGACTATGAAAGAGAAAAAACACAAAATTAGAGACATGTTAAATAAATGGGCAGAGGGCAGAGAGATAGAGAGTGAGTGAGAGAAGTGCTCAGTGCTGAATGATCTATTGGGACAATACGGTGTAATGAGCTCTTTTATATATGATGGGGCGTGATTGTTAAGGCCTTTATATGTGTGAATTTAGTCACCTCTTCTTTCCAAGAGGTTTAGGGATTACACAAGGACTGACATATAACATCAAATCAGATTCTAATTTACAGTCGGTGGGAGTGTTGGCTCCTTCGTCACCTCCACATGGGATATTTAGTCTTGGTGGCGTTACTGCATTATAGAATAGCAGTTGAAGTTAGTTTTCTGTCTTGCATTACATTTCCTTGCTAACTGTTACTTGAGACTGTAAACAGGAATAATTTCCCCACAATGTACAACCAACACAACGGTAATGTAAATCAGTAGTGGTATAGTTATGACATCATCTATAGTTCATTATACTGTTTGAAGTCAACAATCTCTGTGTGATCGTGTCATAACCTGCTTCATTCAGAATCTTCGAAGGATTGATTTTGTTTACAAGTAAACCACACCAGTAAATGTCTTATAAATCATTTGTTTATGTTGCTGTCGGTTGTTTAATTAAATTGCTGTGTGATTATTTAAGCGTGGTGATTCGGCTGTGAGGTATCGTAAGCCTGTTCCACATTTAATCAGTAGAGCTAACCAGCAGCGATTTAGTTTCTGGAAATCACATTTCCACTGTGGAAATCGTACTTTCACATTTAATTAAAGTTAGCTTCAGTTTAATTGTTGATACCAGTAATCCAATTTCTTCTAATAAGAACAACATTTAAAGATACGTAAAGTTAAATTTTCAGGCGTCACACCCTATTTGGGGTGTGACGTCAAACTGTCAAAATGTTATGTTGACACCGTAGGACAGGTGTTAATTCATCTATATGTTTTTGCATGGAGGTCATTGTTACTGCCAGTGTTATACTGGACTGAAATCTACTGAGAGGTGTTTCTATGATCCTTTCCTCCTCCTTCCCTCTAACTGTGTGTAGTATTTAGATTGTGCTGGTTTCCTGGCATGGGAGCTGGTCATGATGCCTTTGGGAGCCATGCTCCCTTGAAAATCTCTAAAGGATCTCAAAATACGTAAAAGATGAAAATGCTTTTTCCGCCACTGGGAGACAATGGCCCTCTATACTGTTTATATTTGTATGTATGTCACAAGCATCCTGTAATTTAGCTGTAGCTATTATCAAACTTTGAAGCACATGCTGAAAAACTAAAACATACAGTCTCCTCTGGTCCTTCCAGTGTTTGAGTCCCTCACATTTCACAGTTTAAATCAAGGTGCTAGTTAAAGGCCTCACAGAAAACACCATGATTAATCCACCTACAGGAGACTGTTGAAATTCCACAGATTCAATGGTGCATTGGTATTTCTGGTATTTTTTTTTTTTTTTTTTTGGCCTGCACTATCTAAGGCAACATCCTTCCTTACTGAATAATGGTGGTTGATAAGTATGTTAACAGCATGAAGAGAAGTGCAGGTGAAGAGCCATGAAAGCTCTGTGCTCAAGCCAAAATTGATGAGGCGTTACTCTAATCGTCTTTTCAATGATTATGTCCTGTGTGGATATGCACTACAGACATTCAGCAAAATGCCCTCACAAGGTCTTTTCACACCTAATGCTGTTACAATTGTAATTTAAATTGTTAAATTTAAATTTCTAACATTAATTCTACACAATTTAACCTATAATGTTGAAGTACAAACCCGCTTTTGCTCAGAGCCTTTGCTTCTACACTCCAAGCTGAACTCAAGTGCATCCTGTTTGCTTTGATTCTCTCTCGATAAGAAAAGTGACACTGTCACATCTGTGGATTCAGTGTAAAGATGGAGCCAGCAGTTATCTGTGGCCTCAGTAATACAAATTTAACTTAGACATGAATGCTCACACCAAGTATCACGGCTTTCCACCTAATTATTGTTGAGATATTTCACTGGATAAATTCAATCTTTTATCTAGTGGTGACACTAGAGAAGTCAGGGGAAGTCTTTTGGCTTTAATCTCGGATTACCATTATTATCTGTTCCGGTTTTTATCAATATGTCAAATAACTGGAATATAAATATACATTTTTTGAATATAATAAAATTCATATAATATGAGGTTACGTGCAGCTGTGGAGACTTTCTGAAGCCACTCAAGTGGAACAACTGAGGACGGTCTCTGAGAGTCACAAATATCTTTAGACTACTTTAAATAGGTCCAATTGGATGCAGCTTGTATACTAAACTCTATTTTGGTCAAAGTCTGAGAGAGTTTTGGTTTTACAAGATTACTGTCCATTTCTGGGAATGCAGTGCCATTCTTAATCACAAGTCTCTTCCCCTGGCAATCATCCCAACTACCACTTTAACCCTCATCCTCAATCTCTGTCCTTCTGTCCACCATTTGGCTCCCTGTTGTTTACACGTATCCTCCTGCTTTTCTTTCCACTTCTTCCCCCCAATCTTCTCCCCTTCCTTCCTCTTTGTCCTCTCGTGTCCTCTCCAGGCTCAGACAGTGCCATTGAGCGTGTGGATTCCTCCGCTGATGTCCTGTCTTCCAGCCTTGCCGTCCCACTCAGTTTGTCCCTCTCCCCGATTCTCAGCCCAGAGGAGTTTGAGGGACTGTGGCTGCAGCAGCAGGTTTTGCATGCTGAGCAAGGTAATCAAATGGAAAGAGGTTAATGTGTAAGCAATACCAACACATCTTAGAGATTCTTCTTCATGAACCCATCGACTCTCCTGGGTGGAATATATGTATATATAATGCTTAATTATAGGTTGAATCTATCGAAAGGTCTGTAGAAGTAGAGCCATTCAGCAGCTACAGTATTACAGTAAAACACTGCTGAAAACACATCAATTCATCTACTTACTAATTCCACAAACTTTTGTCTTATCTTATGAACCGTTCATTTAATAGACTTCACAATTTGTATGTTAAATTGCCTGACAAAGTGCAGTGTTGCGTTCAGTGCAATTTGGAAATGCAATGGGTTTAATATCAGGTGACTGGCGCTCTGGCGATCATTAAATTATAAGATGAATGCAAACAGGCCATAACAGATCCTTTGTTAAGCATTGCAGCAGCAGCAAAACAAATGTTGTGCTTTTACTTTGTAGTCAAATTGCTTAAGAAGAGGTGATTAAATGACTGTTGTTGCCATGACAGAGATCAGCACCTTTGAATGTCTGTGTCAGTCTGATATCGTGAAATACAAATAATCAAATCACCAATTACATCTGCTGGGCTGGATATTAGGCCGCCACTTGCCGACCACTGCTTTATGGGACAGAATGTTGTTCTGAGATGTAAAGACAAATGTCGCACCGTCATATCAACCAGTTGATGTCTATTTTTAGCTTTGGCTGCTCAGCACTGCTTACCTTGTTTGGTATTGCAGCATGTCACTGCCTCACTGTGATTTGGGGTAATAAACAAAACTCACAAGCCCGCCTAGCTATAAACCAGCGAACAAAGTAGCATGTGCAGCCTTGAGGAGATTAATTGAAGTTTTCTTTGTTTCTTTGTCTTCGTACATTTCTTTACTGCTGCAGTTGAATAGTTTAGAAATAGTTTTGACATTTTTGCTAACTGCAGCTAACTGGCCAGCTCAGTTAGCAGTGTCTCAGTTGTCACCACTGCTGTCACCAACACATTATGAAATAAAAAGCAATGTTACTCTCGATAAAGGGAGTCAAAATAAAAATTCCATTGTGAAATACAGTGAATTATATAGTTGTACTTATACATTTCAGTTATATACAATATTATTTCAGGATTGAAGTAGCAATTTCGTTTCATCTCACAAATTACTGTTTTGTTTATATATTTTAAGTGTGAAAAAATACAAATAATTAGATATTTTCTTAATTATTCATCTATTTAAATTAAATGTCATAGATTGTAGACTCTCCTTTCATGAAGTTGTACCCCAGTGGTATATTCAATGTTTCTTGACATTTAACAGCCTCTGGTAATTGCTCCTTGTTTTGTTGTGTCTAGGTCCTGAGAAGATAAAGGGGGAGGATTGTGTGTGCATGGAAGAACGTGTCCGATGTCCTGAGTTACTCCTCTGTTCCCCGCAAAGTCTTCAGGCAGCGATGCAGCTGGTTAATATCCAGACACTGGCCTTTACACCACCACACATGCTCCCCTGGAGGGTCTACCTGTACACACACACCCAGCAAGCACGCTCTGCTGACACCCCCCACAGCACGCTCATCCTGGGGGAGCTGCTGTACACTGGAGAGGGAAATCAGAAAGCTGGAAAGGGTGATAGAGATGTGTTGGTGGAGGACAGGGAAGATGAGCAACTGAAAGCGGGAGAGGAAGCCACAGCTAATGGGTTGAGCAGGAGAGAGATTACGAGAACAGACAGAGGACAAGACGCAGTTAAAGTGACTCTTAAACAGCAACCGAGAGATGAAAAAGCTCTGAAGGGGTTTCTCTCCATCCTTACCACTCTACTACACACTCTGTCCTCGGAGAGAGCTTAAATGAACATCAGACACACACACATCATCGCTGTTGCTGTACATCCTTCCAAACATGCTAACATAACACCCTCATTTTCTAAGCATAACTGAAGAAGAGGAACTGTCTGCACCTGCTCAGTAAACAAGACTGTAAATATGTGACTTTTGTATTTTGTGTATTTTCTTTCACCTACACACCTGTCACAAAGATCATTGTGGTGCTCAAGAGATTTGTATTGACCTTAAGTTAACTAACTGTGGCACTTCCCATTTTTATTTAGGATATCACACACACAGATAAGCAAACGTGTGGCGAGACCATTTCCACTTCTCTTTCAAGCTTGCACATATAAAGTAGTTGTGGCTAAACTTGAATTCATGTGAGGGGGGACTCTTTAAAAGAGTAACAAAGGAGCATGAAGAATGTTAATCCCCCCAGTTTGCTGCATTTCCACAGTCAATCCATAGTAAACAGATTTAAAATGTAGTTCAGGTCCTCTTTGGCCTGATGGGGGCACTAAATCAACAGCCTTTGGGACTGAGAGATAATGTTGTTTATCTACAAACACATGTCACAATGTAGATAAAGTGGGGGGTGGTATCTGGGTGTGACACTCGACAGTCAACTCTCCCTCACTTCCAACATTACTGCAACAACACGTTCCTGTCGATTCATGCTGCACAACATCAGGAGAATACGTCCCCTTCTCACTCAGAAGGCGGTGCAGGTTCTGGTCCAGGCTCTGGTCATCTCACGCCTAGACTATTGTAACTCCCTCCTGGCAGGTCTACCTGCTAGTGCCATCCGACCTCTGCAGCTCATCCAGAATGCAGCAGCTCGACTGGTTTTTAACCTAAATTCACTCACACTACTCCGCTCCTCCACTCCCTTCACTGGTTACCGATGGCTGACCGTATACGTTTCAAAACATTAGTACTTGTGTACCGTGCTGTGAACGGATCGGGTCCAGTCTACATCCAGGACATGTGTCAAATGTTACACCCCAGCCTGTCCACTCCGCTCTGCATCTGCCAATCGGCTTGCTGCTCCCTCACTGCGAGCTAACCACTCAACTGTTTGCTGTCCTGGCTCCTAAACGGTGGAACGAGCTCCCCATTGACATCAGGACAGCAGAAAGTCTACACATCTTCCACCGCAAACTAAAAACACACCTCTTCCGACTATACCTTGAATAAAAGTTTAACCTAACAATTTAGTAGCACTTAAATGGCACTTACTTATAGCACTTTGTAGTTTGGCTTTCTTGAAGAAATTGTACTTTCTTGATTCTTGTTGTTCTGGGTCTGTACCCTCATGGTTGAATGCACTTATTGTAAGTCGCTTTGGATAAAAGCGTCAGCTAAATGAAATGTAATGTAATGTCTCTATCTTCACTTCTTCACTGCTGCAGAGCTGGCAGGGGGCCCTGGAACTGAACGGTTCTAAAGATATTGTCATTTAAGTTTTTGATAGGCTCTGAATGTTCTGTGCATAATGACAGCCAGCTGAAGTAAATGGCTTTACGACCACGTGATTTCGAACCCTAAGCTCTACACCTGTCGCTATGAGACTGCTGGTGGGTGTGGTCTGACGGTGACGACACAGCGGGGGCTGGTCCTCACGCTCGCCCCTGACAGCGTGCTGTGTGCGGCGAGGCAGCAGAAGCATGAGGCTCTGGAACGAGGAGGTGGTGGTGATGCTGTCTGTCCGCTGAAGTGCTCTGTAACTCCCCTTATAAAGTCAGGAGCGGGACGGCAGTGCTGGCGGAGGGAGGTGAGTGTTCCAGTGGACATGGGTTTAACAGACCTAAACTTCTCTCACTCACAGTATCGTCTACATGTTGTCACTTGTCTATGTACCAGGCCCGGATCTACACTGCTCAGATTGAGGGGGCAGTTAGACATTTTTTAGTTTTTAAGAATGTGCCACAATAGGCGATTCAATCATTTTGAATTGACGTGGTATAATAATAATATAAATAAATATTATTAGTATAGGTTTTTACACTTGCCACGCACACTAGTGACTGAACTTTTGTATGCCTGCGCTGAAGCAGACAGGCAGGTGATAACCCCCTGTAAGGAGTGGTATCGATCTAAGATATGTTGAAAAAAAACAGTTCAACAGCCCAGTTTGCTTAGATGGAACTTTGAAAAGTGTGAAAAGATTAAATCATTTTCTTAATTTTACGTTTATTTAAATCAAATGTCTTATTGGAGATTATTGGCACCTGGAGACTTTGGCTTGGTTGTCATCTTTGTAGTGGTTAATTTTGTTGACAGCACCTGAAGGCAGCACCAACAAGGAAACTTTCAAATAGCACAGAATATACAGTGCATCCGGAAAGTATTCACAGCGCTTCACTTTCCCCACATTTTGTTATGTTACAGCCTTATTTCAAAATGGATTAAATTCATTTTTTTCCTCAAAATTCTACACAGAATACCCCATAATGATGACGTGAAAAAGGTTGTTTTTTTTTAATTTTTGCAAATTTATTAAAAATAAAAAGCGAAAAAAATCACATGTACATAAGTATTCACAGCCTTTGCCATGACACTCAAAATCGAGCTCAGGTGCATCCTGTATCCACTGATCATCCTTGAGATGTTTCTACAACGTGATTGGACTCCACCTGTGGTCAATTCAGTTGATTGGACAGGATTTGGAAAGGCACACACCGTCTATATAAGGTCCCACAGTTGACAGTGCATGTCAGAGCACAAACCAAGCCATGAAGTCCAAGGAACTGTCTGTAGACCTCTGAGACAGGATCGTATCGAGGCACAGATCTGGGGAAGGGTACAGAAAAATGTCTGCAGCATTGAAGGTCCCAATGAGCACAGTGGCCTCCATCATCCGTAAATGGAAGAAATGGTGGTGGCAGCATAATGCTGTGGGGATGGTTTCAGCGGCAGGAACTGGGAGACTAGTCAGGATCGAGGGAAAGATGAATGCAGCAATGTACAGAGACATCTGTGGTGGCAATTTTCTGTGAATCAAGCACAAAGTCAAACAGTTGGACTCACAGTACAATCACCAGAAGGATAATATACAATGAGCGAAGAACAGACATGAGTTGTGTTCTTATAACGCATAGCCCCCTCCCACAAGGGAGAAGAAGGTATTTATTACCGTCTTTGATGTTTCATTAGGGTGGGGGACATCCTGGCTTCATTTCTGGCCCAGACCCCTGGAGTGTCCCCTGGGGTGACCCATTTGCTCAGAGACCCCATAAAGTGTCAGGCTTCCCAAGGCCATATCAATTAAAGTCCCTGAGCAAATAATCGTAAACCCTAAGATAAACACATCTGTTTATCCTCTACATACATGTCTGTTCATCCATTAATCATTACACAAATGCAGAATTTCCATTACACTTCCTTGATGAAAACCTGCTCCAGAGCGCTCTGGACCTCAGACTGGGGCGAAGGTTCATCTTCCAACAGGATAACAACCCTAAGCACACAGCCAAGATAACAAAGGAGTGGCTTCGGGACAACTCTGTGAATGTTCTTGAGTGGCCCAGCCAGAGCCCAGACTTGAACCCGATTGAACATCTCTGGAGAGATCTAAAAATGGCTGTGCACCGACGCTCCCCATCCAACCTGATGGAGCTTGAGAGGTCCTGCAAAGAAGAATGGGAGAAACTGCCCAAAAATAGGTGTGCCAAGCTTGTAGCATCATACTCAAAAAGACTTGAGGCTGTAATTGCTGCCAAAGGTGCTTCAACAAAGTATTGAGCAAAGGCTGTGAATACTTATGCACATGTTCGAATTTTGAGGAAAAAAATGAATTTAATCCATTTTGGAATAAGGCTGTAACATAACAAAATGTGGAAAAGTGAAGCGCTGTGAATACTTTCCGGATGCACTGTATTTTGAAACATATGCAGAAAGGGTTGCAACCATTTGTTTGTGACATATCGATCGCAATCGACCGGTTGGCGACCACTGTTCTACAACAATAGTTGTACAGTAACGATTCTTTTATTGATAATTTTATATTCTACAATAGTTGCAGTAACGTTTCTTATATGTATAACGTTAGCTTCTACATCAATAGATACAGTATCGTTCTTTTTTTTTTAACAGTTACGTTACCCTATTTGTTAGACAGTTTTTGTCTAAAGTTATCTCTAAACTACCTTTGTACAATGTTAATGTGGAACTAGCTACATTTTTCGTGTGGGAGCTTTATTATGCTCAGGTTTCTTCCTTTGAATAAGACACCTCTGCCTTCAGCACACAGACATACAGGGGCGTATCTTTCATTTTACTGTTGGGGGGTACGATAAACAGAGAAATTTCTCAAGAGCAATTCCAGGAGGGGACACCAAAGGGGACCACTAGACGAGGTACAGCAGTGCGGTAGAGAATGTAGGCCTGAGGTAATCATAGACGAGGTATTCTGCTCTATAATTAGACCTTGGCCAGTGTCCTTACACCAGAGAGGACACTAAAGTATCTCGTTTTGACGCGACTCCTGGACTATATTGAAAGCCTGACCTGTCAGTGCATGTTAACAGAGCAGAGTATATTAAATATAAAGTTACCCTCCATTCATTTGACAAAGTATTCACCCTGTACTGCTCATTCACCTCCTACCTGTTTTATGTTTCAGATCTGTAAACAGAGCTATAAATGCAAATTTCACATTTGTAATGCAAATGGTAGAAATGCTACGACTCAACAAGCATATGTACAGTGAAGGAAATAAGTATTTGATCCCTTGCTGATTTTGTAAGTTTGCCCACTGACAAAGAAATGAACGGTCTATAATTGTAATTGTAGGTTTAACAGTTTTAAATTCTAAATGTTTTATCAATAATATTGAAACTAAGGTTGTATAAATGCAACTGAAAGGAAGAGCAGGCTGATTGAAACAGTAATTATTTTGATGTGAAAGTCGAGCAGCATCTCTCTAAGACAGGAAACAGGAAATGATGATGATGTGGTTCATTCACCGCAGAACTTAGTTCTTAATGTTCTCGCTAATGGCTTGATCAACTGATTACATCAGCAGATACATAATGTAGCAAAATGTTGACAGACTTGGTGGCTGATCATGTCACTGGCATCTAAGCAAAAGAGACATTTTATTAGTCATTACTTTCAATATTTGACACACAATGTGATTATGAGTTTGTTGATATACATATTTTACAGAGAGGAGCTTGTTTACACCAAATCAATCCCCTCTCATTGTCTGTCTAACCTGTCACTGTGTCCGAGCCCTCTGAATCATTCATAATCTAGTAACTGAATTATTAACTGTTCTGCTGACTAAGTTACACATCAGTATAATGGATGGTGTTTGTGTGTGTCTGTGACTGATAGGAAATGCGACGTTATTTAAGGAAGAATGCTGTTTTGGCAGTGCTCCTATTAGCTGGGGGATTGTACTTCATGAGCCAGTCAAGTTTTCTCATAGCTGTAAGTTCTCTCACACACACACACACACACACACACACACACACACACACACACACACACACACACATGTTTTCACAGGCCACTTTTGGCCAGTTGCATGTACTACTTTCTGGGGACTGACCCTAACCGCTGACCCATAAATATTTTCCGCTTGACTTTTGTTCCCACGTAACTGGTCTTATTCTGAAATCCATCCCAAAGATGTTCTCTCTTTATCTAACACACACACAGGATTACATTTATATTAATTTATATTATTTTATTATTTCAGAGCATGAGATTCACATTTACATTTCTGCTGCTTGCAAAGTTGAAACAAACCTGAAAGTGGGACTTTACAAGAAAGCATCATTTGAACTGTATTTAGACCTATTTACATAGCATATTCTGACTTTCTATGACATTTTTGTTTTGCAGGGCCCCACAAGGTCAAGTGAACACAATCCAAATGAATTATCTTGGCAGACAGAGAGGTTTGTCAGAAAGGAGTCCTGGGTTGATCAGGGAGATTACCTGCCTCTCAATGCGTCCTATAAGATGCTCGCTGGAGCACCATCTATTCAACAGAGTATGTGATACACTTTTTGATTTCTTTATTGATGTGATTGTTATCTGAAGTTATTCCCAAACTTTTATTTTGTCACAGGAAGACATTATTGAAAATTTATCAAAATATTTATTACAATTATGTACATGCCTTCTCACAACGCCAAGAAGGCTGAACTCTATCGAATACAAACTACATTTGTATTTTGTATTTGGGATGACAGATAGCAGGATATCAGGAAATGTCTAGCTTAAAGGGATACTTCACCCAGAAATGTAAATTCACTCATTATCTACTCGCCTCTATGCCGATGGAGGGGTGGGTGAAAGTGTTTGAGTGCACAAAACACTTTTGGAGTTTCAGAGGTGAACAGTGTTGCAGCAGAATCCAATACAATCAAAGTCAATGGTGACTCCTCCTTCAGACGTAATAAAACAACAGAAAAAATATATATAACATGCCTCCATACTGCTCGTGTTGTGTCACCAAAGTGTCCACAAGCCCCAACATTCATATTTGACTCGAAACAAAGTCATTTACACCAAGTTTTAAGCCTAAACTTCTGCTAATGTCCCGCTAGCTTATCCACTTCTGCGACCTTTTAGGTGTAAAACACGGTGGAAATGACCTTGTGTTGAGTCGAATATAAATGTCGGGGCTTGCGGATACTTGGATGACACCACACGAGCAGTATGGAGGAATGTTGCAGGTTTTTTCTATTCTTTTTTTAACGTCTGAAGATATAGGTCACTAATATCTTCAGTTGTAATGGATTCGGCTCCTGCACTGTTTGCCCCTGAAACTCCAGAAGTGTTTTGTGGACTCAAACAAAACAAACCACCCCTTCATCGGCATAGGGGTGAGTAGATAATGAGCGAATTATCAAACTTGGTGAACTATTCCTTTTAAGGTAGTGTTCAGACAAATTTTGGCTCTGTGTAGACCTCAAACCCACTGCTGCAATGGGAAATGATCAAGCAAGGCGCAGTATCAGCTAATCAAATACACGCATGCACATATTCCTGTGATATTAGCGTCACATTCTCTTACTTTGCGATATAAACACTAATAGTTAGGCACTTTAATGAAAACTGATTTACAGTATAGTAGTATGAGTAGTAGCAGCAGTAGTGTCATAGGAGAATCTTCGAAGTGCAGATTTTGTATTTAGTCTTGAAGTAGCTGAGCTGACCAACACAGCCCCCTGTGTTGTTTTAACTCAAGGCTGACTATGTTCTGAACATCTGTTAATCAGACCCTCTTTGCTTGGGTGAGGCTAAGAATCAAGGCCAGTTTATACAACCATGAATAAACTCAGGGTAACTCAGGCTGCCAGAGAGCCCAGTAGATGTGACATCCAAACCTGTTGGGCTTAGTGATAGGTGAAAGCATTATTTAACATTAGGACTTGGCTTTAATAGGAATACTCCTAGCATTTGGCACAAAACACAATGTGTCTTGATCATGTAGAAAATATATGTATTCTTAATGGCGTAAAACCAACTCACACTTACCATTTCTGTTTTAGGGTATTTATCTGTTGGGATGTCATCGATAAATAGGAAGAAGGGCAGCTATCTAATTCCCACCCTGCAGTCCCTCTTCCAACAGTCGTCTTCTGAAGAGCGCTCAGCCATGGTGGTGGTAGTGCTGCTAGCAGATTTTGATGCCAGCTGGAGAATTGCCACAGTGAGGGAGATCAAAACTGCATTTGCCTCAGAGCTGGAGCAAGGCCAGCTGGTGGTCATCCATGTTCCTGAGGACTGGTACCCTCCTCTTACAGGTGCAGCATTCATGTCTAACTCACAACTGAATTCACATCCGTGTCATGACTGTTTTGTTGAAGCTGTGTTAAAGTCTCTCTAGCTGTTTTCAAATAATTCAGAAATCCAAACAGAATTGGGTCCGGACTTTCTCTGGACTTCACCTTTCGCACATGAACAACACAGCAGGAGATTCTCCACTCAGACACATTCACAAAACCCCAGAAATCAGAAGTGTTCCAGTCAATGGGTGGTGTAGCAGGCAGTGGCAGAATGTAATGAATAAATTCCACTGCGAAGATCACATGTTTTTGTTTACATCACATTGGCACCGGCGTTGGCTCTCATCACAAAAAGCTCTCTTGACATTTTTGTCAGTGTCTTCTATGTGAATGGCACTGCTTTTTCATCCTGAGATACTTGAAATTTCTTATTTTTAAATTTTTTGCATTTTTGCATCCGTCACATGTTAGAAACGTCATAAACACACCCACATGCTCATGGTGAATCCTGCGGAGGATCTCCTGCTTTGTTCTCACATCGGGTCATTAGGACCTTCTCCAGAGTTTTTACAAGGGGAAGGCTGGCGAGCCTCTCACTCTGACATTTAGGTCAATGTCATGACTTGCATATTTAGTTAGACACAATTTCACTACATGCATATATTATATTATATATTATTTTTGGCTTCTCAAATCCCTAAATGTCAGCTCGTTCAAATGTGTGCAAATGTGCAGAAAAGGAAAACTATTTCAAATGTTACTTTAAAGACACTAAATTCAAAAGTAAGTCCTGTTTGCATATTTTAAATGTCAGGTTGGCACAACCCTAAACTGTAGACTTTTATTTTGAAATGAAAAGGTAACAGTTAACAAGATATTGCATCAGCCAGAGGAGCTCAAGTGACCTTTATAGCCAAGTAAAAACATTTGTAGATATCTCTCAAATATTGCTAAAAATAGCTATTATCAACTGATGTGTAGGCTGGTACACGTTCCATGTCAGTGGTAGAACCAATGTAAAAAAAAACATGAAGTGCAAATAGTCGATTGTTAAAAATATATTCTTGCTGTTTGTATAACAGAGCACGATAAGAAAAGAAAACACCTCAAAAACACCTTTGCGGCGTAACCAAATTTACTTAAGGCATTTAAGCGCACACACACAGGCTTGGGGGTTGTCCTCTGGGCCAGCGACAGGTCCTCACTTGAGTCCTTTCTGCGAGTCCTCTTTTTAGTTTTGAATGATTCAGTTTGACTTTCTGATTCCCCTGCGTCATCAGCAGCTTTCCTCTGCTCCATCTTGCTCCACCCAACAGATAACAAAGTTCTCCCTCACCTATGATTCCTCCGCTAATGATGCGTTCAAGTGTTAATGTGACGGTCAGCAAAAACAATCACACCTGCTATATAGGTCAGATAAAATAAGAACAACGTGGAATTTAAATCTCATGTCTTTGTTTCATTACCTGTGATTACTTTTTTTTTAAATCAATCATAAATGTTTGGTTGTAATCAACGCTTACTTACAAATCTGAAACTTTTTTATCTATTTATTTTCTGATGACCTCTCACGGCCCACCTGCAGTGGCTTCACGGCCCACCAGGGGGCCGCGGCCCACACTTTGGGAATGACTGCTCTAATGGATACCTGCCAAAGATTTAACTTAAAATACAATTTTAATTGTTAAGAAATTAATCTTTGCAGTTTGAAATTTAACAAATGAGACTTGTTTAACCACATTGTTCTGGACTCAAACATATTTATTTCATCTATATAGAAAGCACTAGAAAGGTTCTAAAAAATACCTTTTTAGAACCTTTGTCTTTGACCCCTTTGCCTTCTCACAATCGGCCCCTCCAGATAATGTCTGGTGATTATCAGGAGTTCAGTGCATTCAGTACATTCTGAAATCAGCCTCTGATTCTCCTACAGGTTTAAAGAGGAACTACAATGATTCTCCGCAGAGGGTATCGTTCCGCTCCAAGCAGAACTTGGATTACTCCTTCCTCATCCACTACAGTGCCAGTCTTGCCCAGTACTACATCCAGCTGGAGGATGACGTCTTATCTGCCAAAAACTTCCTCACCGCCATCAGGAGGCATGTTGGGGAGCAAGAGGCAAAGAAGACCACTTGGGCAATGCTGGAATTCTCAGCCCTCGGCTACATCGGGAAACTCTACAAATCCACCCATCTTCCTCTCTTGGCCCGCTTCCTCTTCCTCTTCTACCAGGAAATGCCCTGCGACTGGTTGATGTCTCACTTTCGAGAGCTGCTGGCTCAGAAGGAGACGATCCTCTTTAAACCATCGCTGTTCCAGCACATGGGCACTTTCTCCTCGTTTGAAGGGACATACAACAAGCTTAAGGACAAGGACTTTGAGGAAGGGTTTTACGCCAATCCTGCAGCTGAAGTTTACTCTGATATGTCCTCCTACAAGAAACATATCCCCAAACATGCCTGGGAAGCAGGGGAGGAATTCTTCTGGGGGCGTGCCCCAGAAAATGGAAATTACCTGACTGTGGTGTTAACAATTCCTGCAGTGGTGACAGAGATATTTGTAGAAACTGGGTCAGAGGGTAAAGACATCCTGGAGTCAGCTCAGGTGGAGTTGGGCCATGATGTTACCATCGAGAACTCTGAGAAGAGTTGTAAAGAGTTCCAGTCAGTCGGGACGGTAGTGAGTGGGAGGTTTGAGATGCATGAGGTAAACAAAAAGTATAACTCTGCTTCATCCTGTCTGAGGATACAAGTCACAGGAGGACAGAGGGACTGGGTGATCATCAAGAAAATCCGGATCACAACAGAGCTGAGTACACCTCCACGACAAGCAGAGGTGTGACTCTCTATTCCTGTCAGACTCCTTTATTTATTTATTTATTTATTTATTAATTTTTTTTTGTGAATGTCGTGTCTTGTTGAACAGTTCAATTGGTGAAACAACAATTTAATGCTAAATGAAACCTTGTAAAGCTACTGTCAATATGAAGAAAATGTTTGACCAAACTCTGTGGTGTGTCTCTTCAACATTATGAAGAGCATTACTAAAAGAGCATATCCATAATAAGAAAGCTTCTCAATGTGTAAAGATATTTTTATGCTTTTAAGTAAAAACTTTATATCTCCGACTGCCTTAAAGACAAGCACACTTCAGAGGTGTCTATTGTGTAATGTCTATTGTTTTTCAATTTTGAGTTGTGGAGGAGGGGGTAACTGAAATTCATGTGTTTGTATGAGTCATGGGGAGAGGCAAAATGTGTGTTTGTGTGTGCGGTGGTTCATTAAAGTACCGTTTGGTCGGAACACATGCCTTAAACCCTTGACACACACACTGTGCCACTAGTATACTGTAACTTCAGTATATTACAGCACTGTATCATGTTTCAATACACTGTGCTGTACATAATACTTTTTAACTTGGGCGTGGTATTATAACATACAAAAACATGCAGTGGAAACCCTGCTCCCAGTAGTCTTTTTAAAATCAAGACAATACAGCAAGGCACTATTATTCACGACCTCTTGTAATTGCAGTGATATGTAGTGGATTACAAATGGAACTACTTGTAACCTTGCTGCAAATATTTTTTCTGTTGATTTACATGAAATAAGACTCGTATAACTCTTTTTGCAATGCTTAATGGCGCTGGAAGTTGTTACTCCTGTCAGCTCACAGAACAATTGATAGAAACAGTAACCACAGCAGAGGTAGAAGTCACAGAGAAAGAGGAGGGAGGAGATGTGTGTGTATCGGCAGTGTCAAAGTGTCATAGATCCATAAAATATTTTAAAAGAAGCTTTTTATATATGATCATATATTGACCTTTTTAATGCTGGAAACAATTAAGGAGCCATGCTAAAATAAGTCAAAGCCGGTGAAGTCTAGAGGCATTTCTTTTTGAAGGTGGAGGATGCTGCTGTTCCTGGGCTGGCTGCTCTCTCTCACACGTTGCTCACTGGTCTCCCTCTGCCAGTTTGGGGTTGGCTGACGGTTCCCTCTCCAGCACCTGGCATCTCTTCAACTGCAGAGCACTGGCTCACCGGCCTCTCACTCCTGGCAGCCTGAGCAGTTTGTTTGTCTTCATCGGACTGAACGACGGATCCAACAACTGCTGCCTGCGAGTCCTGGTTTTGGTCAGTGGTTGACTCACCTCCAGCGACGGGGCAGTTCTGAGATGCTGGACAGGCCTCGGCTGTGGAGGCTGGGGCGACACAGTCCTGCTGCACGTCCCTGTTGGTCTGAGAACAGACACATTTAAAGCAAGAACGTTTAACTTTTAAAAGAAAAGTAGGATATTCTTTCTTTTACTGATGTAAAGCTGAATTTATAAGCAATTACACACCCTTACTCATTGTAATACAGATTTGGTGCTGCAGTCTAACATGGTCTCAAATGACCAGTAGTTTTGGGGGGCTAATGTAGCTAACTTAAGCAAACTTCTGACATCTATTAGGTTTGTTAACTAAATGAAATGTTAGTGTTTGCCATTTCTTTGTCACATTAAATATCCATGATTGAAGAGATTTTGTATTATTATTGTCTGTGGCTAATGCAGGCTAATATGTGAGCAAACATCAGATAGATACAATCAAATAGGAAATGCAATACTAAATAAATAGTATTTAATACCATTGATAGTAAAAGCATTTTGATATTAAATGTGCTTAAACAGCATAAAGCAGTAGCACTACGGCACTAAGATCATAAGCAGGGGTTTAATGTGAGGAGGGGGGAGGCCTTGTTTACATATTAATGCCAGTAGTCCACCCATCTTGATTTATATCTCACATCCTCGGTTCCCTTAGAAACAGGTCTGATGCTGTTTCAATTAGCTGTAGATGCTTGTACGAGATCTTGTAAAATTGTGGCTGCAAAACTTGTGCGTCTTGAATTTGCATGTGCATGCAAAAAGACATTTTGCATTCTGTTGCATGCAGAGCCATCTGATGCCAGCTTTTGTTGTAAATTGTGTGTTGCACTCAAGCTAATTCCTGCCAAAGAGACATGTAGACATATACCTCAGTACATGCACAGTTGCTCCAGTTACTGGGGTACAAAAAAACAGTACGCTTATTAACCTGCACACCAGCACATAGCCAGAAGCGGGATATTGCTTTCACTCGTGTGTGTGTGTCTGCATTTTAGAATATAGGACAAGATGGTGAATTTCTCTTGTAATTTTGAAGGTCTTCTGCACAATTTAGGTTACCACCTACCATTAGATGTTAGGGACATCATTTATATGTCATCAAGTGTTTTGGCCTTGGAATCAACGATACAGGCCGAACTTGAGGGTACACTGAGGCTTAAGGTAAATCTGACTGGCTACTGGCTTGCATGGCAAGGCAGGCCCACCACAGGTTGATCAGACCTGGGTGCATGTCCTTAGCATCTTGGGGCCCAGTTGGGATCTTTCCTCCTGATCCAGAGCCATTGGCTGCAGTGTTCTGCAGTGTGTATGTTTCTTTCATGATCAGGCGCAGGGCTTGTCCTTGGATCCCCAGATCTTTGAGAAACCTGATGGTGGTTATTGCAATGAAACCCCTTTGATCATAAGATTCTGTTAAAGAGACTGGAACAACATGTAGGGATTAAAGGAATGGCATTAGGCTGGTTTGAATCATATTTATCAGATATATTTCAATTTGTTAATGTTAACAATTACTCCTCCATGCACACAAAGGTTAGTGATGGAGTTCCACAAGGTTCTGTCCTTGGACCAATACTTTTCACCTTATATATATATGCTCCCTTTAGGCAACATCATCAGAAAGCATCACGTACACTTACATTGTTATGCCGAACACACCCAGCTCTACAAATCTTTGAAGCCTGGTGAATGTACCCACTTAGTTCAACTTCAGGAATGTCTTAACATCAAGACCTGGATGACACAAAACATCTCACTTTTAAATTCAGACAAAACTGAGATCATTGTAATTGGCCCTAAACATCTCAGAGAAACACTGTCTGACCAGATAGTCACCTTGGATGGTATTAGTTTGGCCCCTAGCTCCACTGTGAGGAACCTTGGAGTTATGTAAGACTAGGACATTTCATTTCACCCACATATAAAACAAGTCTCTAGGACAGCTTTTTCCACCTGTCCAATATTATGAAAATTAGAAACATCCTGACTCAGAAGGATGCTGAGAAACTCGTCCATGCATTTGTTACCTCTAGACTGGATTACTGTAATTCTTTATTATCAGGATGTCCCAGTAAGTCTGTGAAAAGCCTCCAGCTGGTCTAACATGCTGCAGCACGAGTGCTGACATTAACTAGAAGGAGAGATCATATTACTCCTGTTTTAGCTTGTCTTCATTGGATCCCTGTAAAAAAAAAAAAAGGTGAGCCCTGAACCATCCCTATGCTGCTATAGGCCTAGACTACTGGGGGAATTCCCATCATGCACTGAGCCCAACTCTCTTTCCCCCTCTGTCTCTCGCCCCCCAATTTATTTTACTACATGTGGCTAACCTTGTGTTTCCCCCCCCATAGTCTCTCTCTCTCTCTCTCTCTCTCTCTCTTTCTCTCTCCTTCTCTGTAGGTATCTCTGTTGTGCTTCAACCCAGAAATTGAACTGCTACTTAAATTTTAATGTATTGTCCTTGGTGAGCCGAAGGCAATTTTCCACCCTTCGTAGACAATATAGTTCCGAAAAAAAAGGGTATTTAGCTTTATTCTAAACCCTCCCACTACTCCAACCTCAGATCAAATGATTGTTTGAGTGAAACTCTGCATTACGATGGTCTGGGTTTCAGCTCAGATTAACCCTCCTCTGAGAGAACCACCACCTGAAGGCACCACAGAGTTTGTTTTTCTTTGAGCCCTTTTGTTCGTTGACATATTATCTTTTCCTGTGTCATGAAATCATTCACCCTCCCTTTCCCACAGCCACTGTATGTATTTATGATTCTGCTGGGGAACGTCTTTTTGGATCTTTTGTTTGATTCATTTTTTTACATTAAAAAAAATTGAATTTATTACTTGTAATATTAGTCGCTGATGTAATTAACCACATCTGCTAATATTAGCACCCAGTAGTATTGTAAGAAAACAGACTGTATTTGTCCTGAAACTAGTATTTTTACTCCTTGAGTTACGCTGGTTCGCTCTGTGCTGTTTTGATCAATCCCAAGATGTAGCTCAAAGATCACATCTGTAAACCGGGAAACTTGACATTTAAAGGTCCACCTGAACATTAAACAGTACAGAACTGTGACATCCTCCAAAGCCATACTGTGTGAAAACACTTTGAGCCTTTTAAATAGCTCTTCAGATCAGGCCAGAACAATAAAGGGTGGAGGAGTTCATGCAGAAGCTTTCTGTTTATCCTCAAGACAAAAACAGACATGAATCATTTGTGTGTGGCCCCCAGTTGACAGACCTGCTTGCTAACATCCTGCAGCCTTTCTGACTTCTTGCTGCAGCTGTGTGGCTGAGATCTTCCTGTGTTCTGTGGGTAGAAGCCCCAGGACTTGAGCCTGCTGAGGCCCTCCACAGAGCGGCCTGTAGGGTTGATGTGGCAGGCTGGGATACGAGAAGGAAGATCCCAGGTCCCCTTAAAGTCTGGCCATGCACTGCCTCTCTGTAGCACAAGAGAGAGAGAGAGAGAGAGAGATTTACAAACAGACAGGACAATTAAAAAAGAGAGAGACAAAAAGATGTATACATTCTCACCTTAACCACTCCGGGGAGCAGGTGTCCTCTGTCATTGGCAATTATAGTGGTGTTACCAGTCTTTGCTTGGGGTCTCTGTGAGTGCGTATACACAGACACACACACAGACACACGCACACGCACACACACACACACAGTTGTGTCTCCATGAGTTCAGAGGACATTACATTGAGTCTAGAATGTCGGGGGACACATGACACACAGAGCTTCTCTTTCCAGCTTCTCCTTCCTCTTCTCAATCGTTATCACATCAAAGTAATTAATATCTCATCAATACATGTTACTGACTTCACTTCTTCCCGGAGTCCCTTTGCCTTATCATCCACAGATCCAGGGCCGCGGCTGCGGCCACACCGTGGATTATGATGGTGGATTGCGTATCAGAGATCGTGATTGTAATGGTGGATCCAGTATGGCGGATTCTGTATCATGCTGGCTGATCGTGATAATAATGGTGGATCCTGTATCATGTTGGCATCTGATAATGGTGGTGGACCACGATCGAGGTGGCAGCTGATGGTGGATCCTAATGGCGGCAGTGGACAATGACTGTGGACTATAGTGGCATCCGATCTTGATGGTGGATCATGATCGTGATGGCTGCTGATCATGGACTATGATTACAACAAGACTGCTCGACCATTACTGACAATAATCCATCAATTCATTGACCTTCAGTTATGCTACAAAGTGTTTATTCTAATCAATGCTGCAAATACCCTTATCTTGATGATGTTCTCCTTTACACTTGACATCTATTGCACTTCTGTCCGTCCTGGGAGAGGGATCCCTCACATGTGGCTCTCTCTGAGGTTTCTACTTTGTTTTTACCCTGTTAAAAGGGTATTTGAGTGGTTTTTCCTTACTCTTGTTGAGGGTTAAGGACAGAGGATGTCACACCTTGTTAAAGCCCTATGAGACAAATTGTGATTTGTGAATATGGGCTATACAAATAAAATTTGATTGATTGATTGACTTTGATTTCCTGGTCAGTTACTCTAACTTAACCATAGTTATTACTTGCCTAACCTTACCCTTAATATTAATCTCAACCTAACCTGAACCTAACCCCCCATCTTAACCTAAACCTAACCTAACATTAACATTAACATTAACATTAACCTAACCTTAACCTAGACCTAACCTAAGCATAACCTTAACCTAGACTTAAAACATTTCTTAAAATGTAATGATTTAAATCATGGAGACTTCCTTTTTGTCCCCAAAAGGAAGACAAGTCCCCGTCATGCAATTTAAGCATGTACTCTAAAATGACAACACCTTCTTATTTCACTGCAAAACTTTCACATTACAATCTACATCGGTAACTTCCTGTTCAATTTAGGGTATGGGTCCCAGACGCTTTTTTGTAAGACTGATGGGCTTGGTTCATATACCTACCGATTTTCATACATGTTGGTGAAACGTGCCGCTGGGGCTGCTTCATTGAAATATCAAGTCAGTTTGTCACACCCATATGCAAGACCCATAATGGAGGTTTATGTACAGTGCAGTTATAAACAACTGCCTGTTTCAAGACCAAACATTAAAATTGGACGTGACGCCACGGACACGCCCTCTGACAAAAACTCACAAAAAGTACAACTTTTCCTCATCAAGGTGGTTGGGTTGCATTGACCAGATTAGAAGTCAATCTGATAAATCCTCTAGAAGGAGTTTAAGTATGATGTGTGTGAATTGCCAAAAATGACCACTCAATTCAAAATGGCTGTTGGGTTTGGAATATGGGTCCCCTAGACTTTGTAAATCTAGGTATAATACATATGCCAAAGGGATTTTCATGTATACCTGGACCACACACACACACACACACACACACACACACACGCACACACACACACACACACACAGACACAGACACACACACAGACAAACTACCAGGCAATGTGAAATATAACACACTGGGACAGGAGTGCTGATGTGTGTTGAGCAGCTGTACCTGTTTGAAGTGTTTAGTCTCACACCAGTTGTTGTGCCTGTGTGTCCTGAAGGAGCTCTCATACTGAGGAAGTAGAGACACTTGTGAGTCAAACAAGGCTGCAGAGTTTCATGATCAGCACATATTTATCTTATGTTTATGTATCTTACATATATGTTTATCTCATGTATATTTACCGTATTCATCTGTATCTTACCTGATTTGCTGAGTAATTGGACGACATGTCTGCCTACTGCCCCCGTGTGTTACTGTTGACTCGTTGCATAGCAACACCAACTAATTCGTCAGACATCATACAGCACCGACGCACTGCACTCTGGGAACCACAGTTGTATAGGTGTGTGTTCGCTGTGTGTTTGTGGATACATAATGTTCACATGTCACTTTATTTATTGCCTGTCCCGTCGTGACCTACATTAGGACTTTTATTTTGAAAACTGTAACCCGACGTTTTTGTGGTTGGCAGACTTTGTTGAGGAGAGTATATTAGTTTTAAATTTATATACAGTCTATGGTTTAAATGTCGTTTTTAAGACTCCCTCCCCACCTCTGTCTTTTAGTTCTTATGTGTATGGTTGGATGAAAAATTTACATATAAAGAATATGTGGGGAAAATGGTAGAGAGGAGGATGCTGAGGAAACCCACCTTTAGTGGAAGACTAAGATCGCCATGGAGCACCACAGAGCACCATAGGAAGTCTTTTCTCCCTGTGGCCATCTAACTGTATAACTCCTCCTTCTGGAGGGTGGACCAGGGTTTATAATCGCACACTTAATTACAACAACATGCACAATAGTCTTTTCACATGTAATATTACCACTCGTGTGGAATAACACCATTCAGATTCAATTTGTGTAACAATGCTGTTTTTGTTTATCATCACATTCATTTATTATCATGTGCAATATTTTCAACTGATTTCAATATCATGTGCAATATTTAATATCATTATATTTCAATATAATGTGCAATATTTCAATTTCAATAACATTTGCAGTATCCCATATTACTTTATCATTTCATTTCTACTTGCGTTAAGTTAGTTAAGTGTTAGTTTATCTCTATACACTTAATATTATTTCATTTACAATACACTTATATGTTTTTTTCTCTATTCTATTCTACTTTATTATATTGTTCTGTACAGCAATCTTGCAGCAAGCTGGCACAAGAGGTGCCTTCCGGATCAATAAAGTTTTATTTTATAAATTGTGAGGGCATATAGTGCAGTGATGTTTCCATACCGGTGGGAGGCAGTAAAGCACTTAATAGTGCCTAGCCTGCCGGAAAGAGGAAGAAAATAAAAAAACATGTTTTTCTTCCGGTGAACAAACGTCGCAGTAATGGACGCTGTGATGGAGACTGACTAGGTTGTATGTAGTCGGGACGTGCAGTTAACTTCAGTATTCTTCCCCCTCTGGTTTATCTGAATGAAGGGACACGTGTAACTTTTCAGCTACGTGTGGCTGAGTTTAGTTTACACTCAGCTCTCTGTCTACGTGTCTTTCTCTGATGCTCTGGGACACATGGAGGCTCCGTCCTCTCGTCCGTCTGCCACCCCGGACGCTACGCCGTGGCTGGCGGGCCGGAGACACTCCTCCGGCGGGGAGTCAGAGTGTGACCCCGCCAGGGACACCAAGACACACTTCCGCGTCTGTCGCTTCATTATGGAGACAGGTAACACCCAGTTTCACCAGGGTAGCATGGAGGCTCACTTCTGCTTAGAAAGCAAGATTCAAGAAGTCATGCCTGATGGCGAAAAATAGTCATAATTATTGTAAAAATGACATAGCTTAGTATCTTACTTTATACGAATATGATCAATTATACAATTTTCTATGGTTTTTTTCTTTAAATACAGTACAGAGCAGTTTACAGAGGAAAACACAGAGGTATACGAAAAGGCCTGTCTCCCCCATTCCACCACAGACAAGGGTCAATACAAAAGTTCAATCTCATTTGTAAAGCACCAGACCACAAGATACATTATCCCAAGGAACTTTACATAGAAGGTCGAGACGCTAAAGGTTCTAGAGAAACACAACAGTTCCCATCAATGACTGTGGAGAGAAAAAACATTAACTGGAAGAAACCTCTAGAACCAGACTCAGTGTGGGCGGCCATCTGCCTCAATGGGTTGGGCTGAGCAGGGGAAAATAGGGAGAGAAGAGAGAGAGACCAGTTGTGTCACTGTCATATTTAAGCTCTGTCAGACTGGTTGTAATAATGAAAATAATATGAGTCATATTTATAGATGTAATGATGTTATTAATGACGTAATAATCGTCTGGATCCTGTAGTTCTGGAGTCAGAGATAACTGCAGAAGGAGGGGGGGGGGGACACAAAGTTAGTGACATGTATTTAAATAAGTGGGAGGTAGAGAGATCAAGAGAGGGAGAAGTGCTCAGTGCATGATGGGCGTTTGGTATCTTTTGCAGAGCTCTAAGAGGGATGATTTATCATTTTATATTCATTGTGGTGTAATGTAGGTTGTATAAATAAAATTAAACTAAACTATTATAGCAGCTAATATATGAGAAGGTATTTATTGTATCAAATTTGACTTTGAAAGGTTAAGTGTGTTTATTATCTCATTATTCTGGCTTAACACCTCACACATTTCCCTGGTTAGGTTTTATTTTCATCATGTATGATTTCTAAGCCATAAATTTAACACACATCTGATCCACCAAGAAGCATTTAGTCAGCTTTTAGCCTGTGTCTCTACACTGTTTCTTGTTAACCTCTGTGTATTTAGATTGTGAAAACATTCAGCAAGTTAGAAATGGTTTTGAGCTGTAACCGTAGCAGAACTCGGACGTACTGCTGACATATTGATTCAAATGGTGACTCAAATGATTGATAAAATAGAAATGGCAGTATGGTTATCAGGCCTTAGTCATACTTACTAAATAGAAATGTATATGAATTTGTGTGAGTGAATCTATCAAAGATGTTGAAACACCACTTTGGATTTTGAGTGTACCCTCCTCCCTTGCTCAGGAGTGAAGCTGGGCATGCGCTCGGTGCCTGTGGCCACAGCGTGTGTGTTGTACCACCGTTTCTTTAAGCGTGTCAACATGCGTGCATATGAACCCTACTTGGTGGCCATGAGCTGTCTGTACCTGGCTGGCAAAGTGGAGGAGCAGCATATCAGAACCCGTGACATCATCAACGTAAGCCACAGGTAATATGCTTGGTTACAAGTGGGTACTATTTGCCGCATGCAATACTTTAAGGCCCCTGAGAGCAAGATACCTCAGCAAACGTTGTGCTGCTGTGAAGAAACAGCCTTGGTGGCAGATGCAGGCCACTCTCATTGAAACACAGACATTGAATATTACTTGAGAACTGAAGTGTTTCTGTCTTGAGTTTCTTGAACTATGTAAAATAGTCAAGTCATTCTGACAGCGATTGACATAGAAGCAAGCGCAGCATTCGTATCATCAGATACTTTTTAATATTATAATAATGAAGAGTGGCCAGAGTGTCGTGAATATGTTGGTTATGCAGCGGCGTCACAAAGTATTTGTACAAATTTGCTTTTGCCCTTTGATAACGCACCAATGCAGTGGCAGCTCTTAACCTGCCTGTTTGGAATGGGCTTTTTGCTTGACCTGTGGTGATGCTGGTTGCAGCTTTTTTTCTGAAACTGAAAAAGTGACCTGCAGTAATTGAGTCAAGTAAAGAGTGACTGCAGGACTAAGTGCTTAGAACCCTGAGGCTGTACCATCCCTGCATCCACTATAGACTGTTTATAAAATATTCTGCACACAAACAGTACAAACTGAGAGTATATTGTAGAACTGTTTTAGGAGGGCTCACTAATGACAAAGACTAATTTTGAAGTAGCTCTGGAGCATTAACACAGGACAAGAACACAACTTTCTAAACATGCAGTTTAAGGTTGCTCATTATTATGTTTTGTGTTTTAGGTCAGTTTGAACAAAGTCTTTTCAGAGTGGTCACCTTGATTTCTGCCCTCATCTCCCTACCACCTCCGTGTCCCCCTCTGTTTTTCCCTTGCAGGTATTTCAACATTGGCAGCGCGCCTTTAGAATGTGACAAGGAGTTCTGGGACTTGAGGGACAGCGTGGTGCAGTGCGAGCTCCTCATCCTCCGACAGCTCAACTTCCAAGTCTCCTTCGAACACCCTCACAAGGTAAGTGTGAGCATGTGTATGTATTCCTGTCCCCCCTGTTTAGTGTGAGCCTCCTTGTCTGTCTTAGTTACTGTTGTCATGTCGTGGTTGTCCCAAAGTGTTTGTGTTCAGCTGGTTTACAATCAAGATTGAAGAGGTGTTTTCAAATATGAGGTGAAATGCTGCCTTACTTGAGCTTTTGTTATTTCTTTATTTTAACTGTGATTGAGTGGTTACCCTTGCTCGCATTGTTAACTTTCATCCAAAACTAAAACAAATTGAATTGCTGTTTGACTCAAATATAGAATGTGTCATATACAGAATGACAGGATTTTCTCGGTCTCCCTCTCTCCTCAGTATTTACTTCACTACCTGTTGTCTGTGAAGTCGCTGGTGAACCGCCACGCTTGGTCTCGAACCCCCATCACTGAGACTTCGTGGGCGTTGCTTAGAGACTGTTACCACGGAGACATGTGCATCCGCCACACACCTCAACACATTGCCATAGCAACGCTGTACCTGGCTTTAAACAGCTACGGAGTGGAGCTGCCTGTCGGGGAGAAGGACTGGTGGCAGGTGTGTCTTTGTTGCATGGTCACAGTTACAGATTGAAGAGAGAAACGACTGATCAGAAACAATTATGTGCATGTGAACAAGTAAGAGAAAGTGACTATGTAATTTATTGATTTGACCATAAAATGTGATATATATATAGATACCTGTTTATACAGCCAACAGACACAGTGGACCAAGCTCATCATGTCCTCTGCGGGTCAAAATCTGCACCAGATCATTTTCAGAATTTGATTATTTTTATTTCACCATTTCAGACTGACACAGACATTCAGGGTTGCTGATCTCTGTCATGGCAGTAACATTCATGGAATCAAGTTGTCTTCAAAATAAAGCACAACATTAATTTTGTTGTTATGCTTTATATTAGAATTACAGAGCTTTTATTTTTGAAAAGTTGTGACGTTGGGTCTGAGGATGGATTGTGTTGTGTCTCTCTCTCCCTCCCTCCCTCCCTCCCTCCCTCCCTCCCTCCCTCTCCTCTCTGCGCAAGGAGCAGTATTGTCTTTCTTCAGTGCAGCTATGAGACAGACTCATTTCACGACACAAAATCTGTCTTATGCTGCCATCTCTCAGTATTTCTGACACCGAAACCACGATACAAATGTCCACAATTTAGTATCGCGATCCAGGATGTTAAAACTACAGAAGAAGTCCCTAGAGGTATCATGTCATGCAGATCATTTGGGTTAGGTATCGATTTAGGTATGTCTCTGTTACACTGGATTATCAACAGACTTGTAATAGTTTTCACTCCATGATGCTGAGTCAATCTTTGTTAGAGCCACATTTAATGGAATTTAAAGCATGTCCATTATTCAGTTTAGTCCATAAGGGCCATTTTACACTATGATGGACAGACAGTCGATTTAGCCCTGCACAGATGCTCCCATGCCAACAGCAAATCTTCAACTTTGTACCATTTTGCACTTGAACCAAAGGGACATCTCCGCCTGACCATCCAGCTCCAGCCAGTCCACAAAGCACAAGTGTCTCTAAGTGTTAAGTATTAATTGAAAGGTGCTGGCAATTATAGTTTTCCATTGTAAAGCAATTTTACAAATGAAGTCTCTTTTGTTAGAGCTTTGATTTTTTTAAATGACTGTATGCAAATGGAACAGAGTCAGAATTTGTTATGGTTTTATTCTTCAGTCCTCAAGGCAGTAAAATCTAGGTCGTTTGAAATGGTGTGTGGGCCTTTGATGTCCACTGCTTATTGAGACCAGGTGTGGAGCTGAAGTATCTCTTTGTGTGTGTGTTTGTGTGTGTGTATGTAGGTGCTGTGTGAGGACGCGAATAAAGCAGACATCGATGCAGTGATCTCAGACCTTCTTCAACTCTATGACATGGAGGCCAAGTGTATCTAAAGGACACACAAGCAAGACCTGCACATGGGAGACACCAAGAGTTATATGGTGTGTGTTAGAATTTGTTTTGTCGTAGCATGAATGTGTGTGTGCATGTGTTATTGTCTGCTTGTAAGTGTTTTAAGATTCCTTTATTCAGGTTTCAGGATTCAAGTGCGTGCGTGTGTGTGAGAGTGTGAGAGTGTGAGTGAGTGAGACATGGGCAAGAATACTTAGTATTGCCCCAGTTAGTCTATGAGCTGTGACTAAAAAAATAAACACACATGCACTACCGACTATTGCCACCTGGGGGAGACATTTCTTGACATGTCAGCAGTGCAGCATAATGTGCTGGAATCATCAGCAGCAGGAACATCTTAGACACACCTCAGCAGTCTTTTCACACACATCATGTTTTAACAACAAACACCACTGTATGGATTGGATTGGATCATCTTAAATTCATCACCCAATTAAAAGTAATTCACCAATAATTATTGCTCAAAATGAAATCAGAACACGGACTATGACCTGTCATGTTTCGCGGATATTCCGGGTCATATTTAATGTGTTATTACTGTCTGTGAGTCCCATGAAGTAATAAAGACCAACAATGTGTAATTGTCTATAGTATTGTAAGTATTATCTGTGTAACAAACCTGTTGCACTGGATGACATGTTTTATTCATTTCCACACACTGCAGTTCATTTTGCCTGAGACTGGCAGGATCCACATTCTCAGTAGGAGGCAGTGTGCTTCAGGCGGAGGTATACATAATGTCGGCTTCACATTTTTACCAGTTCCTAATGAGGTTGAGCTACAGAAGATCAATGTGAAGACCAAGACCAGACTGCAAGGACAGTGCAGGGTCATTGTGTGATTGTTCATTAGAATGTTTTTTTTTGTTGTGTATTAATTTGTGTTTACTTGGTGTAGTTCCTTTGTGCTGTATGTGACTTAAATGAGATGAAAAAGGTTCATCTGGATATCTTCACAACAAACAGGGCTTTACTGAACATTGCAGCTGCTATGAGTTACAATGGTCTTTCAAATGTGCTGCATATAAAAATTAAAAATAAACATTTGCAATGAAAACCCAAGGATTTGAAAAGATCTTTCAAATGATCTGATGGAGGCTTCTTCCAAACAAAAACGAGTTGATCATACATATGGACAAACTGCAAAAAAAAGTTATTAATTCATGCTCTGTTGCCAATGCTTTTTTACTTGTGATACAGTATTGGCTGTATGTACAAATACTTGCATGTATCAGTTTCCATGTCAATCTTTATATGACATACAGAATTGAATAAACACAGTGATAAAAAAACTCATTGGTGTTTTACTGAGATTTATTCACGACCAGAAGAATATGGAACCTCCTCTTCTTTATCCTTTATGACTGAGGCTCAGAATGAGGCCCTCTGTAAACACACCGGTGTGGCAGCACACAGCTAAAAGCCCAGATAGCTCGCAGGTAGCCCCGGCTCAGAAAAGCGATTGGCCTCCATAGGTGACTTGAGGACACCTTGCCCCTTATTATTTTTAACAACGACAAAGAAAGAGGCGAAGCAGTAATGCGTCCAGCAGTGCGAGTTGTGAAAACTCAGCCATCACTATTGTTAATCATCAAATATGTTTAAGATCTTTCTGCTGAGAGACTGGATGTCAAAGGTTGTTTTAATTTACTGTACAAAGCCTCTCAGACCTGATATTTTTAAGATGCTTACATTTTTTGCATTTAACTTCAAATCAGGTCTGCCTGTCTCAAGCCTGTGTATGTGTGTGTGGGAGAGAGAGAGAGAGAGAGAGAGCAATCTGGAGCCTAAAGTGGTTGAGGTTACAGTAAGGGGCCTGGAAATTCATTGTGTCGATGAGTGTCCTCACAAAGGTATTTGTGTCTGTGACTGTGTGTGTGTGTGTGTCCAGGATAAAGGAGTCACATGATCAACACTGACAGATCTGAGTCTCGCTTTCTGTCTTTTCCTTTCACTCTGCCTCTCATGCCTTCTGCTTCTCTTCACGGGACAGGAGACGCTGCGTGCGTCCCAACAGCATCGCACGTTATACAATATTCTTCTCCCTCCTCATCTGTCACTCCAACTCCACCGTTATTTCCCTCCCTTGTGTAGCTGTTCGGGGAAAATCTGTCTGTCTTTCTCTAAGCTGCTCTTCATTTGCCCCATTCCTGTCATCTTCTCTCCACCTTTTTTTTCTTTCTGTCCATCTCCATCTCTTGTGCCCTCCATCTCCCCGTCTCCCTTTCTCACCCACCCACCACATTCCGTCGTCCTCCCTCCACTTGTTTCCTCCTCACCCTCTGTCGACTTCCCTGTGTCTCCCACATCTTTCCTCTCTCCTCCTCTGTGCCTCCTCCCTTCTCCTTCCTCCATCTCCCTAATGTTACATTAATAATGAAGAGGGTGCGTGTTCAGCCAGACTCCATAAATTAACCATCGGATGGGAAGGAGCACTGAGGAAAGGAGTTGGAGGAGTAGGGGGAAAAAAGAGAGTGACATGGATGGAGGGGTGAGGAGAGGGAGGATGGATGGAGGGAGGGGTGAGGAGGGGATAAAGGGGAGGTGAAGAGGGAAAATGGCAAGTGAGAGGGGAGCTTATCTTTGTGTCACACTTCAACACTCTCCAGGCTGCTTCTGATCGCCTCTCCTCCGCACTGCTTCTGATCTGCTTACACATCACTTCAGCCTTTACTGTGGCCTTGAGGGGAAGTCAGAAGGTCACACACACACGACCAGCTGTGTGTGTACGTCTCAGGGTACATGTGTGTTTGCATCGAAATGACAGTTTGGGATGTTGATGTTGTATCAGGCCTGCAGTCTCAGAGCTGAGTGCCCTTGAACTATAAAAGCTAGCCTTCAGCCTCAGACCTATTAGACATCAACCAAGCGCTCCTAAACACTCTAAATGCCTAATGCATAGACAATAGATTTAAGAGAGTGTGTGTGTGTGTGTGCGTGCGTGCGTGTGTACGTGCACGCTCTTAGTATTGAAGGGTGGAGCAAAAAGAGCAGTCTGCATGATTCATCAGCCATGATGTAAACAGTGAGATGAATAGTAGATGGGTCAGCAGACAGACAAAGTTATCAAACTATCAGCCTATCAAGGCCTCTCACCCTGCACCCTTACTGACCAGCGACCTTAACACTGAGATGAACGGGTGGAGTCACCCCTGAACACCTGCTTTTGAATCTCAAGTGTTTCTTGGTGACCACAGATTTCCTATGAGAATGTTCCCCTCCATTCAAACGTCAACACCTGTGAAATAAAAAGATGTAGTTTGAGTTTTCCCATTTTATTCTTTTTTCTTAACTACATTTTACATATAAACAATCTCAACAAATATCAACAACTAAACAGCTTTAACACTTTTCTCTTTGTTCCCCTCTATCTCTTGTTCAGTGAAGTAAACTCTACCGTGTGCTGCCAGGATTTACTATCGTAAAGACGGAAAAAGCTGCCCAGGTTAAAATAAGGCCCAAAAAATGCAAAACAAGGTTGCGCAGGTTAAAATAGAAACGCTCCGTCAGAATCCAGTAACAGGTGTGTCTCCGTATAGAACGGCGTCTTGGCGATTTTTTTGGTCTTCATCTTTACTTTTCAGGTGACTCCATGCTTTGACTGTGAGCAGCCACCCTCCTTACGACGCGTCAACGCACTTTGTCGATGACTTCGATTACATCGATGCGTCGCCCAAAGCCAATTAGAAACTAACTATCTATACCCCCTTGCCTCTTGAGGGTCTCGGGAACTGGAGCCAATCATAGCTGACATTGGGCGAGAGGTGGGGTACACCCTGAACAGGTCGCCAACAAATCGCATGGCCAACATACAGAGACAAACAACCATTCATACTCACAATTGTTGAGGGATTTTTGACCATCCACACACATTACATCTGTACAACATTATCAGAATAGTGCCTGTCTAATTCCACAGATACTCCCTTTTCTCTCCCAGTAATTCCCAAGGTCATGTTATAGATTATGGGCCAATTAGCAGTGCATTGTAGTTTCTACGCTCATGGACTTTCATATCTAACTCAGATGCTCCAGACAGAGAGACACCAACTTCAACTCTTTTGCCTATTTCACCAGTGGCAAGACGTAAGGACACAATGTGATTTAGGATTGCATACTTTAGACTTAACTATCCAATAGGATGTGAACACCTACATGTAACATAAAGAGTGACAGCAATTCTAGCCATTCATTGATTGAGTGCTGTTAGAATGGGTGACGCAAGTAGAGGGAGATATATGTGGAAGCTGTGGGAGACATCTTCAGACTTGGGGGTGATAATTTCTCCTGTTACTCTGTCAGCGTTTGTATATTGTTTCACCTTCTGGTCTCCTTGATGCATCAAGTCCACATTAAAATCTTCTGCATAAGACATCAGCTGCTGCCTGAGATCAACTTTCACCTGCTTCCAGAAAACTTCCATCACAACAATCTCACCTACAGACAATTTTACAGTCTCCAATCATCCTAATTCCCAATCTGCATGTCTTTGGACTGTGGGTGAAAGTCAGGATACCCAGAGAAAACCCACACAGACATGTGGAGAGCAAACCTACAGAGAAAGACCCTGTAATTCATACTGGGAGGAGTTTTTAGTGGAAACACTGGTTTTGTGCACACACAATGTATATCAAAATAAATGATGGTAATTGTGAGAATGTATAATTTATGTCACTATTTTATCCAAATTGAATACATTATATCCTCTGTGTCCAACACACAATCACCTGAAAAACAACTTCAGAGGCAAACAAGATCCCAGTGCAGCCATGTAGTGAAATATTTCAGAGGCTACTGTATATGTTATTTGAGAGACTGAACTATACACAAAAAGATGGTGTTTGATTAAAAAAGACATCTGCTTTGTACGACATGTGACATTGTTCAGGACAATTCAACAGAAGAGATCTTTTGATACTGACTAATCCTGATCTTTATAGTTTTTTTTACAATTAAAAAAAGTTCTCCAGCTTGTCTACTTTTAAATACATTTAATGGATGTGTAAAATAGCTTCATACATTATGAATGACAAAGAGTCACTTGATAGACTGTTAAAGACAACATTTTAATGCAATATGAGGCATGTTTCTTTGCAAACTGAAGGTACAGTATTTTGGTGACAATGCCACATCTGAGATGTAGGCTACAGTTTTTGTATTGTGCCTGATGCTGAACTGACACTGGAAATGATCATCACACGTTTGTATCTGATCTATGTCTCACTGCCGCTTTTGGATTTTATCTGATCAAATAGTTCACCACCTGCATTTAAATAGTAGTACAGTGCCCATACTTAACCTGCCTGGACGTAATGTTCTGTTCTCTTGTTAATACTATGGAGCTACCTCAGAATTATTCCTTGTCATTAGTGAGTCCTCCTCAAACAGTTTTACAATACAATGTCACTACTTATTGTTTGTGTGCAGAGCTTTTTATGAACAGTGGTGCAGAGTGAAGTTCGAAAACTTTGTGCTCATCCTATCTGGTTTATCTACTATGAAGATTCTACTGTCAATGTTTTTCATAAAATTAAACAAAATTTGCTTTATTATTTTTTATTAAGTTTAAATGATTTACTTAACTGTTATTATGTCTTCATACTTTGCATGTCGGCTATTAGAGTCAGAGTCTGTTAAGCAATTGACACAATAGACTAAATAGACTCATAACGCAGAAAGTCTGATCTGTAGTTTCTAATGGACATTATGGATTTGCCTGGCACAGGGTGTTCATGTTGCATTCGAGGTCTGGTTATCATGGCTTGGGACATCTGGTCTTGTTACTATATAACCTCATACTGTTTCTGTGGCCTTTGTTAGCCATGCTCGCAGCTCAGAATTGTTGGTCAAAATTCTTAACAACTACTGGATGACATGGTATTTTCCTGCAAAAAAACCTGTACCCTTACGAATAATCTGTGGTTATGTGGTGATTTCCTGATTTGTCCTATGTAGCATCATTATATAAACATTTATATTGGTCTGTGTGACCAGATACATCAGCTGTTCTCTGTGTTTAATTAATGTTCCTATTGACATGACGGCATCACATCATTTAAGCTGCTCTTTCATGCCAATCTCATGTTCTACCTCAGCCTAAAGTTTCTATTGGTTTCTATTAAAGTTCACTAAACAGTTTGTCATGACTTTTGCTCTGTGACATGCAGCATTATCCTGCAGAACGAAGCCATTAGAAGATGGTGAACAGTGACAATGGAGGGATGAACATGGTAAACAGTATCATTCAGAGGCTGTGACACTCAAACCATCTGGGATTGGTATTAAAGATCCAGAGTGTGTCAAGAAAACATTCCCCGCCATCACACAACCACCAGCACCCTTGAGTGTTGACACAAGACAGGTTGGCTTCATGGCTTCATGCTGTAAACTCCAGATTGTGACTCTACCATCAGCAGCCTCAGCACAAATCCACATCCATGAGACCAGTTTACATTTTTCACAGCCTTCAACTGTCCAGAGTCAGTGAGTCTGTGTCACTGCAGCCTCACATTTCTGTTCTTGCCTGATAGGAGTGGCACCTGACATGTCTCTCTGCTGTTGACCACACACCTCAAGGTTCGACATGCCATTCATTCTGCTCGGCACCGTTGTAAAGATTGGTTTTCTGAGTTACCACAACCGTTCTGTCTGCTCCAACCAGTCTGTCTGTTCTATTCTGACCTCTGTCATCAACACAGAGCTGCTGCTCACTGGATGTTTTTTGTTTTGTGTCCACTCTGATTAAAAACTCTCAGAAACACTCAATACAATACTATGTAAATGGTAAATGGTCTGTATTTATATTTAGTGTTTTTCTGTTCTTGAGGACCATTCATACGTGTTCATGCAGTGCATCTATGTGAAACACTTCACTTATGTCAGGGGCAATTTGTGGTTCAGTTTCTTGCCCAGGGACACTACAGCATACAGCTGGATGACCCACTATACCTCCTGAACCGCATACCATAACCATACTCCTTTGTTTTAAATGCACCTACAATTGCTTGCAATTGCAGGTAAAGAGAATTGGTCACCAATCAGACAAAACTCCTATTCTTAGAAGATCTCACCTATTTCCAGATGAAGAGTTTGAAAAGAGTGAGGTTTTGTGTATATTTGTGGAAATATTAAAAGAGATTATTGTTCATCTACAAAGACACTATGTCTGTTTTGTGTGTGTGTGCCTCTGGGAGATGGTGTGGAATAGTTGAAGATAAGAGCAGGGAAAGATAAAATCAGCTACAAAGCTTTTCATCAAGATGTGTGTGTGTGTGTGTGCCTGCATGAATGGACGAGTCTGCGGTCCATCTCCCTGCAGTGTACAGGATATCTATTAATAAGTTCATCTGATTCATCTATAAATACATTTATCCTCTTTCTCCTTACACTGGCTCACTGCATAATAAGCTGTGACAGTAGCCAGTTGGGTATAGCCATGCGTGTGGATGGCTGTGGCAATGGAGGACTGGAGTGTGTGTGTGTGTGTGTGTGTGTGTGTGTGTGTGTGTGTGTGTGTGTGTGTGTGTGTGTGTGTGTGTGTGTGATGGTTGTTGTTGGTGGCGGGGGGGGGGGGGGGGGGGGGTCTGCATTGAACGTAGGACTCTTTGTTCTTCATCACTAGGGTGTGCTATCTTTTACCACAGTGAAGAGCGCCTCAAGCCTCTGTTTTGTTTGATTCCATAGAGCAGAAGAGGCAGGTTCTGCTGCTTCTAACCACATCGACCAACACCAGTCCCCCCCCGTCCCCGTCCCCGTCCCCCCGTCCCCTGAGCTGTGGACCAGCCAGGCATCTCCCCATTTAGGACCAGATCCATGGTGCTCATTTAAAGGGCTGTGATGTGTCCGTAGATGTAGTATTTTGGCTCTTTATTTATACAATTCACTTGTCCGGCAATGAGTCCGGGCAAGCTTGAGGTTGAGTGTGACTCAGAGGGCCTCTCCCAGAATCATTGAGTCTTCAGACCAGCAAATAGAAAAACTTTTTTTTGGATGCATGTTGAATTAAAAATTGAAAAATAGTTTATGAATTGAATTTCACTCTGACCTATCAGAGGTTAGTATGAGGTAGAAAGAGGAGGAGTTGTGTTGTGATGAAGAGGGAGTCTTCCGATCCTCACCAATGGTCATGAACTTTGGATAGAGACCTAAGGACCGACGAATACAAGTTCAAACAAATTTGATATGACACATTATTCCTTTCAATATATTCGAACACCTCCCCTCCTGGCAGGCACGCAGTCAGAAATGGTTGAACACTTGACGTATCTCTGTTAACCTGTGGTGCCTCCTCAGCTGCTGCTAACAGGTGAGCCAACAGGTTTGTTATAAGGAAGTTGAGTGGTACAAAGACAACAAGCAGCCTCACCTTGGATTGTTACTTTGCCATATACGATGTAGAATCCAAAATATTTCCACATGTCGCCTCTTAGATGCTCTGGTGTCATGATCGTCAGCATAGGATGACTTTTCTTGCTTGCGTCGTCCATTTTCAACCCAACATCACTGACTGACTTACTTAACTGATAGGTTAAGAGGGCATGCAATGGGTCAAGCTGATAGTGATCGCCCTCTGCTGGACCAGGAGACAAACTACTTCAGATGGTCTGATGAGCATCTAGTCTGTATATTGAGGATCTGAATGGGCCATTACAGGTTGAATACAAATGGAAGGAGACCCAAGGTTAGATGCAGAACTCCAAGGAACGACTTGCGATTCCTCAGGAGGAGCTGGTGAGCATTGCTGGGGAGAGGGATGTCTGGAAGATCCTGGTTAGCCGGCTGCCATCGCAACTTGACTTCAAATAAGTGGAGGAAAATTGATGGATAGAAGCAATTGAATGCATAGATCATATACATAAGAGGTTAACTTTCTCAGACAAATTTAAATAAACGTCACGGACATACCATTAGTGCTACAAGGATTTTTTCCGATTGTTTGTTCTGTGTTAAATAAAGTTGCATTTTATTGTGTTTTTACAAATGGGAGGGAATTGGCTCTACAGTGGTGGAAGCCTTTTGAATGAATGTTCTTTGAAAGTTGGATGAGGTCTCTTCAACAACTGATGTTATCGACCTACTAATTCCACAAATCTGTCTGTCTGTCTGTATGTTGAATGCATATCTTGCACATATACAAACACACGTGTATTGTAACTGGCAACTTGGTCAAACCTTGGGTTAAAATCATTGCGGTGTCAGGAAGAGTAATACGTTTCAGTTTCATTTAATGTAAAACATTGACTGAGAAATCTTCACTGCAGATAACCCAGGTAGGATGAACACAAAGTTTTCTGACTTCACTCTGCACCATAGACGGTTTCTAAAAGGCTCTGCACACAAAGTGACAGTGTATTGAAGAACTGTTAGAGGAGGACTCCCTAATGACAGGGAGTCATTCTGAAGTAGCTCCAGAGCATCAGCCAGAGAACAGGACATGACAAGCAGACATGTGTAGAACGGGCACTGCAGTCGTATCTAAAAATCTGGAGAGATCCTTCACAACGTACGTCTGCGGTGTGAGTGTCATGTCGTCATCACGCAGCAGAGTAGGTGGCGGAGGGTGGGGGGTGACGTATAGAGCCCCCCCCCTGCATGATTCCTCTCGCGGATGCTGCGACCGAGCTCCTGTGCGCGCGGGCTCTCCTCCTCCTCCTCCTCCTCCAAAGATGTCGCATGAGCTTCTCCTCTTTCTTTCTTCTCTCTTTCTTCCACTGCCCTTAACAGTGAACCGAGTTAAGTCACATTAGCAGCTCTCACCGCCGCCGGCAGCTAGCCCTGGTCCAGACGCACGGAGTGTCCCCCCCCCCTCCCTCCACGGAGGTGTTTAAACCCCGGCGCATCCTCTCTCTCTCCCTCTCTCTCTCTCTCTCGCTCTCGGTCTCTCTCTCTCTCTCTCTCTCGCTCTCTCTCTCTCTCTCTCTCTCTCTCTCTCTCTCTCTCTCTCTCTCTCTCTCTCTCTCTCTCTCTCTCTCCTCCACCGCCGCAGAACTCCGCCGACCAGCTGTCAGGTGACCGCGCGGAGCGGAATATTCATCAGTACCGTCGTCGTCTTTCATCTCTTCCCCTCCTTCGGACTCCAGGCTCCCGGAGCTGCCGCAGCCCCGCTCCCCCGCTGTGTCCTCTCATCCGGTCCGGGACATTCTCCGCTCCACGCACACGCAGATTAACGGGGATTCTGCCTCCCCGCCCGCGAGCTGATGCTGATGTCCTTGAGCTCGGCCTGCACGGTGAGTCGGTGAGTCCGTGCGTGCACGCGTGCGTGACTCTTATTTACCCCGGGCGCTCGAGCGCCGTTTTTCTGAGGGCAGATGTGTCGCTCGCGCAGAGCTTCATGGACAGTGTGAAGGTTAGTGATGGAGCTGCAGGATGGAGCAGGCCTGATGTGGCATCTCTCTCCACAGGCCCCTCAATGCTCTGATAGTAGCCTATACTGTAGGGCATACCATAATACCCTGGCAAACAGCGTAATGGCATTGTGAGGGAGTGTGTGTGTGTGTGTGCGTGAATGTGCTCATGCGCGTGGGTAAAGCTAATGATACATATCCATCCATCCTCTATGTCCTGTGTCGGTTGATGACGGGCTGCAACATTTTCACCGAGCACCATGCGCTGTTCTCCTCTTGGTTCCCCGGCCCTCGTGTGTACCGGGCTACAGGCTATTGTGGGTCAGTTGCGTTGTTTGTCGCACCTGCAGCGCGGAGCTGCGGGGGTGCCGGTCTGATCCGGTAACGATCTCCGGCCGGAGGCACCTTCACAACTCACCCGGTGCAGGCTGGGTATGAAGGGGGCAGAGCGGGCCGGCGGTGGCCAGGCCGGTAACCTTGCGGAGGGACATAGGGTTGGCAAGTGGCGCACCATAGGCGACACACACTCACACGCACCCACACACTCACTCTCCTTGCATTTTGGTCGGCCTGCAGTATCCTGTCAGCTTGAATCAGAAGTTCTTCCTGCTGCCATATATGTGCTGGTGAACAGAGGGATGAGGCTCAGGCACGTCTGAAGGTGACCAGGAAAGGTCGTTTTGTGTGGGCAACACTGTTGCACGACGCCATTCCTGCACAGAAGTGCACAGTCTTGCTGTTGCAATTGCCAGTTGAAATCTGTGTGTTTGTTTGTGTGTGTTTGTGTGTGTATGTATGTGAGTGTGTGTTTGTTGGAGGTGGATAGCAGTTCATGTACTCTTTCTTTCTATCTTTCTCTCTCCCACAAACACACTCTCTCTAACTTTTGCCATCATCATCTTCTTCAGCCTCGTCCAGCTGCTTTAATGTGCTCTAACAGTAATGCAGATATCCTGCCCTGTTGGCAGCCCACCTTCTAATGGCTCCAGCCACTGACTGTGTTGAATTCTAAGTGTGCTATTCCCACTGGGCAATACAGAAGTGTGTGCCTGGCGCCAAGCCAGACGGCAGGCAGCGGCCCAGATACAAGCGCCCCGCCAGAGGTGACCCTTCAGTTGTCTGTCAGGAAGTAGGACTACAGCTGCACAGGTGGACAGCAGGCCGGCCATTGTAGGCAGGGAGATGAAATACTGACAATCATATACACACACACTCACACACACAACATACAGAGAGAGAGAGAGAGAGAGAGAGAGAGAGAGAGAGAGAGAGAGAGAGAGAGAGAGAGAGGACAGTAATGTGAATACACTCACCTAGCATGACAAGTATGTGCACAAGAAGTGCTGGCAGGAACACAAGTGCACACATGCTTGTGTTGTCACATGTGCTCAGATTTGTGCATTTGTGGCCTGGGTTGCCCCATCCAGCACACACCCACCCACACACACCCACACACACACACACACACACACACACACACACACACACACACACACACACACACACACACACACACACACACATACACAGAGTCACAAAGCGTACGCAGCCCTGCTGGCCTAGAATCAAATCCCGTGAGGAGCTTCTCTCCTGTGTCTTCCCCACTCTGTGCTCCTCTCAACCTTCTTGCTGCTGTGATAAAGACAAAACGCCCTCGGGAAAAGAGTGGCCACTTTCCCTTATAAAAAAATTCTAATTGCTCCGACCCTCTGAGGGATGTGTGCAGAGGAGCAGGGCTAACATTCAGGATAAATGGGCAGACCGCTGATGGTTGTGGTGACCTTTTGTCTGACTCTTTTCATGTTCAAACACATTTTCAGCCAGGACAGCCCCCTCTCACTCACTCTCTTACTCTCTCATTTTGAAAGAGCGATGGTGTATGACACATTTGTGTGTGTGTGTGTGTCATTACAGAGATCATCTGATGTCTCTGGGCATGAGTGTTAGTGTCTTTGTGTGTTTACTGTACCTTCATGATGCCTGCTGCATCCTGTGGCTAAAGTGCACTGTATAAGTGAGTGTGTGTAAGAGTTAGGAATGCGTAACAAATTGAGTAACAAAGTCTTTTTCTTTTTTTGTTCATTTTATGTAATGTAGGCTCACATGGGCACACATATATACACATGTGCACCGTCCTCATGAAAGCTCTGCACCAAACAGAGAGACATGCTCAGAGTTAGTTGCAGTAGTTGGAAGGCTGAACAGAAGAGCTATTTCTTGTGTGAGTGTTATAAAATAAGACAGAATCAGTGAGTAAGAGACCGGGCTGGGAAGAAAATGCGCGACTGGCGGAGTAAATAAATGATTGCAGTAGCAGGAAGCAGATAGACAGGGAGAGCAACAAAATGAAGGGGTCCGGAGAGAGAGGGGGTGGTGGGGGGGGAGGTAAAATAATAACAAGCGATGAGATACCACAAGACAAGACAACAAAAACTGACTGTAAACCTATATACTGTAGATAGACAGATGAATAGATGGAAGAGAAGGCGAATAAGAAAAGATGGCGAGCGAGAGGGAGCTTCAAAGGCCGAGCAGGGTGACTCAGTCATAAACTAACACTCTCAGTCAGGATAGAGGCATGCAGGGCAGAGAGGAAACAGGGAGGGAGAAGATGCAAGAGGCAGAGGGAGCTGAGGGAGCTGAGGGAGAGCGGCGAGGAGAGAGGAGAAAAGGAATTAATGATGAGCTCCAGTTCCGTGTTTTTTTTATGCTCATCCTTATGTAAAATACCCTGATAGGGAAATCAGAATATGTTGTGTCATCTGTGATGCTGAGAGTTTTTAGTTACAGCCAGTGCTAATTGCTCATGTGGGATGATGCTTGTCTCAGCCAGAGTGGCTCAAAAAAGCAAGTTGCAGTTCCACTATAGGCCGCACTTAGCGCTTACTGTGTCCGATTTATTTGAATTAAATCAGCTCCAGTGAAAGGCTGAAATATGAATTCATTGACTGAGAACAGTTTTTCAGCTCAGTTCAGGAAGCTTCGGATTGGACTGAACAAACTAAATCACTGTGAATCACTCGCACCTTCAAGGAAGGTGGATATGTCCTGGCGTGGTGTCGGTTTTATCTTTGTAGATGTTCTGCTGTACATGGTTTACAGTAACATCGACAGAGTTCACTTAAAGGAGCCGACTGGTAATATATATTATTATTATTATTATCAACAAATCCCCAAAAAAGACAGTGAACAAACAACTATTGTATGTTGTGTCTGCAGACTCCAGAGCTGCAGGATCCAGATCTGACAAACAATTATTATTATTATTATTTTCCCCACAGTCACCAAAGTGCTTGCTCATTGTGGCAACTGTTGGGTGTCTGTATAATTTTGTAAGATCTCAACATTACAATGTAAAGTACCTTTAAATAATGTATGTTGTGAATTCACACTATACAAATAAAATTAAAATTGAAATTGAATTATGGCCTGATACATCTTAGTCGTCTGAGCGCCATCATTGTCCAAAACTCTTTTAAACTTCCTGCATTACCATGAACACAAGACTGTATTTTATTTTGACTCTGTCCCATGCTGCTGCTCCAAATACTGGCGGACCAAATGTGTACAATCCACAGTTGAAAGCACCCACGAAAGCACTATTTACTCATGTTTGAGTAACTGTTGTTCAAAACTACAGTATAGTGTCTTCAGTCGAACCTAATGGGCACGGTGGGGAAGTCTGCTCAGAGAGGTACCATTACATTGTCGGTTTCTGTCAGTATTGGTTTTCTTGATAAGGCTAACTGATATGCTACTGCAATAGTTTACTCAAGGAAGGTGGTGATGTAATGAAAGTGAAGTTAATATGAGATGAGAAATGTTTTCCTCCTCATACCACCATGCTTATGTTTAACTCTCAGTGGATGAGAGAAAAAGTAACATTCAGAAGATTGTTTTATCCCTGGAACTCGCTGAAAACAGATTTAGTGTAATAGAATCCTCAAAATTGTTTCCAGAACATGTAAACGTTTAAAGCTGTGATAATCACCAAAACCATGTTAGAAACATCCACCGTATCAATAGACAAATGTAAATCATAAAACTATTTTAAGGGCAAGATGAGTATGTACACATTAAAACTTATTTCGTTATTTTCTAATGATGTTTGTCATGTGACTGTTTTGGTCCAATCACAATCGAGTGATCACACCTGCCGTTAAATTAAGGCTAGTTCAATTAGCTGAATGGATAATAACCCTGAGATTGCAGACACCCCAGGCACATTCAAGTCGTCTGTAGTCTTGGAACATTTTTGTACAACAAACAAAGAAAACAAAAAAAAAGGTCTGAATCGAAATCAGGAGAATCATTACACCCCAACTAACCATGGATTTGAATAAGATTAGTGTGCCTAATGGAAAATGATAAACTTTGTATTTCCCCTTTGTCTTTTAATTCAATAATTTGGGTTTTACATCCTGCAACTTTGCTGTTTAATCGCACTGCTTTTATTGCTGCTGTTTGCAAATGGAACAGGCTAAATGTTTCGGCAAAAACCCTTAAATTAAAAAATAAATGCAACCTACACAAACAGATGCTGCTATTGACGAGCTGGCGAACGTAGTGGGGCATTTAGTATCTAAAGAGCTCGATATTTTCCTTGCTAGATATTAGAGTGAATATTAGACTTATATTTGTCACTTAACCAAAAACACAGCTCTATATGAATGCTAATATTGGTCATCGTCAACTGAATGTGTAAATAGGCTACTGTTTGCTAACATGTTAACCATATCCACTTAAGGAAGTTAAATGTGAATATTTTGTTTATTGCCCCCCAGTGGTCAAAAGGTCAATTAGAGCAGGTTTTAAACATCACATGTGAAGTGAGACAAGTGTTTTTACATAACTAGACATTTAAGTGTGCTAACAGGACTATGGTTATAACAATAATGATCTTACATCTATAGATGTTAGATGTATCATGTTTGTACCAATTTTTTAACTTGATGGCGTTCTTGAATTGTGTTCCTCTTTGTTATTTATTTAGGTCAGGACCAATGAATTAATGTTAATTTCACATGTGAATCTAGTTTCAGCCTTGTCTGTATCTCAGAAATGATTTGATGTAATGACAGTGAGCAAGATCAATAGAGCAGAGTGGTAATGTTTTATCTCTTCCTTGCATTCTCTTAGGTCCTGGTGGTGCAGCAGTAGCTACCTCTCAACTGGATCCACTTACTGTCTCTGAGTCATCAGTCGCCTCTGCCTCGCTCACCCCTCTCTCCATTCATCCATCACCCCTCATCGTTGTCTGTAAGTCTGTCAGCCTGTCCGTTTGTCCATGGACTGGCCGTGACCCTGGAGGGAGGGGGACAGAAACGAAGAAAGTTGCAGAGGAGACTCAGGAAAAGAAAGCTGGATTCTTTCAGACATCACGCTTCTGAGGTGCCCCGGCTCGCTGTCCTTCATCCCCCTCACCCTCCTCCTCCTCCTGTTATGGAGAATTAAAGGAGCAGTGGGAGGTTAGGACAAGCTAGTGAGGAGTCAGAAATAAACAACCAACGCTCCTTCATTACCGTTAAATACAATTTAAAGGAGTTTAGGTGTATCCTTGTAGATGCACATTTTAAAGTAGGACATCAAGGCAGAACCAAGAGTCTGACTGTTGAGCACATGAACACCCCTCCACCAACCAAACGGAAGTGGAACTGAGTTGAGGACAGATTACGGAGAGAAAGGAGGACCAAAACAGAAGAAACCCTTACTGACATGTCAACAACAGCCACGATGGGTGAAATGGCAAACAGCGCAGTGGAGTTTTATCCTAAAGGGAGTCGGGGCGCAGGAGGAGGAAGGGCAGATGGCAGTCAAGCAGGGGGAGACTTTGGGGTCACGGTGCAGGAGCTCAGGGAGCTGATGGAGCTCAGAGGGGGCGAAGCCCTGGTGAAGATCCAGGACAGCTACGGAGACACAGACGGACTCTGCCAGAGACTACAGTCCAACACCACTGACGGTGAGCAGGCATGAACGTGTGGACGAATGGTTGAATGGGTAAAGAGCAGATAGAGAGAGAGAGAGAGAGAGAGAGAGAGAGAGAGAGAGAGAGAGAGAGAGAGAGAGAGAGAGAGAGAGAGAGGGAGAGAGAGAGAGGGAAGGATGGATGAATGAATGAATTATGGATGAGTAGATGGCTACTGGCTTGATAGATGAATGGGTGAGAATACAGATGTATAAATAGATTAATGGAGGAATGGATGGGTGGATGAGTTGACACATGAATGGGTGAAGAGATTGCTGGCTTGCTGGATGCATTTGTTGATTGGATGAATGGAGAGGGTTTAGCAGAAATGAATGCGCACACTGAGATTGGCTGAATGAAGGAGTGAATGGATGGATTACGTTAGAGTCACACAAAAACTTCTCTGTGCATGTGCTGTTACTGCAGACTGTGTTCAAGTAATTATTTTCTCCTCTACGCCATCACCATTAGGCTCAGGTGAATGAAAGCGATTACATGTGTTCACCAGTCGTTGGACTATAACCCATTTAACACTGATGAAATGTTTTGTTCACAAAAGTTGACACCAACTGACTTGACAACAAATGCATTTTTTATACAAAAGTAGACTGAGATTTAAAAAATGCATCAACTTCACTGTCGCTCACAGAAGGAAGCAGAATGAAGTGCATCACAGGCTTTGGTGTTGGAGTTGGAGTTGGATGCATGGAGAACATGGGTGGATAAATTGATTGATGATTATATGAGGGGATTATAGTGGATGAATGGATGGAAAGCTGACTGAGTAAATCAATAAATGGATAAATGGAGTAAAAGTGCACAAGGATTGACTATAAGCTGAGTGGCACAGCCGCAATGGTTACAGACGCAGTGTCTGTAATTTTGGGTTCAGGCACAGGACTGCAACCATTTTTTTATTATATTATACAAGTGTGTGTGTGTGTGTGTGTCTCTTTGTGTTTGGAAGCAGCAAATGTTAAACTTTTTGCCTGACAAACACCTAAAATCATTTAGCAGTTATCAATACAAATTGCGATTTGATTATCAATTAATCAATTAGTCAACTAATCTAAATATTTTAATAAATTTGAATGATAAATTGCAAATAATAACCAGAGCTGCAATGTAATGATGAAAAAGTAATTATTATTATAATCACTATTATGAATAATAATAATAATAATAATAATAATAATAAATACATTTATGGAATTATATTGACATTTAATTGATACCTTTTGCATCAAAACTCAAACACACTCTTTTTCTCTCACACACACACACACACACACACACTAAATAACAAGTTTATATAATTATACAAATCAAAGATTTGTGATGACTGCTAAGGGTAGAATGTGGCTGTCTGTGTCTTTAGTGTGTGCTTGTGCATGTGAACACTTGTGTGTTCTAACAGGGGTGTGGTACCACACTACGCCCACTCTTTCAACTAGTTTGTAACCTAGCAACACAACATCGGAGAGAAGTTGGCTGGGAAAGTCTGCAAGAGAGAGAGAGATGACTGAGAGCTGCGAGATGGAGATGGTGAAGAGGAAAGATGGGTGAATGGAGAGAGAGGAGTGTGTGTGTATCTTGTGTGTGTGTGTGAGCGAGAGGAGAGAGAGAGAGAGAGCGAGAGATGGAGAAAGGTGAGAGAGTTGGTGGGTGTTGAGTTACAGTAAGTCTGTGTTGAGTGTTGCTAATTTGACACTGTGAGCTGGTCAGGAATCAGTGCAGCAGGTCCCAACAACACACACACACGATCATGTATCTGCAGTTGTCCCGACAAAGCACACTTGGCAACACACATAAACGCTGCCCCCCCACACACACTTCTCCTGCGCTGTGCTGACTTTCACAAATGACATACGGTGTCTTGTGGCGTTGACAAACCAGTCAGAGTGCAAACGCAGGAGAAGAAAGATGTTTCCCACCTTGTAGAACTCGAAGGTCATTACTCAAAACACCGCTCAAACTTGTGACTGATCGTTCCGAACTCACAGCTTGAGATCATTTCTGCTCCGCATCTGAGGCGTTTGACAGCAGCACGAAGAGCTGCTGCCTCTTCCTAGTACGTCGGCAATAAAACTAATCCCAGAGGAGCAACATGAAATGGGCAATTCTGTTATAGTTCTCGACGGTACTACACAAATAGATACACAAACCAGTGTAATTGTACCATATGCATATACATTATGACGCAATTGATGTTGAACAAGGTCTGTAATATGATACACAGACCGGAGTGGCGGTTGAACCAATACAGAGTGGGATCTCTCTCGCTCTCTCTTTTTCTCGCTTACACACACGCACACACACAAACAGATATGGATACCCCAGCACTGCAGTATGAGACCATTATATCCACATTGAGCAGTGAGAGAATGAGAATAAGGGAGCGAGAGAAAGTGTGTGTGTGTGGTGATGGGGGAGGAGGGGAGAGGGGGGTGAGGAGGGAACGCTAGAACAGCTTGCCGCATTGTCAAGGACACATCAAGGGGAGATTGAGAGAGGGAGAAAAAGAAAAAGAGAGAGACCCAAGAGGCTGTGGGAGAGGAAGAGGAGGAAGGATAGAATGGATGAAAAGATGAGTGGATGAGAAAGAAGGGAGGGAGAGAGAGAGATGGACTGATGAAAGCGGGGGGAGAGCTCACTATGATTACTCAGCATAAGGTCACCTGTTTGCTCTCTCTCTCTGTCTCTCTCTGCCCTGTCTTGGCATGAACCCTGTTGAGCGTCATATTGCTACACAACTCTTCGGCACCACTGGGAGCTACGTATGACTCCTTGCAGCAAGCAAATTGGACCAGGATGTCACACACGCACAAACACACTTGCACACAAACACACACACAGCTGACGCAAAGATAGTCACCAATCATGGCCAACCGCAGTGTACAAATTGTCATCCCTCCTCCCTAACAGCCAATCACAAAAAAATGAAAAAAAGAGCTCTCCCTCAAACCTATTACACTTAAAGAATGACATCACCTGTTGCTGGGCAGAAACCTGTTAGAGACAGGAAGCCCTGGACCTGCTATCCTGGTCACCATGGAAACTGAATCACTTAGGGGTGAGGTTGAATGGGAGAAGTGGGTGAGGATGGAGATGTTGCAGCAAAGATGGAAATGAGAGGGAGGAGGTTCTGAGGAGTTAGTTGATGATAATTTTAACTAATTGATTTGACTGATGTGTTTTAAAACATTTTTCTAGTTTGCAAAAAGTTTGTCTTGTGGATTTTAGTTTTTGTTTGGGTGTGAATCTTGATTTTGCATGTGTGTAGCAGTGTGTGTCGACTAAATTTAAATACACCTGCATAACTCGGTGACTCACTTTATGAATGTGTGACCGTGTGTGCAGATTTGTTTTCTGTGATAATGTTTAACATAAAGAAATTTGCTAACCTTTGTTTTTCTCTCTGTCTCAACCTCGCTCTATGTCACTCAGGTCTCAGCGGGGACCCGGCGGACATGGAGCGTCGGCACCAAGCGTACGGCCAAAACTTCATCCCGCCGAAAAAGGCCAAGACTTTCTTGGAGCTTGTGTGGGAGGCCTTACAGGACGTCACGCTCATCATCTTGGAGGCCGCCGCCATCATCTCCCTCGGCCTCTCTCTCTACCAGCCTCCCGGAAGGGATAGCGAATGTGAGGATGGTGTGAGGGGGAGGGGGAGGTTATTTGGGAGGGTGTTTAAGGGCCAGATCTGGATGTGGAGATGAGAGAGGGAGGGGAAAAGAAAGGGAGAGACAAAGAGAGGTGAGGAGAAAGACAAATCATCAGCAGCATGAAGTATCGTCCAATCATCAAGTATGGTGGTGAAAGAGGGGAGCAGGAATAAGACATAGTGGAAGTTAAGATTGTAGGAAGAGAGGAAATGTCCTTAGACAATTCATAGAACAAGACAAGATCCTTGATTTTGACCAAATTCTGGACCTTGAGCTAAGATAATTTGATCAAACTGATTAGTAACTTATCTCAGATACACAGCAATATATATTTGGTAAATGGTCTGTATTTATTTAGAGCTTTTCTTGATGACCACTCAAAGCACTTAACAGTTTTGCCATTTGGGTTCAGTATCTTATCCAAGGACATTGTGGGATGCAGGATGGGGGAGAGGGATCAAACCTACAACCCTCTGGTTAGTGGACAACCCACTCTACATCCTCGTCATACCAGATTAAATAAGGGTATAGAGGTAAAACCTCGGTGCATTTGATTGAGGGAGGGTTTTACTGTTAATCATCTTTTAATATGGCAACATGAGGTTAACGGTAAATGATGAAACATAGTATAACAGTAGCGAGTAAAGAAGAGTCATAAAGGCAATGACCAAATCAAGAGATCCATCAGAAGTTTGCAGCAGCAAAACCCCTTAATGCATTGAACGGATGTAACTATTTTTATTTGTTACAAAGTTATTTCTTTTTTTTAAAGTCAGAGAGTATTGATTTAAAGATAGCAATGAAAACAAATGAAAGGAAAAACCTGGAAATTTTGTGACAGAAGAAGTGACAGAGAAACGGTGCCCTTATCCAAGAGGGGTCACTGAATGGTTTGATGAATAAATACATATTATATTATATTATGTATTTATATATATAAAAAACGGTGGCCTTTCGCAGTCACCAGATTTCAACCCAGTTGAACTACGGGAGATTTTGGACTGACAAGTTAGACACAGCCTCCCGCCCCACCGTCATAAAAACACCAAATGCATGAATATCTTTTGGCAGACTGGTGGAGCATCCCTCTGGTAGAGATCCAGATATGTTGTTGACGACCTAGCAAGTCATACATGAAAATATCTGTAATCTCACCTTTGACACCTCAGGGCAGGAGAGCCAAGACAGAGAAGAAACACTCACATATACTTTGTCTCATTCATGTTGTTGTTGTGAGACTAAATCAGAAAGATCTGCTTGGTAATGATCCAATCCCTTTTATCGGTTTCACTGTTATAGGACAGAAATGCACAAAATCATAAAGAAACAAATACACAGACGCAAGCCAGTGAGATAAAAGTTGAAAGACATTAGCGACTTGTTGCCATCAGCTTTCTGAGTCTGCTCAACACAGTGAGAGGTCATGATGGGGAGGAAGTGGGCTCAGTGGAAGGAAAGGGGAAATATGGAACCCTGAAGCTCTCTCTGATGCCACACAGTGCTTAAACAAGAGCGTAGTGTATGATGATAAACACAAACTCGTTGTTTGTTAGGAGATATCTACATAAATGACCCACTGTAGACAGAGAATAATATCATCATCTGTCAGGTTAAATGCTGGGTGGTTTAATATTTGGATCAGAGATGGGTTTTGTGTTTTCTTTCATTTGTATTTCCATCTTACATCCAGCTGCTACTTCAGGCAGATATAATACTATTTGCTTCAGTTGTGATATTGTGTCTCTTGCCATGTACTCCATAAAATATCTAAATCTAAATCTCCCCCTGTCCTCCCACTCTCCAGCATGTGGGGAAGGGTCAGGGGGTGCAGAGGATGAAGGCGAGGCTGACGCTGGCTGGATAGAGGGTGCAGCCATCCTGCTGTCTGTTGTGTGCGTCGTCCTGGTGACGGCGTTCAATGACTGGTCCAAAGAAAAGCAGTTCCGCGGTCTGCAGAGTCGGATCGAGCAAGAGCAGAAGTTCACCGTCGTGCGGAAAGGAAATGTCATACAGATCCCGGTGGCTGACATGGTGGTGGGGGACATGGCCCAGGTCAAATACGGTAAGGAGACCATTGCAAATGTTTATTATATAAAAAAAGGAGCAACTTCAGAAATATTTTTCCATCAATTTATCCATTTTTATTTTTTGTATTACATCACATGCCTGTTACTTCTTAGGCATTAGACAGTCAGGGACAACCCAAAGCTTCAGTACAGTTGGTGACCTTGGGCTAAGTAATATGTACACAATTTGTTCAATGAGACAATAAGACCAAGAGCAGGAGACCAGGTAAAGACATGTTCTTTATACTTTACTGTGTGAAATCTGACCTGGGCCACATATGAAGGACCACCTACTTAGCTGACGTCTTCTGACCTGCTACAATTTAGACTTATTTTTACTCTTCTCAATGTCCATATGTTGATTTTTTTGTGACCACCAACACAATGATCGATACTTTTCTTAAATTGGTAAAAATATTTCTTTTGAGCTAAGTGCCACTGTTCAGATTCTTTTGTGGTGTTGGTTTTTATTGCGTACATTTGCATCCCAGATTGGTTGTTTTCCATCTTACGTTTGATAACTTATCTGAAAGATGAGTGGGTAAACCTGCACACTTCTCATTTCTCTGAATATCTGCAACAAATAAACAATATTACTGTTGATGCTGATAATCATTAGTAATATATCATTTATTTTAAGGGCCTAACTGTTTATTAGTTGTTTTTTTTACAAATGAAATGTAAAAATGACATCAACTTACACTGAGTTGCTAGCTAAAGTCACAGGTTTTGAATTTTAATTTGTCTGTGTATTAAACAAAAAAGATATACTGTAATTAGTTTATACTGTATACTGTGCATTTAGTAAAGTTACACACAACCCAGTCTTCATTCTAAAATATGCTTATCTCCTAGTATATGCTTTTTTCATATTTAGCATATGTCTTCTGTGATAATAATCAAATTTCCGGAACTGTTGGCCATTCCTGGTTTACCAGTACTGCTTTTCTCCTTGTAAAATGTGGTGCTATGTACTGTTTTACTTAAAATGTCCAAAAGATACATAAATCACCTTGTTAGTAACCCATGCATTGATGTAACCTGATGAGTACTAATATAAATGCAGTCCATGTACCATTTCGTACTTAACCTAAAAGGACATAAACTAGGAGGTGAATCAAACTCTGATCTGTGCACATCTGTGTTCAGGGGACCTGCTACCAGCTGATGGTATCCTGATCCAAGGCAACGACCTGAAGATAGATGAGAGCTCTCTGACAGGAGAGTCCGACCACGTACGCAAGTGTGTGGATAAGGACCCCATGCTGCTCTCAGGTTGGTTTTCTAGCCTTTTCTGTCTGTACTATTTTATCATGGTTTAAGACTAAATATTATTCAGACATCACATTTAGACCCCAGCTCATTTCTGTAGAGATGATCTGATTACATCCTACTACATACTAAGTATGACTTAATGAGGTTGAAGGTCCATTTTTGTTGGGGCAGAGTGGTCTTGGTTCAAATCAGTGGTACAATTTTAGGTTGTATTTGGTCCAGTTCCTGTGTGTTCAAAGGGTGGATAGAGTAACAGGATATAATGCTACCCCACAACACCACAAGCGACATCACTGTATCTTATGTCCATCAGGTGTTGATGCTGATGCTTATAAATTAACTAAATACATATTTCAATGCTTCACTAATATTTGCACATGAGACAACTGCTTCAACATGTTTCTGCCTTAACATATTTTATTAATGGTTCCCATGTGTATTTAAAGTTTAATGCAATGCAAAGAAATGAGATTTAAAAATAGTACGTTTTGTGGAAAATACAGATTCCTGTTTCCTTTATAACAGAATATTGTGTCCTGTAAATTAAACCTTTGTCATGTGACATGTGTCTTGTTTCTCTGTGCTCTTTTTACAACACAAAAAGGTGTGTCTGTTGTTAAGCCTGACCTCAATTATTTAAATGTAGTGGACAAATAATAGCAACACCTGTCAACATAACACAATGTAGTTCAGCAGCACCATCCTCCAAAATGATCATACAGTTGAATCAACATCTCTGTAACATAGACAATTGAACAGTAATATACTGTTAACTGACTGTATAATTAGATGAAATAATACAAATTAAAGAAATAAAATAAACCAAAAATTGGTTTGAGTTCAGTTAATTGACTTGTATGTCCAATAAAATTTGACTATTTTATCAAACTACTTTTGTCTGACCTACTTTGGCTACACTCCAAAGGCAGCGGCAAGGGCTGAAATCACTTTTCTCAGGTTGTAACGTTCCTCACGAAGAAAACTTTGTTGTTTCACATCTGTGACCGCTTGGATGTGCACCTTTGCAAGCACCTCTGTCTTTTTTTTATGAGGTGTAAACCAGTAATCTGTTTGGACATGAAGGTACACATGTGATGGAGGGCTCGGGCAGGATGCTGGTGACGGCTGTAGGTGTAAACTCACAGACGGGCATTATCTTCACCCTACTTGGTTCTGGAGAGTTGGAAGAAGAGGTGAAGGAGAAGAAAGGTAAGTGGACGAGTTGAACCATTGCCGAGACGGTAAATGGTTATTTGCACTATAAAGAATGAACAACAGCATTATTTTTGTTGAAGATAGAAGATAGAAGAAAACCTCTTTCATACATGGACATTATCTCCATGGATGATCTGCTCTTGAGTCAGTTATCATGTACTCACACATATGGATGAATTATAGAAAGGGCACAGGAAGAGGGGCTCAAGTGATAAGGAACCTCCATTTTAAGTGACTTAAAATTTCTTGTCAGAAAGTAAATGCAATTACTGTATTAGCAAGAGATGACGAACAAACACAAAGACATACAAAATAACCAAAAATGATGCTTAAAGATATCAAGAAACACAAGATGAAGGAAATACATGAAATTACTACAGACAAAATGATTATAAAGAGACACAAAATTATGCAAAATGACCAGAAAGACATGTAGAGGCAGTACTTGTTTAGTCTCTTACAGTCTGGGGATGTAGGACAGGTGGGCTGCCTTTTCCCTGTCTGTGCCCAGGGCTCCCCTGACACACAATCCGTCCATGCTCACACACTGCAGCAGGCCTGTATATGTGTGTGTACAGTTAGTTGGGGGCCTAACTGATTTCAGATAGGAGCTTGAACAGGAAACACACCAGTTTAACCTCATAGATAATTTAGCCCACATCCTCTCCATCCCTCTCTCCACATTGTTCCCTCTCTCCACCCTCACTGTCACTTCGTTGAATGCCCCCCCCCCCCAGTCATCCATCTTTTTCTCTCACACGGTTTCTCTTGTTTACCCCACTCCTATGCCCTCTTTCACTTTCCTGTCTCCACTATGCCCCCCCTCCGTTTCTCCTTTCCTCCCTTAATCTGTGAGAGAGAGAGTGAGGCTGCAGATTGAATCAATTATTGAAAGAGCAGGGGGAGAGCGAGGGAGCTGGGGAGATTCAGGGAAGAGTGTTGGTTGGTCAGTGCGTGAAACATTAGTGTATGCTCAAATTTGCTTTGGAAGAGCCCCTGCAGTCGGGGCAGAGCTGCAGACAACAACAGAGGCTACATGTAGTTTCAGAGGCACTTAAGGTTAATGCCATTACCAGTGCACTCATCAGTGCTTCCACCACTGCGGTTCTCCCTTCTGCATGGGAATGTGTGTAGCATTGTTGGCGTATTAAAAACAAGAAAACATTTGTGGCATCCTGGACTGCAGAAATGGACAGAAACTAGTTTTTTCCTCAGTCTGTTTCCAAACTGGTAGTCGTGTACTCAGATGTGTTGCGCTCAGTGCAGCCGCTGTGGGCTGGATCATTCAGACAGTCATTTACTGGAGTTAATGCATTATTCATAAGACTTCTACAAATGCCATAACTTGTTAGTTTTTCCTCATGCAATGTGGGTTTGCTGTGGGGCTGTTTACTTTTCTCTCTGATCTGTCTCTCATTTTGAAATTGAGGTTATATTCAGTTTGTTTTTTTCATTCTATATAGTCATCTACAAACATTCTACCAATGCAGTCATGCATACAAACACATTCACTACTTGCTTTTTTTTATTCTTTCCTTTTTGCTCTCTTTTGTGTTCCCTTTTTTGCCAAATCCTCTCATGCTCCCCCAAAACCCTTCTTCCTCACACATTCCCCTAACCAGAGGACAGTTCTCAGTTGCTCATCCCTACAGATGCCAGTTACAGCACAGTCACCAATGGTATGTGAGCTAAAGTTGTCTGCCCCACCCCTTTCCTCAGCCAATAAATGGACCCCAGTTTACATTGCAGTAAAGTGACCTATGATGGACATGTACATAGACAAATGTCTTTCAGTCTCTTACCCAGTGTATGAAGATGTGTGTATCTTTACCACTCTTTCCTTTCGTATTGTTTCTTTGTGGTTCTCTGTTTCTGGAAGTGTGTCTTTGACTGTCCTGAGATCAGAAATATGAACTGTTTATGTTCATGTACTTGATTTGTATGAGCACGGAATTTTCATATAGCCTTTGTTCTTCCTATCTCCTTATCTTCCTATCTTCCTCTCTCTCACTCTCCTACTCCTTCTCTCAGGAAAACAACCTGATGGAGCTGTAGAGAACAATCAGAACAAAGGTAGGAAGTCATGACATGTGCGTGAATGTGCACGTCTGTCTGTGGTTATGAGGACATTTGGTTCAAAACCATTGTTGTGAGGACAGTCTTTGAGGTTATCACAACTTCAAAGGGGACTGAAATGAAATTGATCTCAGACCCCCGCTGTAAACATATGAGTACTGAACATATAAGTAACACAACATATAAGTACTCAAGTGACATATAGGTACACAACATGTAAGTATACATTCAAAAAGGCACAGGGTAGGATATGAACTGCAGTGTATGTCACCCGAAGTGATGTGCAAGTAAAGGAAAAGTGGTTTTCTAGCAGTTGTCATTCAGTGCTCGTTCATGAGTTTTGGGGGTGTAGCTTTGACAAGAGGGCTGATGGGAGGGGGTGTGATTCATCAGTTGTATTTTTTCAAAGTATAGCCAGCTCTTGCTAGTTTTTCCATGATTACCAGCCATAGCTTTTAGGGGTGAAGACTTGGTTTCAGGGTTAGGGTTATATTTAGATTTAAGTTAAGTTAAGTAATACATCAGGTTCAATGAGTGTCCTGACAACTATAGAGAGACAAAAATATGTGTGTGCGTGTGCGTGTGCGTGTGCGTGTGCGTGTGCGTGTGTGTGTGTGTGTGTGTGTGTGTGTGTGTGTATGTGGATATGGGATGAACTTTCTTCTTCTTCAGTTGTAGTGCTGAATAGAATGTATATGTTGTGTGTTTCAGCCAAGAAGCATGATGGGGGTGTTGCCATGGAGATGCAACCCCTGAAGAGTGCAGAGGGAGGCGAGGTAGAGGAAAGAGAGAAGAAGAAGACCAATGTTCCAAAGAAGGAGAAGAGTGTGTTGCAGGGCAAGCTCACGAAACTGGCTGTTCAAATTGGCAAAGCAGGTAAAGTATTCATAAGGACACTGGACAAGTTTCACACTCTTTTATCAATTTAGCAACTTTCCACAAAGAAATTCATTGTGGAGTTGTGTGACTCATACTTAGAATTGTTGTTTACTGCTGCTAACTAAAAGAAGATGTAACAGATATGTAGAGGCTGATATTCTCAGATTCTGCTGTATAAACTTCACTAAAGTGAATTTTGACACACTGTGTTGTTCATTGGGAAAACTTTACTTCATACTTAAAATAAAAGCAGACATATCCTATTAAGTCAGAACAGGCTGATTGAGTTGCAGTGATAAAATGTCTCCTCTCTTTATCTCCCCACAGGTTTGGTGATGTCAGCCATCACTGTCATCATTCTGGTGCTCTACTTTGTCATCAACACGTTTGTCGTTGAAGGTCTGTGTGAACACAAACTACCAACAAACATAATTCTCATTTACTCACAGGTTATACTTGTCTCACAATGACTCACCTTGGACCTTGCAATAACTATTGGAAATACTTTGTGGTCAGATATTATATCAAACGTAAAATGTTTCCATAATATAATAGTACACAGATCTCACTGGACACCAATTAGACTTTATTAAATGGGACTGATAACAATCAATGTTGGAAGTGTAAAAATGAGCTGGGCATGTTAACTGGTTCACCCTCTGTGTCAAAACAATCATACCTAATACAACAAATAGCAAATTCTGTATGTTTAAAATTGGCTTTTTTATCACGGTTGCATGAGTCATATAGCAAAAGTGGGAAAATTCTAGAAGTCCGCCATGTGGGAAGAAAGGATTAATGAAATAATGAAAAACACTTCTGGCTTCATGTCAAACTGAGTCTAAATAAATTGTATTCATGTTGATTAACGGTTAATGCTTAGTGTCCACTGTTAATTTCCTCCACTGTGTAAATGATCAATACTATTTCTGCTATATGTTATGCTGCACGGCTTTGTTGCACAAAATATGAATACAATTTGAATTACAAAAAACTAGGCTATTTTTGGAACAAATGTGTGGTGTGGTGTGTATTGCAGGTCGGGTTTGGTTGACAGAGTGTACTCCGGTCTACGTCCAGTACTTTGTCAAGTTCTTCATCATTGGAGTCACTGTGCTGGTGGTGGCTGTCCCAGAGGGCTTACCGCTCGCTGTCACCATTTCTTTGGCTTACTCTGTCAAGGTAGACCCAACCCTCCACTTTAATGGATACTTATCAAATGCAAATATATGAGCTATTGGTTCTCTTAGCATTATAACAAATGCACAATTACACAACTGAGACAAAATAGCTCCTGTCCTGAAGATATGAAAGATTTCCACCAGATTTCCAGTTTGTACAGCAGTTCAACTGTCAAAGGCTGGAACTGAAATCCTGTGTGAATCAGTTTCTGAAGTATCAGAGTGCAGCTAATTCATAAATTCACTTTACAGGTCACACAGGCTTTTGTGAAAACAGTAGCTATTCAGTTGTATTTATTAGCATCTATGAGTTGTGTATCGCTAAATAATTTTGCTCAACTATCCTCTCTATGTAAAAGGTCTGTTGCTCCATGTTAGGGCCCGGTCACACATTCGCTAATGTGTCCGGAACAAACCTTTGCCAATCTGTGGTAGCAAAGAGGTGATCCAAAGATTAGCTTCCTGTGCAAAGCATATCGCAGCGTGGCTTTGCATGTTCAACGTTGGTGAACATTGACCCCAAATATTCGCTTCAGATTTCTGTTTGTGTGACCTGACCCTTAGCCTACACTTATTACCCTTCATTACCCAAACCACACCAATATCAGTCTTTGTATGAGTTACATGCACTGCATTTCTTTACTCTAAAGATGTATTGAATGAGAAACAGTATCATATCTGCCCCTGAATTTTCATTAAAGTGAACAGTGACTGAGTTTCCCTGATTCACTCCTTCCTTCCATCCATCAATCCATTTCTCTTCTGCCTCTGTCCTTCTAACCCCCCTCCTATCTATCATTTCCACCCCACCTGTCCTTCCACCCTTCTCTTCATGACTGTGTCGTATGACTTGTGTAGAAAATGATGAAGGACAACAACCTTGTGCGCCACCTGGATGCGTGTGAGACCATGGGCAACGCCACGGCCATCTGCTCGGACAAGACCGGCACCCTCACCACCAACCGCATGACTGTGGTGCAGAGTTACCTAGGTGAGCAAAAAATAAAAAAATAAATAAATGAAGCTTGTTTTTAATGATCAGTCTCGCTGCATTGGAAGGGTCATAAAGCAAGTCCGAAATCATGTGGCCTCATTTTTACTTTACTGTTATGCAGATAAGTAGGTGCTGTGGTACCCTGGTGTACTTTAAAAACAGGAAGGGTTGCTGCAAGATTTCTTTAATTTCCTTTTTACTGTAATTTTTTAATTCAAAAAAATTAATTCCAGGAAAATGCATTAACTACACTACATTTTATATCAGAGGACTTTAAACAAAATGGGACAAAAAGACACATTTTTTACACAAAACACATCTTTAGCTCTGGAATACTCTAACATAAACATGGTTTCATTGAATTAGTTCAAATGTCACAGATATGACATCAGCATTACTTACATATATAAATGCATGTAACAAGCATAAAGAAGTTGTATGGTTGTGAACTGACGCTCAGGATAGAATGAAAAAAAGTCACTATGAATGCTATGTTTTGGGTTTTTCAAAAGTGTGTAAACCACTGGATTAGATTAATGTAGACACTTGTGCAGTGGGTGGGTGTCTTGTGATGAACACTTGACTGGTTCTGTTCATACTTGACTGGAAAACAGTTCTTTGTCAGCCTGAATAAATACTTAGCAACAACTGCATTTCTTGGCCTGCATCTGTTTTATACAGGCCCACACTGAGTGACATTGCTTTGTTAACTATTATTGTTTTGCAGATCAAGCGAAGTTCTATATTTGTGTGATATATGCTAATTAAAAGGAAATTTATATTTGCTGTCAGTTAATGCAGTGTTGAATTGCAGGAAATACATCTCCATCCATTCAGGATCAAATTCAGCCTTCTACTGCTTTTCTGTCTTTTCCCAGTGTATTTCCTTCCATGTTTCCTGTTTGCCTGAGAGTTATATTTATATTTATATTTATATTTATAGTTATATTTATAGTTATAGTTATAGTTATAGTCATAGTCAGAGCCGGTTCTGACCTCCCTGGGGCCCTGAGCAGAACTCTACTAAGGGGCTTGTGCACCATGTAAACCATTTGCCATTGCCAGATAGTAGCACACAGTTTGCTCCATATCCCGTCAGTCTAAGAATAAATAGACCTATACAGAACGGAATGAGGCATAAACAAACAATATTTATTGAACTGAGTATTTTCTTTAGAATCTTAAAGATTAGTAACTTAGGGGCCCTCTACAGCCTGTGAATTTTCAGCATCAAAATATTCCTCTTCTGCACTTTCTTGAGGCAAAGTCATCAATGAGGTCATCATAGGAAATGTGTTTCCCCAGGTCAAGATTTATGCTCGTGGACAGACCACTCAACGTTCCTGTGAAAAGGAAGATCTTACTTACCTACCTAAGATCGTTTTAGGAATTGTTTTAGAAATATTTACATTTGTAGTTAGGTTTTAGTTGTAGTTACTGTCATGTTTTAGTTATAGTTACAGTTAGTTATAGTTGCAATTATAGGTAGGTTATAGTTATTTTTATGCCTCCACGCCGGCAACAGCCAGTGGTGGGCTGTTTTCGGGTTGTCCTTCAGTCCGTACAGCTTTCCCATTCCCCTGAACGTGATATCTCAAGAATGCCTTTAGGGGGTTTCTTCAAATTTGGTACAAATATTCACTCGGATGAACCGATTAGATTTTGGTGGTCAAAGGTCAAGGTCATGGTGACCTCACAAACACATTTGCCGACTGTGACATCTCTGGAACACCATCAAGGAATCCTTTTTACATTTGGCACAAACATTTACCTTAACTTTTCATTTTATGAGCCAAAAGTCAAAAGTTAAGATCACTGTGGCCTTACAAAGTATGTTTATGTTTTTCTTGAACATAATATCTTAATATCAGCTCAAGGGAACGTTCATTTGGACTCAAAGATAAACTGATTTGATTTTGGTGCTTGGAGGTCAAAGGTCAAGGTCACTTGTTCAAAAAACATGTTTAAAAAAGGAGAAGCAGAGATACCCTAATTATTTCCCATAATGCTCTTCAGTACCATCCGATGGGAATTTCATCAGTACTATTAAACATGTGCTGTTAACAAAGCTCCTCCATTATATAACTGTTTTTACAGCTTCAGTGGTATACCCATGCTGACAAAACTGAACTCCATGTGTAGAAAATTTGTGGAATCCCCCTTTAAATGTTTTTGCTAAAGATCATTGTCTCACTAAAACTCTGCTGCAACCAAACTAATTAAAAAGTACTATTAGATCAGAGAAGCCTTTCAGCTGTTGCTAACTACTGTCAGTGTCAGGCCCACAGATGGGAGATAGAAGCAAAAAGGTGTCTAGATATATGATGTCAACAACATCAGGTGCTGTTCATATTATCAGATGTAGGATGGAGGTAACAGCAGCAGATGAAGACAGCATGTACTGCATGTTGAATGTGCACAGATTATTAATCACATGTATTAAGATAAGATTGTTTTTACTCAGGTGATGTACACCACCGTGTAGTCCCGGACCCTGGACAGGTCAACCCCCGCACACTAGACCTATTAGTCAATGCTATCGCCATCAATAGCGCCTACACCTCCAAGATCTTGGTGAGTCATGCACTGACATAGATGGCCTTGTTTCATTTTTGTATTTATTTATTTAGTCTCCTTTTTCCTCCTTGACCCTCCCACTGTCCTTTTTGATTTACTTTGCTTTAATCCTACACTCTATCAGCCACCAGATGTGGAGGGGGGTCTGGCCAAGCAGGTGGGCAACAAGACGGAGTGTGGCCTATTGGGATTTGTATTGGACCTTCAGCGGGACTACACCACTGTCAGAGATCAGATCCCTGAGGAGAGACTGTACAAGGTGAGGGGCCAACACAACATCCAACTGCAACCTTAACAAGGGGCCTAATCAAAGCTTATGAACTTGCACATCCATATCTCTATAATGATAATGCTCATATATGATCCCTGAGGTGAACAATACTCACTTCAGTGCCACATCAGGTTTCTAAGAATGTATTATAATATATTATATATATTTCTTTGATTTACATACATGAAACATCTTCCCACAAATTCTACAAACGTCTGTCTGTATGTGTATCTCGCAAACCATTCATCTTATCAGCTGCACACTTGGTATGTGAATTGTTATTGGCCAAGGGAAGTGCTGTGTAGAGTTTTGTACGATTTGGAGACATTTATACGTTCAACAATAAAAATATTTAATTAACATGCAACCAGTGCTCTGAAGCAGTCATTGGGGGTTGGGCAGTGTGCCTTCAGTCAAAAAAAGAACAAAGTAACAATGGTGAAATGGTGAGCAAAACTGAAAGTATACCTGACGAAGAAAAAGAGAAGCACAGAGTCTATATACACAAAGGAGGCAGGTATGACTGAACTGGGGAATACTTTTCTGATCAAGCTTTCAAGGAAAATGTGTTTTTCTGACCATTGTTTTGTTCACATTGACCTGTGACCAATCAACTCCAAGAGCTCATCATCTCTCTCTTTCTCTCTCTCTCTCTCTCTCTCTCTCTCTCTCTCTCTCTCTCTCTCTCTCTCTCTCTCTCTCTCTCTCTCTCTCTCTCTCTCTCTCTCAGGTTTACACATTCAACTCAGAGCGTAAATCCATGAGCACAGTGCTCAAGTTGCCGGACGGTTCTTTCCGCCTGTACAGCAAAGGAGCTTCTGAAATTATGCTAAAGAAGTGAGTGTCTTGGGAGGTTGAAGGAGTTGGACAGAGGAATAAGTTGTAAACATTTTTACCTTTTTGTGTTTGCATCAGAATTTGTTTGTTTGTTTGTTAGTTAGCAGGATTACACAAATAACTGAACAGATTTTTATGAAATTTTGATAAAGGGGTGGGGCTAAGAACCCATTAAATTTCATAGCGGATCCAGATAAACGGGTCTATCCAGGATTTTCTTGTTCACTTTCTTCAACATGGTGAGTCATTTTTTCGGTGTTTTCTGTCCCTTGTCTCTCTGCAGGTGCTCCTACGTCTTAGATACCAACGGAGAACAGCATACCTTCCGACCACGTGACAGGGATGACATGGTCAAACAGGTGAGACTTGAGACTGTATGTGCAAACGAGTATCTTAAGTAAGATTCATTTTGTTGAGAGAGGATTTAAGGACACTGACCATTACATCACTATGTCCTCTGAGCCATTGACCTTCATTACATGTCATCTTCAATCTCTCTCTCCTCCTTATTTCCTACTAGCTCTAGTCACTAAAAGATTATCAAAAATAATTACTTTAAGTAATAGTTTGACAGTTTGGGAAATACACTGGCTGGCAGTTAGATTATATTGATTACACTTGGTCTGTCTGGATGATGTTAGGTTGGACTTGGGAAACAACTGGCCTTTTTGCTTTGAAGAAAAATTCCTATATAACATGTTATTTAACTCTTTTTAGAAGAAACAACTTATCGAGACAATGTGTAACAAGTTGGGAACACAATATTGCCATATCATCACATTTAAGTTTTGTGTTGCCCACATCCAGCAGACACAGAGGAATATGGTAGTTCATGTTCTTGTGTGCACCTGATGAATGCACTGTACTGTATGTAGAGTATTCCGCCTCTTTTAACTCTGTTTTTGGTCTCTACCGACTCCTGGGGGTAATATGTGTCTCTTTAGCTGCTAAATGCTCCTCTGTGTTCACCAGCTGCTCTCTGACTGTGTCTGTCTGCTGTTTGCGGCTGAGCAGGTAGTGAACAGTGGCCTCTTATAGCTTTTCCTCTGAAAGCAGCTGTCTGCCTGAGAGGGCTGAGAGTGAACCATCAGAGTAAAGTTTTGGTCTGAACAGATAAACAATGAGCAGAAACTCACTGTAAAGCTGAGGGGAGCTGCACTTTCAGCAGATCACTCTCTATAGGTTCATTGCTATTGCTAGTTTCAATTTCATCAATTTCATCTGTGTACTGTTGAACTTTGAACAGAGCCAGACTAGTTTCCCCTATGTCAGTGACAATAAATGTTCCAAAAGTGATACACATAAAGTGTATAACTACAGTTTTTTGCACTAAAACATGTATTTGCACCACGTAGATTAGCGCGTGCTGGCTAAGCGAGCAGTTTTTTCTCTAACTGACAGGCTGGGTGACCTAAATTTGGCTCATGATGAACACAGCTTGCGCCGTGAGAAAAATAACTCTCCTCCTTACACAACTTTATTCCAGCTCACTTGTTCAGTTTGCACTGTGGCAGCTTTATGTCACCTCTTCTTTACATCACACAGTCCTCCCTCTGCTGTTTGCACTGGGCTGGGGGTCTTTTCCCTACAGCCGTGACACAGAGTATTCAAAGGTACTCATAAGGTCAGCACACAATTCAATTCAGTTTCAGTTCTATGTGTGCGTAGTTCAAATTTATATACATTATCTCGAGGCCCTTTAAAGAGTAAGGTTGAATCCTTAGAATACTTTATAGAGAAACACAACAGTTCTCAATATAAACAAACAACTGGTGAAATAACTCCCTTATAACAGAACCAGACTCAGGCTGTGGGGGAGAACGCTCTAATTGGTTGGGCTGAACGGAAAGAAATAGGGGAGAGGAGAAAGGGGAGGGAGGAGAGAGATAGGCTTGGGACAGTTGTATATACTGTTGTATTCAAGCAATGTCAGATTGTTAATTCCCATCCTTTTATCTCTACTTCTTCTCCTTTGAGGTTTTTGTGGAGCTCGAGCCAATCCCAGCTGACAATGAGTGAGGGGTGGTACACCCTGGACAGGTCCACAGTCTGTCACAGGGTTATGATTATTATATTGACAATATTAATAGCAAAACCCATGATAGTTATAACAATGTTGCTGAATGATAGCAAATAACAATGGAATTCCCTCCTTACATATACAATATTACACAGACTGAAATGGAATCTCAGTCAACGTTTTGTCAAAATGTTGATTAATGATCGGTTTCTGAGCCGTATGTCAGAACAAGAGCGAGACTGTGATTAAAATACTGAGTGGGTTCATTTACATGTTGAGTGAAGCCAATTGAGTCTAATAGTGAATTTCATGCAGAAGTAAGGCTGTCACTGTCAGCATCTAATGAATGTTGAAATCACCCACTATAATGTCTTTGTTAAGTGCTAAGTAGATAAAAAAGTCTTAGTAAGGGGCAGGTGGATGATGATATAGTCACTAGTAGAACTGTTTTTGGTGTTATCTAGTGTATAGTGGTGCGGTGAGAGACTAAGAAAAAGGCTTTGGAATTAGTTATTGCGAGGGTGGATTTATAAAATGGACTGTAAATCGTCTGTGAGAGTTAATATGAGTATTGAATATTTTTCTGCAAGCAGGTTTCAGTGATACAGATTAAATCAGTGTGATGATCAGCTATCAAATCATCGACTGACAGGGATCTTGTCGATGATTTAATGAACCTCAAACTGTGTCCAGGTGATAATGATATGATGATGATATATGATATTCACCAGATATTGGAATGTAAATCACATGGGCAGTAAATGATGCAGTTTGTGGTGCGATGCTGAAACTGGTGAAATGTTGCCGACCTGTTTTCAGACCAGAAATTATTATTGATTAATAGGTGATTGAGCCAATGGCATGTGAGGGGTTGAGGACCATCTGCATTGCATACCGTGACCTGCCGTGCAACCCGGAGCCAGACTGGGAAAACGAGGCAGAAATAGTAACAGAGTTGACCTGCATCACGGTGGTTGGGATCGAGGACCCTGTGCGGCCTGAGGTAGGGTCCTGTGGAGAGTGTGTCTTTAAGTTATAGTTTAAGCTTGTACTGTGAGTTCTTATGATCCATAATGTCATTCTTATCTGTATTCTGAAGATGTGTGTGCTGAACAAATTTGCCTGTCCCTCTAAGGTGCCCGAGGCCATCCGCAAGTGTCAGCGTGCGGGCATTACGGTGCGAATGGTGACTGGTGATAACATTAACACAGCCAGGGCCATCGCTGCGAAATGTGGCATCATCCACCCTGGGGATGACTTTATCTGTCTAGAGGGCAAAGACTTCAACCGACGAATCAGGAATGAGAAGGGAGAGGTGAGCTGGGGTCTGTGTCGGGTCCAACTTAAAGAGTGTCTAAAAAAAACTTTTCTATCACTGTACGAAATTAAAATGAACTAAAATTAGATGTGAATAAAACAAACCGTTTTGATCTAGTCTCTAATTTCTGCTGTCAATAAGATGTGTACAGTTAAAGTAAGCTGTTATTTATTATGTCTAAAAAGAGGCTCTCTTCATAAATGTTTTTCATAACTGTTCCAGCAGAGCTCATCAGAAATAAAAGATACTAAAAGTAAAAAATAAATAAGTTCAGCCCTTAAATGTTCTCCATTACACGTGGCATCTATTGCACTTCTGTCCGTCCTGGGAGCGGGATCCCTCATGTGGCTCTCTCTGAGGTTTCTACGTTCTTTTTTCCCTGTTAAAAGTTGTTTTTTTTGTAGTTTTGCGTTACTCTTGTTGATGGTTAAGGGCAGAGGAAGTCACACCTTGTTAAAGCCCTATGAGACAAGATTGATTGATTGATTGATTGAAATGAAATTGCCTCGGTTTTACAGTAACTTTTGGTGTGAGCCATTTCAGCCATTAGCTAGGTTTGTACCAAATGTAAAATCTCTCCTGATAAATCAATCAATCAATTTTATTTGTAGTACAGCCCATATTCACAGATCACAATTTACCTCGTAGGGCTTAACACGGTGCGACATCCTCTGCCCTCAGCAAGAGACAACATGAGCTGAGCATAATGACTGTGGAAGTGTTGCAGTGTATTATTGGAAATAGTATTCAGACTTGAGTAGAAGTACAAAATACAACAATGTTAACATACTACTTTACAAGAGAAAAGCACATTAAAGTAAAATTACTAGTTAAGTTAAAAAAAAAGTATTTTTGTCTATTTTGTTAAAGATTTTTCTTTTATCTTTTTTGGTGAAATCTTTAAGTAAAAGGGTTAATTCTTATTCTTTATTTTATAGCAACACAAAATAACCTGTAAATATCAAACTGTCAAATAAATGTGGTGGATTTATTCCCTACTGCACTATGCAGGGATATCTATGTAGAGGACTATATAGTGAGCTCATCGTCAAAAAACACTTCCCCACACTCTAACACTTTTTTCTGCGCCAGTAATTACGTCATTGTCACAGGAACAACCTTGGCCGGTGGAAAATCCAATAATACTTTGGAAATGTTTATTTTGCACTTAGTATTAATACTTTTAGGTAAAAAATCACGTTGAATGACCATGTTTAAATGTAGAAAAAAAACTTGTCTGCTGCAGTTTGGACTGTCTTTGTGCTGCTCTGCTTTTATTACACATTTTACCGACACAACTCGCAAATGTGTGCCGGTCGTAAAAAAGGAGGACATTTGCTGATCAGTGCTGTGGTCCTGCACTTTTCTATGGAGTGTGAATAAAAATAAAAATTTAAATGCTGAGTGTAAACTATCAATATAAGAGGGTGCAGGCTGGCTACAATGATTGGATGAGAGCTCTTCATGAGAGCCAATTTTCCCATGTGTCTTCTTCTGTTTCCTCCATCACACCTGAGTAATACCAGATCTGCCTCTGGGTCAACAGTGACACCTAGTGAGAGAAGGGAAGAGTTCATAAATATTCTGTTGTTTATTCATCATCACACACTCTTTCCCATTGTCCTCTCTGTCTGACTGACAGATTGAACAGGAACGTATCGATAAAATCTGGCCCAAACTCCGCGTGTTGGCTCGATCCTCGCCTACAGACAAACACACTCTGGTTAAAGGTGAGTCTCAGGTTTATGAACCTAAACACACACGTGCATACAGTTTTTTCTCTCTCTCACACACACACGCACGCACGCACACACACACACACACACACACACACACACACACACACACACAGAGCTTATCTGTCCTTCTTTGTCTGTGTGCAGGCATCATTGACAGCACTGTCCTAGAACAGAGGCAGGTTGTAGCAGTAACAGGAGATGGAACTAATGACGGACCAGCTTTGAAGAAGGCCGATGTGGGCTTTGCCATGGTAACCTGACACATTATTCCCCAGTGATGTTTATTTGGTGTAAAACCCCTCTGTAGCTACTCATTCATGTGCTGTAGTTCTCACATAGAAACACAGTATACAGACCCATTTTATGGATCAAATTCTTCCTTGAGACAATAAATGAGTAATTCATATTCCTATTCTACTATGTTTACAACAAATAGACAAACTGTATTAATAGTTTAAGATAACTCATATGCTCAAGTATATTTCAGGAATTTTCCATGATTTGTAATGTTCAATAGTGTGAATTTGATACTGGCCACAGTTCATACTGACATGAAGTGGTAGCACTTGGACGAAGGACAGTAGCACTCAAAAATAATTTGGATGCTTGAATGCTTGCATGAATCCTGTCACGGGTCTCTGCCTCCTCCTCCTAACTCTGTCTCAATCTCTGTCAGGGTATCGCCGGGACAGACGTTGCGAAAGAGGCGTCTGACATCATCCTGACGGATGACAACTTCAGCAGCATTGTCAAGGCGGTGATGTGGGGACGAAATGTCTACGATAGCATTTCCAAGTTCCTGCAGTTCCAGCTCACGGTCAATATAGTGGCTGTCATAGTGGCCTTCACTGGGGCCTGCATCACTCAGGTAGACAGATCTATTAATAAAACATACATGCTGACACACATGTGCCCCCCCCCCCCCACACACACACACACACACACACACACACACATACATATCTAACAGACACACAGATGTCACTTCAGTTAACGTCACTCATTCTGTATCTGCTTAGACAAAGCAACTGTTAAAATGCTTTTTATGCAAGTTTTCACCAACTACTGTCAGCAGAGACACACTGACACATGGACAAATACAATATCCACCTACACAAGAAATAATTATGTATGTATGTATGTATTGTTATTATTAATATAGTATAATAGACACATGAAAGTAGAATTTAAGGCAGGAGTTCATGTAGAAAGGTAGAACTTTAAGAGTTAGAGTTGTGAAACTGGCAAAAGACTGAATCTCAACATAATTTAAAAAATAGCAGGAAGCAGGACCACACCTCAACTACAACTCTAATCACCTGTCAAATCGACATATAAATGGTCAACTCATCACGCTGCGTTTTTTCTCAGATTCTTCCACCCTTTCAATTGCCTTGAGAAACAGAAAAGAAGAGAGAAGAAGAAGAAAAGATAGAAACAAAGGAAAAAGCCCTACCTGCATCCTTCCATCCTCTCTTCCCTCATCTATACCTGCATCCATTCATCGTCCTACCCTCATCCCTCCATTCTCCTTCCCTCATCCCTACCCACAGCCCTTCTTCCTCTCTTCCTTTATCCCAATCCTTATCCCTTCATCCTCTCTTCCCTCATCTCTACCCTTATCCCTTCATCCTCCTTTCCTCATCCCTAGCCTCATCCCCTCATCCCTACCTGAATCCATTTGATGTAATAAGCTTGGGTGAAATGATGTTTGAGACAGAACCCCCACGCTGTGTCTCCCTCCTCCCGGTCACCAGTGCAGTACAAAATGAAGATAGTCCTACTACATTTACATGAGTGGGAAAAATGTTGATGAATCTGACAGTATGTCTGACAGTAACAATATCTACCACGAGGTGAAAAGAACTTCAGTCACCTCATATTGTTGATATTGTGGCTGCAAACACCTGCACCAGCCGCCACATCAAAATAACATTTCAATCAGGAGAGATCTCAATGTAAAAACAAACAATTACATTTTTTGCCACAATATACACTGCTCAAAAAAGAGTCAATCGTCACAGTATAACACTAAGTCAGTTAAACTTCAGGTTTATCAATCTGTCCATTTAAGAAGCACAAGTGATTGTGAATCAATTTCACCTGCTTGGTGCAAGTGAAAGTGACAACAGGTGCAATGGAGAGGCAGAACCGTAGAGTCAACCAGATTAATACACATTAAGTACATGACCACAGTAGAGCTGACCCCATTTCAACAGATCATACATTCAACCTTTTGAAGTAAATGAAAATAAACTACTCAAGTTAAACAAAGTTATGTGGTTTATTATATAACCTGACTGATAAACTAAACAGTAACTGAAAACAGTAGACTAAAGTTGGTCATTTTGACAGGTTGTTATTGTTTGGAGTCAGAGTCTTCATGTAAGCAGTAGTGGTGTTAGGGAAGTGACACAGTTCTCTGGATGTAAACCTCTCTGCAGGACTCTCCTCTGAAGGCAGTGCAGATGCTGTGGGTGAATCTGATCATGGACACATTCGCCTCTCTGGCCCTGGCCACCGAGCCCCCCACCGAGGCCCTGTTGCTACGGAAACCCTACGGACGGAACAACCCACTCATCTCACTGACCATGATGAAGAACATCCTGGGCCATGGAGTGTACCAGCTGATCATCATCTTTACCCTGCTGTTCATAGGTGCACACACACACGCCCACACACAAACATGCACACACACATGCACATACACATACAGACGCACACACAAACATGCAAACACACATGCACACACACACACACTCGCACATGCATGCAGACACAGGCACACACACTAAAACACTCACATACAGATGCACACACAAACATGTAAACACACATTGTTGTTTTTTTTTACAATTTGAAGTGTCAAGAAGTTTATTTTCCCTGCAGCAGATCAAACAGTGAACAACAGCAGATTCTCACATCTTGCTGCCCCTCTTCCTCCTTTCTTCACCATCCAGGCGAGCACATATTCAACATCGACAGTGGCCGTAACGCTCCGCTCCACTCCCCTCCCTCTGAGCATTACACCATCATTTTCAACACATTCGTCCTCATGCAGCTGTTCAACGAGATCAATGCTCGCAAGATCCATGGAGAGAGAAACGTCTTTGATGGCATATTCGCTAACCCCATCTTCTGTTCCATTGTTCTGGGGACATTCGCTGTGCAGGTGAGGTTAACAACTTTTGATGTTTTTTCTAAGGTCTGGTGCAGAACGTTCTGAGTTTCTGTTCTTTTAGATTAGATTTTATCATTCGGCAGCAGGGTTGCCTGACTAGAATCAAACCAGGGACAGAGTGGTTATGATTACAGCATGCACCCTGAGTTGTAGTATCCAATAAATGAGTTGTAGAGTTGTACTTATCTACTAGACCTAAACGGGGTCATCCTTCTTCTCAGCCACTCAGTTAAGAAACAAGAAACATCACATGAGGGGCCCTACCCACCCTGCACACAACACACTCGCACTCCAGACTGTTCTCATTAGTGGTAGAAGAACAATCTACTACATGTTACAGAGCAGTGTCATCTCTCCATGTCTTCAAGAACCTCTTGAAGACTCATCTCTTTCGAAAGTTCTCCAACTTTTTAAAAACATTATTTTTGTTTCATTTTAATGACGAAAAATCTCTGCAGATTAGATTATATTAATATCTCTACAGTATAACAGAGGTTGAGTGTTTGTTATAAAATTGACCAAATGGAATACAAGAAATAAAATAAAAATCATAGGACTGCAGGACCAGTTGATTCCTGCTTTAAAATCAATTTTTGATGTTAATATCTGGAGGCCACAAAACCTTTAATACCTGAACCAGGATAAAACTGAAATTTTTGTCAGATTTTAAAGTTTAGAGAAAAAAATGAATTCCCTTTGCACTTAATCCAACAAGCAAGAAACCCTGTGTGTTTTTTGTCTGTCTGTCTTGTGTGGAGATTATCTCTAAATCTGCCTTTTGTCACAGAATATTACAACTCTTTCTACTGAGACTGTTTGTCTTTCTGAGTAACACACTTATATATGAAGCAGGCTTCACCACTGAAATGCTCTGCTCCATCCAGCTGTGGCCTGAGTGCTGACCAGGACCAGAAAACACATTAAACCTGTGATAAAGGCCTGACATCAGTTGCCTTTCAATTTCCCTATTGATTTTAGAATTCACTGTATGATCCAGTATGGCCCTTTAGATCCATGGTGCAGGCTGAGTCTGCCTGAGGACCTGAGGGCAGTGTCCAAATCTTTAAATGCAAACTTAAAACCTACCTCTTCAGTCTGGATTTTTGATTATTGTATCATTTGTAGATATTACAATATTTACTAAGATAGATAGATAGATAGATAGATAGATAGATAGATAGATAGATAGATAGATAGATACATGTACATGTAATGTAATGTAACATGATGATTAAGGTGATAATCTTCAGGTGCTCTTTTTCATCATTTTGTCAGCCACATAACGACTGTTTGTTCAGTGGACTTACAGTGAATTCACTTCACTGAGCAGGGAACTGTGAGTACACAAAAACACAGACGAGCAAACAATGACAGAGCGAGAGATGGAGGGAGAGAGAAGAAGACAGATATTTTCCAAAGCTCTTCAGTGCTGGGTAGTACTCTGGGGAGAAACAAGAGAAGAAAGAGAGCTGGAGGGGTATGGCAGTGATCTGGAGTGTGAGGGAGACACAGAGGCAGCTGAGAGGAAAAGAAGAGATGAGAGAGCAGAAGTCTGGAAGCAGCTTGAGAAAGGTAAAAGGGAGAGGGAAAGATAAGTAAGAAAGATGGATCCCTCCTCCCTGCAGAAAGATACTATTACTGTACTGTATATGATACACTGTATAGTAGAGATTTATGACTGTGCAGTTTGGTGTCAAGATGATAGTCTCCTTCTGATAAGCCTTGTTCCTGCCGTAAATGATCATGTTGCTATTTAAAATGCTGTCACTCACTGCATCCACTGAAACAAATAGACCAACAGGATCACAGTGTCTCTGTGGTCTGTGTTAAAGGCAGGCTGAAAACAAACCTTTAAATGCTATAGCTCTATGAATTCACTTACAGTAATGTGTGGTTTTCTCAGTGGTATTAGCTGAGAGGATGAGCCATGTGTTCCTAGCTGAGAATACTCTGAATTCACTTTTAGTAATTACAGCAACACCACAGTGTGAGAGCAGTTCTGCTGTATTTCCTGGTGAAGAGATTCGATCAGTAAGACAAATGTTGAGAGGAGGTGTTTTTTAATATAGAACGAGTGCGGTACCTGTTCTTAACCTGTCTGTTTGGAATGTTCTGTTCTCTTGTCCTGTGTTAATGCTCCAGAGATACTTCAGAATTATTACTTGTCATTAGTGAGTCCTCCTTAAACAATTCTATAATATAATGTCACTTTTTATTGTTTGAAATAGCCGACATGTAATGTATGAAAAAATAATATGAGTTCAGTAAATCAATCAAACTTATAAATAAACCACACACGTGAAAAGTAATAAAGCAAATTCTGTTTAATTTTATGAAAAACACTGACTATAAAATCGTCACTGCCGATAGACCAAGTAGGATGAACACAGTTTTCTAGCTTCAGTCTGCACCATATACTGTTTATAAAAAGCTCTGCGCACAATGTCCAGCACACAGAGGTCTTTTAAAGGTTCAGTGTGTAAGATTTAGGTGAAAGGGATCTATTGGCAGAAATTGAATATAAAATAATTCAAGTGATTTTTTCACTAGTGTGTTTCATCTAAATTGTATGAATTGTTGTTTTCTTGACCCTAGCTCTTTATATTTAAATACTTTATATTTCCATCAGGAGTGGGTCCTCTCTACAGGGGCCGCCATTTTTTTTTACAGTCATCTAAACTGGACAAACTAAACACCTTTTGAGTTTTTATGACAACACAAGGCTGCCACAGGTTCCATGTCTTGTTTGGAAGGGGAGGTTGAGGTGAGGGGTATTCAGCTGCAACATAAAACTTCTCCACTAGATGTCACTAAATTCTACACACTGAACCTTTAACCAAGTTCAAGTTCATAACTTTTTTAAATAAAAGTTGTATAATTCCACTCGCTATAAAGCATTGTAGCAACAAATGTGATCCGATCACAAGCGGACAGCACTAAGGTACAGGTGTGAATGCACTGGTCTGCGCCACGTGTCCACACATTCTTTTAACAGTGTGAACACAAATGCGTCCTGGGCCACATATGAAGGACGACTCAGCTGAGTCGCTGCAGTTTCTCTATGAATCAAACATATTTTTTCTCTTCTCATCGATTTCTTTGTGACCACAATATCAACACTAATCACCACATAATGATCGATACTTTCCTTAAATTGGTCAAATCTTTAATCACAGCGCAACTGCACAAGATTCCTTCAGCGCCTCTCTCACCACTCTCTCTCTCTACTGTGTTTGCATGTGACAATAATGACATACCTCTCTGTGTTTCTGCTGCAGATTGTGATTGTGCAGTGGGGAGGGAAGCCCTTCAGCTGCGCCCCGCTCAACATCGAGCAGTGGCTCTGGTGTCTTTTCGTGGGAGTTGGAGAGCTGCTCTGGGGGCAGGTAAGCAGCTCTTCAGTCCACTGAGTCAAACCACACTGTGCAAGTATAAGCTGGCACAGCCTGGTTTACCTAGGGTTTCTCCTGAGGTGAGGCCATGGAAACATTTTCACACTGACTCAGATAACGTGTGCTCTATTCTGTTCTGTGCTGAAATTGGCAGTTGACACTGTATGTAACCAATGTAACACTGCACATTGTCTTATGACAACATAACAAACCTGGCTTACAGGTGATCGCTACAGTGCCGACCGAGCGGCTTCCATGCCTGAAGGAGGCGGGGCTGGGCCTGGAGCCTGGGGAAGACGATGGGGAGGAGATGGCAGAGGATGAGGAGGAGATCGATTGTGCTGAGAGAGAGCTGCGCCGCGGACAGATCCTCTGGTTCAGAGGCCTCAATCGCATCCAGACTCAGGTACTGTTTGTCAGGACCTCCACAACAAACCATAAACAGACCTCTTTCCTGGGAACACAGACACACACACACAGATATCCAGACACAGTAACACGTCACCCAGAAGCCCCACATGGTCATGACACACAAGCAGTTTGTTTAAGGTGAATTACAGATAGATGGGGAATGGAGAAAAAGTTTTATCTCAAAGAACATGGATGACTAATGTTTGCACTTTTTTAAGCAAGTGCTTTATGACAAAATACTATTTATTATTTGTTATTCTCCTGAATTGTGTAGTGAAGTTGCCTAAATAAACTGCCAGTATCATGGTCTTTATGAACTAACATAAGAGACTTTTGGAAAGAAAGACAGAACTCCTTTAAGAGAATACACTACATTATTGACTCCTCTTTGACAGAGATACATTTTGAACTAAATTTAAACACTGTATCTGAATTGTTCTTACTCTTCAAAAGTCAGTCTCCCTCATCTTGTCTGTGCTGTTCTTCTGACTTGTGCCAAACACACTGACTCCAGTTTGTTTTCTCTCCAACACAGCCAACTGTTCTGCTCTGGGTTCTCTTACTCGGAAGTGGTATTTTAGATGCTAATAATCATCATGAAACGATAATTGCTGTGACTGTGTGTGTGTTGCTGCAGGGGCCCTTGTCTGCCTGAATGTTTGCACATTGTGTAGGGGCTAATAGACAGGCTGTTGACTTGCCTGATGATTTAAACTGATTCTCCTGCTGCTTTGTTAGAGAATGAATGGTAAGATGACAAAACAGCATCAATATGAACAGCAAACAGCCTCCAAAGCAGCGTTAGAGAGCCAATCAGACTCTCTGCTTAAGTGCCTGTCGTTGTGTGAAGTGGTCAGTTTAATGGACAACAAACACACATGCAACTACACACTGAGCCTCATTTGCAAATACAATTATTTATAATCCTGTTCTTCAGTAATGTTCTGAAAGCAGTTGAGATGTGCACATTTGCAATCAGAGAGATTTACAATTCTGCCTCTGTCATGTTGGTTTTGGCACGAAATGTTTTAAAGGGACCAAACAACACACACATGCACACACGCACTCAGACCGGCCCTTCCTGCCCCCACTGAGTGCTGCTGTTTTGTCTCTGTCCTACAGATGGAGGTAGTGAGCACGTTCAAGCGAAGCGGTTCGTTTCAGGGAGCGGTGAGACGGCGCTCCTCTGTGCTCAGTCAGCTCCACGACGTAAACACTATCTCTACCCCCTCTCACGTAGCTCTCTCCACTGCAACAGCCAATACCAGCCCAGCCCCCGGGAGTGAGTCCGCCGAACGCATGTACACACATGCACATACACAGACACACACACACACTTGCAGTCACCTTCTCTCTCAGACACAAACACACTCCCATTCATTACACAAACACACACTCTGCTGCACGGCACGTGGACTGCAGTATTTTTTACTCTCAATGGTTGTGTCCCCTCCGGCTCGCTCGCTGCTCGTCTGTGTGCAATGTCTCCTCTCTTCTTTTCTCTTATTCTCCCCCTTCAAACAGCACCCAGTCCTGACCGGCTGTGTAGTTCTGGTCTGATCTGGTCTGGTCCAAATCCAGTCCCGGTGCCAGTCCAGAATCCGTTTTGTTGTTGAGTGTTGGTCGGTGCAGGAGGCAGCTTGCCGTTCTCTCTCTGTCTGAGGTGACCTGAAAGAAATGGAGCAGAGTTGTTTGTAAAGAAAGTGACTCATGTATAAAGGCCCAAAAAGAAGACTGAAATAGTCTGACAAGTCCAGAAGGCATCCTGAAGTTCAGAGAGCAAATGGTGACTCCTCCTGCACCATGTGTTATTTCCTGTCTGTGAATGAGGTCAAGCGTGGTTACTGTGTTTAACCCCAGATGTAATCTCTATCTAAAGGAGTAGTGTCCTTTCTTTTGTCGAAAAACAAGAGGATATAGTCCTGCTGTAACTATTCTATGACTCCTATTACACTGTAGACAATTAGATTTCACTGAATCCATACTCATTACCAAATGGCTTTCATATGGCTTCTGCAATTCTCTGAACTGTAAACCTTCGAGTATAAAAGCCCAATAACACACTGCTGTTTCCAATACTTCAGTCAAAAGAAGTTTTCTCCTCTTCGATTGCTCTTGCCTTCTTTCTCCCTCTTCTCACTGTTGTCCGGTGCTGCAATTGTTGTCAACTGGTTATTTCTGTAACAGTATTTCCAGCTCCGAAGTCACAAGTTTGGCCTGACGTCTCCAAAAAGTCCTGACTTTTCTCTGTCTGGCCTGTTTTTTCCTCTCTCTCTCTCTCTCTCTCTCTCTCCATCACAGTTCTCTTCTTTTTCCTCTATATTTATGAGATATTACAGGTTCCCTGTTTGCAGAAATATTCTGGGAAATGTGTTCTAATTGTTCTTCATAAGTAGCGTTGTTCTTTTATAGAGGTATTTAGATTTTTATCAGATCTAAATACAGGCTCTTGTGTAGCATACTGAAAAGATTTCTTTAGTAAGCTACTCTTCATTTTTATTTTTATTACATTTTTTAAAAATCTTAGTTTGTCCTTTACCTCATCCCTTTTATGTCATCCTCCCATCTCCTTACTAGAATAGTGTCCATCCCTCATGTTCTCTCTTGATTTCTTTGTATGTCAGTTCTGCGCGTGCCTGTTTGCAAGTGTGTTTACGTGGGTGCATTTGCTGGCATACCCGAGAGCCGTAGTTTGACTTCTGTGTGTGTCTGTGTCAGTGTGTGAGCGTGTGCACCTGTGCTTGTATGCTGGTGTCTGAGTGTGTGCATGCATGCGTGAGCTTGCGCTTGTCTCTTCATTTGATGGTCTTCATCTGTCTTCTCAGTTGCTTCTCCTTTCTTCCTTGCTCCCTTCCGTCCATCCCTCCCTCCTTCCATTCCACGCAGTCTTCCTCCCCATGTTGCTCCATCACCTCTAGGTGTAGCTACAAAGAGGCCCAACCTGGCGTTGCTGACACCTCACTATTGTGATCAGTCTACACAGACACTATGTGTTACCTGTGTTTTATTTAGGTAGTCACATCTTTCTCTCCATCAATTATCACCAATCATTTATTATTAATGTAAAATTATTATTCAGATCTGGACATAGCTGCAAAATTGGTTCCTCTGACGGATAATACTTTTGACAAAGATGATGAATGAGGGATGTTTAGTCAAAGTGTGGAACTAGGTTTCATGTTCCTTTAGTTATAGCTCATTACTTGCCTTTACAATAATTTGTTCTTAATTTAAAATGCGTATTGAGTCCAAATCTGTTACTCAGCAGCAGTATGACACAGTCTTGATGAACATAATGGATTTGGACTAACAAATGATACATGGAGGGATCGTGATGAGCGAGCATTAAGTTTGACTTTAATGTAACCTGGGTTTTCCTCTCTCAAAAACCTCCTGTTGTATGGAGGCAGCCCGTGGTTAAATAATTTGTACTACAATTGCTTTGCGTCAGCTTGCAGGACGGTGTTTACACAAGAGAGCAGAGTTGTAATAGTGTCAAATTTGTAGCCACAAAAAAGTTTTTTAGACTTGATTGGACTTAAAGTATATGTCTGGTGATATTCTATAATTTTCTAATTGTCAACAAATCCCATCATAAGCCCAGAACCAATACTGAGTGCATCCTGTTACCAAGTATTGTCTGTTAATCCAAACCAAATCCCCAAAATGTTCTATAACTCTATAGTGTTGCTGGCCTACTGCATAAATGCTGCCTTCAAATGGAACTCATTGTTACATTGTTGAAGGTTGTCTACACGGTTTGCTTGGTGTTTAAGGCAACAGCAACATGGATGCTGCAGAGGCACTGCAAGCTAACAGGGGGATAGCGTATTATAGGATTTACAAAGGCACAATTACATAGAAATGAGGCTGTTGAGAATATCAAACATTTTCTGACATATTAACAAAATACTAAGACAACTCTTTATGAATAGAATCCAATTAAATTCAAAATGAGGTTGTGAATTCCTCAAGTGTGGAGCATTCAAAGTGACTCTTCTCATAAAAACGATTAACACAATCCCATTTGAAAGCAGCATTAGAGAGGTCAGCATGCTGACCACCATCTTGTCCTGTTAGCAAGATAAATAGCATTAAGCTTAAAAGTAGAGCTGAGGCTAATGGGAATAATGCCATTAGTTATGTAGGGAGCTGCTTTAACCCAAGAAAATACAGTAAATTAAATTCAGACTGAAAGACTCAAAGCAATTTATTGAAAATAAAAAGCTAATAATTTGAAAGGAAAGGAAACAAAAGAATGATCCACACAGGAATATTCAGTATTCATAAATGATGCAAGTATTTTGGGGGTTTCATTCTGAGTTAAGTACTTGGCCGTCAGAGCCCTTATTTTGTATACAGCATCTTGTTTCAGTTTATCTGTTATGCAATAAAATACTCGGTTTATCTTCTTTAACTTCTGATTTAATGCCCGACAACCTTTTTCAAGCAATGGAGGGAACTATTTTCTGATAGCTATGACTTCTTTTGTCGATACATCCAACCCTACGACGTACACTGTCCCGTTGATGTAAATAATTATCTAGTAGTGCATCAAATCTCTGACTGGAAACTGTCAACGAACTAAGAAATTATTGAATTTGGAACATTAATGACCCATTTTTAATGCTTAACGTCTACAGTGGAAACCTTGGAGCTTGGCGCTGGCTGTTACAGACTGTAGCAGAGTCAGAGTGAATTTAAGAAGCACTAAAACACTGTTGGTTTTGGTCTTTGCATGGGGTTTAGTGACAGCACCAAAAAACCTTCACGTATGTTCCAATTAATACTTAAAGCTAGGGTTGGTGATCCTGGAAAAACTAACAAGAGCAGGATACACTTCAGGGTTCCCACTCATTTTAAGAAATCATTTTCCAGGACCTATCCAGGACATGTTTTTTTAAGGAGTCATTCCTGACAATTCAGGACTGCAATTGGTCACATCATCTGCAGGACTCGACTCTTCCTTAAAGCCGTTTTCAGACATAAACTTAGGAGAATGGCCGCATTATTGGGTCCAGACATTCTCCGGAAGTCACACAAATACACAAATAAGGAACGCAGTGGGAGATTCTCCACTCAGACGAGGATCTCCTGCTGTGTTCTCATATCAGCGCATTTGGACATTCTCTGGAGTTCATACTGGGCAGCTCGCAGGAGAAACTCTGGAGAAAGTCTGGGCACCCTCACTCGTACATTTGCGTTCACACATACAGCCCCTCCTCAGAACGTCCAGGGATTCTCCAGAGTTCACTGCATGTCTGAAAGCTCTGGGCGTCTAGACTATTAATTTTAACTTTTTAATTTAATCTATAATTTAAATTCAAGCTACAGGCTTGCTGACATTATAGACTAGGTCATCAAAAGTCAAAAGACCTTTTAATTTTGGTTAAATTTATAAAATAAAACGGCATGCACTGAACTTTACGTAGGTAATCTATTTAAGGAGCTATACTACAGACAAAAAGTACTGACAGTAACAATTATTACTAGGATATTTGGGCATTATTTTCTCAGATGACTCTATTTATTTATTTGGACGTGAAGACAAATACGTTGCAACAAATAAGATAGAAAGTGTTTCAGAAAACTTACCAACCCTACCTTTAAGTCTGAGAATCCTCTAGCAACAAACACATGCTACAAATTTTTGTCTATGTGTTCTCATAAGACAGAGTGGCCTCTCCCCCTGCACTTCTGCATCCTCAGTAGGCTTCAGGGTCATTACTTTACACCACTAACCACAGTTCTTTGCAAAGCAGACCCAGCCCTCATCCTTGGCAGTGGTCCGTTACAGTATAAGGATAGAAGTTCTGACGTTGACACTATCACCTCCTTGACCTTTTCAGCCAAATCCATCATTAATGGGTATGATTTAAAAAGAGTCCAGGTATTTCTAAAAGAAAACAACAACAAAAATTATTAAATAGAAAAATGATATAACTGGATGCCTCAGTTTCATGCTTTCATCAACCTGAGCTTTGCTGAACCTTAGTGATCCCTCTTGATCTTTAGAAGTGATCTATGGATCCAGTTTGTTTTCATTTCAGACTGAGCTAGTTCCATCTACCTGCAGTTACAGAAAATTTAAGAAAAGAGACAAATGTGAGAATTCAGAATAGATAAGGGAGGAATACAATGTTTAGGCCAATTCTCAAATCCATCCTCAGCTCCTCTGCTTTCAGCCTCTGCCTCAGTTTGTGTTCCTCAAATGGGATGCAAGTCCGAGACATAAGGAGGGTTTGCTTTGAATTGAGGGAAGTGTTGCTATGGATTATAGCTCAGTCATCGCATATCAGAGGGTGGGTGCTGCTCACCGTTGGGACACATGGTGACAAATGGGATCCATTAACCAGTCATCTACCTCACAGCTTCTCCCTGTATTTATGTTGCAGTTTCTTCTCATCAGCACTTGTTTTGCACACAGCAGCCTCTCTTCCTTCCGGCACCTATTTTTCCCTCTTTTAACCGTCATCGTTTTTCCATCAAGCGCTGCTGAAAGAGCCGACAGGGAGAGAGGGAAAGAGAGAAGGAGGTGGGTCAGAGAAATAAGTAACACAGCAGTGCCCTGACCTCCTGGCCTCTCTGGTCACACTGTGGGCGTTATATACTCGAAAGTTTACTCTTTCCAAGGAGACAAAATGAAAACAAACCAAGCGCTGACGAAGTGAGAAAGTAACATTTTGAAGCCTTCTCAGTCTGCATGAGGTGTTTTTCTGCTGTCTGACAGGCTCTTTGGAAAAACAGATAAGCACTGAACCTACTGCTTGACCGTTTGTCTGTTTGTCTGTCTGTATGTACGTCTGTCTGTCTATCTATCATATATGCCAGAGTCATATATAGAGACCACTCCTACTTTGGCCAACTGCAGCACTGATCTCCATTCAGCTGTCTGAACCATCCACCTCTCATAGTCACAGTTTGGACTCCAGTCTGTGTTGCAGTCGACACAAAGCTTTTTCTCTGTTGATCTCATTTGGCCAAACTGTCTCTATGTAGGGCTCTGCCTGCCTGTGCCTGTCGGTATATTTGCATTGAACGGTCTCTGTTTCTTTTGAGCTCATGCTGCTTCTTTTTCCTCTGTTTGGGCTTGGGGGGGGAAAGGGTGCATGGACCAACTGCCATGGCAAAGGAATGTGTTTACGCACGCATACACCATACACTGCATAATATGCCTTGAAGTACACTCATAGACCTCACTCTGATTTGTGTGCGTGTGTGTGTGTGTGTGTATGAGAGTGCGGGAGAGAGAAAGCGAGCATAAGTGACAAAGATCTGATTCAGCATGACCTGGCTGCCGCTCTATGTGTGACAGGGCTGACGCCTGAGTTTCGCTGCGGCCTTTCAACCAATCACCTTCAGTTTCTAGTAATCTAACCAATCACATGCCTTTCTAACCTGCTGATTCTCTGTGACGTCACCTTTCAGTTTTGCAAGACTTGTTTTTTTATATCCTGCAGCAACTTCATCATCAGCATCATCATCATTTCAATCACTCTGCTCTCTTCTTGTCTGTCACTGCTGCATGGCCGCAGTATATTTTGCACGTGTGTGTGCGTGAGTGCAGAGATGCTGACTGACTGACTCACTGTCCGGCTGTCGTGTTTGTGTGTATGAAGCAGCTTTATTTAACAAACAGTGCCCATGATCGACAGCAGTCCGATGCATGCAGACGTCAACCTTCAAGCTGCACGATGTGGAAACAACTCAACTGTTGGTTCACTCGGTTACACAGCTGCATGCATGTTTGTGTGTGTCTGTGAGTGTCTGTTTGTGTGGTGTGGTCACTGCTATAGGTTCTTGGCAAATTCTTATTTTATTGTACATTAAACTAACACACTCACCATCCCCGCTTCTTGTCCTTCTGCACTTAACAACAACCCTCATCTGTGTGTATGCATGCATGTGGTCCAATATGCTGAGGAATGAGTGTTTTCCCCACACATACTGTATCAAACCCCCTAACCCCTGACACACACACACACACACACACACACACACACACACACACACACACACACACACGCACACTACGCCACGTGTGAATGATGTAAAGTGTCTGCAGCTTCTGTGGTCTTTGTGATGGTGGCTACTGAATACTCCTGTATCGTGAGGTCTGATTGGTGTGGAAGAACTGACAAAAACATGTCATTAGCCAACTCATTTTAAAACACTTTGTTTTTTTCACTTTTGTCTGTTGGAGACATACAGGGTCAGGTGGACTCAAGTTTGAAAAGTCACTTTGACAAATTTGACTCATGAGATCTGTAAGAGATTAGCAAGGTGAGGTTGTGTATACACCTGCCTTTGAATCTGGTAATAATTTCAAACTAATACCAACATGTGGTCCTGTCTGATCAAAGTCATAAATGTTATGAGATAGAATTCTGCTTAAAGTTCATCTGAAGTTGTCTGGCCTGAATAGGACCTCTTCTTAATCTTCTCACATTTGCTTCCATGCCGGGAGTTAGCCATTTGCAGTTAGCTTAGTTTTAGCATAAATACTGGGGCTGTGTCTGAAATCACTCATTCAATAACTCATTATGTAGGGACTATATATCAACTCATCTTCAACCAAAAAAACGTTTTGACACAACTCGGCACATTGATAGTCCATAATACATTTTAAATACTTGGAGGTATAAAGCAAATTGAATGACCATGTTTAAAAGTAGTAATAAACTTGTTCGCCTGCTTTACATATTTTACTGCCACAACTCATAGATTTCTCTCGGACATAAAAAAACAACTGCGATTGGAAATATTATGGACTGACGCTGAAACAGAAAAAAATGCCGGCAAATATAAACCTGATGGCCTTTATCCTCATGATAATTCAGATATTTTTGATGGAATAAGAGGCAGTAGAATCACCAGAGAGAGAAGGCTGAGACATGCTGCCCTCTCTCCTCTCGTCACTCCGCAATTTTTTTCCCTGTAATGCCTTGAGCGCAATGCATGATGGTATATATTGCTTAGTTAATGACCATCAGTTGTAAACTAGTTTTCACGATGGACTGTGGGATACAATGAACATCACTAAACATTCGGACAACACTAACTGGCAAATTCACTATATATTGGACTTTATTGTGATTTCGGACACAGCCTGGGTGGGGGGGGGGGGGGGCATCTAACCTGCTCCTGGTCTTTATGCTAAGCCAAGCTAACTGGTTGCTAGCTGTGGCTCTCAAAAACATTTAAAACAATACCCACTGAAACATCAATGTGACTATTAGAAGTAATCTTATATAAAGTGACTGTAGCCACCTGGTCCTGAGTGTTGGTCTGTCTGTCTGTCTGTCTCTCTGTCTGTCTGCTGGAGGACACAAGACTGTCCACCCATGGGTTTCCCTGGTCTCTCTTTTCACTCTTTTTTTATGTCTGACTTTCTCCTCTCTCTTTCCTGTGGTCTCTCTCTTGTCTTCCTTCCCTCCGGCAGATGCGAGTGGTGAAAGCATTCCGTAGTTCGCTGTACGAGGGCCGGGAGAAACCGGAATCCCGCAACTCCATCCACAACTTCATGGCCCACCCAGAGTTCCTCATCAACGACCTCATCCACAACATTCCGCTGATCGACGACACTGACGTGGACGACGAATCAGAGCTCAGCAGATACCAGCACCTGCACCCGGCCCTCCGCAAGCCGCCGCCTCCTCCCACTCAGCCCCAGCCCCCGGCCCGAACCCACCCCACTCGCCCCTATCGCCAGTATAGCCTCCCGGTGACCCCGTGCAACCGAAACAACAACAACAACAGCAGCAGCAGCAGCAGCATCAGTTCAATGGTCACCCACGGCAACAACAACAGCACCAATGCAGTTACTCCCAGCAGCCGCAGCCCCCATCACCACCATCACCGCCACCAATACCACCATAACCATCATGGCAGGGACAGGCCGGTGAAACCCTTTGCCCCTCATCTGGCCCATCTCTACTGCATGGAGACCTCCTTATAACTGAGCTGAACGTGGGTCTGGGGGGGAGAAGGGGAACGGAGTCTTGGGTAGGGGGAGGAGAGGGGAGTGAAAGAGAGGGCTGAGGACACACACAAGACATTTTCATCTCCCTTACAACAAGCTAACAGGAAGGAGTGAAGGACGAGGAAGGCACAGGAGGGAGAGGACAATGGCCTGAGACTTCTGCGCGCAACTCCCAGAGAACATTGCGACTTTCCCTCCCTTTGCCCTCGCTCCAGGCCCTCTCAATCGGACCCCCTGACGCAACAGTCATCTCCATCTCCCTCTCCGCCTTCGAACCCACTGGCCCCCCCATCTGTCAACCGTCCCCCCCCCCCCTCAGAGAACCTGCCCACCTCACCCTGCCTGACCTCACGCACACTCGTCACACATACGCACAGGTCCGCTCTAGCTGGGTTGTCCTGAGTGACGGTGGGCACGGTGGGAGGGAGGGGGGACGGACATCCCAAAACAAAATGACATCCCTCAGCGCTTCAGCAGAACAGGGCCATGTGGCTATGGGGGCTGCCTCACTCTGTTTCTATTGGTGTTCATCAGTGTTGTTCTCATTGCCCACCTACCCATCCACATGGCACCATTGTCACCACTGCCATCATTTATCTGCGGCCACTTTAAAGTCACGACTTAAGTAAAAGGGTTTGTTCAAGCCTGAACTAGACTTCAGTCATTTCCATCTTCTGATTCCTCAGCATAACGGTGCTCATTCATTTCTTTCTTTTTCATTGGTTTATTTATTTATTTATTCTCGCCCTCTCCTTTTCTTTCACTCTCTTTCAGTGTGTATGTATTGTCTTGTCTCTTCTGAAAAAAAAAAAATGAACAAAAACAGAAATGGCAAACAAAAATCCTGTTCTTTTAAACCTAATAGTAAATAGAAAAGGAAGGGGATACATATACTTACATATGTATATGTATGTATATATAATCAGAATGTGTGTGGGAAGCGACAACACAGAACTCTCCATTTTCACCACTGTTCAGCCCAACCTGTCCGATCCTTGAACGCCTCCCCATGAGTCCACATGACCTGTTATCTGTAACACTGTCCATCCTGCTCTGAGATGACACAGTGTGCGACCTCACATCGATTTCGATGTGTATATGTATACATACAGTAGCCCCATACAGCACTAAGTTTATTCACAGCCTCTTGCCATGTTGATAAAATGATGTGTGAGTATGGGTAACATCTCCGGACATCCTCTGGGGCAAGCCCGCAGGTGATGTCCTCTTCTCTCTTGCTGTTCCTCAGTCCGTGTTTTTCGTTTGCAACGCTCACTTGGTCTCGTCTGGTCTTTCGTCGGTGGGTGTGGGCATGTTTCAGCTTTTCTTGGACGAAAAAGCTGAATGCTTGTGAAGCATTAACCCTTTAAATGCCATCACACACACAATGCACAGGCGATGGCCCTTTAAGACTAACATGCACTCACTTGGAACTTGCTCCTGCTTATGTGCCATTGGGTCGTCTCCATCATGCACCACTGCCCTCTCCATGAGTGTTGTGGACAAAGAGATTGTTTCATTTGTTCTATCTGTCATTTTCACAGACAAGGGGGAAACAAATCACTGTTTGATGCTGAAAGCGACCATTCATCAAGCCCATGTCTAACATCTGTTCAGTTTTGGCTTTAGGCCCAAAGCCCACTCAGCTCTATCAGGTATGACCAATGAGAGCTTATGTGTCACGTCTGCGCATCCTGAACTGTGCATCATCATCATCATCATCATGATGTACGATAAACTGATTGGGATACATAAAAAGGAACAGTCCAACATTTTGGAAAATATGCTTTTTTTCTCTTTTGCTCAGAGTTAGATGAAAAGATAGACTCTTGTGTCCGTAGAGTATGAGCTTAGTGTAGCAGAGCATATGGGGGAAACAGCTAGCCTGGCTTTGTTAATAGTAAACAGTACCTCTAGAGCTCACAAATTAACATACATTTTTTTTATCTGTAGAACAAAACAATGTTGCTGAAAAAATCCTAAATGCATCCAATTCAGTTTTAAAAATCAGATATTTCTTTGTTGAACGAAAGTCTAAAAAATATAATTTTAGCTTTCAGGAGGTATTCAAATCAACAAATCAAAGTGGGATTGTTGCAGTAGCGTCAGTCAGCACATTCAGACTGTCACCACTGCCAACTACTGACTAAAAAAATTGAATAATATTTTTCTTTAATTGAGGTGATGATGGACGCATGGGATATGATTTTTTTAGCTTTTTGCGTAAATGAGAAACAATTTAAATGATTGTGTTACTTCGGGATGGAGCCAGGCCTCATGTCTCCAGTCTCACAGTAGAAACACACACAAGAGTGAGTCTTTTCATCCAACTGTTGGTAAGAAGGTTTGTAAGCCTATTTCCCACATTGTGTCGAAGCAGTCCTGCGTGAAAGGTCTTAACACCCTGCATGAGCACCCCCCCCAAAAAAAAAACAACGACAAAAAAAACAATCACCGAACACATTTGGAAAGCCACCCATGTGACGACACGGGCGCAGCGCACAGTCCGCCGTTACCTCGCCGAGCTCCACGACATTCCATATGACATAACATTCCAGACAACCGCATCACATTCCAGACCGGGTGTGAGAGTGCCCGCCTGTATCCCATGTTGCACTAGGTGTGGGTGAACCGCTGACTTCATGTTGCCTCGGAGCGTGACTGCAATGCAATGCGAACCTGGACAACCTCCCCCCACTCCCCTTCTCCCTCCTTCTCCCCTCCCCTCAGCCACCCCCCCCTGTCAACTTCCCTGAGTTTATCGACCGGGGGCCCCCCCACCAACACCACCAGAGACAGTTGAGGGCAGACGATATGCAACAGACTGCCTTATCAACAGTTGTTCCCAGCCGTAGGATGATAGACGTGCTGTCTGACAGGGATGGTAACACATGAAAACACAGTGAGAGAACATGTCTGTCCTGCTAGTTCTGTTTCAGGATGCACGCAGGGCTCTCTGGGAACACCCTTTCCTGTACAGAACTCTGTCTTGAATGCTCATCATCATCGTCGCCACCCTGACCCGAGCCGTCGGAGCGGGCGGGTGGTGACATTGTATTGATCTGTCTGTTTTGAAGCATGCATTTGGTATCATTAATGTCACTCTTTATGTGTTGGTAAATCATTTAGGCTCCTGTCACTACTGTGTGCAATGATCTCTCCACATCTGCTGTCTCTCTCTCTCTCACACACACACACACACACACACGCACACACACATCCTGTTCAAGTCTATCCTATTCTATTTCAGCACCTCTTAGCACAACTCTCTCAGTGCTTTCTGCAGGCTTACACAAAGAAAACACACACACACACACACACACACACAGACACACACTAAACAACAGGGGGATAATCTACAGTGGTGTAAATTTGACTGTCCAGTTCAAGCCATTTCTGTCCATCCGTCCAGCCACGTTACATCATGATGTTGTGAGACAGTTTCACAGAAGGCAAAACACAATGTGAAAAAGAATATATTATATTTATCAAAAATTATAAATTGTACAACTGCACCACTACTGTACAGATCGCCCAAATGTGCACATGTGCATCTTTGATTTACAGGTACTATGTTCCTGTTACACCTTTTTTTATTTTGGATGTTCCTTTCTTTTAATCCTATTGCTTTTTGTAAAGAGAGGAACAACTAAATGGAAGCGCTTGTATATTATGATTATTATGATTATTATTAATTTTCTCCACCGGTGCTCCCACTGATGGAAAAAGACAGTTGCACATTCTCCCGAGCATATTCTGAGGGCTGTGTTTTCTGTCCAGTGAACAGCCCCTGAAGTGTGCAGAGGTGCGGAGATGCTTTAGAGTCTCTTAAGACCAGAGACACCACTCTGTAAATAGAGAACAGGAGATACACTTGTACCTCATTATGATCTAAAGGACTGGACAAAGTGGGGACCCAGGGAGGATGGAGAACTGGAGGGGGACGTAGAGCTAGAGACTGCAGAAGTGCAATGTCTCTGTACATTGTTTAGGCTGCCCTTTTAGATCTGCTCCCAGTATTTACTGCCATGTTGCGATGGGAAGAAATGAAGGTTTTACATTATTCATTATACATACTGTTGTAAATATCGTGTATGGAATGGTCCCCACTTCTTGCACAATGCAGAGCTGTTCTGGTGACAGAAAATGCAGCCTTAACTGTGCTGAAATGACAAAAGACCAAAAAAAGTTAAAAAAAAAAGAAAAACAAACTAACAAAAACATAAAGACTATTGAATATATTAAAGAGTTACCTGCCTGTTATTTAAGCGAATAAATATCTATATATGAGAAAGAACACACCTGTATACTGTAGACTAAATCTGTACGGAAATCTAAGAGAATTTAATGGGAATTAAGTCCAACACCTTTTGTCTGTATGAAAGAAAAAATACATCAAAGTATTCTACAATAATAACTTTGACAAAGTCTGTGTGGTCCTGTGTTGTTTGTTCACGAAAATGACAAGACTTAAGCTGCTTTCAGACATGCACTGAACTCCGGAGATCCCCTGCACTTTCTGTGGAGGGGCTGTAATGTGCAGTAAACAAAAACGTGATCTCCACAGCAGAATGAATACGCTACGTCCTGCCTCTGCCTGCTGCGCCACCTCTCACCTGAATCCTGCGGAGGATTTGTTGCCGTTGTGAATGTGTCTGAGCAGAGAATTTCCTGCTGAATTGTTCATGTGTGAAAGAAAAAACTCGGGAGAAACCCAATTCTGCAGAGATCCTCTGGAGATCATGTTTAAAAATGGTTTTACATTTAAACCTCTGGTGACAGGTAACTGAGATGTTTATCGTTCTGACTGTATGTGGACTACCTGCAATCTCAAACACACCCTGAACTGACAGTATTTATATGAGACTGTTCATCCATTTAAATTACCTATTTTCTAGTAAAAAAAATACTTTCCCATAAAAATGTAATCCTTTGCAGCTGAAATCAATGCATAATACAATTATCATATGCTGTAAAAAATGTTTTTAAAAAGGTGAAGGCCCAAATTCAGGCTTCCTAGAAACGTTGGAACAAGAGGCCCACGTTGATTGTGCCCAAAGGTAAAGTTAACATCTATAAGTTTCCCACATGGGTAACAGTAGCCATTTGTAAATGGCATACTACAGAAACTGATTCTGTGGCAACATCTAGATGTTTGCATGTTGAATCCATTTTGAAAAAATATAAAAATAGTTTTCCAGTATTAATAGAAATGTGAAAAACTTCCCATTCAATCCATAGTAAGATGTCCGGTGCTTTGTGGTGAAATGCCACCCATTTATGTATTTTATAGTCTATTCTTTATGTGTGAAAAAAAATGACATAAATACTATGATATGTAATATATTAGAAATGGTGGGCGAGTAGTTTTTCCTCTTTTTTTTTTCTTCTGAGGCCTAATGGCTTTAAGTCTAAAAGGATGATTATGTACATTTCCCCTTAATTTCACTTTAGTCACTTCAAACTGTGACGAGCAGGTTGTATCAAAACAGCTGTAAGAGCTGACAGTTGGCATGGTCATATCCTCCTGTTGGCAGGTATCCTGGTCAGGTAGGTGGACAGCACCACTTTTAAAATGTACACATTCATCTTGGTGAATAAACATTGTTGGATTCACCGGACACATCAGTATCTCTGGTGAGACGACCTTGGTCACATTCAATAACAGATTTCTTCCAGTAGTTGGAAATAAAACAATGGCTCTGTTGTGTTCATGTGCACCAATGAGTCATGAACAATATCAGGACCCTAACACTGAAGCAGCTTCTAATCCTGATAGTAATTGTCATTCAACATGTCTTTAATTCAGTTAAATTCAGTTTAAACTAGTCTGGATGGTGTTATAGATATCATTGACAAAAAAAATTGTCACTTTCGGTTTGAATGCACCAATAGCAGTGTTTGTCTCCACCATTTTTAAATGCTTACCTCAGAGAGGAGACAGCGTCATCACGTGAGCTACACAAGGCACAGGATTGTCTGATTTACTGCCCACACCTCAGGAGACGTATTATAACAGACCAATCGATAACAAAATTAGTTTTCAACTAGTTGCTGAAGGCCTAGATAAATCCCACCCCATGAACGTGTACTGACAACTGCTAGAAGAGCAGAGACTCACTCACTAACCTCTGGCTATCATCTCTGTGGCTGGACTCCAGTCAGGTGCAGTGAGAGCATGGGCAGGTCGGTCAGTTAGAGACAGACGGGTACGCCAACCGATGATTTCATTCAGTCCAAATGAATATCAAATGTCAACAGTCCTTTGAGGGCATCAGACGCCGGCTTTTTTTCTTAGACAACTTTATTTATTGATGGCAATTGTGACGTGAAGACGATTTCAACAAATAAGGTGTGTTTCTGAAAAAAATGATCAACCCTACCTTTATGGAATTCAGCTATCATTAATTTTCTTATTTAAACCCCCACTCCTCCAAGTGACATGTTACAATGTTACAGTATAGAGCAGGACAAGGCACCTTCATCGAACGCAGCGTTACTGCATCAGACACGTCAAAACATGTGCTATTAGTTTCCAGATACTCAACCAGAACATTATTGCCAGAATGGCTATGACTACTCTACAGCCCCATGTGTTGTGACAATCATCCCACGATTATCATTAACATTTTATAGGGCTTGAGACACAGGGTTCCTTGTGTCAGTTCAGCCAACACACTTCCAATGGTTCGTCCTTCCTTGGACGTCTGTCAGTAGTTACTCACCAGTGCGAACTGAGGCCACTGACATTAATTCATCCAAGAGTTTTTTGGCTCATCGTGGTACATACATGATCAGATTTGTCAGTAGTTCTGGTGGGGGACTCCATTCACAAAGAATTGAGAGTTTATAGACTTATAGAAGACTATAAACGTGACTTACACTTGTGACAAAAGACTCCAAAGGACCTTTTTATCATATATTAAAAATGTTTCTAGATATTGAGAAGTTGCGTTGTTCTTGGAACACGATTGTTCTGGCAGACCAACAGAGGCCAGGGCATAAGGCAGCCCTTATGGATGGGGCAACTATAAAATAAAATGATAAATAAAAAAACGTTATAGTAATACTACTAATAATTGTGGTAGCGTGTTGGTGTTGAACAGGATCATGGGAGCAGTAGGTAACTGAACCACTCTACATTACCACACAATGTAGTACTAGTAATATTTATAAGGTTTATAAAGCCAGCTGCAAGTTTTTAATGATGTAGAGTATAAAACACATTTTCATGACTGTCTTTGTAAAAATATCATCTTCATACAGATAACCACTGTTTCAAAAGAGGAAGAATTTCAGATTGATTGTTAAAATGGGATTTCGAAGAACAATTTCACCAATTCATCTACACAAGGCATGTTGTAGAGGCTGTCAAAGGCACTTATTCATTTGATATATATACACTTCAAAGTTTGACTTTAATCTAGAATTTTCTACTTAATTCTGCAATGTGAGATTAAAATGTTCCTTTTCTGACCCAAATACTCTTCCATAGATTGGAGACTTAGATATGCGTGATTTACTCCAACCTGTGAAGTTTGATAAGTGTTTAACTTTTTTAATGGTGGTACCAAGGACTTGACTGTTGGGAGACAATGCAGAGCTCTATACGCAGCTCAAAGTTCTGACCGAACAGAAATACTGGAGGTGACTCTAAACTCAACACCTACTTGTTGCAGCAAAATTTGCATTGAACAAATTTACTGTTACTGCTACAGTTTTAACAAAATATAGAATTGTTTTTAAACCAATAAAATTGGGTCAAGAGCTGTTTCAAACTGCAGTTTAAACTCACAATAAAAATATTGTTTTTGTCATCTGAGAGGACTGATTTGCTGCAGAACAGTTGGAAAGAATACTGGCCTAGCCTTTGTAAGGTGGACAGGAGGTTTCCATGTTCATAGATATCAGTTGACATGACTGCAATCAGTAGTTTACCATTTCATCAGTAGCTTTAAAGGTCAAGTGTGTAAGCTGCCCAGAATGGACAAACAAAGCACTGGCTCTAAAGGCCTTTCATGTCTCCCTCCCGTTCCAAGTGTCTTCTTCACACTTTAAAGGGCAGGGTGACGTATTCACATCATAACCCCACGAACTGAACCTTTAAGTAACACTATGGAATAACATCTGAATGACTCCATTTGCCAATCACTGTTGTTCAGAGGTTTGAGCCCATGTATCCAAGTCAAACACTTATGACCGTGCTGCTGTCAATTAACCAATTATTTTATTTCTATTGGTGCTGTATACAATTCACTTGTAGAGGCTCAAACCCTTATTTAATATAATGCAGTCAATCTTAAACAAGGCTATATAATCATAGTGGTAAGATGAGAGCATAGGCTGCTTTAGATGTAAAGGGGGTGTGTAGAGTTTGAGGGAAACTAAGTAACAGCACTACTTTTACCATTGTTGTCAAATGAAATGTATATTCTAACCAAACATAAATTTAGGCACCCGAGGATGAGATAGATAGGAACTCAAAGTTATGTGGTTTAATAAAACAAATGTATCTCTCGGTTTGCTTCAATGCATGTTAAAGGTTGCTGTATTATTTGACCTCTCAAAAGGTACCAGTATTACTGTCGTCTGTTTTAAATAACATACCTTTTGATCCGTTTACATCTTTACTTTTATAGTGAAGTCTACATCGAAATAGAGGTAACACTAAAACTTAGATCATTTTTGTCTGATACACAAGTCAATAGGAGGAGGCTGTTCAACAGGTGATGGTTTGAGGAATGACCTCATAACTTGCTTGCGGACAGTCACAGGTTTGATGTCTCACAACAGTATAGACAAGAAACTAGAGCCAGCACCACTTCAAATTAAGACTGGAAACAGTGACACCAGCTTACTTGACTTTAGCCTAAACTAACAAAACACCAACCGCAAATCTAATTACCGATGAACTTATGTTTATTCAATCTTTTCAAGACTTGGGAGTGTAAAAAGGACAGTTCGGGGTCTAATAGGGTTAATGTGCAGGACTATTTCATGGGTGGTTGACGAAAGCTGTTTTCAGACATGACCCCTGGAGAAAGTCCGCAGAATTGGGTTGGGACTTTGTCTGGAGTGATGCAGCATACTAAAGGATGTTAGGCATTAATTCTGCTCTGGAAATAACATGTTTTTGTCTATAGCACATCTACCCCGGTGTCGGCTATGATCACCAAAAGCTCACTTTACATTTTCAGTGCGTTCTACATGTATTGCTCCGCTATTTGAACCCCAGATAATTCACTTATTTTTTCATATTTGCATGAGTCGTGTGTTAGAAACTTCATCAGCACACCCACTCGCTCTCAGTGAAGCCAGCAGAGGATCTCCCGCTGTGTTCTCACATCGAGTCTGGACTTTCTGCCGACTTTACACTAGGGAACTGGCCGGAAGATCTCACTCAGACTTTGGCGTTCACACATACAGCCCTTTATAAACCATATATTATACAGTACATGTCTACAAAAAGGTTGTAAAACTTGATTATCTGTTTGGATTTAACAGATAAATGTCAGACTCTGTATTTTTGTTGAGCTCGACTAACAGAGCGCTGCCTGCAATTTCAAGCTTAACACACAATCAAAGAAATAAATGGCTTTTCCCTAAATTACTATTACTTTAAATCTGATAAAGAAAAAGCCACTATACTGGTTACCCATTTCAAGCCTAGTTGGTCTGTCCATTTTCCGTTTAACAATCTTTCCATGCTTTGCTGTGAATGGCCCCAGGCAGCCGAGCTACACTAATGGTGCATATTTTCTGTTGCACCCCAAAAGGAGGGAGATGTCGTTCATTTCTGCCTGTACTCCTCCTACATGCAGTATTAGACACTAGAGGGGAGCTCTGAGAGTGCATACCTTGGCCAAGGCTAACATTGTATCTCACCATGTCAAAGCAATGTTTTGCATGAATTATGTAGACAGTGGCAGCCCACCATATTCAATTTTTTCCTGCCATGGTTTCATAATGAACCATATTTTTTCTACACTTCAGAAACTACCTCTGTCCAACTAAAACATCTAAAAGCGCACACATCACATTACCATTTAGGAATACTGAACGTTTGTCTACCAATGGGAATTGGAGATCGCTCAAATAATAGCTCACTTCCTGTAAGCAGTTGTAGCATTAAAGAAATTAATTAAAATGCAAAACAGCTATTAGCAAAGACCACTAAGCTTTATCATAGGACAAAAAAGTAACAGAGTTCAGTAACAAAGAGAAAGGTAAATGTATCTATTTGACAGTATTTCTGATTTTAACAGGACTTAATTGCAAACTATGTTATGGCAGCTTCTGGGCATACTTTATCATATGCATAGGAACAATAGGGTACACAGAGAGGGCAGGTGTTAAGGCCAGTTCCCCTTGCCTGCTGCAGACAGTAAAGACTTTAGTTGTTCTCACTAACTACCAACTCAGTATGATCTGGCAACAGGCCAAAACACTAAGTTAAAGATCTTAGGTTATGGGAAGTGTGAAAAATGGATGAAACTGTGGCAGGACAAATGAGACATTGGTGGGCTGCAACACTATAGGTCATTATTCAATAGCATACAACTTCAATAGCACCCAAGAGTGAGGCTACCCACATGACATCGTTCATTTCAGATCCAGTGTAAGGGATAGTAAAAGTCTTAGAAGTAAACTTTGTTAGAGCAGAATCCAATAAAATTGAAGTCAATGGTGATCTAGACTTCAGACATAATAAAACAGAAAAAACATAACATGCCTCCATACTGCTTTTGTGGTGTCGTTCAAGTGTCCACAAGTCCTGACATTTATATTCGACTCGAAATGGTGTCATTTACAGTGTTTTAAGCCTAAAAGTCCACCAGAAGTGGTTAAGCTACCGGAAGTTAGCATGTCTGACGGTCCGTGAATGCACCTCGTAGGAAGATATCAGTAGACATTTAGGCTTAAAATATGTGTAAATGACTGTTTCAAGTCAAATATGAATGTCGGGGCTTGCGGACACTTGGATGACACCACACGAGCAGTATAGAGGCATGTTATGTTTTTTTCACAAAAAAAATTATGTCTGAAGTCTAGGCCACCATTGACTTCAATTTTATTGGATTCTACTCTAACAAAGTTTACTTCCGAGACTCTAGAAGTGTTTTGTTGACTCAAACACTTCACCCACCCCTCCATCGGCATGGTGGTGATTAGTTAATGAGTGAATTTTCATTTTTCAGTGAACTATCCCTTTAAGTGCTCTACAGATGCCGACACACATTTGAATGTGTCTGGCTAGCCCAAGAAGGCAGCTAACCCCTGCTGTGAGGTAGTGGAAACACACGTCATCGAGGATTCGCTTGACCCCCCATTTGATTTTAATAGCAACAAAGTTAAAAATAATAAATAACTGGGTGTAATTTAATTGATTTGAAGTAATTGGGAAAAAACATGGGTAGCATAATATATCTCAGTGGGCACTGTCATGCTCTGAACTTCCATCAAATGAGGTCTTGGCCATTGACAACCTTTGACAACCTTTACCAGACTTGACCCAAAAGTTGAGGAAAAGTTAAGCCCTTTTTGGCAGAGAGCTTGCTGTTTAGAAAGAGAAGAAGAGAGGCATTAATATCAACAGTACAGAGCAAGACACAGTAGATATTTGTAACTCAAACTTAATGAAAATATGATTTATTTGTCCAACATTTCTCAAAGGTCATTGACTTCAAACAATATGTATTCAAAGATATATACAGATTTACACTTTATCACATTTAACCAAAATGGTTATTTTCATCAGTTGATGTATGTATTGAATACATTCAAATATGTAAATATATACAAGATATGATTCTGAGATTATCAAGCTTCTGGTGACATTGCTCCAAGTAATGGAGCTGGTGCAGTCAGCCCTCCTGCTGCACTGCCAAGACCTACATCTACTGATGTTGTGGAGTTTTGGGAGAGTGTAATCACTTATACCATTTGGTACCGATACTACCTTTAAAAAAATACCAGGCCACGTTGGCAGCAGCTTGTCCAGTCTCTTCGCCTTCCACCAGCAGAATCCACTTTAGCATAAAGAAAAATAGGTGGCGCTAAATGAAGGCATTCTTTTGTACAGTGGTGAAGGTTCACAAAGAGATACATTTTTATCAAAACAAAGCATTAACATATTTTTAAACAGTTTATCGCACTCCAATTTGTGTTCCAATTTGGCAGCTGATGCAGAAATAACTCTTTGTGGACCTTCACCTTCATCTTTATATTCTAGCGTTCAGGAAACTTTAAATTGTACTATTAGTCACATGTTAACTAAAATCAAACCATTTCCTAAAATAAACCATAAACAAAAGGAAATAATTAAAGTACTCAATATCCACTAGCTCGGAACAAGAACTGAATAAAAAATGAAGTACTAAGTTCGCTGCTGAACGCTTCAGGTCTGTCAAAAACAAAGTCTTTTCTTGTCTGATCCTTACCATGGAGTCAAGCAGGCAAGGTGTTCAGAAAGCCACTCATCCCGCATGGTGGATCAACCATTACCTAGAAGAAACTGTCAACAAGGTTTAGCAGTAACGTGTACTTAATCCATCATCACACAGAAACACATGCACATTCAGCAGTTCTTATTTAAACTTAACTAACTCAACAGTGTTCAGCCACCTTCAACAAGTTCAGTACACTGAGCCATATTAAGTTCAGTCTCAATATCTGAAAACAGAGATAAGTACTTGACCCTACATTTTGAGTGATGTGCTTGCACTCTCTGCACACTTGGTGCAGAACTCCACTGAGACGTGGTTCTTGTCCACATGTAGACACACGCCACCAGATGTCTCTTTCTCCTCCACTTTCACACGCTTCCTGGGTAAGGCGTAGTCGTGGTCGTTTGAATCAGGGCCCTGGAAAAGGGAGGAAGATAATTTCATCCCATTCACACCGCTCAGCCTGGACAAGAGCTGGGCTAACATGCTCTCATTGGCCAGCACAGCTCTCAGGTACCTGGTCTCATCTTCCAATTCTTCCACTCTCTTGGTCAGCTGAGAATTTTCCTTTTTGAGCACGTTGTTTTCTGTCGATAGGACGCCAACTTTCTTCTCCAGGCTGTTGACGTATTCTTTCTTCTTGAGACGGTTCAATCTGGCAGCAACAGCATTTTTGTTGATCACGTCACTTGACTGGTACTGTCTGTTCATGGTCTTCAAGTCTGATGCCATTCTCTCCGGAGACGAGGCAGTTGAAGCTTCGAACCCGGAATCTTGATCCTTGACACAGTACACTCCGAGATCAGCCAACTCCATATCGAAGAGTGGGGACGCAGCATCTCTTTCAAGTGTCCATTTTAATTCTTCAAGTCCAAACAGATCATCTAGCTCTACTCCATCTGTGTCAATATCTTCAGCTAGGAAGCCCTCAGAGGGATGTGGGAGATCCTCTACAGTTTCAACTGCATCCACCACTTCAACCTCAAGAGGCTCTGTCTTGTTGATAGCGCGGCCTCTTCTTCTGGTGATCATTGTGGCTTGACGGTGGGACTGCAGAGATGCTGCCCAGATGGTATCTTATGATTCCTCAACTATGAAGACAAAGAAAGTATATCGTTAAGGGAGTAACAGCAAACTGATAAATTTATCAAGGAAAATTTTGATATTAACTTAAGTCAGAGTGGATCAAAAAGGTTACTTTGAACAAATGCATGACCTATGATTATTTGTTACTCTCGACAATTATATTAATTCTAAATAGTCATTCCAGCTGACTTTAACTGAAAGGCTTTTTAACTAATACTTTTGTTTTTTGTACATTTGACCTGCAAATAGTTTTAAGTGCTCCTTTACTTGCAGTCTGATTTTAAAATGATGAATTGTGTAGATGCACTTGATTTCATGTTCTGTGCGTGTCCTTTGTGAGGCATTTTACAGCTAATAGTTTAAAATATGCATCTGTGTAAATACATTACTCACAACATCAACACTTTAGCAATTAAGTTAGCTTGACTTAACTGCAACCATTGCAATTAGTAAAGCATGCTGATATTCAGTGAAAACTATATAAAAACGTTTTAGTTATTCAAATTATATGGTTACTCAATATAAACCTTGTTCTCTATTTTACATAGATTGCTCCTGAGATCCATTTTCTAAAAGTTGCGGGGACAACGGAGTGCGTTAGCTAAACGTATCTCCAACGTTGTGCCTTATTACGTAAACTAGGCCCGATAGCGTTAGCACTGACACTACCACTACACTTAACAACGAACGCACTATATAAACACACAGTCAGATACATTCTCTGCTAAACATATATTATCACCGTTAGTGTATTAGCAGGAAATGCACTTCATTATCCCAATCAGTGTCTTACATGATTATTTGTGCCATTAAGCGCTCTTACGTTAGCTTCAGCTTGCTAACAAGGCCTCGGTCGTTTCGCGCCCAGCTCACGTTAGCTGAATGTGGTTAACATGAATTTAGATAAACGTTCCCAATGGATGTTCATCAACGTTTAAACAGAATTCAACATCTACATTTAGCAGCAGCTGCAGAGAACTACAGCCACGAGGCGCCATCTTTAACCAACAGAGCGGGAGCATGACGCAGGATGTTTAAACAAACGACTTACCTCACGACTCGTTAAATAGACAACAACAATCAGCGACAGGGGAAGAGATCCTCCGAGTAGAGTCACCGGATGTGAAGAAAAGCTTTCACAGCATGAAAATAAAACAATAACGCAACGACTGGAGACCGAAGTCAACCTGCACACACGCTCCTTCTTCTTTCTTCAGTTTTTTTTTGTTTGTTATATCTTGGTCGGTTAATAACCTCTTGATGCAATACCGCCACCTGCTGGACTGGAGAGTGGAGCGATTCCTTTTTTTTTTATTTCCTTTAGTTGAAATTTCCAAAATACAGAGAAGTTTAAAGTAAAATAGAAAAACATAAAAGTTAAAGTAATGCCATAAGACCACCCACCACAAACAGGGCTGATTACAAATGTGCAGACACAGGACTTTCTTCAAGTCTTATCTCTCTTCTACATACTTCCTGCAATTAAACACTTCGAGCTCTTCAGATTCTTTTTCTACCTGGCAGTAATTCATTTTTTTTAACCAAAATGTCATTTGTGTCCTCTTGCATATTATCTGCACAACATATACCAATAATATAATATGTTATATTATTTCTCATGTATAACTCTTCTCCCATTTATATACGTAGCTGCACCTTTTTATATTCATATTAAATTGTATACTATCTCCGTATACTAATGCACAAATACAGTATACATATATATATATCTTGTGCCACTGCACTTTACTCAAGTACATTTTTATACAATATTACTATGGTGAAAGGGTTAAATTATGTATGTATTCTGTATTTTCATTTCTTATTTTTATTCTATTGCCTTTTTTATTCTCTTGTCTTCCTCATTCTGACTATTTGCTGCTGTAACAGCATGGGATCAATAAAGTTTTATCTCATCTTAATATTGACAAAAACCAGCAGGATGCTTCTCTAAAATATGACATATACTGGTCTATTACTAACATCATGACAGGCACCATCCTTCCCCGCTTCTTTCAATACCGACTCTGTACTGAATGGAATGTAAGTGTCTTCCTCTCGTCTCCTGATGCCAGTGCTGCTGCCACTCTTTATTAATTTCTCTCCATACAATGATCTTGATTGATTTTGAGAGAATTCTTTTATTTTTTTGTTGGCCAGTTTGTCCAATCCTTCATTACAACTCATACCTTAAGTGGACAAACTCATGTGCTGTTATTCAGCGCCACAAACCCCGCAAAGAAAAACACAATCATATTCCTTCAGTGGAGAAAAGTTTTTATTGAACACAAGTGCACAACAGAAGAACAGAGCAGCAGAACATATCTAACTGTATTAATCACTTTCCAACTCTATCACACTTTGTTGTCTTTACCATATAGGATGTTTTGAATTTCTGCATGAGTTCTACCTTAGTCTTTATTGAAAATATTGTAAACAGAAGATAGCATCAGGGATTTTATAAATGCTTCACATTAACAACTTAGGCTGCAACTAAGTTATTTTTAACAGCTATTAATCTCCTAATGAATTATCTTTTCTTTGACAAATCTTGTGTGTAAACCTTTAGAAACTTGTAAATACATCTACGGTTTTGGGCTGTTGGTCAGATTAATTAACTGAAGGCCTCTGGGAACTACTAGACATTTTTCAATAGTACTTGAGATAATTTGTATTTAATAGTAATGAAAACAACCAGTATTCAGTCACAAATGATAAAACAGAGAAAAGCAGTAACTCTTCACATGTAAGAAGCTGGAACCAGTGAATATTTGCTCTGTTTTGTCCCAAAACAAACTCTGTTTGGTGTTGACGTTCATGTATTTTGAACATTTAGTTTCTTTTTCCAAGAGTCAAAATAACAGAGAGCTCAGATTCAGTGAAGTGCCAGCAGCCGAAAGCGTAGATTTCACAGTACTGCAATTCAAAAGAGCTGCAGTCCAGATTTCAGCCTGTTAACATCACTGTGGTTCCAAAGAGGACCATCCACCGTCCTCACTGCTGCAGACACTCCTGGGGCGTTGTGAGCCGTGTTACTCTCCAGCTCCACCGGCTGGTCAAACACAGTCATGGTTGAGTAGTTTTCCAACATCAGGCAGGAGGGGTCATCTGACTGTCCAGGAATTTTACCCAGAGGATAGTTCTTCCACAGAACTTTATCTGCACACAGCTGCCACGGAGAACCTCTGAGCAGCTTCGCTCTTTCGGCCAAAGCATTGGCTGATTTGTTCTCCTGGGAGGCTTCACTCCGCTCCGGGTCAGCCCTGGAGCGCCTGGGGTGGCTGTGGTGCCTTGAATGCTGCAGCTTCTCGTGCAGACTCTCCAGTGTGTATATGGGCTGTCGTTTCTGCTCCATAGAAGGGTCGTAGTTTGAGTGTGCGGTCTGCGTGTAGATGGAGCAGAGCTGGAGCAGCTTCTGTCTGGTTTCCCGGGGGAGAGGATGCTCCATGTCATCCAGGATTACCTGGAGCAGGTGAGGCGTGCTGACACAGGGAGCATCCAGACAAGCTGAGAGCACCTGCTGCCACCTCAGCTGGATACGTTGCACAAAAATCCTGTCCTTGATTCTGGCCTTCCTCTGGCCCTTGGTTTCAAAATGGTATTCAAACTTGTTGTTGTTACAGAGGATGACTTCAGAAATCCAAGCAGAGAGGTAGAAAGCCCTGTGATCATTCCACTCTTTGGTGAGAAGCTTCAGCTCAACAAAGAGCTTCTCCAGGAGGAAGTGAATGAAGGCTGGTGAGTTGAGCATCTTCAGGAGGGGCAGCCAAAAGCGCAGGAGGGCTCGAGGGAGTTTGGGTTCAGTGGGACTGGCATTTGCAGAAGTGTCGCAGCCTAATGTTTCCAGCTGTTCAACAGTGGGAACCAGGAATCCATCTTCTAGCAATACGTCGATCAGCCAATCACTCGACTCCACAGCAAACTGCTTGATCTCACCTAGTAACCAGCTCATGTCTGCAAAGGGTGCTGGCCACAGGCTCTTCTCTGTGTCTTCATGAAGCCCATTAATAGCCTGGTACTGCTCCTTTTCAAAAGAAATCAGCAGTTCTCTTGCTTTCATGTAGGCTTCCTTTTCTTTCTGCCTTGCGATGAGATCATCCTCCTGGCGTCTCAGGTCCATCTCCTCATCCTCTCCATCGGACTGCGACTCCCAGTCCTCACCAGCACCTCCTCCCAGCTGCCTGGACCAGTACTCGTGCTGGAGCCACTCCAGCACCACGCCACACCCCTTCCTGCACCATTTCAAAGTGGGGAGCTTGCGATGTGTGAAGTCGTGCCTCAGGTTTACCACCCATTCTGGGATGTTCAGGTTCCCCGCCAGCCGTCTCAGTGGCCGGGCAGTTTTTCCCTGCTGCCTCTCGGTGATCAAATTGACGAATCGCACCAGAGCTGCTCCGTAGAGGAGGACCAGATCATCTCCGTCCAGCTGTCCACACCGGTCCAGCACCTGACACCTCACCAGGTCCGCCGTGCAGTCCACCGCCACAGGGCAGCTGCTGGCGTACCTGGACCTCCAGGCAGAGACCCTGTGCAGCGCATACCTCTGTAAGGAGGAGTCCTTGGAGTACAGGTACTCCAGCACCTGGTCCCACTCCGCTTTGTTGACCCATGCTACCACATGGCGCCGTTTCTCCGAGCTCCTCTTCTTCATGTTATCAGCGGAAGCAGCGTAGACTTACGTTAGAGGCGTAAACACATAGAAAGAGCAGCTCTCTTCAGTCTCTCACACAAACTGCGCTTTGAAACTGAGTGAATATAGACAGATACAGTTCAGCCTGGTAGCGACAGTATCACACCCGGAAGGTTTTCTTCTTCTTCTGGTGTTTATTGGCGGTTGGCAAACCAGCTTATAGGTTGCATTACCTCCACCTTCTGGCCTGGAGTGTGGAACAGTAGATTGGCAGCAAACAGACAAACTAAACTAAAATTTAGTAAATTTATTTTCTTGAGTCCTGTTTATCTTAAATATTTAATTAGAAGACGATGTTAATTCTTTGATGTCCTTACTTTTTAATGTGATATTTGGCTTTTCGTCTTTTAATCCGATCCTGACATGAAGTCCTCCCGGAAGTTACACTTCTTCTTTTCCTTTTTACCGCGGCTGGAACCCATCGTTAAGGCGCTATACCGTCACCTATAGAGACGGAGTATGTATCAGTAATTTAACTGGTCCTTTTTTCTTTTGTATTTAAACATAAATAAAATGCATAGAAAACAGTCGCAGAGAGCAGATAGACATTGACATTACATAACATACATACAAACAAATATGAGAGGGGGATATACAACGTTCACTTTGATGACTACTTTGCTGAAATCCTCTCAAAAACATTTAAATCAGTATTTAGAAGTCTATGTATTATTGACTGTTTTAAAACATTGACTATACCAGACTTGTCAAAACAATTTTTTTGATTGGTATTGTATCTGAAAATGCCTATTCTAGTTACTGCCTTATTATTATATTAATGTCTCTCCTCCATCCTGTTGATTCTTTTCTTTCACCTGTTCTTAGTTGTGCTCGTCATGTCCGTTAAACTCAAATGTCAACTTAAGTTTGATTCCTTTTTTGTTACCATGCTATGGTGAACAATAGACACATTTTATGATGTCTGTTCTTAGTTATGATGGTAATAAAGGTTTGTATAGCCACTTCGGTGATTTCTATGGCATTTACTCCATACACACATTGTATTTTCATTTTCACTTGTATTACACTTCATTTTCTATTTTAACTTGTATTTTAGACGAAATAGTCTGTTGTTTTAATCTACTGTACTCTATTGTGCATTGTACTGTTACGGTAATCCTGGAACAAAATAGAATTTCTGTCTGGATTATGAAAGCCTGCCCTATTTTTAACAACAGAGGGCAGCATTACGCAATTGGACTGTCTAGTCTACCGTGTCCAATAAAGAAGAAGAGGGTGGCGGTGGTTCACCAACAAACGAAGAAGAAGTGAGCGGTTTGTTTGGAAATGGCGGCTGCTTCGAAAGACCAGCTTGTACGACTTGTTTATGATGCACTGCAGGTAGGACCACTGAACATGACGGCAGGACATGTTAAATATAACTGGACAGTTTGGTTGTGTTCTTCCTTATTCTCATGAGTTTAGTTGTAGTAGCTTATCTGTTAGTCACAGTGGGTCATGTAGCAGTGCACTCACAAAACATGTTCTTCTCAGGGTACAGGCTGTGTGTATTACTGCTGTGGGACCTACATCTCTCTCTCTCACACATTTTTATACAAAATTCCACATACAAAAAATAGTATTTGTTTGAAAGGTTCATGCTTTAGTACTTCTGAAATATTCACAATAAAACCTTACTGATAGTGTTGAAATTGTTCAAGGTTTAGTCTGAACTGCTGCACCTTTAGTTTTTTCATGAAATATTTCTGCTGTCACGGTTTACTCTCATATAGTTTTGCAAAGAGTGAGGTAGTGTATTCAATTTAATCTTGTGTCTGTGTTTGGTCTTTGTTGAGGCTGCGTCTTGTCCCTTGGTGGAAGGTCTGTACCTACAGGATGCAGACAGCATGTTGCAGCTGCTCTGTACTCCCTCTCAGCACCGCACTGACATACTGGCATGGATCTGCAGCAGGTAGTCAAATCTTACACTGAACATCCCCCTGGTTCGCATCTGTCATTTTCACAGTAGCAAATAAACAAAACATCTGTGTTATCCTGACCTGTCACTTTACAGTATCAACCCACATTTTGCCACTTCCAAGTCGATGTCAAAGAGATCTAAAGACTCAGATGTTGTAACTAAAGGTAAAGGTGTCTTTCAAAGGCCAACTATTTCCCACAGTACAGTCTTTTGATAGAAAACTTGAGGAGGAGAGGAAAATATTCTCAGTAGTCTATATCTCAATATTTTCAACATTGACACTAAATTGACCTCTTATACTGCAGTGGTTTGTTGTTTGTATGAACAGAAATGGCTCTGCTTGGGCAGGAGCTGATGCTGTGCAAAGCAGGTGACCTGGATCTGATCAGGGTGAGATGTTGTGTCAAACGAGCAAAGATGTATCAGTTTACAGAAATACATTTACTGCCACGGTAAACACAAACGTCCTGACATGTCTGTGTCATTTGTCAAACTATTTATCCAGGGTGATGCAAGTCCTTACCGGCAGCTTCAATTCCTGGAGGAGCTTTTAACTCTAGTGCCAGGCTGCAGGAAGTCTGCTGGGCACAAAATGGATGCAGAGATGTTACTGAACGAGGTGTTTTCTGCTGAGAATCTGCCTCACCTCTCACAAATGCTTGAACCCACATTCAACCCCTGGCCTGCACACATCAAGTATATATATATGGTTTCTTTGATTTCATGCAAAACACTTATTACATCCCTGTTCTTATCTGCTGGATGTTGTCATTGTTTCTGTTATATCTGCTCCCGTTTTCAAACATGAACTCTGGAGAATGTCCGTACAATTGGGTCTTTCTCCGGAGTTTGCATTTCACATATAAAGAACGCAGGAGGAGATTCTCTGGAGATTTCTGTGCTGTTGTGAACATGTTTGACTGGAGCATTCAGGCAAGGGGTGGCCCAGAGGCTGGATGTAACATTAATTCCGTGGTGGAGATCACGTTTTTTGTTTAAAGAACATGGACACTGGCAATGGTCTTAATCACCAAATGCTCTCTTGACTCTTCAGTTCAGTATTGCAAGTGTTAGAAACGTCATCAACTTGCTTACTGTGAATCCTCTGGAGGATCTCCTACTGTGTGGTCACATGGACTAATTCAGACATTCTTCAGAATTCTTACAAGGGACTAGCAAGATAAACTCCTGAAAAAGCCTCTCAATTGAACATTTGCGTTATCACATACAGCCTCTCTGCAGAATGTCCAGTGTATGGCGGAAAGCAGCTATAGTGGCTGATTTGGAGCTGTTTTGTGGATCTACATGTATCACAGCATCTCCTGTTGCCTTTTATACTTGTCCCCCTTACAGAGCTTTACACAAAGGCACCAAGTCCTCTCACAAGCCCAGTAGAGAGGGGGCTGCTGATGTGGCTGCCCTTCTTCAAGAGACTCAGTCAGCACTGGAGCAGCTGCAGTCAGAGGTATTTGCTGATGTGGCCCTTGATGCCTGTGGTGTCATAGAGCCTTCAACTAAACACAGGATGTAAAACTTGGTCATCGCAGTAAGAAGAATTGTGTTCTCCTTAGTGTGACTTCCTGAAGGAGGCCCAGAGTCCTGACGTCTTCTCTCCCAGCTCATTGCGTGTGGCAGCGTGTGACCTCCAGCAGTTGATGGCTACTTTCAGCCATGTTTATGAAACAGACTTGAGAGCTTACTGCAGCAGAGATCCACCCAGCCTCAGCACAGAGACCACTGTCTTCCAGAGAGTACACCAACTGCTGCTGGACTGCAACACGGTACTCTAACATTTGCAGGAAACGGGTTGACCAACCCTGAGCTGTGGAAACAAGGTCACTGACGCCTTTTCCTCTTGTGTGTCTCGTTTGTTAGGAGTTGGATATGTTAAATGAAGTATCAGAAGCTTCTGCGTCCATGAGTGAAGAAGTTAATGCGCTACAAACACAACCTCGCTACTGGAGGAGAGGAGAGAAGCACTCGCTACGTAAGTGAATACTCAGTTTGTTGCACATTGTTAATACAGTCATTTTGTTTCCTGCTTTATGTTTTTGTGCCACTGTGCCGTGTAATTATGTCAGATAGAATACAGTGATGAAGTGGACAGAATTCATAGTGACATCTCAATGTTCAGAAAAAACCCTTTTCTAACCATTATTTAACGTCACTGCACAGGAACAGAAGAGGAGATAGAGAGTATATTTTTAATGTCACTGCTCGGAGTAATTCGGTTTTCTGTGTTTGTTTTCCAGCGGACCAACTGGCAGAACTTACCAGGCGAAGTAAAGACTTTCTGTCACTGATGGCAACATCTTCAGACCATGAATAACTGAGTGCTGAAGTGAGCGAAGCACTTGGAATAATGCAGTAACACTGGGAGGCTGTTCAAAGGCTCATCTGTACTTGTGTTAAAACTCAGAGTTGTGACCACTAAGGATTGTGTTGTTTCATTTCACAAACGTTAACCAGTGAGAGCGACCGGTTGTGTAGACACATCACTCATCTTTTCAACAGTTTGATGGAGCCGTCTGTCTGTGGAACACATATCGCAAACAATTCATCTTTTTGGCTTAACACTATTGTAAATTTTGATGTAATAAATTCAATATTAATACAAATTGAAGCTACAAGCAGTCAGTGGGCCTTCAGTCTGTGGACTGTGTTCAATCTTCTCATAAACTACAGTAGTGGTTGGCAACTGGGTCAATATCACAGACGGATCATTTCTATGATTTAATAAAATTTCACCACTGACAGACATTCACAGCTGCTGATCTCCATCCAGACAACATTCATAGAATCACTTCAACTACCAAGTTGTCTTTAAATATTGATGTAATGCTTTTAATGGAACTGAACTACAGAGCCTTTATTTTGAAAAGTTGTGAACTTGGGTCTCAATATTGTTGATTGCATAGCAGACCTCTGAAATAACTACATGGTAAAAGAAAAAAACATAACAGCATTTAAACCACACAAAGCAGTGATGAAGCAAATTCAGTTTCATTTTAGTAAGAATTTTTTTATTTGTAGAGCACTATTCCCTTACAAGTCGCTAAGTGCTTTACAGGCTCAAATAATTTAGTTTAAAGAAAGCTGCAATCAGTATTTCAACAGGACAAGCAAACAGCCCATTCCAAATAGGCAGGTTTGGATGGGACACTGGTTTCAGGGATGACAATAACTGAGTTTCACATTCCTCCTCTTCACCCTAATTTGTATTTGCACAAAATCTGAATATTGTGACTGAATAAATTTAAATATTTTGGATTTGGATTCTGGTTATCAGCCTCCCTGCTGTTTTTTAAATTTAATATCACGTGGATTGATACGTTTTACACCACACCTTTAATTCAATAAACAAAAAAAGCCAAACTGTCCATAGGAAGACCTCAAACAGGTGTGGATTTCATTTGAAGCCAGTGTCGTGTCTGGATTCAGTGGAATAACAACAGCAGGCAGTGGGCATCGCTTTGACATTTAATGTTACATTCATTACACACAAGTATATACACCATTAAACAATATGATCCAACAGCTTCAACATCTCTCTGGTGGGGAAGAGTTCACTGAAGTGGCAGGGATCAAACTTCTTCCTCATGGTACTACACTACAGTGAGTATCACAGTGTAGACAGCAGATACTCAGTGTCCTCTCCATGTCTCCCTGAGCTCGGTCTGGGACGGTCCTGCAGCCGCCTCTCCACCCCGGGCTCAGAAGCCTTTGCCGGCCAACCATTCCTTCAGCTCCTTATCGAAGTGACCTTTGACCGTCAGGGTCTTGGTGACCTCATTGACCTGTGTGGGCAGCTCTGTCCCCGTCACCTCCTTCAGATACTGCTTCACGTCCTTCTCCAGAGCCCAAATGTCCCCCTCCACTTTCCGTACGAGCGTGGTCCTGCGGCTGCTGCTGGTCAGGTCGGTGTACACCGGGATGTTGTGCATTCGGGAGCGGCGGATCATGTAGGGCAGAGGCGGCGGTGAGTCCGCTGCAGGGATCCATCCAGACGGGGTGGGACCGGCGTGTTTAGGCGGAGCAGGGACCCGTGACAGCGGGATGAGCCGCTCCACGAAGCCGTATTCCTCCGTGGACTCTATTATTCTTGTCTTCTTTTCTTCTGGAGCAGCACTACAGAGGAACCTGAGCCCGGCAGGAGCTCCTTGTGCCCGGCACTGCAGGCTCAGAGCTCCGTGCAGCGCTCTGCGGAGCACCGCGGAGCTGAGGGTGAAGGAGGCCGCCATGATGTGTGGCAGCTCAAAGAACGTGACCCGGAAATAGTCAACAGCTTCCTGCGCTCGGCAATTCAGTATATGAAAAAAACGATTTTCAAATACATTTATCCTTATTTAATTCTATTAAAAACATAATGAAATTCAATATTTATTCATGTATTTATTTCGCATTACAGAAATAAAATAAATAAATAAAATAATACAAGAACATTCATTTTTATTAAATTTAAAAGTCTTGCCAAAATCTTTTAGTATCCATCCAATAATTCCAGAAATCTCTGTCTGTCTGTATGTGGCTCACATATCACATGAACTGTTCATCTTCTCAGCTTCACACTTGCCATGTGTATTGCAAAGGGCCCAAAGAAGTGTAGTATTGAATTTGTTGTGATTTGGACACGTGACACATTCAATACTAATAAACTTGGAATAAAAAAGTGGACCAGAGCTATTTGACTGTGGCGGCTGGGACTCATCAAGTGACATTTTCAATCAAGACACCAGCACATTCATGACGACTGTTCAAGTTCTAGGTTCAAGAACAATTATTTCAGAATGTGATGATAGGTGGAACAAACAACCAGTTTATTCAAATTAATTTCTTACAGTTTTAAGTTAGTGATGCAATGTAAAAAAATCTAGGAAGGTCAAACCATAGACTTTAAATAAAGATGGACAATATGACTGCTCTAAAACTGAAGCCAAAGCATCTCAATCACCCCCTGGTGGCTGGCTGCAGTATAGGTTGAGTAATATTTATATGAGTTAAAGACAGGAGAGTTTTACATAAGACAGAACACCTGTCAAATATAAATACAAATGTTGAAGGTACTGCATTTATTCACAAGTTCAAACACTTACTCATTGTCTCACTGTGTAATTTGGTCTAGATAATCATTGTCTTAAATACTAAGAATACTAATAATAACATTATTATTATTAATTATTATTATTATTAATAATAATAATTACTATTAATAATAATAATAATAATAGTGTTTATGGCAGACATGGAAACAAAACAACGCACCAAAAATAATTCAGGAATGAAACAGGCCAAACCTGATGCCTTACGAATGATATAAGTAATACAAATACGTGCCTCCAAATTGAAGTTGTGGGCTGCATTTTTCTTATTATTGAATTATTATATCAAAGCAACAACATGTTGTAATGATGGAAGTGAAGTGTAAGGTTGGAGGTTGTGCTGTGAATAAAGAACTACATAGACACAGAGTGGGAGGGGTGTTCTCCACTGTCCCTGCAACTGGAGGAGTAGCCTGACTTGTTAGTCCTGTCTGCTCGCTCAACAGCAGAGACTTCATCTCAGCGCATTTCATCCATCACATCGAGCGTGGAGTCATCAGAGGATGGACAGACTAAACAGACAGGACATACCTCTGAGTAAAGTGGACGACGTAGAGGTGAGTAACACAGACACTGACAAGTCCTCTGCTTTTACTGTTCTGTTCTGCTCTTTATACAGAAAAGTTAAATGGTTGTCATGTATTCATCTACTGTACATAGTACTGGATCATTTCATTTGTTCGCTTAGATAGTTAGAAACAACTCAAAGATGTGTATCACATCATTATTGTAACATTAAGCAGATTGTAAAACTGGTACACTACACATCTATGTACAGAACACTACCATTTACTTTCAGTTATTCATCAGACAAAACACTGGAGCGTCACTACAGTAGGAGACCAAATACTTCAGTGTCTATAAAAATAATAAATACACAATTCAATATATAGAGCTAATATATACAGTTGTCCTTTTTTTGTGGGAACTTCTGTAATGAAGTATATGTCTGCCAGTACCAGTGGTGACCAGTTCAACTGATGAGTGTTGTCCCCCCTGTTTTCCCAAATAAAAAAAAAGTCTGGAGAAGAGGAAGAAAAAACAAGAAAGCCTTGCTACCCCTCTGAGGGTCACGACCTCCAGGTTGGGGATCTCTGCTTTAAAGTCTGTTTCCAGGAATGTCCAATGTCAGTGCTGACAGAAACCCACGTTTTTTCCCATAGTTGTCAGCTGTGCATAGAGATGAATGAAAGCACTGTGACTCAAAGCGAGTTGTGACGTCTCATGGGTAAAGCCCTGAGAGTATTCCTTTGCCAGTGATGTTACGAATAAGTGATTTTTGAGTGCTGCAGTGGGAGATGAAGGTATAGATACTTCAATCCAGAACAACAGTTTACCTGTCGTCAGGTTTCAGTGTCTGACATCAGCTCAGGTACAGCCCCTCTGCTTACGTACAGTTCACTCTCTCTGCACTATACGTATAAATTCATGAGACGATTTGTTAGGTCACTAGATTTTTTGGGGTAGAGAACATCTGACAACATGTTGTGTCTTGTTGCCTTTCCCTCCGGCCCAGGTGAGTCATCATCTGTCGCTCTGCCACTCCCACTTTTCCTCTTACTGCCACACCTTAGTACATAGTAACAAAACACAAACCATTGTGACGTGTGCACACATGTACAGAGCAATCAGACATGTGAAAGAGAAAGAACATGCTGGGTTTTGCTCTTCTTCCAAAATAGGCAATATTCTTAACTGTTTTTAATGGTTTGTATTTATATAGAGCTTTTCTAGTCTTGATGACCACTCAAAGCACTTTACAGTACAGTTGGCCCTTCACCCATTCACACAGTGCATCTATTAGCAGCACTTATTTTTTGGGGGTTCACCTAGGACACTTCGGCATGCAGATGGTGAAGACTGGGATCGAACTGCCACTCAGCTACAGCCGCCCCCTATATATATATATATCCCTAATAAAACATACTACTTTGATATATGAACATATGACTAATGTGATAGGAAGTTTTCCGCTTGTGACTTGCCCAAATAGCCTTCTTTAATAATAACAGCATATCCTACATGGTGTAATCACAAAATGCAAAATTTGTTTTTTTTCTATTTGCAATTTGCTGTTTACATTACTCATATCAAATTCTAAATATTGTTATATTCAGAATAATAGTGGGATATAAGTGTGCATTGGGGGCTGCTGTAGGAGGTTGAGTGGGTTTGATCCCTGTCTCTTCCATTCTGTGTGCCTAAGTAACTTTTGGCATGACCTTGAATGCCAAATTGCAATTTGGGGAGTTGACACGTAGCTTCCAGTGCAGCAAACCGCACCTCTGTGATGTTCTTCAACAGTAGCTTTAGTTTGACTTTCTTTCAAACCTGTGCTCTCTACACTCGCAGGCATTGACAGGGCGCTCTGGAAAAGTGTATCGATCCATCAACCTTAACCACTATGCCACGAAGAAGACTGCCGCTCAGAGCATGCTGGACGTCGCTCTGCTGATGGCCAACTCATCCCAGCTGAAGACTGTTCTCTATGTTGGGGCTCAGTACCGCTTCTACCTCCCTCTCATTGTCCTGCTGTCTATATCTATCACGCTACAAGTCGCAGTGGGGCTGCTGCTCGTCTTTATTGGCAAGTGACTCAGATGTTCTGCATGTTATTATTCTTCCTTAATCTTTCTAGCACTTTAAAAAACGCTTCCCCCGGGGGGGCATCTCTATGGAGGCCGCCATGTTTCTTGTAGTAGCCCAGACTGGACAAACTAAACACCCTTTGAGTTTTTATGAAAACTAAAGGTTAGCACAGGTTCTCTTTCATGTTTGGAAGGCGAGGACGAGGTGAGGGGTGTTCAGCCGCAACATGCAACTTAACCACTTTATGTCACTAAATTCTACACACTGCAACTTTAAGCGAAGCTAACAGGCTTAACTGTAGTTATATTAATGCATGTATTTCCTAAACTATTCCTTTAAGACCTTATCACAGTTTTCTTTGTCAAATGGAACACTCAACTCCACCTTAAATGGTACAAATATATGCGGTAAACTGGCCAAGGTAAAACAAAAATTGTCACCTTGAAATTGAAAACAAGTCCTACAGGTGCTGATGACTACTAAAACCTCTGTGTGAACACTAACTGGAACAAACTGTTTTGCTAAACCCTCTGATGCATTGTTAGGACAATACTATACTGCAGGAAATAGTTCTGTATATTGACCATTGAACTGGTGAGAAAAAGAGAAGCAACAAAAGAAGACAAAGTGGTTGATCAGAGGTTCATCCTGCAACAACATATTGTATCAAAACATTTGAAGAAGAACATGAAGAGCAGCACAGTCTCAGTCACAATTTTACTGAACTTTAATGTCTGTGTGTTAGGGTGCTGGATGAGTCAAAAAAACTGATTCAAGGTTCAATGATTCAATGATCCAAGATTATTATTTTAAAATGTTATATATTAGTTTTTTGCCTTAGTTTCTGGGAGAAGACTGACATATCATACATTTCAGTAACAAGTGGACAAATTAAAGAGTTCTACAATTTTGACCAGTAGTGCACATATTAAACTTTTATTTTTGTCTAGATGTGTATATCAGTAGTGTCAGGATTCTTTTTTTAAATGTATGCAACATAATCATATTTATCATCTCTAACTGATTCAAAAAACAATTCTCCTCCGAAATCTAACATCAGACTTTGTATAAATAAAACCTCTCTGGCTCCTGTACCACTTTTTTCCCCCACCTCTTCCCATCCTTTTTGCTCATCATCTTTTTCCGTAGCTAATTTTGTTTTTGCTCTGTGTCAGCAGTAAAGTATGATCTGAACGACGTGAGGAAACATGCCAAGTTGAACCGGATGAACAACGCAGCAACAGTCTTTGTCTTCTTCACGGTCCTCATCAACATCTTCATCACAGCCCTCGGCTTTGAGGGACAGATCATCAGGTGGGCAGCGACAGCACTTACAGTGACTTACAGTGGATATTACTGCTGTTGTAAACTCTTATGACTTTGTTCTTGTTTTCATTTTCAGGTCAGCAGAATCACATTTGATTGCTATACCAGAGGCTCAGCTCGTCCCTCTGCCCATTGATGTTAACGTGACTGGTGTCATTTAGACCAGTCTCTGGACCATAATAACACATCCCCTTGTTCTTGTTCTCAAAGCTTTGAATTCTTGTGGGCTTTGGCGGGACACTGTAAAGACATATATGGCCATACATTCCTCAGCTGGAACAAACCACTGATTCCTGAATGGATTTCATGGATTCAAATGATTAGGACAGAAAGGCATTTCTGGATCCATTCTGAGACCAACATCAAACACATCCTCAACTCAGGATCAAGGCCATATAATACGATTTGGCGCTTAATATTGAATTGAATACCTTTTATTGTAGTTCATTTTGCCATGGATTTTGTGAAGCACTTTGTAACCTTGTTTAGATAAGTGCTATACAAATAAAGTTATTATAATGAATTCCACTCAGCCAAAAACCTCAGCCTGAATACATTATCACTGGCTCATCAGGCTCCTAGGACAGATGCCAACACTAATGCACAGTGATGACCCCTTGCTGGACTAATATGTCTCAGAATGCAAAAATAAATCTGCACATTTATGCCAAACTATTTAAAGCTTCTATCTTGTAAATATAACTGCATTGTATTGTTTTGTACAAATGTTAGTGTGGTGCATTTAAGCCGATCTATAGTATTGAACCAAATAAATGTATTACATACACCAGTAAAAGTGACTCGGATTATGTTAATACTTGACTCTTACCTTCACCTCATTCTCCGGTGTCATGTTTTAGATTTTTTAGAAGCTGGACACTGGATTTTATTAATTTTTATTGATGCATTAAAAAAAACAGAACCTGTTGCAGCATGACATCATCATGTATATCTCACAAATAAAAACAAATCACATATTATAGAAAAGCTCCATAAATGAAAGAAAATACACAAAACATGCAAACAAGCAAAGAAAGGAAAGGAGAGGAACAGCATTATTCTTAATTTGTCTTACTGTCAGCTCATCCCTTGTAAAGTTTAAAACCATGACCAGACGATGAGTCTGTCTCATTCCCAAGCACACTGGTTCCTAGTGAAGATGGACATGATGGTTCAGAAATAGTTTAATTCTGAAAAAGAATCTGTAAATTTAGCTGGACTCTATTTTCAGCAAATGTTACCTTGTTGTTGATTATTTTCTGAAGTGGATTAAACCACATGTTGTGCTCCAGTAGGTCAGCAGGGGGTAGTTTTTAACATTTCATGGGATTTGCGGACATTAAGAAATATAGAATATAACTAGCTTTAAAGGTGCATGGAATGTGTTTTTTAGCATTCTATGTTCCACAGTGGTCAATCTGTGTATTAGAATGAGAAAACAACAACAAAAATAAAAATAAAACAAAGAAAACCCCAGAAATCTCCACTTGAACATTAATGAAGAAATATCTTTAAAAAAAACCTGATATCTGAACAAATAATATCACTGAACCCCAAAAGGATTTTCTTCGTTTTTTATCATGCAGCAATATGCGTAGTAGAGGACAGCTGCTAACACAGCTAACAACACCATCAGGCGAATCACCTTCCACATGCTGCCCCCAGACTTCCTGACCGCCTCTTTGGATCGTACTGCACTGTGATTGGCAGCTCTGTTAGTCATCTGGATGGCAGGTCTGAAGCACAAAAAAGAAACAGCACATTTAGATCAGGTGATCAACTCATTCAGTCAAATACACATTAATAGTTCATGGTTTACTAATAGTTTATATTACAAGACTCACTCTGTATCTTGGTCCGATTCCTCGTCTTCATCTGTCTCAGCGTTACCTCTTCGTTTCAGCCTAGGTGGAGAAATAACGTGCACTTAAATTTCAATCTACCAATGTAGTCAAAGAAATGTAGGCAATTTAACCAACACTACTGTTAAGTAATTATCTATTTCATAATCATAATCTAATATTTCCAGAAATCTGTTTGTCTGTATTTGGCTCGCATATCTCAAGAATGGTTCATCTTATTGCCTGCATACAGAAGCTTTTTCATTCACTTGAGAAAAAACTACCAGGGGAATGTACGGTTTCCTATATGTTGAATAAACTGATCTCTTTAAATAAAGTTTGGAGTGAGACTGTGGACTGAGGTACTGCGTTAATTCAGAAAAACAGCTTCTTCTTTTTTTTCTCAAGTGAATGCAATACGCTTCTGTACCTTCATACTTGGCGTTTTTATTTTTAATGACCCAAGGAAGTGCAGTGTCAAATTTGGTGTAATTCGTACATGCCTAATGTGCAGTATTAATAACATTTTAATAAACAGGTGACCATCGCACTGTAACTCAGCAACTCAAGTGACGCCAACAACTGAATCTCCGGTTCCTGGTTCTGCGTACTGAGCTGTTAGTGCAGCAGCGATGGTGCGGTCCTGCAGCAGGTCTTTGCATGGCTCAATTACTGTAGGTCACTTTAACAGTTTCAGAAAGAAACCAACCAGCCACACCAACTGCAACCAGCATTACCACTGAACTAGAGACCAATATGCAGTTTATTCCTAATGTGGGGAAGTAGAGCAAAGTTCATTTATACGGGCTTCAACGTCCTACATAAAATAAGTGTATTAAGAATATTCCAACCTGTTTTTAAAGAAAACCAACTTAAATTCAGGTGTTTTTATCCACACATATATTTCAATATACAGTGCATCCGGAAAGTATTCACAGCACTTCACTTTTTCCACATTTTGTTATGTTACAGCCTTATTCCAAAATGGATTAAATTCATTCTTTTCCTCAAAATTCTACACACAATAACCCATAATGATAACGTGAAAAAAGCTTTTGGGAAATTTTTGCAAATTTATTAAAAATAAAAAACGAAAAAATCACATGTACATAAGTATTCACAGCCTTTGCCATGACACTCAAAATCGAGCTCAGGTGCATCCTGTATCCACTGATCATCCTTGAGATGTTTCTACACCGTGATTGGACTCCACCTGTGGTCAATTCAGTTGATTGGACAGGATTTGGAAAGGCACACACCGTCTATATAAGGTCCCACAGTTGACAGTGCATGTCAGAGCACAAACCAAGCCATGAAGTCCAAGGAACTGTCTGTAGACCTCCGAGACAGGATCGTATCGAGGCACAGATCTGGGGAAGGGTACAGAAAAATGTCTGCAGCATTGAAGGTCCCAATGAGCACAGTGGCCTCCACCGTAAATGGAAGAAGTTTGGAACCACCAGGACTCTTCCTAGAGCTGGCCGCCCGGCCAAACTGAGCGATCAGGGGAGAAGGGCCTTAGTCAGGGAGGTGACCAAGAACCCGATGGTCACTCTGACAGAGCTCCCGTGTTGCACTGTGAAGAGAGGAGAACCTTCCAGAAGGACAACCATCTCTGCAGCACTCCACCAATTAGGCCTGTATGGTAGAGTGGCCAGACGGAAGCCACTCCTCAGTAAAAGGCACATGACAGCCCGCCTGGAGTTTGCCAAAAGGCACCTGAAGGACTCTCAGACCATGAGAAACAAAATTCTCTGGTCTGATGAAACAAAGATTGAACTCTTTGGCCTGAATGCCAAGCGTCATGTCTGGAGGAAACCAGGCACCGCTCATCACCTGGCCAATACCATCCCTACAGTGAAGCATGGTGGTGGCAGCATAATGCTGGGGGGATGTTTTTCAGCGGCAGGAACTGGGAGACTAGTCAGGATCGAGGGAAAGATGAATGCAGCAATGTACAGAGACATCCTTGATGAAAACCTGCTCCAGAGCGCTCTGGACCTCAGACTGGGGCGAAGGTTCATCTTCCAACAGGATAACAACCCTAAGCACACAGCCAAGATAACAAAGGAGTGGCTTCGGGACAACTCTGTGAATGTTCTTGAGTGGCCCAGCCAGAGCCCAGACTTGAACCCGATTGAACATCTCTGGAGAGATCTAAAAATGGCTGTGCACCGACGCTCCCCATCCAACCTGATGGAGCTTGAGAGGTCCTGCAAAGAAGAATGGGAGAAACTGCCCAAAAATAGGTGTGCCAAGCTTGTAGCATCATACTCAAAAAGACTTGAGGCTGTAATTGCTGCCAAAGGTGCTTCAACAAAGTATTGAGCAAAGGCTGTGAATACTTATGCACATGTTATTTTTTCGTTCTTTATTTTTAATAAATTGGCAAACATTTTAAACAAACTTTTTTCACTTTGTCATTATGGGGTATTGTGTGTAGAATTTTGAGGAAAAAAACGAATTTAATCCATTTTGGAATAAGGCTGTGACATAACAAAATGTGGAAAAAGTGAAGCGCTGTGAATACTTTCCGGATGCACTGTATGTATGATGTTGCGGTGCCATTAACAGCGCTGCAAATTTGACTCTTTCTTAGGACGGAGTATAGGGGCCATGTTGAAAACAAATTCTGAGATTTGGAGAAGAAAGTCATAAGTTGAAATTGATAATAAAGTCATAATTTTATGAAAATAAAGTTGTAAATGAAAATACATTTTTTATTTTACAAATAAAGTCCTGCTCAGTCAGTCATATTCTTTTCTTGCGGTAGTCGGTCTGCGATGGTGAGTCAGATGCAGCAGAAAACTGCATTCATTCTAATTGCACTTAAAAAAAAAAAAGCCTTAAAATACATATTGCATAACACATTGCATTTACCTGTTTGACACCTATTACAGGATCAAGAAATCCTCAGTGAATACGTCACTTAGTCTTTTTCTGTCTTGTACAGGCAGCTATTTTGAGAACTGTTTTAAATTAACTGATATAAATTAAGGAAAGCTAAAATATTCCTCTCTTGTTGCTGATGACACTTTACATCAGATTGTGAATGCACTTATAACCGGGTGTTTATCCTATTGGTAAGTTTACATAAGTACATTTTAGGTCAAAATGATTCCTCCGCATTGTATATTCCCACATACATGATATCTACCTACTAATTCCTCAAACCTCTGTCGGTCTGTCTGTGGAACACATATATCGCAAACAGTTCATTTCATTGGCTTCACACAAGAAAGTGCAGTGCTGAGATTTGTGCGATTTGGAGATGCAATACTTCCATTATTAATAAACTTTGAATAAACAGGCATCAGTGCTGTGTAGCAGTCAGTCGAGGCAGGGCATTATGCCTTCAGTCTTCGGACTGAGTTGAACATGTCTTCTTCTATGTCCCTGGAAAAGCTACAAGAGCAATGGGTAACTGGGTCAAACCGTTGGTCAACATTGCCACCAGATCATTTAGATGATTTGATTTTTTTCCCTCACAAAATCGGAATGAGAGACAGACATTCACGGGGGTCGACGGGTGGAGATCTCCATCATGGTAACAATATTCATCGAATAATTTCCTATTCGGCAATTTGTCTTCAAAGTAAAGGAAAAACGTTTGTTGCATTGCTCCGATGCTTCATATTGAGTTGAATCACATAACTTCTATTTTGAAAAGTTTTGAACTTGGGTCTAAAGTCAATCATTCAAAATTATATATAAAGGACACTCCTCCTTCTCCTCTCTCACGGTTTCACTTGGGCATTAAATTAAATTAACACACGTGTGTTATTAAACTGTACTCACATGTCTGCATAACCCTCATGTCTATCCTGTGAAAATAAAAAGCAGAACAGATTGTGAAATTATTTACAGTCCCAGAGCAGAGGGGTTTGGCTCAAGCACACAGGGCTAAGAGGAGAATTAGGACTCACCGCACTGTGGTAGGTGATATAGGTAATTTCCTCCTCTATAACAAAAAACAACAACACAGACCTCATGAAATTAACATTATTGACTTTAAAAACATAATTGTTAAGTGTTCACAGATAATTAATACGGGCTGCGCGCCTATAATTATAATTACTTTCATTTCAAAACAGTGTAACGTCAGCTCTTCCATTGTTTATGATGACAAACGTAAACGATAAGAAATATGTGGAACAGAGTATTCAAGGTTAAAGTAAATATTACTTTTACTTCAGCAGTCAGTACCAACTCAGGCATCAAATCAAAGGCTGTATACTTTGTACTCACAGAGAGGTGGCTGTAGGAGCCAAAGTTAATGTTCAGCCAGTGTTTGTAATTGTTTACTCAGGCTGCAGATATTTGCTTTATCAGACAACCGGGTAAGAAGGGTAAGGGGTGTGGTTTCTCTTTTACCTGTTCAATTGGTTTGGCAGCTTGTAGACAAAGACAGGGGGGGGGGGGGGGGGCTCCATGAAATAAGAATCATGTCATGCTTTGCTATTAATAAAAGCCACAAAGAGTCATGGAACCTTTTTTGCATGCTTCACATTAAGGAGCCTGTTTAGCGAGAGCTTTTTCTTTTTTCATGTACAAGCGGCTAAACAAGTTAGACAACTATATAAATATATTATTGTTTTTAGAGATGGTACAAAATCATCTGATCCACACCCTGATAAGTCTAAGTCATTGCTGAGCGTCTTCTATTCTTTGTAATGAATAATATGAATTATTAAGTGTGTGAATTCGTTGTTAGTATGTTTGTATTTATGAACTTGCCTCCAATTTGCTCTTTGGGAATGAATTAAGTATTTTAAGTTGAAGTGGACTATTGTGATAATTGATTTATGGATTTCATCATAGGTCATCAGTAATGTTTCCTGGGGCCATCAGGTGTTACATGTGTTTTAGGGGTCTGATACCCTAATGATCCAGGCTAGGCTGATCAAACCTCACCTTGTTTCAAGCTAAAGCCATCTCTTTCCAAACAAGCATTTTGGGTCTTTATCAGTTTTAATCCACATCCGTATTAACATGCCTAAAAACACATATCACACAACCCACTCACTTACACTGGGCATGCGCATGCTGGTTTACACAGGAAGCATTTGATTGTTATTAGAAGAATTGTTGCTGACTGCTCAGATAGCACATTGTCTCCTTCACATGTAAGAAGTTTGAATCATTGTAAAATGCAGAATTTACCTGCCTAACAGCTGTTAGCAAAGACACTGTAATAGTATAATGGGTAATAATGGGTAGCTGTCAGAGGCTGGACTTGGTGAAGGGCCTTCTGCACTGAACCTCAGCAAACTTTACCAGCATGTTTATGGTGAATGCAAAGAGGATGACTTTTGTTTTTAATGAAGCAACAATCCTAAACCCTTCCCAAGTTTGTGCCGATTTACTATTCCTCTTTTATCAGAATATGAATCATGTTTATTGCCGAGTAGGTTTCCAGATGCAAGAAATTTGCTTTGGTGTTTTGGTGCACAAGAATAAAATTTGTAAGTATAAAAATGAGGAGTAAGACAAAGTAAATTAAAAAGACAAGTTATGAATAGTACAAGAGCAGAACTGTAAATGAAAGCTACACTATACAATAACATGAAATATCTATAATTAAAAAATACATACAAATTCTTATGCGATGGTAAATTATTTTGGATTGCTGCTAGTTTTCTTTCAAGATGTCACCTGGGGCTTTGAAAAAATAACTTACTATTAATCAGTTATGGAAATAATATTTAGCTGTAGCCCTTAAAACTGTGTACATCAGTCAATACAGTCTGATAAGATGTGAGTAGCTGTTTTTCATTTGGCATCTAAGTGACAAATTTAATATCTTTTTCAACAATGAAGCACTGACAGCCGGAAGTTTAAAATTGCACTTAAAACAAAAATAGGATTCAATTTCAAATGACATGGAGTGTGCAGGCCAGCAGACAGAGGAGCCTCCTACCTTCCTCTCTGTAGTAGGTCTTATCAGAAGAGGCTTTCACTGGAGCGTTCTCCATGGCCTTTTCAAGCTTCTTCTCATAAAGCCTCCGAGTAGAGTCTACATTCACCCGAACACACGAACAGTGCTTCAATATCATTAACACAGTACAAAACAACGCATCATCTCATAGTCTGCATCATCTCAGTGTTAGAGGGCATTTGGAGAAATCTATGCATTTCAAATGATGGAGTTTCATCACGTGTAACAATAAAATCAATGAGGTTTTAAGGCGAATTGGTAAAAATTCCAACTAGGATTAGATGGTTTATTATACTTTATCATCTTAAAGGTATAATGCCTCCTATTATAGGATACAGGATTTATTGAATTGGAAGCCTGAATATATACAAATGTAAAAAATAACTGGGCAAATGGCTGTGTACTGTAACATGAAACCATAAAGGTATAAACACAATGTGATGAATACGGTTAGAGTTACAGCCACTGCTACGGTTTTTCAGTGTGTGTGTGTGTGTGTGTGTGTGTGTGTGTGTGTGTGTGTGTGTGTGTGTGTGTGTGTGTTTGTTTTCCTTACCCACGATGGGTCCATGTTTAATGTTGTGCGCAGTAAGTAACCTGCTGATCTCCTCATCACTTTTCTCACTCAGTGACATCTGCAGATAGATAGATAGATAGATAGACAGACAGAGACACAAATGGTAAGACAGATAGACAGACAGACAGACAGACAGACAGACAGACAGATAGATAGATAGATAGATAGATAGACAGACAGAGACACAAATGGTAAGACAGATAGACAGACAGACAGACAGACAGACAGACAGACAGATAGATAGATAGATAGATAGATAGATAGACAGACAGAGACACAAATGGTAAGACAGATAGACAGACAGACAGACAGACAGACAGACAGACAGATAGATAGATAGATAGATAGATAGATAGATAGATAGACAGACAGAGACACAAATGGTAAGACAGATAGACAGACAGACAGACAGACAGACAGACAGACAGACAGATAGATAGATAGATAGATAGATAGACAGACAGAGACACAAATGGTAAGACAGATAGACAGACAGACAGACAGACAGACAGACAGACAGACAGATAGATAGATAGATAGACAGACAGAGACACAAATGGTAAGACAGATAGACAGACAGACAGACAGACAGACAGATAGACAGACAGACAGACAGGGGGGGGGGGGGGGGGGGTGGCTCATGAAGTAGGATATAGACAGTAAGCCCTTTGCAGTGATTTTGCCCAGCGGATGTAATGTGGCGCTAAAGCCCGTAGTGAATCGCTACAGCACTTCATAACTCTTAAATCCAAACTGTCGTGTTCAAACTTCCCACTGACGGAATAAAACTCACTTCACTGTTTGTTTAAACATCGCGCGAACAAGAGTCTGCTGAAATGAATCGTATACTTGAATTATTCATGAACGGTTTTCTCTTACCTCGGAAAAAAAAAGAGGAAAAAGGAGTTGAGAACTGAGAGTGTGGCTAAAGCAGGAGGAGACTGAGCAGTGGAGCAGGACAGTGGGCGTAACGTGTGGTCGTGAATGTGGACGACGTAACGTAACTTGGCACACGTACGTATTCCAGCAGAGAACATCAGATTCATTAAGAACCACGTTGCCTATTTAAAATGAATATGTCTATTTCATTTAGCATATAGTGTTAATATAACACGTTAGTGACATCAAGCAAAGCAATGTAGTGTTATTTATAAGCATATTTCATATTTTAGTAGTTTTTCTTACTGTTGATGAGGGTTAAGAACAGAGGATGTTGAATCTTAAGAGACAAACTGTGCTCTGGGAATATGGGTTATATAAATAACATTTAATTGATTTGGTTGATTGATACACAGTTATGGTTTCAAGGAGCGTACACCATCACAATTGTCAAGAGACTAGAATTAAAGAGGCAAAGAGATTAAAAGAGGTAAAATAAATAAAAAGGATAAAATCTATATATGAAAAAATCACAAATAAAATTAAAGGGGACAATGATACAAATGAAATAGATAGAAATGTGTAAAATTATGACAAAAATCCTCCATTTATTTCATTATATATAGTTCCTGTACTCTTATTTTTTCCTCCTAATTACTCTCCATCCTTAATGATTTTGCATGAGTGTATGAATCAAAGCTGAGAAAAATAGGCCTACTACTCAGGGGGTGCAGACTGCAAAGCGCAGCATACTGAAAATAACAACAGCTTTTCACCATATTGAGCTCTAAAACGTTTTTAAAAAGTGGTGTGTATGTTAAGAGTCACTTTTTTACCAGCAATATTTGGGAATTTTCTCATATTTAAATTGTTTGCACACAAAATTAAAATAATGTCCCTGTTAATTCTAAATATTTAATTTAAAACTAAATGTTAACCGTTAAATATAAATGTTATATAGATCCAAATATTAATTAATATTAAATCAACTAATATGCTAGAAGTGTTAAATATAAAATCTATATATGTAAAATGTTAAAGCTAAATGTTTAAGATTCTGGAGCTAAATATGGCGAAAAGTTGCTTTATGTCAATGTGCTTCAATTGCCTGCTACTTCTACTACTACTAAAATGAATTGTAATAAAGATCCCCCTTCAAGCGGGTCCTCATACACAGAACATGAACGTAAATTGCAAAATCAACATATTAACAATTATAATTACACACACACAATAACACATATTAACATATACATAAAGCCTCCCCCCCAAACCAAACCTACTTTATCTGATACAAATGTTGTTTGTACAAATAAATATCATAAACAAAAACAAACCCACACTGTCGAAATACATTGTCCAAATTCTCAACTTAAACAGTGGAAAATTTAAATAACACAATACAAAATTACATATTACAGATAAGATAAGACTGATATTTAAAATAAGTGCTTAAAAAATAAATAAAACACCAATGAAAATATTTCCTTGAGTGAAGTGGTTTCCAGTTGAGTGAATATCGTCTCTTGGCAGCATGTTGGTGTTAATTATGCTATAGTTCAAACTTTGGCCTCAAAGTTCTGTCTAAACAATTTAGTGAAGTTTCCATAAGCTTCTGTGTCCTGCAGCTCCCTCTGGAGGCAGACAGTGAGTCAGAGCTGGGGGTTTTCCAGGAAGGGCGTTGGCTGCAGATTCCACTGATGTACACACTTTCCACTCACTGGAAACTGGCTGCACATTTACGCTATAGTTCAATGCTTCAGTCGAGCTCCATCAGAGTGACTGTTAATAACCCTCATTTCACAGATACAACCACTGTGACTCTCATTCATATCAATGAATTATAATTAATGTATGTTTCAACTGTTTGGCACTTGTCTTGAAATCTTTCTTTTAAATGATCCTACTGCTTTTCATGATTATATTGCCTCACCTCTTAATTACTGTAACAGGCCTTTCTCAGAAAATACTGAAAGGATTGCAGTCTGTAACAAAATTCAACGGCTTTGCTTTTAACTAGAACTAAGAGATATGATCACATCACACCCGTTGATCATTTCCACATTGTCTTCCAGTTGGTTTTATGATTGATTTAAAATTTGAGCGGTGGCAGCTGATCATGGACAATGAGATTGCTTTCGCCGACTCACATACCATTACTGGCAATAACTCCTCCATTTCAATTGTCATTGCTGCTTCCTTCTTCTCTATCAGACAACATTGACACACTTTTCCAATATGTTGAAAACGGTTGCCTCTAATCAATGTGGTAAATATTGTAATTTTGTAAATGTGTTCAGCTACACACAGCATCTATTGCACTTCTGTCCGTCCTGGGAGAGGGAGAAGAGATGAAATAAGATAAGATAAAACTTAATTGATCCACACACTGAGGAAATTCCCTAGCAGACAAGTCAGAATGAGGTAGACAAGAGAATAAAACTATAAAAAGGCTATAGAGTAAAACTAAAATATACAATAAAAAAGTCTGAATATGTGCATAATATACACCTTTTACTACCAAAATATTGTTTGTATAGAAATGTTGAGTAAACTGCAGTGGCACAGGATGATTGCACAAGCATGTAAAACGTTTTTGTGCATAAGTATAAGGAGATATTGGGATTGACATGTCCATATATGTGCAGATTAGATATATAGTATAAGTATATAGGCAGATAAAAACCTAAAAACTGAATATTTTATGTCAAATATATACAGGTATAAATCCACAATAGTATGCAATATAGCATGGAAATATAAAGGTATGCAGGACATCTGTGATGACATGTGACCCCTCACATGTGACTCTCCCTCAGGTTTCTGTTTTTTTGGGGTAGTTCACTCTGGTTGAGGGTTAAGGACAAAGGATGTCACACCTTGTTAAGACCAATGAGACAAATTGTAAAATGTGAATATGGGCTATACAAATAAAATTTGATTGCTTGAAATGTATTGATTACTTTTAAGACTCTTAACAACCAGGCCCCAGGCTGCATCTCTGATCTTTTAATTCCCTATTTACCTCTGCACTACTGATCGTTGGTCAAGGGTCTGCTGTCACTTCCTGAATCTAGACTGAAAACTCAGGGAAGACAGAGTTTGTCATTAGGGCCCCAAGGCTCTATTGCCTAAATAAGTTGTCTGTGATGGTGTTGTCTCGGCTAAAAACCTACTTTTTTTCTGAAGGAAAATTTCTGAATTTACTTGGGGTGCCAGTCTCTTATCTCTATTATTATTATTATAATTATTACCACCATTATTAGTTATGTTCTTCCGTCTGTATTTTAACCATTTGTTTTCTTGTTGTGCAGCAATGTGTAATATGTAGTTATTAGTCTAAAGACACAAAACACACAGCCAATAGATTGACAGAAAAATACTTAGACAACTTTATTGTGTATCAAAATACTGTCTTACAAACACATTTAAAGCCTTTTATTTAGGACAAGATTCATTTTTTTTGTTCTGAAATGTAGATTACGCACAAAGCGAGCTGGAAGGATGAGGGGAGGGGGTGGGTGGCGACTGAACAGGGTGAGATACAAACAATGAGCAGAAAACAAAGCAACGCATCAGTTCTCTTTTGTTTTTGGTCATCGTGTTTTCAGGACATGACAAACCACGGCATCATCTTCAGCCCATCTGTCCAGCACAACATCAGAAACTTCCCTTTTTAAACCTATTTTAATTTATACGACAAAAAAAACAAACTGTGTCAAAGTGAACCACACCACAAGTCAAGTTGACACCATTCTGAATCAGACGCTTTCTGTATCAGAAGAGTTTAACAACCCAATGAAGACGAAGAGCACATGTTGGTATAAAAACACACAAAGTGTTGTTTTCCCAGCGGCGGTGTTGGAGAAGCATGTGTGATACAAACCACGAGTGAGCTACTGTGAAATGTGTCTCGTCTCTGTTCACTTTGTCGCATCATCTTTCATCATTTGTATCATTTCCCTACGACTCTAATCTCTATTTTGGTTTTGAGAACAGCAGTGGCTAAAACGGGATCACACTAGCAGCAGGTAAAACAACTGGGTTAGTTAAAGAGCATCAAGAATACCACATGCTGGAGTGGACTGAGCCAGTGCTGGGAACCAACACTACGAAGGCCACCCCTGTAGATGCAACAGACGAGCTGTTCATCTGACTTTTATACTGACAATTCAAACAGAGTGTGTCACAGTGTGTAAAAGAGCTTTTACACATAAAAACCCACAGGTCAGGAAGGCACATTATATATGACACTCTTTGTTCATATAAAAGCTCATATAAACTGATTGCATTTTATTTTTTGTATATAAGAGGAGCTCCTCCAGTGTAAAATGTAACCTTGCATCCAATGCTGGGCTCCGTCCGGCCAAAATCTACTGCTGCTACACTATGCTAACCTAACCTATCATCCTACACTAGTACAAACACATCTGCTCTTGTCCATGACAGAAAATGTAAAATAACCTAAGGCACAATTGACTGCCAGCTTACAGTAATGAATAAAGGTGCACGTTTCTCCTCCCTACTTTTACTGAATGATGGGAGGAACAGAAGAATGAAACAGGAAATGGAGCGAATGACCGTAAAGTGAGGAATATTCAGTGTCTGTTGTTCGTCTTTGGGAGAGATTCTGGACTCGGGTTACAGTGAAGATGTGGGTTTTAAAATATTCACTTTCTGGCTGAGGGTAAACACTGATGTGACCAATCTGTTTATTGTTTGCTTTCTAGCTGGTTAAAGCTGGAGTCAGCGATTCTAATCAATACGCCATTTTCATTTCTTCAGAATGGCTTACTCCACCTTCAAATAATTATACTGTAAAAAAGGAAGCCAGAAATGTTGATGTAATGTGGGAGGGACTTGGAGCTGTAAACATCGATTGGTTAGATTCTAGATAAAATTTCAGTTGTTTTAAAACACTGGTTTAGGTTTGGGACTGGGGGCAGGGTTTTAGACGGTGATGTGGTAGGGGCTGCCGGGGATGTGTTCGTCTCCCCACTTGACCACCAGGATGTACTCTCCTTTCTCTTTGAGCTGGTAGCTGACATTGTACATGCGGTTGCCCAAATGTTTCACTAGGATCTCTTCACAGGGAACCTTGGGACCGTCCACACCAACTAGGAGCATGTTACGACCTGTGGATGGAGACAGAACAGATGAGAAATTACATCAGTATATTGTTATTATCGGCTTTATCTACAAATAAATGAGAGCACTGAGGCAATTCAAAAATTTGAGCTAGTGGGATACTGTCCACTTTCATTTGAGCCTCAAGATTTATAAAGTCATGCGACACGTTTTAGGACATAAACTCTTGAGGATTCAGATTTTCTCCAGAGATTGTCTCTTACACATTAACAACGAATCAGGACATTCTCCACTCAGACACGTTCGAACAACACAATATCTATGGAGCGTTAAGGTGAGGGGCGTATTGTGGAGATCACATGTGTTTGTTTACAGCACATCCGACACCAGTGTGGGCTCCTATCACCAACAACTCTCTTGACATCTCTGTCTGTGTCATCTACGTGTATGGCAATCTTTTTTAAATTTGTTTTGTTGTTGTTTTTTCATTTTTGCGTCTATTAAGATTTTCACTGGGGGGCTGGCCAGAGGAACTCCAGAGAAAGAAGCTCTCAATCAGGCATTTGCATTCTCTCCAATGTCTGGCAATTCTCCAGTGTTCAGTAACTGCCTAAAAGCAGTTTTAAAGTACAGAAAAAAAATTGTGAGTTACATATTTAAATCTGCCAAGAAGGTTATATTTTAATTTGGTTGTTTTCATTTTTGTAAGTTACCACGATTATGCAAAATCTACTGGAGGGATTACTTGAAACTTGGTGGAAGGATGTGGGTCAGGAAAGAACCCATTAAATTAAGGTGAGGATCCAGGATTTTCTTTTCTTTTCTGCAGGGTTTCCCACAGAATTCAATCAACGTGAGGCGGTATTGGGGGGGCACAAATGCACAAACATCGCTCTCAAGTGAGAGAGAACTGCATTGCATGCCACTTGCAGGTACAGTACGTGCACAACTGCAGCTGAAACTATGAGCTCTGACTGTTTGTGTGGACAGCAACAACTTTATGGTTGAATGCCCGAGCCAGCATCCAGCAAATAGCACTGCACACAGCTATACAATGAAAATGAATACTTAAATTTTCAGATGAACCAGACATATTTGTCCCCAAACTCTGCAGTTTATTCCCTTTACACCATGTTATTCACTGAAGGGTTTTATTAAAAAGGGCAAAAAGCTCATTAAATATATTGAGCCTAATATAGATTTTGTTTTCCTTAAATGTGATTTTTCTTAGTGTCATTATTTCTTTCAGATTTGAACTCATGTTAAAAGTCTTGCATTTCTCGGTCACAATCGTACTCACCAGCTTTGCTGCAGTCAACACTGAAGCTGTTCTTCTGACCAATAAAGCCCTTGGTCAGGCCCATGCCCTTGGCCACCACCTTGGTGGCGTCTGATTGGGTGGGAGCAGCCTGTTGAGAACAGCTGATGGCACGGGTCAAAGGGTCAACCATAACAGAAGAGGTTTCGTGCATACTGTGGCTGGACACGAGCTTGGAACCTGGAAGACGGAGAGGAGAGTATTAATCTTTGAGGTAATTCCACAATTTTTTTGTGGCAGTTTGAAATCTTCCTCACCAGTGATCTTGGCCTTGAAGGGGCTTCCGACGATGTGGTAAGGGCCGCCATATTTGATGGAGATGAGATAGTTGCCAGGGGCCATTGGGGTGTATGTGACCCTGTAGCCCTCGGGGCACTCCACACAGTCCATCTTCACCTTGGAGGGCCCGTCGATGGTCACAGCTAAAGCGCCGGGGCCTGCTTTGCTTGTGTTCACCACAAAATCACAAGCAGTTCCTAGGTGCAAATGATTGAGGAGACGATGAAGATTAATGTGAGGGTTAGTGGGACAGGGAAAGAGTCTGTTCAGATGAAATCCTTTTCCACCCCAGTTCCATTATTTTGGTTCGTTTGTGTTTTACCTGTGGTGCCTCCCTCCAGTCCTGGTCCATAGGCAGACACCATGCCAGGGTCTCCAGCCTGGCCAGCCTCTCCAACTCGGATCTTAAACGGACTACCAGGGATGTGACTTCCATTGAACTTCACATCAATGAGATAGAGACCGTTCTCTCTGGGGATGAACCGGACTGCGTATTTATCTGGACAAGCAGAGTGAAGGTGAAAGGTGAGGCACATTAAAGTGTGTCCAGTGACACTGTCTCAAGTCTCCCCTTCAAGTGACATCACTGCCATGTGGGCAGTTAGAGGATGTTCAGATGAGTTGCGATGCCCCTCCTGTGGTTACCTTGGTCAATCTCAGTGACGCAACACTCCTCCAGAGCTCCAGACGGGCTGTGGACCTTTGCATCAATCACGCCCTTGGCCCCGTTCAGGCTGACAGCGAAAGATGCTGGCTGGTTCACCTTCAAACCCGACTCCTGCTCGACAACACATACTAACACGCTCAACACTGTATCACCATTATTTTAACACTAGACAAACAACTTTCTACATAACAGCAATCACTGCAGTATCATATTCAGATTACATATGCTACCTTACCTGGAGGTCGCTAACAAGGCTAAAGAGGAGGGCTGTGTGCAGTGGAAAGACAGACGGAGCAGGTTTTTGTGTGAGTTAAACACAAAATGAAGAGAACTGAGAAAGAAAGGGTGATTTTTTTTGTGTGAAAATTAGGCAGTGTACAAGTTTGACAGTTGTGTGGTCATGTGTGATAGGTCTGTGCGAGGCTGGGTCTGCATGCAGATGATATCAATGTATGATTTTTGAGAAAATAGATGAAACCTTTTACAGGATAAGAAATGAAAAAGCTCATGTTAAGTAATTTCTTTAGATTTTGACAATTATCTCATTCACTGAGCAGCTTATACTTTTTGATTTACAATGAGTATTTGTATCTTGCATAACTTCTCACTTTTTATCTTCCTGTCCTGTCAGAAATAGGCTTCCATAGCATCGTATGAAATAGAGACACAAGAGAGGAAGAACAGCCCATGTAAGACCTCTTTAACCCTTTAGCGCCCCAAATCACTTTTAGAGGTGGGAGGCTGTTGAGAGCCTTTAGAATGAGGCACGAGAAACACACACAGTCCTCGAGTATCCCAGAAGCCCTTGCACTGCCCAACAGTGCAGCAGCAGCTGCTGATCCTTTGCCTGTAGCTCTTAACTGTAATTGTGTTGGCCTGGTAAAACATATTTTTAACTTAAAACAAACTATTCCAGTGAACTTCATCTGTCGTTACCAACTCCACATTATCAAAGTACTTCGGAGCAGAACCAAATTGTTTATTGTGTAAAATCACACAAACTGAACTTTAGAAACTGTCATAAAAGTAGAACTTCCTAAAGTTGTACTTTATTGTACTGTACACTTGGGTATATTCTGTCCACCCCCAACTCAACTTCAATCTGATGCTGCTGCATTGTGGGCAGTGTACTGTGGCCTGCTGTGTGTGCACACGGATGTGTGCGTGTCTCAGAGCCTCACCTGAAGACTGGCAACAGTGAGGCGACGGGCGTCATCTGACGGTGAGGCCACAGGGACGGTGAAGGGGCTGTCAGGAATGTGCTCATCGTTGAAACGAATGGACACCTCGTAGTCTCCTGCAGGGGAAAGGATTTCACGTCAGAGACACATACACAAATCCAACAACAGTGACAGATCTCTACATTTATTCATTAGATTTCTCGATCAAGAGAAATAAAACCTTTACGCAAAAAAGGACAAACGTATAACAATACAAAGTGGAACAAAAGGCACCACTTAAAAATCTGCTGCACATGCTTAGTTGTCATCCATTCAACCTCTCCCCGTCTCTTCCCTCACCAGGCTCCTGCACGATGTAGGACACTCCACTTGAACCATCCTTGCGATCCTCAAATGCGATTTCGGCCTTGCTTGGACCCTCCACAGCAATACTGAGGCCTCCGGCTCCAGCCTCCCTTGTCCAGATACTAAACTCAGCTACACACAACACAGGGGCAAAACAAAGTCAGCTACAAGCTGTTAAAAAACAAAAACACAACACACACAAGCATGCACTCTAATAATCCCGCCACCGCACTAACCTGGAACTCCAGCTTCCGCTCTCTCCAGGCCGGGCCCTCCAGCACGAACCTTATGAGCCCCGCCTTCTCCGAGAGGGCCGACGGTAAACTGGAACGGGCTGCCAGGTACGTGCATGCCATTGTATTTCACACACACGGTGTGCACCCCCGTCTCGGTGGGGACGAAACGAATGCAGTAGGTGTTGTTCTCTCCCTCCATGATGTCAGCTTTGTGAACCTGACCAGACGGACTGGTCACCTGAGCAGTCATGTCTGCGATGCTGATCTCTGAAGAGACACATAAAGTGACACTTTGACAACTCTGAACCTTTATATACTAATGGAACATCCTTTAAGTCAGAAATAATTTCATCTTTTCAAAATGTACATGGTCTCACAAAAAGTTCATAAAGTAAAATGCAGTAAAGAACAGGGTTACTGTCTTCTGTGACAGTAACACATGTAACAACAGTGCATTAACGGTGAAAATGGTTGTTATGGGTGTTAAGCCGAGCTTCTACTTGTTCACGATGTGCGTGAACTAGTTCATTTTAATCTGTTTGGACTAAATGTTGAGCTAGATCTTTCTAAGTGTGAACTTTCACAAAACTGTACAACAAGGCAAACCCCCTGTATCAGAATGTTTGAGATGCACAGTGATGTCATTTCCTGCTTTAGTCACCTGGGATCTTGAGGCTGAGGTCGCACTGGCTGCCTACGTTGGCGACTGATGCTGCTCTCCTCTTCCTGGTGATGCTCTCCTTCATCCTGCCCTCCCCCGTTACCTTCACGGTGAAAGCGCTCCCTGTGTACACACACAATGACAGATTTAGTTTGGTAGTCGAGAACAACAACACTGTAATCTCGAGCCGTTTTAAGGTAAGCACCTTGAACATGTTGGTCTGCGAACTTGATGTTGATGATGTAATTGCCAGGCTCGGTGGGGCAATAGGTGACCTTACAGGTGCCGTCCTCCTGGTCCTCGGTGTTGATATCCACTTTGCTGGGTCCCTCAATGGACAGGCTCAAGCCACCATAGCCTGTATGCGAGAAACATGACAGGGTGGTGATAAATATAAAATCTAGATGATTTAGTAAACACAAGCAGAAATATTTTTTTCTCAAACGTGTACCTGCATCACGAGTGTCGATAATGAACTCCGCAGGCTCAAAGGTCCTGGCCTCGCTCAGGCCCTGGCCACTCACACGCACACGGCTGGCATCACCGATCTCCGACTGGTTGATCATTACAGCGATGGGGCTGCTAGGAATATGACGACCGTTCTTCTTGATGTTCACCAGGTGCTCTCCGATCTCCTTAGGTACAAACGAGATGCCTGTGGCAGACACGTGCATAAACACAGGAGGTGAGGGTTCAAACAAAGAACTGGGAGATAACAGCTGAGACGTTTTCCTTACATCCGACACACACTCACCAACGTGTCCGTTACGCAGTATCTTCAGCAGGCAGGGCTCCTCACGGCCAGAGGGCGTGGTGAGGGAGGCGGTCAGCTGACTGAGGTCGAGCTCTCCAATGTCCAGTGGGATGTCTGCGGTTGAGCCCACCTTCAGATGGGACATCCTCATGGAGTCATCGCCTGGAGACACAGCAGTGAAAGGCCAGTTAGGGCACACGCTAATGATGCAGACACACTCAGAGGAGAGACGGTCGGAATACGGCTTATACTTTTTTTTGTCACAGCCCCATAATGAGTTATTGACTATGTTCTTATCACTTTTTCAACAAAGGAAGTTAAACTTTGACATAACGTCCAGAGTCTCTATACACAAAAGACACAACACTGCTGCACTGACAGTCAAAAAGCAAGACTGCAGCGAGCCGTCCACTAACCAGAAGATCGGCGGTGCGATCCCATTCTGGATGCCAATGTGTCCTTGGGCAAGATACTGAACCCCAAATTACCCTTGACAGCTGTTCTGACAATATGTGAGTGATGTGTGATAGATAAAGTGCTATACATAGATTTACATTATGACTGTGTGTGTGAATGGGTGAAAATTGGACCAATCTGTACTTTGATAGGTCCTCAAGACTAGAAATGATCTATATAAATACAGACCATTTACAATTTACATTTAATCTTTTCCTGACTCTGTGTTTGTTGTTTTCTGAAGGTTTGAGAGGAGCATAAGAGCATTCCCAATGTTCCCTTATGCATCCAATTCAAAACCCTTTTTCCACAGCAGACACTGGTCAGATTCATAGGGTTGTTTACCAGCAGTAGGTACCTCCACCAAGGAGGTTATGTTTTCACCCCAGACCATTTGTTTGTTTCTTAGTTTGATTGTAAGCAAGATTACACAAAAACAAGTGAACGGAATTCCATAAAACTTGGTTAAAGGATGTGGTATGGGTCAGGAAAGAACCAATCCAATTTTGGTGCGGATCAAGATCAGGAGTCAGATCTAGGATTTTTTCACTCTCTTTAACATTGTGATATTGGAAATTTTTCAATATTTACTTGATTTCTTAGAAAATGATTCATTGATCTTGATGAAAAAAAATCTGACATATTTATCAGAATTGATATTTTTCAATGTGTGCAATTTATTGCAGATCCAAATAAAAATCTGAATCTTGTGAATTTGATTGTAATTTCATAAGGGAACTGTTGGGCCTTGGTGGAGGTATTCACTCTTAGTGCCATTCCAGTTTCGTCTGTGTTTTACAAGTCAAAAGAACAGATGATGTGAGAATACAAGATGTTACCAGTAATCCGAGCAGAGAAGGGGCTGCCAGGGATGTGCTTGTCATTGTATTTGACCAGGATGCTGTAGTCTCCTGGCAGGACGGGCAGGTAGGACACGGTGCATGTCCCGTCCTGGTTGTCCAAACAGCTGATATCGGCCTTGGATGGACCCTCGATGGCCAAAGACAGACCACCTGCAAAGACATGATATGAATGCCGTGTCTGTCATTGTCACGGTCATTGCTTTTATCTCTGTATTTCTTTGGTCTGCGGTGGTCTTAATGATTTAATTGGATTAAATGGTTTGTAAAATGAATACAAAAAAGGAGTTAGAGATAGTATATGTGCATCTCCATGCAATCTACAAATGTCTGCCACACGACAGCTACATACCCTCTCCAGCGTCTTTAGTGTTAACAGTGAAGACAGCTGGCTTGTTGACGGTCCCATGGATGAGGCCAGGCCCATAGGCACTGACATTACCACTGTTCATGTAGTCCACGTAGAACTGTAAGGGGCTTCCTGTGACGTACAACAAGGAGAAGAAGAGCAAGACGGAGAGAGTTGGTTTGTGATGCTACTTTCTCTCACACAACTTTCCATGCACCTCAGAGAAGAATGTCTATTTGTGCAGAAAGGTAAGTTGTACCAGGGATGTGGATGCCATCGTATTTGATGTCCATCTCGTGCAGACCAGCCTCAGTGGGTGCATACTTGACAGTAACAGTGCCGTCCTTGTTGTCTGTGATGTCAGGCTTGGCCACATTGCCCGACGGCATTCGGACCTCACCTTCAGCAGAAGACAGAAACATACTGTGAGATACAAGCAACATGGGAATAATCTCGCACGACTGGGGTCCAGTATATGTCTGCTCATTCTATTACAGACTCATTCATGCTACCTGTGATCTCTCCCTTCTGGATGGTGAATGGGATGACCAAGTCAAACGGTCTCAGCCCTGCCACGTCCAGACCATTCATTCCCATTGGTCTGTCTGTTGCCTGGGGAACAGAGGTCAGAGGTCAGATAAACTGTCTATGAAGAGGATGAGGTGATGGGTGCGATTAAAGTAACGTTTATGTCATAGATGTAGAGCAGGACAGACGGGTAAAAGCTTCCAAACACCAACAAACAACATGGCATGACACAATCATGAGATGAAATGATTGACAATGGAGATGACAATTGTGATCATGGTCAGGATGATGACACCGACACAAACTGCGAGAGAGAATGAGATGAAGACAAAAACACCGGCAAGTCAGGGGGTGAATGAAGATGCACAGTTAGCCATTTTGTAAGAATGTGGAGCAGCTGACGTGCCCACATTATACATCATAGTGATTCTCAAAATGGCTGCTTTTGTCTCCTAAGCAAGTTGACATGGACCACTGCTGAACAGATGTGCTGCACGACCATGAATGGAAAATATCTAATTCCAAAATTGCAGGGGAAACATTTCCGGTGCTGCTGAATAAAAAAAGTGCACATGCTTTGGGGAAGCATGTGACTTTTTGATTTTGTGCAGCTCTGTGGCATTGTCCATGTGTTTGAGGAATTCTGTTCCTGAAATGGAGGGAATGAAGTAAGAGAGAAAGCACCCTCAGAGATGAAACACCTGCAATGAGAGGCAGCCCACACTGATGTAGGCTGGTGAAGGGCTGGGTAGGGTTGGGGTGGTGTGCTGTGCAGGATGATGTAGATGAGAGAAAGGAGGAAATTGAGGAAGATGAATGAAAGGAAGGAGAGAGGCTGGAGACAGAGGTTGTAGGTACCCAGGGCTGTTGAGCGTAGTACTGGGGCATTTGGCTCTGCTGCATGAGCTGGTCTGATGGAGCTCCTTCCAGTGCCTGACAGGGGATGGGAGGTGGTAGGCAGGGGGTGGTGTAGGGGAAGGAGAGGGTAAAACGGATGGAAGGGATCGGAGGGGATATAAAACAGTAGTCAGAGGGATTTATGAAAATGTCTGGTGCCGTCACGAAGCTTCTGTAGAGAGAACTTTGCCAGGGGATCTTTGGTCAATGCAACATCTCTCACTCACACTTTTACACCACACATGAATATATCAATGAGCCTGTAGGTTGCTCTGCTTGTTGTCCTAGTGTATGCAAATTGTCCTGCCTGTCAAATATCCTAAATCCTAGAAGATATTCTTAATAAAGTACAGCATTGCAGCATCTCAGCTGTTACTGCTGTCTTGAATAGTGTAATTGGTGAGGTTTAGACACCAAGAAAAACTTTTCCTCCATATTCACATATTTGAAAAGCTTTTGATCATTTATAACACAAATCTAAGCCCTCAAAGATTTGAGACTCCTTGGATTTGATCCTACAAAGTTAAAAACTGTTCCTCTCTCCACAGGAGCAGTATGGAGGCATTTAATGTTTTTTACGTTTGAAGAATCGGTCCCCAGTGTACTTCAATTGTATTGGATTTGGCTGCAACTCTGTTTACCCCTGAAACTCCTAAAGTGTTTTGTGGAATCAAACACTTCACCCACACCTCCATCGGCATAGAGGTGAGTAGATATTGAGTGAATTTTCATTTTTGGGTGAATTTGTACGTTTCTCTTGTTCCAAACACCAAGCAGTAAAACAGCACAGCTACTCAGCCCACCTCTTCTGCATAACTAGAAGTTAAGATGACTCACCGTGACTTGGAAGGGACTGTTAGGGATGTGTTCCCCTCCAAAGCGAACGCAGATGACATACTCGCCAGGCTGCGGCGCCGTGTAGAAGATGTCGAATGTGCCGTCTTCGTTTTCAACAACGTCCACATCAAGCTCTGCCCCCTCGGGCGTGCACACGCTGCAGGTCACCTTGCCTTTCCCAGCGGCCTTAGCGTCCACTGTGATGACAGTCTGCTCGCCAATCTGGATAGTTGGGCCGACACCAGCACCTTAAGAATGGAGAAGAAATGGTAAATGGTGATATGTGATTTGTTTCAAACAGACACACTTCCTTGCACACGCACAACATTCAGCATGCACATTCCACAACCATGAGACCAGGTTAAAGTTGGATGAGATCTAGTCTTGTTATTTCCATCTACCTGTTACCATTGACTCATGTTACCATCATACAGTCTCCATGTAGAACTGAAAGCTAGATTGCCAAAGTGCCATTCCACCATGCCATCCTACCTCCTGTGTTAGTCCATTAGTCTGTTCAATAAAAATGTAAGAGGGAAACAGAGACAAACAGTTATGAATCAGGAATGGTTCATCAGATGGGAGGAAGAAAAGGGTTATGGAGGAGAAAAACAGAGGAGAAGAAGAGGAAGCGAGACACAGAGATGGGATATCCTAAGCTGGTGCCACTATCCTCCATGCTGACAGAAAAGAAGGAGAAGGTAGAGCAGTTTCCTCCACATGACAAAGTCGTTCAGTAGTCTTACCTAAACCGTGACCGCCGATTGAGACTGATAATAGGAACGGTGAGAAGCAGGGGAGCGAGGAAACAAAAAGTGACAAATAAAAGACAGTCAGGTGGGGGTGGGGGTGGTGGGAAGCAATAACTGTGCTCCAAACACTTGGATGAAAAAAAAATCAAATAAAACTGTGACGGTGGAGTGTGAAGCAGGGAGGGGAAGTATGTGTTTGTGTGTGTGTTTGTACAGCAGGGGCTGGGGGCGTATGACTGAAGAGCACAGCGTGAGGAACACAACACACCAATGCATGAAACATAATGAGATATGAGCAGCAGGTATGATAAGAAATAAAGTCTAACTTTAGCACCTTGTGGATGTTCGACTCGCTGAACCAGTCAAGTAGCAGAAATATGGTCACAATCTGCTGTTCCTAAGAACTGGTGTTGAGCAACGGCCACAGCAGAAACATTATGATGTCACAGTAATGTTGGCCTTTGACATTTGGCTAAAGATATGTCATAATTAATTCTTGAGTTGTAGCTGAAACCTGTTTTGTGAGGTCAGTGACCTTGACCTTAAATCACCAAATCAGTTTGAGTCCAAATGAACCTTTGCGCAAAATCTGAGGAAATTCCCTCGAAGCATTCCAGAGGGAAATATACAATTATGTAACAAACCAAACAGCTGAAATATCTGTTGAAAATTTTATGAGTTACGAGATTTTGATTGTGGAGAGACCTCCTGCCTTCCATGTGCATTAGAAGACGTGGCTGTGTGTACCAAGGCAGTCCAGGTCAAATTAAAAATTCACCCGTGAGGTAAAACAGCAAACAAGATGCAGTCCGACTCAAACTGTAAATGTGTTTTATTCTATAGAGTGGTAGAATTAAAGAAACATGTCTGATGTAAACGAGAAGGGGGAGTTCAATCTTTCAAAACTTAAAAATACTTTATGTTGCATCTACAATTAGCAGCTTTTAATGCATAGTACTATACTATGTAAAATTATTTAGCTTTCTTTGCCGCTATCCAGGTGGGTCCATCGTACTCTTATGGAGGGTTAAGGACAGAGGATGTCGCACCTTGTTAAAGGGATAGTTTACCTACCCCTCCATCGGCATAGTGGTGAGTAGATAATGACTGAATTAGAATTTTTCGGTGAACTATCCCTTTAAACCCTATGAGGCAATCTGTGATTTATGAATATGGACTATACAAATAAAATTTGATTTGAACCATCTTCTGAGCTGTCCCTGTTGGGAGACCATCTCATTTCAGGGAGTAACAACATTGTGACATGTGGGGACATAAATTCCTAGTAAAAATCTGACCCGCCTCTGTAAACTGAGTGTAACGTACAGAACAGTAAATCTATTATTATGCAGTAATTATTATTCCTGAAGTACAAAGAGGACAGAAGAAGAAATGATCAACAATACAATGGATTTTGATAGTCATAGTAATGTGTTCACGTTATAAAAAAGATGTCCGAGTGAGACTTGTTTGTAAATTCCATGAAAACCATCTGCAGAGCTCTAACTGTCCTGTACGTACCTGTGACAGTGCACTTGCTGGCGTCTCCAGTGGGCAGGGCCCTGATACGATAGGGTGAGTATGGGATTTCGTCCCCTCCGTACTTAATGAGGATGGTGTATCTGCCCGTCATGTCCGGTACATAGGACACCAGGTAGGTCCCGTCATGGTTGTCTCGTATGTTGGCCTTCTTGGGCTTCCCCTCTGGGTCCTGCGGTGGGGTAGCATTACCTCCATTTGAGAATAGCTATCAAAATATTACATTTTCATTTTCATATGTGCATGATGTGTGAGAGCTCACGGTGATCTGTACTGCCAGCAGTCCCTCGCCTGCGTCTTTGGCATCAATGGTGAACTCGACGGGCAGAGAGGCGGGCACCCCGGTGGTGTTGAGGCCGGGCCCGCTGGCACGCACCTTACTGGCATCGTGGGTGGGCAGCACCTTCACCTTGTAGGGGCTGATGGTGGAGTGGGGGGGTTTAGGGGACAAGAGGAGAGACTGGTTGAACACAAACATGAAAACTGAAGAGGAATGAAAACATTTAGATTTGAAAATCTTGAATGTACATGAAGGTGTGTACATGAAGGTGTGTGTGTGTGTGTGTGTGTGTGTGTGTGTGTGTGTGTGTGTGTGTGTGTGTGTGTGTGTGTGTGTGTGTGTGTGTGTGTGTGTGTGTGTGTGTGTGTTACCTGCGTGGGATCTCCTCATCAGCATATAATACATTAATGGAATAGGGTCCCTCTCTGGTGGGAACATAGTTGACTGTGTGGGTCTGGTCACCATTATCCACCACTTCCACAGGCTCCACCACACCTACCACGCACACAGAAACAGACAGAAGGTTAGTGCTTAATTCGCTTAACTCTTTTTTCGTGTGTGACAACACGTATGTGACAACACATTAAAAAAAATACATTAGAACACACACTTACCTTTTGGTCCTTGCACACGGACCTGCAGTGGGGCCACTCCAGCTTTGGAAGCGTCCACTGTGAATGCCTGAGGAATGTTGGCCCTGACGTTGTTGCCCAGGCCTGGACCCTGGCATTTCACCTTGGTACTGTCCACTGTGTCACTGACTGGCACAGAGAATGGGCTACCTGTGCAGACAACACATCAGCAAAGTTAGAAAGTGTTTTTTAAAATTTTACTAACATACTATATAGAATGAAATCACCAACTAATCACTATATAGTCAACTATATAGAGGACAGCCTTCTCTCTCTGGTGATTCTGCTCCTTGTTATTCTTATCAAAGATATCAAAATTATCATGACGATAAAGACAGACAGGTCTATACTAGAGTGTAAAATAAACATTTAAAATGTTTCCACAGGCCAACGTTGTTCTTGTTGTATGTCATAATCCTGTGTCAGAAAGAAAATGAGTAGTGTCCTAAAGCGTTTTTTCTCTTGCTGATTAGCTCACTATATAGTCCTCTACATAGAAGTCACTATACAGTGAGTAGGGGGTAGTGAGTGAGTGGGTGATTTGGACACTGAATATTTTAGCCAGCTGTGACAGTACCTTTGATTGGCTGTCCTCCGTAGGTGACGTTGAGGTTGTATGTGCCAGGCTCGTATGGGATGTACTCAACACTGCAGCTGCCATCCTTGTTATCGGTGCAGGACATCTTTGCCTCAGATGGACCCTCCATCGCTAGACCAAGACCACCAGTACCTGCTCCCCTGCAGAGGGAAGTTGACATAAAAAATGTGAGCAGGTAAAACATCGGTGACATTTTCCATCTTGAACTCTTCCAAGTCAGTGTTGGGTCTCACTTCACTTACCGGGTCTCGACTGTGAACTTGTTGGGCTTATTGGTGATGCCGCCTTTCAGGCCAGGACCGTGCACGCGAACACGAGCTGGGTCGCAGCCTTCAGTGACGGCAACACGGAACGGACTCTTGGGCACTGGAGAGCCGGCATAGCAAACCTCCACACTGTGTGGGCCTGAAACAAACACACACACAAAATATCAAGACAGTGACACGCTCAAGTTGCAGAAAATCCAACGATGAACCCACAAAGTCTGCACAAATTATGACATCCATACTCACCCTCCTCATAGGGAGTGTACTCCACGTTGTAGGTACCGTCCCTGAGGTCTGTGATCAGGGCGTCCGTGCGGCTGCCAGACGGGTTGCTGATGAGCGTTTTGATGTGGTCGCCTCCAGCCTGTGTGAGAGCACGAGCATCCACAGTGAAGTCTGTGGTCGCCTCACGGAAAACACCTGAAATCATAGGACAAGAAACATCTGTCTGATAGAGGCTTATATAATATTAAGAGAGCACTCTTTGTTTTTACAACCAGTTTTCAAACATGTGGTGCCCCCTGGAATTACTTTATAAAAGGTAACATGACGTCTATTCGTCGGCTATTTTGCAGTACAAATGGATATACAAAGGAGAAATAAGCACATTGGGGTCCTCAATATAAAGTCAAAACATTTTGTCTAGAAAACAAGAAAATAATTAGAACATAATAAGGATGACAAATTTACAGAATGTAAATACATCATCTTTAATACAGAAAATATAGTGAACAAAACAATATTTAAGATGCACATCAAACCACGTGTAGAGTATTTCAATCTTCTGCAGCAGCTTATCTTACCTTTGCCCTCCACTCCTGGTCCAAACACACGGACTCCACTGGCGTCAACCGCAGGCTCCACGTTGAGGCGAGCGGGGAAGTTGGGCACATCCTGGCCACCGTAGCGGATGGTGAGAGTGTACGAGCCTGGGTAGAGAGGGATGTAGGTGATGGTGTAGGTCCCGTCTCCGTTGTCCTGGATGTGAACCTCGGCCTCGGTGCCGCTGTCTGAGATGATCTCGATGGTCAGCTCAGCGGGGCCAGCGTTGGTACAATCCACAATGAACTCCCCTGTTTCTCCGACCTTGGCGCGCTCTAAACCTGGGCCAGAGCAGCGTACCTGAGAAGAAAGGTGACTGTGTCAGCTACAAAATTACTTCAGCTTTCCAGTTTTACATTATTTTCATACACACTATGGAATGCGTAACAGAGCCTGTCAGTATGTCAGTAACAGGCACTGACCTTGGAGGGGTCTGTGGACGGGTATGCTGTGGGAGTGAAGGGAGATCCAGGAATCGGAATACCATCATAAGTCAGTTCAACCTGGTATGGCCCCGCCTCCCGGGGGATGAACTTAACCTGACTGGTCTCTGGGCTCAACCCGGGCTCAACCTGGAACAAGAAGTATGAGCAGGATTTCTATAATTAACAACCTTACACAAAATATATAGTCTTATCTCAATCTTCAACACCAAAATTCTGAAAACTTGGGCCCAATCCCATTTCACCCCTTGGCCCTTCCCCTTCGTTTTGCGCGTTCACATGTAGGGGTAGGCTGTCCCAATACCTGTTTGGACAGAGGGGTAGGGACAAGGGTAAGGGCTAGCACGCCCGCGAAAAAAGATCGCGGGCGTGCTAGCTTTAGCATACTAGCATCAGCATGCTAGCAATCTTTTTTATGCATGATAATCCTGTTTTTTCCCCATAATGTCATGTCTCAACTGTCTCGACTATTTACATCAACAACTACTGATGACATGTCGGTTTTTCGCGCCGACTACTGATGATAACGGCTTCTTGAAGGGCTGTCCCAATTCGTAGGGGACGATTTCAACCACTACCCTTGTGACTCCGTTTCAAGGGACAAGATAACCCTCGGAAACAAGGGGTAGGGCCAAGGGGTGAAATGGGATTGGGCCTTGTTTTCAAATCACAATTATGTGTCATACCTTGCTGGCGACTGGTTTTCCTAACGGTCCAGTCACCTTGGCGGCGACCTTTCCCTGACCCCCAGCACCCTTCGATTTGACAGTGACTTCCTTGTCTTTGCCAACAGTCATCTCTATGGGGACACACAGAATGCAGAAGATTTGAAAACACACCAACACTCCTGATCCAGCTGGAAAAAGACTATTCTATATGATTATATGACTGACAGTTGTGAAACCACAAAAAGATAAAAAAATGTTTTTTGATGATCAAATTATTCACTTAGTGAGTCAGACTACTGAGGTATAATGCCAGATTTTTTACCAAAATCATGGGGTGAATGATGAAATTCTAGGAAAACTTTTTGACTTAGCCTGGGATACTACTTTCTACCACTAAGAGAAACGGGCTTCCATACAAACAGGAGAAAATCTATAGGTTGAGAGAATTCTAACTCTGTATCCCTGACAAACTAAAAAACTGAGCAACAGAAACACCATTCAGCTTGAGTTGTTAGTGTTAAACATGAAATCCTGCTTCATGTGAAAACTGAAATTGTATGGGGTGGAGGAGCAAGAACAATGACAGGAGAGAACGTACTGTCTCCGAGCCCTGTGATGCTGATCTTGCTGAGGTCCAGTGTGGGTGCCACACCAACGTTAAAGGGGCTCTTGGGGATGTGATCTCCCCCGTAGGTCACAGCAACTCCCAGAGGACCCTGGGGCAGGAAGGGGAGCAGAGATGCACACATGTGACCACACAGATTATGAAGTAGGTAATGGTGGAAAGAATGACGCAGCTTTGACTTACTATATAAAATAATATATAACTAATATAACCAATATTCCCATTTTGGAAAATCTGCCTGTTCACTGGATTTGTACATCGATACTGTATCCTCATTAACTACCGAGTGATAAACTAGTAGAGGGCTACATCCATACTACTACATTTTCATGTAGACGCCATTTTCACACTAAACGATTTCGGTCCACAAAAGCTTTTTGGCTCTTATCAGTTTTAATCCTGCACCATACTAACACGCCTGAACACCTATTATGTGCCCATTCACTTACACTGGACATGCACGTGCGTAAACAGGAAGCATTTGGTTGTTAGTTGCAGAATTGTCGCAGATTGCTCTAATAACATATCTTCTCCTACACATGTAATCAGTTGTAAAATGCAGAATTTAACTGCACTAATTTGACTTAAGACAACAGCAACACTTGTAATTGATTATACATGTTGCGATTTTTTTGCGTAAGGGGGTCATGTGATACTAGCCTGATCCATGGTTACGTTGTGACCGAAAAGACCTAATCAGCAAGAGGTTGTGAGTGTCTGCGCCATTTTTTCCAAACTTCTCCATTTTAGCGGCTCTAAAACGCCAGAGTAGTGTGGACAGCAGGTGTATCCATAGCAGAGTTGATGAGTTTTCAAATGACAACGTAGTAATGTGGATGTAGTCTAAGAGAACGGCCATTTTACTTTGCACAATGACATGAGTGGTATTGGATAATAAATGTTTTTTCCCACAATAACAAACTTTTCCTTGAATATGTGTAGAGAGACTCAGAGGGAAGCTGGAGAGAGACTGGATCTTCACCACGATGGTTGGTATCTTACCTGCTGCACAGGTGTGTATTTCACAGTGTGTGTGTTGTCATGGTTGTTGATGATTTCAAAGTCCTTAACGGCTTCTCCTTTGGTCGGGCCGCTGAAGTTGCAGTCCAGGTTCGCCTTTCCTGCTCCTTTAGTGCTCACAGTGAAGTGAGTGGGCTTGTTTAATTCAATCCCTGAGAGAGAGAGGCCATTCATTCAGTTAGTGCGAGTCTGACCCAGTGACTGTAAATAAAGATGGACGACATGACAGCTCCCAAAAGTGAAGCCAAATGCATCTTGACTGCCCCCTTTTGATTGGCTTCAGTATAGATCACGGACCAAACCCCAAAAATCTAAGATACCGTAAGATTGTTTCTCTCATAGATGGTTCGAATCACACTGTTTGTTCCAGTGTTCATGCTCCTTATGAGTTTAGTTTCAATTTGTTTGCGGTTGTTCCCTGCAGGTTTATGCGCACGATATCGATACCACTGCTTGACCCACTACTGTGTAGGCTCCAGATGATGTCACCAGCTCAAGATGACAGCGCCTTTATCTGTGATATTTTCACTTTTGTACAGTGGCAGAATGTGGAGACGCACCGTCCATCTTTATACACAGTCAGTTATCTGAATGAAAAATAGGTAATATATCACAGCATTTTTACATCAATTTCCACTTCTCACACTCCAGCTACTCATTGTTTTAAGAATCCAATGCCAGTTAAATAATTCTGGAAAATTCTCCGTCTCACAGGAAATAGGCTCTTTTGGTTTCCTACAGGTTTGATTACAATAAACAGAAAAACTAGGAAGTGAAATGAGCCATAATCACCACCAAAGCTTAACAGACAATGGATAAAAGAAGAAACTGATTTAAATAAGTATATGTCACACTCAACAACCTGGTGAACTGGTGTTCTTACCACTGCGGCTGAGTCCTGGTCCCTCTGCCTTGACTTTGCTGGCATCATGAGAAGGATCCACTTTGACCCTGATGGGTGTCATTGGTATAGCCTGGACAACAAACATAACAAACATGCTGCATTCAAACACATTTTTACAGATAATTTTATAATTTGATTTGATTTATTACTAAATAAAGTCTTCAGACCTAGACCCTTCACATGCACATCCAACCAGAATGCATGATTGAAACTCACCTGGTCTGCAAACAGAACCATGATGGTGTAGCTGCCTGCTCCAGGGGGAGTGTATTTGACTGTGAATGTGTCGTTGTCATTCCGAATGATGTCAAAGTCGATGTCAGCCTCTGCAGGTCCCACCACTCCGGGGGCGCACTTGATTCCGATGCTGATGTCACCTGAGGAGACGAAAGTCATCATAACACATTCATCATTTCAGTAGATGAACTGAGCCGTCCACTGCAGCCATTTTATCACTCACGTCTAAACTTCTCTACGAGTAAAGCGTAGGGGGAAAAAAATTAAGCCCCTATAAAGAGAAAATTGGTGTCTGCTGCATTAATTCTTTTTGGCCACTTTTTGGCCACTTGGAGGCAGAGGAATCAGTTACAGCAAAGACATTAACAGATGATGAAGAAAGCTCCATATTCACTCTTCTGTCAGCTCTGTTTTAATCTCTTATTTGCTGTGAGAGACTCTCCTCTGTAGTGTACAAAGGAGTTATCAGAACACTGCAGCCTGGAAAACCAAAACTGAAGAGTTGAGCTGTAACACCAGTTATTAAGGATGCTACTGTTTTATGTGGCTGTACCTTGACCAGCCTCTGCGCAGTCCACAGTGAAGTACGTGGGCTCAAAGGCCTTGAGGCCGGTCTTGGCCACACCAGGTCCTGACACCTTCACCTTGTTTGGATGACAGCCTGCTCCGATGTTCATCTGTGGTGACGAAAAACAAACAATTTAATAACTAAAGAAACTTTTCTGATCTTATTGATGATCTTAGTGTCAATGCAAGGAAGAACAACTGTGTGTGTGTGTGTGTGTGTGTGTGTGTGTGTGTGTGTGTGTGTGTGTGTGTGTGTGTGTGTGTGTGTGTGTGTGTGTGTCTTGTGAGGACAATTTGACTGGTCCTCACACATTCAAAGGGTTGTTTGAGGATTCAGACTTGGTTTTGGGGTTAGAATTAGGTTTAGGTTAGCGGCTAGGGAATGCAATATGTCAATGAGTGTCCTCACAACTACAGAGAGATAAGTGTGTGTGTGTGTGTGTCTGCGTGCGCTCACCCTGAATGGGCTGTCAGGTATGTTGACTCCTCCCCAGGAGACCATGACCGTGTGTTTTACGGGCTTACGTGGGGTGTAGGTGCAGTTGTATGTGCCATTGCCATTATCTTTAACCTGGACATCCATAGGAGCACCTTCACCATCCTGTGCATATGTGGAAAACAAGAGTTAACACTGATAAAACACTTACGTGGAACAGATCTACAGCATCAAGGTGTGTAAAATATAAAGACATATGTCCAAGAGGAAACAGATTATACTACACATGCAGTACATTTCTGATCATATACTGATACACACAGAAACTACCTGAGCCACAATCTTCAGAGGAGCTTTTCCTCCCTGCTTGGCATCGACTGTGAACTCTGTGGGCTTTCCTACAGCCAAGCCACTGCTCTGAAGGCCTGGACCAAAGGCCTTAACCTGGAATAAACACATTCATGTTGCTTTAGAAATAATCTTCTAGATTTTGAGAGCTGTAATAAAGATTATTTAAATATAAAAAATGTTAAAACTAGTATCAGTTAAAACTTTGTCTGTTCAGCAGCTGCATGATATACAGACTGCATGTGTCTGTGGGCAAACCTTGTCAGGGTAGAAGTCTTTGCCTGGTGGGTTGACGATCTCAGCCATGAAGGGAGAGTGCTGGATGTCTTCGTTGTTGCAGAGCACATGCACAGCGTACTCTCCAGACTCTGTGGGCCAGTAGCGCACGTCACAGGATCCATCTCCCTTGTCGTCACATTCAATTTTGGCCTGAGATGGACCTTCCACAGAGAAACCTGCACATGGAAAATAAACAAAAATGGCTTACAAGAGCCTTTCAGTGCGTTACTGAACATTAAACGTTGGATTTGTACAAATACTTGTGTTATCTCTGTCATCTCTCCTGCGGAGATACTTACCCAGTGTTCCAACGTTGTCTCCAACAGCTTCCACGACAAAGTCGGCAGATTTGCCAACAATACCGGACTCCAGTCCTGGACCCCAGGCCCTCACCTTCTGCTGGCCGGCCTCTGCACCAATCTTGACCTCAATGGGACTAACAGAGCAGAGAGCATTGAGCTACAATGACAGATACACTCCACCTGTGGTATTTGTTAGACATGAGTGAGTGTGTACCTGCGGGGGATGTGCTGTCCTCCCCAGGTGATGGTGATGGTGTATGTTCCAGATGTGGTGGGGTAATAATCAAATTCATACACACCATCTCCGAGATCTTTCCTTTTACACGGCTCCTCCAGACCCTCTGTAAACACAGTGATGCACATTGGTATCACATGGGTTGATAACTATTTGTATGTAGCTTTAACCTAGATGAAGCAATTCTTTGAAGAAACGTATATATATATATTTATATGTACATAGCTGCTTATATACACATAAACAGTCGATATATGCATTTATATGGATACGTCTATCCTACCATCCTGTGCCATGGCACTTTATTCAAGTACATTTCTTTACAAAACTATATTTCCGTAGTGAAAGATGTATATTAAGTACATATTCTGTATTTCTATTTAATTTAAATTTTTTATTCTATTGCCTTTTTTATTTTCTTGACTCCCTGATTCTGACTGTCTGTGGGATCAATAACATTTTGTACAATATTTGAATAGTTTTCATTGTGCCTCTAAAGGTCTTTCTGTGCTCCTAAATTTCCATCATGGGAGCATATGTGTAGCATTAATGGGAAAGAATTAATTCTAAAGTAATTATCCCATTTTGGTTTCAAATCTACTTACTGTCTTTGAGATTTTGCCTAATGTTATGTTACCTCAGATGGAGAAGATAAAAAAAAAAAAGACACTGGTGTGTGCTGCGTAACTCACTCGGGCCCTTGATGGTGACCTTGAGCTCCCCGGTGCCGGCTCCTTTGGTGTAAACCTTAAAGTCTGCAGTCTCCTTCACCCTCAGACCCTTCGGCTGCAGACCACGGCCCTTAGCTTTGCAGAGGCTGGGGTTACATGCTGATGCGAGAGAGAGAGGGAGAAACAGCATTACTCCAACATTATGACCACAAGAGAGTTGAGTGGTGGTTTCAGTGGGGAGCGGAGGAATGAGGTGCAGGATGAATGATATGAAACCAAAACTTTTTCCATCCGAATCCAAATGGTACGTCCATCACAGTGAAGGGTTACTGGAAAGCTTTTGGTGCTTTTCAACTGTCTTCTGCCTACCCTGCACACCCGTCTGTGCCTCTTATCCATCCATCTTAGTCTACAGAGTGAAATCGTAGACCACAGTGGAGGAAGTGAGCCTTTATCTCCACACAGGAAGTGGAGTATCCTTCTTATCGCCTCATTAAAAGTGTATAAAATGGTAGCTGCTGAGTCACAGCTAGACACCCTGCAGGAAGCAAAGGAAGTCCCGCAGGAACACAGGCTATCCAAAGGGGCACAAGATATTTTCCAGGGAGTGGACTACTTGGCAAAAAGAGTCAATGATATTTTATTGTAGGGTCTATTTTCACATCAGCAAGCATGTGTGTAGGTCTGTATACTTGGCAAATCCTCTACAACCAATGAACATTCATTAAAAATATTAATAATAAGGATTACTTCTAATGTTAACATGTTCTTACTAATGGTATATTTATAATAGATGAAGTACATTCGAAATTATTTATTAACCATGAATATAGGCATTAGTTGTAACTTTAAATGAAGCCTCAGAAAATGGTACACTACTTTGATATCATCCATATCCCAGTGTTTCTTCTTTCTTGTTTTTTAAGCATTCTGTGCTTTTGTCTGGGTTGGACACACCCAATGCAACTTTAATTTGTGTTCTATCCCTCAGAAAAGCTCAGTTCAAGAAAATATGAACCATGTTGTGCCAAAAGCCATATTTTAAACAATGCTGGTCATGCAATACAAACACAATTCTTTGAGGATTGTGTCACTGTGTAAACTTAATACCACAACTGAGCTGGAAGAACTGAGGCACTCGTTTCCTCGGCAAATACAAACACAAACAGCTTGATGGTGGTGTTCTTCCATTTAAATGTGAGCATATGTTGGTGAATGTCCTAGTAGATTATTTCCTCATGCTGAAATTTCCTAATAAGGAAACATAGCAATGGGGATGATTGAGTCATTTTGAGTTTAGAGCTTTACAGGCAGATGACACACACATAAAAAAAGCAAGTCTACACAGGGAAACGAGTCGCAAGTAAAGACATGCAATTTCACAAAAACACCCATACAGAGCAAAGGATGAGGTGGTGAAATATCTACACACACACACACACACACACACACACACACACACACACACACACACACACACACACACACACACACACACACACACACACACACACACACACACACACACACACACACACACACACACACACACACACACACACACACACACACACACACACACACACACACACACACACACACACACACACAGGGTACCCAAGAGAGATCCCAGGAAACAGGAAATGACAGCAGAAGGAAGAGGCTGTTCCATAAAGAGGACAGATACCAGCAGGCCTCTATTGAAGAGAAGAAGGGAAGGAGGGAGGGGAGGAGAGAGGACACAACATCCAGTAGAGAGGCATGAAGAGAGGGCAAAGCAATAGACACAACTGAAGAAACAGCAGAGTGAGCAAATACTCACAATCTCATGTAACATTTACAAGGAAAAACATTTAGTAGCGACACTGTATGCTCCACACCAGCATTTTGGCTCTGTGTGTTAAAACGTCCATTTTAACACACCAGAAAATGCACATCTCAGTCTCAATTATCATCACAGTCTGCCCCTCATCGACTGTCTAACACTATGCACAGTGCGTAACTGCTTATCGTTACAGTAAGCATGAACGCGACACCAGCTCTGTCAGCGGTGGCAAGAACTGATTAAACCAGTCGTATTAACTTGCCAGCCCGTTAACATAATGTTGCGTTTTTTGTATGGTTGCCGCCAGTGACTTAATATATCATTAAAAAAAATTATCTTTCGTGTGGGGCATTTCAAGGGCTTTTGGGGGCCCTCTCGTGGCCACAGGGGCCCTAAGCAGCTGCTTAGTTTGCCTATGCATTGGGCCAGCTCTGGGTGTCGAGTGTCTACGTAATCATTTCCAAACATCTCAGTTTCTGCCCTTCCAGACTAAAATACCAACCCAGAGTTTTCAAACTAAAATGGGGTCAGCAGCATTTCCAAACTTCCACTGTGGAGTAGTGTGGACGCCAGATATATCTGTAGCAGAGTTTTTGCATTTTCAAAGAGTGGATATAGCCTAATACTGTAAAAGAATTACATCTGTAACTCTTACCCTCTCCCACGTTGACTGTGAAGGGACTCTTGCTGATCTGACCACCAGCGAATGTGACATAGATGGTGTGCGGTCCCTCCTGAGTGGGTTTGTAGGTGCAGCGGTGACTACTGTTGCCCTTGTCCTCGATGGTGCATGTCGCTGTGTTCTTCTTGCCAGCAGGGTCCATGATCACCACCTCCACCTCGCCAACACCAGCACCTGAGAGAGATGGTGTGCCAATGATTAGACACAAGAAGAGTAAAAAGTAAATTAGATTGTAAGTCAAAAAATGCTAAAAACACACCCAAAAAGATGATTCCATTTCTAACCTGATGGTAGTTGAGAAACCATACCTGCCTCACATGGTCCCTGTTATTTACCTGCGGTGTAGACGTCAAAGTAGGTGGACTTGTTGGCGATGTTTCCTGCGGGCTCAAGGCCTGGTCCCTGGGCCGTAGCCTTGCTGGAGTCTCCCTGAGCCATGCCAATCTCCACCTCAAAGGGGCTCTTAGAGATGTGCTGCCCTGCAAACAGCACAGTCACCTACAAAGCAGAAAGGAGAGAGTGAAAATTCAGCTCCCACTTAAAAGGTATATTGAAGGGTCTGACTTTAATCTATTACAGTACAGACCGCACATCCCCTAAAGCCTCTGTTTATATACAGTATGTGCTCATTAATGTGCGTCAGTGTCTCTCTGCAAGTAGGCCTACACAACAAAAACAATAGTTGGCGATGGAGTTTCTATCCCACAGTGTGAGCACTTCAAACAATTGAATTACATTGCGGTAATGCTGTTACAGTCACAGCCCTAGTGACCACTGTGATCTGATCTCAGTTCCTCGCTCTACATCCAAATTATCATGTTCCTTTGTGTTTGCGAAGACCTAATGATGTTTATACCCGTTTTGAGTTTATAGATGTTTCTGATAACAATGTTTGTGTTCGGTGCAAGCGGTATAGAGAAAGAGAGGGAGTGGAGTCAGGAGGGATTGAATGAATAAACGAATATGTGTAGCTATGAAGAAAGATTTTATAAATTGAAGTATTATCCTTATGTGGTGATCAGTGTTGATAATGTGTCGGTGGCAACAGACAAATCAATGCATCGACACTGAGAAGCTTTAAAATATGCTTAGTCTATTATGAAACTGTAGCGGGTCAGCGACGTCAGCTGAGTAGTTGCTCCTTGTTTTTTGGCTGAGGACGCATTTACGTTACATTCATGCTTCCCACACCATTTCCATAAGTGGTCTGAGTAATCAGATCTCAGGCCGCATTTGGGTGCATTCAGACCTGAACTTGGCTTTGATCACTCGTTGACGACAATATACCATACAGACCAATCACAGTTGCTGCAGTATGCTGTTGTGATGTTTAGTTATATATCTAGGGTTCACATTAGCCTATAGCGTTAAGTACATAGCTACGCTGGACCTATGGTGACGATACAACATAGATGAATAAATGGGTCTTTAGAGTCATATGACAATCAAGTAAGGTCAGTCTTAAGCATTAAATATAATCTTACCTTGTGCATGCCTGTAACTTTAGGGATGTAGTAGATGGAGTAGGTGCGGTTCTTATCACTGTTTGCTGTCACTTTAGCCTGCAGGATAAACAATAATGCCATAAGTAACAAAAAAGTGAGAGGACAGTTTCTCATGAGAACCAAACACCATGAAGCTACCATGGTCCCACCTCCTCTCTGTGTCCAGCAGGGTCCTCCACGTAAACCAGCACCTCGCCCATTCCTGCACTGATGGTCTCCACGGTGAACACAGCTTTCTTCATCACAACGTTACCAACAGGCTCAACACCTGCAGACGTCAGAGGGGGACGGAGAGTTGGGATATTAAAAATATCCTGTGAATATATCGTGTGTGATCATTGATTGACACAGAAGAGGCTGTGGGTGCCTACTTCATTCATGACTTTTAACATCTATGCCAACTTAAAGTCTGAGAGGCCAGAAGAAGCTACAGTAAATGGATGAGCTGAAATTACTTCTCATGGCCAGCATCCAACCGCTTGAGTTGTACTATCGTGTGTGTGTGTGTGTGTGTGCGTGCGTACCTGGGCCATAGGCACGGGCCTTTTTGGGGTTGAGTTTTGGTCGGAGAGGTGCACCAGGTTTCAGTTTACCCTTGGGGAACTGGGACAGGTAGGTCATGACTGAATGCTCGTCCACATTGGGGTCAACGATCTCTTCGGGGGTTATCACCTACAAGATATGGCAAAAGAGAAATTATTTCCAACCTGAAGGGTAGTTTTTACCTTGTTTGCATATTTGCAAATGAAAAAGAAGTGATGCCACAGATGCACTGTGCTTGAATAGTTGCCATGGAGACATCTACCCACAAAATCTACAGAGATGAGTTGTGATTTAGTGATCGAACCACAATGCAACCTCTACCTCCGCTCAGAAAGTACCTGTGGCAAACTCAGTCGCACGAAGCAGCTGGCACATGCTCGTACAGACAAGCTCATTGTCTGATTTTTACAGCCCACACAAACAGCAGGCACAGGGACAAAGCCAGTTTCATAGCAGAAGCAGAGCTGCAGGCGGAAACAGCGGAGACCACAGACCCAACTGTCAGCACGCTATGCTGTGCCAGCTGCCAGCAATGTGCCAATCATGCCAACATAACACTGTCAAAAATTCACAGGAGCAACGCAACCCACAAACCAGCACTGCAACACGACATTTGGCAAAGTCTGTTTAAATACTCCATTATCAAATGGTTAACCTTTTATTCTGAGCAAATACTACAGGGAATGGAAAGTGTTTTAGTTACAGTTATTTAATTATTTTATTCTCTCTACATGATATCCAAGTTAACCTTTGCCTTCCGATCACTTCTAATCAGTGCGAGCGAGCAGGTGAATAAAACATTCGCTTCCAGTGGCGAGGCAAATCGCAGCGTGGCTTTGCGTGGAGTTGGAAAACTTTGACCTGCGATAATCACAGTGCCCTAGTTTGGGCAAGTGATATTCTGTATTTTTAATTGTCAACAAATTTATTGAAAATGAACAGGATTTAATATATAATATAAAATGTAAAAAATAATGTTAATATATTCAATACCAAATGTGGATTAATCTGCATCTTAAAAATAGTCCCCAACTATTTACTGCCTTTGAATAATAATAAAGGTTGGGGTGTCCAGATCTGGGTTTTTTGGGGTCCCCCTCCTGATCAGAGGTCTTTGAAAGTAGGTATATATGTATATACTAAGTGTTTTGACTCTTTAACCATTAAATAAAGAACATTCATACCAAGTTTTGTACAACTTCCCTCCAGGGTTTCCTGAGACCACACAGTTACACAACAATACAGCCTACTGAATATCTCAAGTTTGCTAACATTAGTTAACATTAGCCATAAGCCTTTGGTTATAGACGTGTAAGTAAGATTTAAGCAGCATTCCCCAGTGTGTTACTCATGACTTTAACTTTATATTTGTACAAAGAATATTATTAACTCTTATTTCTTGCCCCTCTGTAAAGGAATCTGTTTTACCTGTGGGATGCCCAGCCAGTCATCGGCCTGCTGCATGGCCTCACGGGCGTTGTCCACTGGCTTGGTCTGATCCCACTGGTCCCAGTCAGGACACAGACCTGCAGGAAAGAAAAGAGCCAGGTTGGGTTCACTACAGGGAGCAGCAGGACAAAAAACTACCATTTAAGTACAAAGAAAGCATGACAATATAAAGAGATTTAAAATGATGGGAAATTTGTGTTTGAAGCTGAGAAAAAGGAAAAACATAACAAATTACAGTTGAGGCAAATCAAAATCACAGTATGATGATAATCTGTTATATTTCTAATCTTATTTTTGTCAGGCTAGGTAAAAATGCAAGACATTTAGTAAACGTGAACTTCACTACACACAGAAAATGAGAGGTTCTGTGTAATTATGGACTCTGTGTTAGCGCCAAGGCTGCAGCATTGACGACCTTCAGCAGATAAAGGGAGAATTCAAAAACAGGTCTAATCTGCATTTGAAGGTGAATCTGCAGTAATAAGTAGGTGTTAGGCCATGTCTGTGTCCCTGAGGCTCCTCAAGACGTCTGCCCTTCAATTTCTCCACTGCATGTTGTGATAGTCATTGATTATCATACAAACACATCCTGGCAATGTGTCTGTGTCAGCAGTTTTTAGTTTTTTTCACTTATACGAAACTGACTCAAGTGTGTGCGCTGCTATTTTTGGACACCGCAGGGAAATCTCTGGCTGGAGACATGCAACTGCTTTAGTTGAATCCTTATCTGTGGCTCAAGGCTGATGGTGATCCACAGGTATGCCAAACATCCCGACTATGTAAACAGAAACCTCCCGTTTGCCTCACCTTCATCTCTCCTTGCCTCTGTCTCCTCTTCTCCTCTCCTACTTTAACAGGACTGGAAAAGGGGGAGTTCAGTCCTCACCCTCCTGATCAGCTCTTAATCAGCTCTGCCCTCAGCCTTTTCTCCCACACATGAGAACTACCCTCTTATGTTTTCCCTGACCTGACCTCAGATCTGACCTCAGATCTGACCTCAGATCTGCAGCTGTCAATCACTGGTGAGCTAAACATCTTCTCCGCTGAAACACACAAAACATGTCCCCACCATCTTCTGCAAGACAGAACCACAAAGATGTTCTCTAACACACACACACACACACACACACACACACACACACACACACACACACACACACACACACACACACACACACACACACACACACACACACACAAACACACACAAACACACACACACACACACACACACACACACACACACACACACACACACACACACACACACACACACACACACACACACACACACACACACACACACCTGGAGCACAGCTGTCAACCAGGGCACCCAGGGCCCGGCCAGTCTGCCAGTCTCTGTTGAAGTTGGTGATGGGAAGCTCGGGCAGTTTGTTCTGGATCCATCCCAGCAGCCTCTGCTTAGGTGTCTTCTGCTTGCCGCTTTCTGTTTCCTCATCCTCATCCCACATGGGCATGGAGATGGAGTAGTGCAGGATCAACGTCCAGATCAGACCCAGGATGAGCTTTAGGTTCCCATCCACGATGGCTTTAGAGTCTGGAGCCCAGAGGAAAAGAGAGGAGGGTTAGATTTATGTTACCATGCTGACTAAACAGAAATCTGCCATCCAGATCATAGAGGACAGACTGATCCTTGTCCTGTTAAAAAAAAAAAGTACAATTAAATGAGGCTGATTTTTCTTTTACATGCATTGAAAAGGGGAGGTATAGTCAGTTCAAAATGAACACAAAGAAGGTAGATTGGAGAGCACTGCATTAGAAACATTTCAGAGGAAAACATTTAGTAGTACTAAAACGATTCCTGTCCACACGACCATTTTCGCTTTGTATCAGTTTTAATCCACATCCATATTAACACACCTGAAAAAGCATATCACGTAGCCGCTCATTTAAACTGGGCATGTCTATGCCGGTTTAAACAGGAAGGCATGTGCGTCCCGCTGGACAATGGAATTTTTAAAGATTGCTCAAATATTAGCTCTCCTACTCATGTAAGAAGAATTTAACTAACAGCTGTTAGCAAGACAAAAGGATCAGCAATGCTTGTAATAGATTATCCATGGCGGGTTCTACACTGGTAGCAAAGGTTAAGGCCTGTTTTCTTCAGGAAGGGGGTCATGTGATAGGAGCCTGATGAATCAGCGATGGCTACGTTGTGACTAAAAAGATCCAATCAGCAAGAGGTTGTGAGTGTCTACGTCATCGTTTCCAAACGTCTCCATTTCTGCCCATCCAGACTTAAAAAGCTGCCCTGAAATTTTCAAACTAAAACGACTCCAGCAGTGTTTCCAAACTTCGCCATTTTTTCAGCTCAGAAACTCTGGAGTAGTTTGGACGCCAGGCGTATCTGTCGCACAGTTGATGCAAATAAAAAAGTAGTATTATGGATGTAGCCTAAAGACTGATTGAAAACAGCTGTACTGGTGCTGTCTAATCTTAGTGCAGCCTTTGTTAGGAGTCGATGTTGACAATTGAACTTCAGCTTGGATGAACTGCTCCGGTCTTTATTGCTTTAGATTATATCTCAAAGGAAAGGGCTACGTGGCTAATCATAGCTACATGGATGACACTGAATTACCTAACTCTTTCTCCAAATTAATATGGTGGCACTGCTTCACTCTGCCAATGCAACTTAATTTACACAAAGATAAAAAACATTGTTGCTTTGCCTTTAATATCTCTACTTTAATAATACATCCTCTATTAAGGATATGAACCTTTAGAAATGGGACCAACTTTCTTCATCTGAGATGTAATCGGAGGAGGGAGATGAAGGGACTTTTCTGCATGAATCATGATATACTGTTCACATCTGAGCAGAAATTTGAATGGCTCTATTTCAAAATGTTCTACATAGCTTTTATTTTATTACAGCAACCATCCGCCACAAAAAAGTTTTTTATATTCTCACTAATTGTGCTATGGGGAAAGAGTTTGGATAATTAGTTAATTTACATAGGTTTATACGGATTTTAACACACCAGTACTGGAACAGAATGACACAATAGCACATCTAGTTATACGTCTGGTTGGTCTAAATTCCATCTGAGTCATTCGTCAGCGTACAGATAGAGCCACATGCACCACTGCAGAGGAGAAAGTGATGCAACCAGAAGCTAGCCTGGGCATGAGGAAGATAACACACACACACACACACCCCAACATAAAACCCACAGCGTGCACACACATTCTGAAATAGGAGAAGTTGATCAGGAGGGCTGCTTTCTCGACGTCCAGCCTTGAGGAAAGGGTGGAGCAGTGTATGTTTTTGTGTCTCAGAGTGGACGGTGATGAGAACATAGTTAAGGGGGTGTCTGTTGTGTTAGGGCGCCGTTAATAGAGACATGCAAGTAAATCCTACTTCTGACAGCAGCTGTGTCCAGTTGGCAGTTTCTTTGTGATTTCAGACTTTTCAGTGCTCTGACAAGAGCTGCAGAAATAAAACGAGAGAATGAAGCCAAAAAAACAAACGGGAACAATTGAGGCTAGACTGATTCCAGTGCTACTCACATTGGTGTCAACTCAATTTGCTTTGCTGTTGTCGTCTAGACTGGAATAATCATTAGTAGCAAGGCAAGGTCTTGAAGTTTTTTTTTTTCTTCTGTATTTTTGCATAAGAGTACTGGGGCTGCGGTTGGGGGCTGGCGCTACTGAAAAGGCTGAATATTTAACTGCAGCAGTAGGAGGCCCAGAAAGCTCTCTGGCCACGAGCTGCAGCAAGAGTTTGAGGTTGGGGTCAGAAAGTATGGAGGTCTAAACCATAAAAGGGGTGATGAAATATGATGCATGATCAAGACAACAAAGCCAGTCAGGAACACATGCAGCCTTTACCTCACAGCATGGTAATAAAATAGAGAAGTTCTTTGCCTACATTGAGAAGTACATCTGCCAATCCCTCTGAATTCGCGTTGTGCTCACATGCTGCCCACCCTGCTATACATGATATATCAGCTGCTCCCAGTGGAAAAATACACTCTGCATAGTGATAAAATAAAGCGGGGTCAGGTCTGTTTGGATAACCCATCACCATGGGAACTTTGAGAGAGCTGGGTCATCAGAATAGCGACAGAGTGGCAACTCAGTCTGCTCAGGAATGACATGGAAATGGAAAGCAAGAAGCAGAAGATCTGATTGTGAAGGAGAAATGGAAAGAAGAAGAGAGGAGGGGAGAGGAACCAGAGAGAAATGTTGCCTGAAAACACAGATAAAAATGAGTGACAGCTATAAATTTATATTTGTACTATTAGGGGGAGGGACTGGTGTGAATCACAGGTTGGTACTTGCAGCAGGAATGCAAGATCAGGAAAAGTAGGGGTGTGTCACATAGTGAAGCCAGGAGAGCAGGACAGGACCACAACAATACCACGCGTACAGAAAAGGCCACAGTATCAAACTAATGATTACTTTATATATTGATTTTTATCTCTATTTCTATATCACTTATTTTCAAGGTTGAAACAGGACCCCGCCTCCGCCTGTACAATCTATTGTAACTAGAGTTTGATGAGCAGTCAGTGCCCACTGACCACAGCTCGCCAGTGTGAAGCATCAATTCAGGTTTCAGGCCTGTCATCCTCATCCCGGGTGTTGCTAGGACACATTGGCACACACTGTCTGATAATGCGTGGTTACGCGTTGTTCTCTGATTCATGCCTCTCGCACACAAAAGCCACTAAACATGCAAGGAATCTGCAAGCATTCCCGGCAGGCCACAGCGCATTAGCCTGACGGAGAGCCCCATATACGGACACAGACTGCCGCAGACTGCCCCTTTGCTGACTCACAACTGCCCCCCACCACCCATCTAGTGTGTGTGTTTGTGCGTGCTTGTGAGAGAGAGAGACAGCAAATAGAGAGTGTGTGCGTGTCTGTTGATGCTCCTTTTGCCCCCAAAACTCCCATGACTCATCTCTTCGGCTTGCTGGTGCAGCCCCCTCCAACCCTCCTCCCACCCCAGGCAGTGACACTGCTATGACATCATCGCAACCCCTGACCCACGGCCTGACCCGGTCCCTCTCGAGGAGGGAGAGGGGGTGGGATAAGAGAAGAGCGACAACGGGAGGGGGAATGGTCCTGTTCAGTATTAAGGTTGTAATGCAACATCTGGAGCAGTTTAGTTGCAGGATCTTGTCAGGCTCAGGACAAACCCACACAGCAGGTCTAGATAGAGCTCTCTCTCTTACCTGATAGTCGCTCATAGTGTCTTTATATTTAAGCAACGCCTAGACTTCCTCGTCGACCATACGTTTTCTTCAGGTCCATGATCAGAACTGTAACTCTCGGTTTGCAGCTTTAGGTTTATAAAAATGAGGATGTTCAAATTGTGCATTAAAACTAAAGCATAATGTCAGTTTATCAGGTTGTCATACTTCTACACATCTGTAGTCGTCCTGGAAACACTGAGTTTGCTTCTTGTCTTGCAATAATTAAGTTGGCAATCACCTGGCAAACTCCTCAGACAATACAACACACACACACAGAGAGAGAGAGAGAGCGAGAGAGAGAGAGAGAGAGAGCGAGAGAGAGCGAGAGAGAGAGAGAACAATTCATGTCTGGAAAAGTGGGCAGAGAAAACCTAGTCAGACAGAACACAGTGAGGAAATGTTACACATTCCACTCTGCCCTTATCTCTCAAACACACGCACACTCACTTACACATGTTTAATATAGCAGCCTGTACAGTGTCCGCCTTACTATAATGTTCCTACTACACAAAGTGGCCCTATAGGACATGAAACATGGGTAAAATATGAATCAAACTGATCAAAGCAGTTGCTTTACAACTGTGACACGAATTCAGTTTGTATCTTCAAACATCCAAAATCTGAAAATCTTTGACCTGGAGCTCTTTTCCTTTTCTTTCCCTCCCTCCCTCTTCTAACTCCATGCAACAAACCACACTGGAGCTACTACACTTCCTCCTCTTCCTTTCTACTCCTTCCAGTCATCCTCCCTCCCTCCCTCTGCTGGAAAAAAAGTTCCTCCTGGTTTTTTAGCCTTAAAAGGGCAGAAGCAAACTGGATCTTGGCCGCCCTCCCATTCTCTGGGCTCTGGTTACAGGCAGAGGGAGGAGGGAGGACAGGACAGCAGAGGGGGTGGAGGAACACGAAAGAGAGGAGAAAAAGGCAGGGAAAACTGCTGTGTGGGACATTTTTAAAGCCTGCACTGACATGAGCCCCCGACTAGGATGGGCTGAGATATGTTCATTTGAGTGACGAGACCAGAGAGGCTGAGAGAAAGTGAAGTTTGAGGGGGACAGACGTAGAAAGACAAAAATGAAAAACATGAGGGGAGTGGCGAGTGGGGGCAGGCTAAGACAGAGGCTGAGGAGGTGAGAGGAGGACACGGGCACCACATAAAATGATGAACGAGGAGGTTTAATAAATACCATACGGCTTTAATCAACTGTTTGTTTCCTGGAAACATCTGAGAGCTACGATCGACCTTAAGAGCAGAGACTCGGTTTCCAAGTAATTGATAGTTCTTGGTCTGGCAAAAACGATTCAGGTCTGGAAAAGTAGATCCCCTCGAGACGTTTTTCTGGCAGGAGAGCCCCAGTCTACTTGTTGGTAAAAATCTGGTAACATTATGACAAAAGCCATCTTCCAGTGCACTTTTCTTGGTTTGATACTAAACACATTTTATGTTAAAAAGACATTACGGGATAGTGCCACTGACGTTTATGTGCCACTTATTTCAATAAAAAATGTTACGGTTCAGTGTGTAGAATTTAGTGAAATATAGTCCTGAATACCCCTCACCTCATCCTCCCCTTCCAAACATGAAAGAGAGCCTGTGGTAGCCTTCAGTTGTCATAAAAACTCAAAAGGTGTTTAGTTTGTCCAGACTGGAAAAACATGGCAGTATTTCAATATTTAGTATTTTAATATAAAGGGTTCATTCTAGGTTAAAGAAAACAACAATTCGTACAATTTAGATTAAACACACTAGTTAAAACAGCAATAAGATTATTCTATATTCAATTGCCAATAGATCCCTTTCACCTAAATCTTACACAATGAACCTTTAACAAGTGCAGATTGTTGTGAGCACATTAAGGAATATTTTGCTTTATGGCTGCGTCTTCAGTCTCAACATGAGGCATGGGGTGCAGGGGCAAGTTTCCAACTCTGCTGTAATGCAACAACCTGAATACCATGGTGCTGAATGCAAATGTGCACTCTGCTAATCCTCAGTATCCATTTGACCAGTCCCCTTTCGCCTGCCGAACAGGAAGCTATGCTAACGATAATGAGCAGGCAGGAAGTAATCCGTTCTGACCCAACATAGTGTCTAAAGTCTCCCATTTTCTCACTCTCTGCCCAACATTCCTCTCCGCCCTATGCCACCACAGTCACTCTCACGTCCATTCTGTTCCTGAAAAAGAAAGATTACATTTGATGCTGTATGACATCCCCAACACAAGCAGCCTCTCTGTAAACAAGCTGCTGTATTTAGATGTCTCAGCGGGTCCATATAGTGCGCTCTCGCCTGACGATGCAGTTACTGGAGCCCAGGGAACTGCCTTACCATTATTGCTGTGCAGTAATTACTTATAATAAAATAGTAATTTGTTTAAACCTGCAATAACTCGTGTTTTGGCCATTCTAAACATTTAACTGTGTCTGCTGTTTGCTGCAGAGAGGATTACGTACAATGCGTTTTAAAGGGGGTCTTTAGCTGAAAACCGATGCTTGATGCTTCTGGAAATAACACTGATATGGTAAAAGTAAGGAGGGTGAACTGAAGGAGTAAAGTCGTGGGCTGTGAAACCAAAAGAGATCCATACTACTACGTTTTTAACTAAAACAATTTCTAGCCACATGAGTGTTTTGGCTCCGAATCTGTTTTAATTCCAACATGAAATCTTTCATTTGGGCTAGAAATTTGTAGAAAGATAACATAAGATTAAGAAATTACAGATTTATCCTAACTTTGACAGTCACATATTTCTATCAAGCTTTTTTCTTGTTTCTGAACCACATAGGTTTGGACCAATCATCGTCCTATGAGGGAGGAACTATTGACTGATACAGGCGTGTCTTAGGTGTGAGGACAGGGAGAACAACAACAACAAGTCTCCTGAAATGGTTAGCGTAGATGCTGCTGTAGCATCAGTTACATCAGAACTGGAGAGTATTGCTTCTTGAAAGAAAGAAGAATAAAGCATGACATTGAAGAGTTTTCTGAATGGTAGAGATATTCTCACTCTGACGTGTGACTAGGGGTGGGCGAAATGGCCTACAACAAATATCGCAATATTTTTAGGCTATATAGCGATACACAGCTAGATTTTTTGTAGTCACTGTACAAATGTTAAATTCATAAAAGGCCACCATTGGCTAAGCTAGCAGACGTTAGCATTTCCGACTAACGCTGGAGTGAACGCCGCTCACGTTCATCATTCGTAAACAGATTTGTTCGGTTCAGTGTTCAAAAAGAATATGGACAAACTGTCAATAACCGTCCCTGACCATCTTCAACTTGCTGGGTTGAAGATGGTTCTGTGTAACACACCATCTGCTGTATCAGGTCAGATATATTGTATCAATGTTGGTTGGAACTAGACAGTGAGGTAACAGAAAGCCTGAAGTTTGTTTAGGCAAGTGTGCTCAAGGTAATTTAGAAACAGTGTCACCATTAGAGTTTTGTGCTGAATAAGCCGAGCAGTGACGAGAGGAAGGAGGAGGGATTTGACTATGGAATCTGATAATTGAAGTAGATCAGTGAGTTACAATGTGCCTCTTCTAAACTTTTCATACAGAAACATGAGCAATAGAAAATAATTTTCCATGTGAAGATGGCACTATTCAGAGAGACACACACTTGTATGTCACACATGTTCTGTCCAGTTATCCAAGGTAAGTCAATGCACGTCGACAAAGACAGTGAATATTCTACGCCCACATAGACACAACTTAAAGCTAAACTAGGTAACTTATTACAGAACAAACAACACATTTGTTTATCATATGAATATAAACAAAACACACTTACTTGAATTTACTAGCCATGCCTGATGCAAGTAGCTTAAGCAAAGCTACAGAGCCCCAAAATATGAATTTCCTGTCACGTAAGAAGAAACACTCTCACATTCTAGAATTTATAACCACACACATCCTTGTACTAATAATCTTTACCATTACAACTAAATCCTAATTTTAACCCTAAACTCAAATCTAAACCCTCAATCAACCCTTTTGAAAAGTGAGGACCAACCAAAATGCCCTCACTTTCCCAAAATGTCCTCAATCCTAAAAGGTCTTTACTCATCGTGGTCCTCACAGAGATATCTGCACACACACATGCAGCATGGAGGAGCTAGGGCTTCCAATTAGTAGATAACCCGCTCCACTTCTTGAGCTACAGCTGCCGTCCCAATTGACTATTTATCAAAATAGCTAGCGGTACATTTTCTGTGACTAATCAGCTGTTCATTGCAGCTCTAATAGCCACTATTGGCCAGTGTACAGCCAGAGCCAGGCTTTGTTTTATGGCTTAGAAATTCTCTTTTTTATTGTTACTGCAAACTACATTATTTCTCCTCTAAAACATTTTATAGAAAGTGCTAGTTTTTCCAACAGAATAAGAAAATTTCTGCAGAACAGGCTATCTCCTCTATTAGTATCAGTAATATAGAACACATTTTATTATTGTGTAACAACGAGGAGGCTGGTTGTTACTACACAGGTGTCTGTCTCAACCTGTATGTCTCTGATTCCAGGCAAAGACAGGGGAGCAGCAAGGTACATATTTACGCCACAATTCTGTTCGTTTCCCAGCCTGCCCGTGTGGATGACGGGGCAAGTGTGGCATGGTCGCCGCCACCTTACTGTTACTGTTTCGACACAGTGCTCAGTCAAGTAAACATAAAGAAGTGTTTTGAAGGGTTTGAAAATATGTGTGGGATGTAGCAGTCAAGGAGTGAACGCCTGCACAAAGAGCACCACAACTAATTAATAAGATGGTCACTAAGTCTTGACGTGCTTTGTGAGTGTTTAAATACACACAGATGCACACACACGTAAGCACAGCTATCCTTATTTACTTTGTATTGACTTCTATTCATTGTGGTCAGCCTAATAAAAACCATATCCCTAACCTTAACCATGACTAGTTCACATCTTACCACTTCACTCAACCAGGAACTCAGAAATGATGTTTTGCCTCATAAGAACCAAGCTTTGGTCTCCTTGAGGTCTACTGGTCCTGACAAGGTCAGTGTTTATAATGGAAAGGTCCTAAAGAGGTAACAAAAATGAACACACACACACACACACACACACACACACACACACACACACACACACACACACACACACACACACACACACACACACACACACACACACACACACACACACACACACACACACACACACACACACACACACACACACACACACACACACACACACACACACACACGATGATGCCAGGTGAAATCATTGAGCTTGATCAAACATGGGTGTGATGAACACCGGATATATGCACGTAAGCAATCTCTCCACATGCACATCAGCAAAGGCCTCACAGAACTCTATGCTAAAAGATAATTGATAAAAAGATGTCAAATTTACCTACAATCAAAGAAAATCACTAAATGTGCAGACCCATGCAAACCACATGGTGCGTTTTAGCATTTAGTGACGGTCTACCAGGGAGCCTGGGCCTGTTAATAAGGGCTACAGTCTTTGTCTCTCCCAAGGCTCACTCCACTCCCTGCTAGATGGCAGCCTCGTCACTCCTGACTGAATACATAAAGGTTCTCCTCTGGATTCATCAGTAGTCATGTGACTGGTGCCAGGTCATGTGGGGTTGGTCAGACGTGCAGAAAATGAGATCCCCTTCTGGGTTGAACCGTCATTAGAGCAAACACTAAACTGCAGCCGGTGAAGGTCAGAGCAGAGTGTCACTGCTGAGATTCGGTATGTTAGTTGTTATTATTCCAACTAACAACCTTCATCTCAGAGACATTAATGACATGTGTCAGGGCGCCAAGATTTAAGCTGGTGGAGCAGACCACAGGTAATGATGCACAGAATTTTTTTTTCTATATTTTTTATTTAAATTGCATTACTGTCGCAGGATTATGACGTACAACAACAATGTTGGCCTGTGGAAAAACCCAGAATAAATTTCAAATGTTTAATATAAACTAAGTAATAATACTTTTATGTGAAAAAGCAGGTTGACTGATGAAAATGTAGAAATAAACTTGTCTGTGGCAGTTTTTGTTGTAATGTGTTGCTCTTCTTACATACTTTACCTCCAAAACTCACAGATTTATCTTGTGCCTCATAAAAAAACTAAAACTAACAAACACTACAACAGACTATTTTAAAATTGCTCTGTGAAAATACTGGCAAATCTAAATCCGTCAGTATTTATCCTCATGATATTTTTTATAGGAATAAGGAGTAGAATCACCAGAGAGAGACGACTGAGATGTGCTGCTCTCTCTCCTCTCCACTGTTTTTCTTCCTGTCAATGCCACAAGAGCAATGCATGATGGTTTATATACAGTAGCTGAGTAATGTCCAGGAGGTCATTGAGCCTGGCTCATAAAACTGCACAAGTTTTAGGTAAGTTTAAAAGCTTCTACTGAGAGGATTTTTTTACCTTTGACCAGAGACAAGTTAACGGTTTCCCCTTGTTTCCTGTGTTTAAGCTAAGTTAACAATCTGCTCCACAAATACGAGTGGCACGGATTTGCTCATCAAATTTTTAGCAAGAAAACAAATAACCTTTTTTTCCCCAAAATACTTAGCTTTTAACTTTACTTGAAGTTATCTATTAAGCACAAATTCCAAACATTAACTTCTTCAAGCCTCTTAATTGGCTTTAATTTCTTCTATAATTGTAAACTGAAATAACTGGGGTTGGGGGTTGATTGGGGCAAGGCTTTTGAAGATATCACCTCAGGCTCAGAAAGTTTTACACTGCCTACTTTAGTATAAATTACATTATTTATTAATGATTTGCATTTGGAGCCCTTGTCCTTTTCAAACCCTCCACCACCATGGTTGCTTCTTGGGTGGAACAGATTTCTAGTTTGTCTTGAGTAACTCACGATGACAGTGTTACAGTAACTACTGTTGCATATCAATATCTGATATGAGTAAAAGGAGAAATGAAAGAGGTTTATAGACATTAAGATAAAACACAACCCCACCCAGAAAAGTCATCAATAATACTTTTTTTGTTTGAAGTTAAAGTAAAGAAGAACAGAAAAACAGAAATCTTTAAAGCACAGAAAGAAGGCAGGAGTGTGTACATCATGCTATGATGCCAGTTTGGTAACTTGTGGTGAGTGTTGCTGGCTGGGTGTGTCCACTTTCTGAAATGAGAGGAGGAAGTAAAAGAGGAGAGCGGACTCCTCTGTCATCTGCAGATTAAATGACTCAGAAGGAGCAGCTCGGATGAGGGTGAGTCAGCTGGACGCACAGACAGACAAGCAGACAGACAGGCAAACAGACAGACAGACAGACAGACAGACAGACAGACAGGCAGGCAGACAGACAGGCAGGCAAACAGACAGACAGACAAGCAGACAGACAGGCAAACAGACAGACAGACAGACAGACAGACAGGCAGACAGACAGACAGGCAGACAGGCAGGCAAACAGACAGACAGACAGAGATGAGTAGGGAGGCTCATGGTTCCTGGTACTGCATCCTGAATAATACCAGCAGTGCATTTTAAACCCATCAACCAGCTGTCATCAAGATAAGAAAAATGCAGCGAACAGGAATCTCCCTCCTAATATGGAAAATAAAATGTTCCTGAGGTGCACCACATTACAAACTATGTCTTACAGCTTTGTACCTTATATCACCAACCACAACACCGTCTGATGTGATCTGTTCACAGCAGCTCCACCTTCTTCTACCTCTCTGCTGAGATGGAGTTTCATTATGTCTGACCTGGTGTTCAAACGGAGCCGGCGCCTCACCTGTCGGCTGCAGTAAGGAGAGGTAACGTTTGTGTGTGTGTGCGCGTGCGTGTATGAGTGTGTGTGTGTGGAAACCGTGAAGTGAGCAATACATCCCCCAGTGGGATGATAGGAGCTTACTCACATCTGATTCACAGTCACAAACACTGTTAACTAAGCTTTTGTCTAAGGGAGAAAAGAGTTGTTGTCTCTCTTCACTCCAGGTGTGTGAGGGGAGTCATTCTCAAATAAAGATTGACTTAAAAGTTATATTAAGTTAATCAAGGAGCCTTGACTGTCTTTCTGAGCCACGTATCTCGCAAAAAACACACCCGAAGGCTGTACTTTCCTCGTATTGTACTGCAGCTAAGTGACTTTCATTCACCTTCATTCAGATGCACAACTGCAAAATCATCAGTGTTGTGAGCAGGCAAGCAGCTGCATGTAGGCAAAGCCCATTAAAGCCACTTTTATGTCACAGAGCGTGAGCCAAGTCCTGTCTAATGCTGTGTAGACCCAGCCCACTGCACGACATGAGCACAGACAATAGCCCAGTGTCTCTGTGTGTGTCTGTGTTGGTCTGTGTGTGTCTGTTCGTGTCTATGTGTGTGTTTGTGTGTGTGTGCAGGATCAGCTCTCCTGTCCTACTAGGCCTGAAGCACATCCCGGCCCACACAGTTTGGCTCGGACCGGCCCAGCCCAGCCCAGCTCAGGCGGCAGGGGAACAGAGAAAGCCTGGGGCCCCTCTGCACAGTCAGACCCCCTCCTCCCAAAACAACCCGCCTCAAATCTGGACAGCCAGAGACAAAAGCTCAGCGGCCCTGGACACCGGGGGAAACGCCTGCTCACACAGTAATCTTACCAACACTGGAAACTTTACTATAGACTTCTCTTGCACTTCTTCACAGTAATTAACTGTGGAGTGTTTTTTCAACACTTTTTCTTCACAGGGCGACCGATTTCTTTCTTCTCACTGGGCAGTGGACATGCTCAACTTTCTTGTGTCGCACACCCTGCAGGTCCGCACACATGCACGGTTCTTTAAAGTAGACACTGCGGTCCAGTACAGCTGCTGCGTTCATTTCTCCATGAAAATGAACCATGAGTCAACACAGCCCAGGAGAGAAGCAGAGGACAGGCCACCTGAGTGGAGGTGGAGAAGCATATAGACTATAGGCATCCATTCATTACAACCCAGCAGTGTGTCTGACCCACCTATGGACACCAGCTTGATGTTCTCCTTGTCCAGGAACTCCAGAGCCACCGACACGTTCTCCAGCTGCATCTGGCGGAAGGTGGGCCTCTGGTTGTACTTTCTGAACATCTTCTTCTGGGACAGCACCTCCAGGAGCCCGATGAGCCGCAGCCCGTCGCTCAGGTCCGTCTGCAGGTTGCCGAGGCGCTTGTTGACGCATTTCAGATGCTCGTTGCACCAGCGGGTGAAGGTGTTCTGCTGGATCTTCTTCCACGGCGCATCCTCGGCCAGGTCCTTCTCCGTCGCGGGCATTTCTGCGTCCTTGTCCGTGGAGACAGCGTTGGGAGCGGGCGCAGCGCTCTGGTGGAGCCGGGGGTGGGAACCACTCATTTTTATCGTCTCGGCTGTCTCTCGGTTCGCTGCCTTTTTTTTCTGGGTGGAGTCTGCTCAACTTTGTGTGGCCGCTCCCTCTCTCTCTCTCTCCCTCTCTCTCTAGCTTGAGTCTGCGAGAAAAGAGAAAGAAAAGAGTTAACTTGAGAGGTTATATATATAAATATATGTAAAGCATGCTGTAAGCATTACAGCAACAAAACGAACGTTGTGCTTTTACTTCGAAGAAAACTTGCTAAAGAGGAAGTGATTCCATGAATGTTGCTGCCATGACACAAATCAGCTTCAGGCTCATTGAAAACAGACCTATTCAATTATTCTCTGACCTTGATTGTCACAGTGTGTTATAGGAAATCTCTATTTGTCTGGCAGACACAAACAAGGTCAGTAGCATTGTGAAAATATTTGATCAGCATTAGTTTTTCATTCCCAGTCCTGATTTATCCCTGATCACCTGGTGATGCTATCTCCTTCATTCCATCATGGGTCACAGTTAATGCTGAAGCCACTGGAGAAACAAAGTGATACAGATGACACGTGTGTGCACACACACATATATGACGAGTCTGACCTGAGCTCTCTGTGTGCTAACACCCCATTTCAAGAACAGTGTGACAGAGATAAAAGGGTCATGTTCAGGGTCCCTGTGAGCAAATTATGCTGATGCTCATGGGTCCCTGCAGGCATCAGTGTAATACAGTAAATATGTGAGCTGTCCACTGGGACATGCATGTCAGTGACTCCTCACAGTGTCAGAGTTATGTTTGTTTGTGTCTGCTGATCTGCCTCTTGCAGCATCGTTCAAGTTCTCTTTCCTGTCAATTTACATGCAGCCAATGTGACATTGGGTGCATATATTTTCACTGTTTGCAGGCTAAATTTCTGCTCTCGACTGGGTGAACGTGTGTGTTTGTGTGATGTCACTGTGCTGTGTGTGCACTGCAGCCTTATCTTTAAAGGGGTTACAGACAGCGAGTGTCTAGACACCAGCCGTATCCACCTCCTCTGTTTGTCTGCGCTGTACTGACCAAACAGCCAGATGAGATCACACACCAAATATGCACTATATGATGCATTAATGACAGCCTGAGTGTTTTATAGCAGCAGGCAGTTTCAGAAAAAGGAAACAATGGCACTGGTGGGCCGATTCATTAGGAAAAATGCTTTATTTTCACTTTAAGCATTTAAAGAGAAGCTTTCTCATGTGTACATCTCTCCCCAGGTTAGACACAGAGAATGAGAGACACAGCAAGGAGATAAGGAGGGGCTGAGGCAGCAAATATTATAATCCAGAAGTCCTGAAAATGTTCTCACTGTCATTTTCTGATAGAGGACTTAACCGGTTACAAAACAGAGATCACAACTAGAAAGATGACAATATGACCAAATTATGATTATGCCTCACAGCTAGAAGGTTCCAGGTTGGAATCCTGGTTCAACCAGGATATTTCTGTGTGGAGTTTGCATGTATGTCTGTATGTTAACCCCTGTGATACCCGGACCTGTCCAGGTCCAACCTCACCCCTCGCCTAATGTCAGCTGGGATCAGCTCCGGCTTCTCCTGCGACCCTCAAAAAGGACAAGTATAGACAATGGATGGGTGGATATGATTATGTTGCCACACTATTTTTCAATGGAAGCAGTAGTTTTCATTTTCGTGCAGCTGCTGTAGTGGTTGGAGATTTATCTCAGAATATGAAAAGTGAATGCCAGGAACACACGTCATAAAAAGAAATGCAGCATGATAGAATACTGAAAACTGAGTTATAGAAGCTAATGAACCGGAGGCTGGCTGAGACATGATGTTATAAATTTGGCTTTTTATTGAGTTGCATTATGGGATTTGTAGGATCCTGCATTTTTCAAGCTTGACTCATACTAGGAATGAAAAATCTGGACATCTTGACCTCTGCTGCTTCAATTTGAACATTCTTTGTGTTTAATCTGTCTGAAAGTGCCACAGTGAATCAATCAAATTCAATAAAATTGTATTCACAAATTACAATTTGTCTCATAGGGCAACATCTTCTGTCCTTAACCCGCAACAAGAGTAAGGAATAACTACTGAAAAACTCTATTAACAGGAAAAACGTAGAAACCTCAGAGAGCCACATGTGAGGGATCCCTCTCCCAGGATGGACAGAAGTGCAATAGATGATGTGTGTAGCTGAACACATCAACAAAATGAGAGGAAACAGTTTTTAACATAATGAAAAGATAAAATGTCTGATAGAATTGAAGGGAGCATTAATGCCAATTGAAATGGAGGAGTTATTACCAGTAATGGTAGAATATGTGAGCAGGCATATTGTTATTGTATATCAAGCAATCACTGGATAAAATTCACAAATCACAACAACACACATACACAAGTTGACATCTTCGGATGGATTTTATGTCTGTCTGTAACAGAGCAGCAGGGGCTGTAAACACAGAGGGAGAGATGTGACTCTGCAGCTTTTGACTAAATAAGGAGCTCAGTGCCAGGAGCCACAGTGTGGCCAGCGGCCATCAAGAATGCTTTGCCTCAGTGTGTGTGTATGTGATTGTGTGTGTGTGTGTGTGTGTGTGTGTGTGTGTGTGTGTGTGTGTGTGTGTGTGTGTGTGTGTGTGTGTGTGTGTGTGTGTGTGTGTGTCTGGTCAAGGGAGAATCTGAAGAATGCCCCTCACCCTGGAACTCCCAGCCTTAATAATGGCCCAATAAAAGACACACACACACACACATATAAAGTATATATCTGGCACTGTATGCTTTTACGTACACTGTGCCATTTAAAACAATAGAACAATAGATTTAGAAAGTTCCATCTAGGTGTGTAATTTGCTCCATTTTACAACTTTCATTACATATAAACTTGTCACAAACATTTACAGGCTTTGGCCACAATAAAAGTATAAAACTTAAGAAGACCCTGGCTAGAGATTATGCAGAGCAGGAGAGCAGAGCAGATTTAAAAACAGCAGCAGAATTCATTGAGGGAAATTGAGGCATTTAAGACAGACAGCTTTAAGCTTCAAACTGATGGACACACTGAAAGAGAAATGTTTTCAGGCCCCCTCCTCCACCTAAAGCTCATGCTCAACTTCAAAAAGCAGAATGTTGCCTGGACTGAGTGAGAGCTGGTGAAACATTCACTGAGTGGAGGCCTATTGTTTCACTGGAATTCGCCAAATAAACAGGAGACAAAACACAGGGCGGGGAGAGACAGACCAAGACACATTTACATGTCTCACAGTCTGAAGACTTAGCAACCTCTCTGATTTGTCATGTGCCTCCCTCTAGTGTATATTCATGGCACTACAGTTTTCAGCTTCTCCTGCTTCACGTCCCCCCTAGCCTGTCCTTTTCTAAATTTGTCCACTTCTTCCTTATTTCTCCTTCAGTCTTCTTTCCTGTCTCTGTAATCTGGACTCACTCCTGACATCTTCACAACTCTTACTTAATAATTAAGTTCACATGTTGTGTTTTATTTATAAATCCTCTCTGACATGTTTTCACATATCTTCATCAAACGTCAGTTGATGTGTAGATGTTTGCATTTATTTGAGGTAAAGGGAGTTTGACACTGACTTGTCAGGATATTTCATTTCATAGTGGGGACATCCTATAAACTTGTGGCTAAGATTAACAATTATACATAAACTAAGTATTGTGTTGATATATACTGTATGTACTGTATACAGTATATTTATACATTTTACATGCAAAATACATCAGGAGCTTATCAAATATGATACAGTGGTGCACTATCAAACAAAGCAGTAATGTACTCAGTTCCTAAACCTGGCCGCATCAACAACATTAAGTAATGATATATACTAAAACAATACATTACATACATTTTTTTGAACCTTTAGTGCATTTGGCTCCAAATAGCATTTTTAATGAAGGACCCTTACTATTTAGACAATGGGGTTTCAACCAGGATTTGAATATTTCTCCCATTACTAATAAAAAATACATTAGTAAGATACATAAATGATACTTAAACCAACAAAAGTTGGTTTAATTGGGTTTAAAAGTGGAGCTCTCCAAAATCCTCAAGGTCCCGACTGCAAACACCAAATCCAGTGGTGAGCTGTGTAATAAAGCTTAATCCTGTTATAACTGTAATTTTACATTTTGCTGACACATTGAACCAAAGCTGACAATGAGTGCAACAGTAGCATAAGCTGTCAATATCCTGGATCAACAGAATCACATGGCACCCGAAGAGGGGGAGCTTCATGACGCTGCATTATGACAAATCAGATCAACTAAATATGAATATTAATAAATGAATATGAACATTAAAAGGGCTAACAGCCTGTGGTGCATATAAAATAATATATTAGACACGATTAGATAAATTTAGGTGATTGTTGAGATCAATGTGAGCTTCACAGCGTCTCCTGCCAATGATGCATCTATCATGACAGCATCATGGTTTCTCACCATCACTCACCACACCCAGTCAGCTGCAAGTCGTGCACAGCAGAACTCAGCAAAGGAAGTTAGGTTGATGTACACTGCAGCCAGGCAACACCAAAACCACATGACACACACACACACAACAGAGTCGTGTGGAGAGAGCAGAAGTCAGACACACTGATTACAGCACAGTGAAGGCTTTCTCCTTAGTGTGTGTGTGTGTGTGCGTGCGTGCGTGCGTGCGTGCGTGCGTGCGTGCGTGCGTGCGTGCGTGCGTGCGTGCGTGCGTGCGTGTGTGTGTGTGTGTGTGGCACTTAGTGAGTGAAAGTAGGCCAAGACGTGTCAAATAAGGACAGGTTTGGTCTACATTTTTTTCTCTCTATATGCCAGCATAGCCTCCTTTTCTTTTTCTCCTCATCACCTCTTCATTATAAAGGTGATGTGAAAACATGAAGCTACAACAAGCCCAAATCTAAATCTCTCCCGAGTTTTTGGCCAAACCTACAGAGTCATTTGTAAGAGTCACTTGCAGTAACCAGCAGAACTCCTTTAATCTGAAAAAACACTTTTCTCAGCAGTGCTTTCAATGAGCAATGTTCAGGAATGTTATGATGTCAGTGTGAAATTATTGATGTAGAAAATCAAAGAGGCACATTCCAGCCTTTCAGTCTCATCACCAAAGTTGTTTAAAAGAAAGGAGAAACATAGTTTGACTTGGGCCAACTTATTGCAACCAGGTTTAGGACTGTGTTAAAAACTTGCACACCACTTAGACAACAGCGGTCCCATCTCAGATTAAACATACTCAAACTGGATTTAACACAATTCTTGAAACTGCTCTTAACTCTCAAGCTCACAAATTCAGTTTTTTTTTTGGGGGGGGGGGGTTCATCTCCTGATGATGTATCAATCAAAAAAGATTACCTCTACCCAGCCCACCTATATATTGTACCAAAAGGGTTTAAAAACACAAATATGCAGATTTTTAAGGACCTTTCATTAGGTGAAACATATGGATTAACAAGCTCCATGGTGTACACAAAATACACCTGTCCATCATTGTCTGAGCGTTTTACAACAACAACAACAAAAGTAATATATCTATTATTTATATACAGTATGTTCTGCTTCATCCATCTTACATAAAAACATAAGAATATGTGTGTGTGCGCGCGTATGTGTGGGCAAGATATCATGTTATGGGTACCTAAATCACAGTCATATGCAATAATAATATGGGGACGGGTCTTCCTTATGTAAATCGTTACACTTTAAGGTGGAGACATGTTTTAAGGGTAGGATAAGGTTGAGGTTAGGTTTAGGTTTAGGTTAGGTTCAGGTTTAGCCAAGGATGGTGCTGTGAATCAAACTCCCCCACAGCTATTTTTGAGCATAGGGAGCCTGTGACCCAAGAATTTCATTGCCAGCGACTGCTGTTGTGCACATGATAAATAAAGTCTTGAATCTTGAATCAGTCAAGAGAGACAGGACTACACATGTCATTCATATTGCGCATATCTTTTTTCTAGTGTTTATAATATCTTTATACTGTTCCCTTTATTTAATTTTATATTTATGTTTTTATATCAATGCTTATGCAATAACACATTACAGCAAATACCTTGTATGTGTAAACCTGCTTGGCAATAACCTCTCTCTCTGCTTCCCTTTCAAATTAAGCCCCTGTGATAAATATAATGAGTGAGGAGCAGAGGAGGTGAACTATGTGCAGACGTGAGGACCAGGTGGACCTCCTGCTCTTGTGAGACCCGCTCTCGGCGGCGGGGGGCGCAAGTGGCCACCACTGCCCCCCAGAGTGAAGATCTGCAGTCAGTGTCCGTGTATTACCTTATTTGGTGTGGAGACCCTAAATGTAAAGGAGATGCTGCTGCTGCTGCTGTGATGCTCATAAACAACGTGTAGGAACAAGGTGATGCGCTCCAGGTGACGGAGTCAAACAGTCACACTACAAGAAAAGACGCAACAGTGTAAAGCAGGGTGGAGAAGTTAGTGGTGCTTCAACCCGGCGAGACCCTCCGGTACCTCATCTCTGTCAGTGCGCTCCCTGCGCTCCAAGCACACTCCAAACGCACGGCCAGACAGTCAACCTCACAGCACACTCTGTCAATCTTTAGAAAGGTGAAAGACAAGTGTCCCAGAAACAAGCATCATCCGTGTCCCTCACGGCGGGACAGACTCTTACCTGTGTTGCAGACTGTGATCCTGGACTCTCCGCCGTCTCTCTGCTCAGTGCGCACAGCAGCTCTCACGGGTTGTGTGTGTGTGCGTGTGTGTGTGTGCTGCACCGAGGTCCCGGACCTCCCTCCCCACAAACAGTCCCAGTGGGGGGAAATGGGTGTATTGCTTGTGCCGGGTGGCGTAAAGGAAGGAAAGAGATAGTCCCTCCGCTCTGTAGCTCTTTTCTACCTCTGCGTCTCCTCGATCCCCCTCTCTCTCTGAGAGCCTTAATTGGTAAACGGCTAAAGAATCGGAGGTGCTGGGGGTGTTCCTCTCTCTGTGCCTCCTCTTTACCAAAATATGGGTGACGCCATGACCGCGCCTTAGGGATTGTAAAGGTATGATGTCACCGGCCCACGAAGTGCACCTATTTCTCCATCTCCTTTTTTTAAAATCTTAAACTGGGGGTAGTGTCTCCCAGTGTGTGTGTGTGTGTGTGTGTGTGTGTGTGTGCGTGTGTGTGCGTGCGTGCGTGCGTGCGTGCGCGTGTGCGCGTGTGTGCATCTTTCTATAGTTAAGAGGGCCAATTTTGGTACAATACCATCATTGTGAGGACATTTTGGCCGATCCTCACAACTTTAATGGCTTGTTTGAGGGTTAAGACTTGGTTTTAGGGTTAGGGTTAAAATTTGGTTTAGGTTAGGGTTAAGGTAAGGCTAGGGTTAGGTATTTAGTTGTGATGGTTAAGGTTAGGGTAAGGGGCTAGGGAATGTATTATGTCAATGAGTGTCCTCACAACTATAGAGAGACGTGCATGTGTGTGTGTGTGTGTGTGTGTGTGTGTGTGTGTGTGTGTGTGTGTGTGTGTGTGTGTGTGTGTGTGTGTGTGTGTGTGTGTGTGTGTGATAATTTTTCAGCCATGTCCCAAATGGGTTAAGACTTGATTTAATTGGGTCAGTGGTTTAGGTTAGGGTTAGGATAAGGTTACAGTAAGGATAGGGTTAAATTAGGGTTAGAGCAAGTATGTACATAGGGGAGTAGTATGTACAAGCATCCATGTAGTGTCCTTAAAAGTGATCTGTGACAAAGGCTCCATCCACTTTACTACGTTTTTGTTTGAAAAGGCATCAACTCTGCTATGGATTTGCCTGGCGTTCACACTACTGCAGAGTGAAACGCTGCCGACCGCAATTGAGTGGGAAAACTCTGGGACTGTTTAAGTTAGGATGGGCAGAAAGATGTTTTGAAACAATGACAGACAAAGTTGTGTTTCTCCCTGCTGATTGGGTCTTTTTGGTCATGACAAAGCCTTCGCTGATTCGTCAGGCTTATTTCACATGACCCTCTTCTGGAAGAAAACAACTGGCATTTGCTAACAGCTGTTAAATTCTGGATTTTATAATGTTCCAACTGTTTACATGAGTAGGAGACAAATCATTTTTTGATCAATCTGCTACAGTTCCTGTGTCCAGCAGGACCTGAGCAGGACGTGCAGGCCCAGTGTTATGTGTTTTCAGGCAAATTAATATGGACGGGGATTAAAATTAATACAGAGCCAAAACGCTTGTGTGGACAGATATTGGTTTGGAAACACTGTTTTAACTAAAACAATGTCTGTATGGATGTAGCCAAGGTGTGTTTGTGCGTGTGTGTAGATATCTTTATGAGGACATTTTGCTTGTCCACACTTTCTGACCCACTTTCAGTGTGCTGTTTGAGGGTTAAGACTTGATTTTGTTTTTTAGTGAATAATGTTTAGGTTAGGGTTGAGGAGGGGTAAAGAATTTAGTTCTGATGTTTAAGGTTAGGGTAAGGGGCTAGGGAATGCATTATGCCAATGCAAGGCCGTAGTCATGAAGTGAACATTGGGGGGGAACAAAATCTGACCATAATTAAACATTGGAGGGGATGTGTCCCCCCCAATGTTTATTATGCTTACACCCTGTGCCAATGAGTGTCCTCACTAACATAAAAGTACAAAACTGTGTGTGTGTGTGTGTGTGTGTGTGTGTGTGTGTGTGTGTGTGTGTGTGTGTGTGTGTGTGTGTGTGTGTGTGTGTGTGTGTGTGTGTGTGTGTGTGTGTGTGTTATCCAGCTATTACATGTTGTGGGTACCTAAACCTGTTTCCAGACACAAAGCATGTCCCCATAATGTAAATCATTATAGGTTAGGACATGTATTAATGTCAGGGTAATGAATGCAATAATATGAATCCAAGTCTATGTAGTGTCCTCAAAAATGACAACATGTGTATGTTTGTTTGTGTGAGAGACAGATGGAGAGAAAGAGGGAGAGAGAGTTTGTCCCCTCTTTCCTGTTATCTGTTATTGTTCAGGCAAACTAGTTCACAACATGGGGAGTTGTGTTTCTCCCTGTCAAACCCTGCTCTGACTCAACATGGTGGAGGGAGGTGCATGTGTGTGTGTGTGTGCATGTGTGTTTGTGTGTGTGCATGTGTGTTTGTGGGTGTGCTTGTGCGTGTGCGTGTGTATGTGCATGAGTGCTCTCCAGCTAAGCATTGGCTCAGGAAACAAGAATGTTCGGCCTCTGCTGTGCCCTCTACTTACAGTTCATCAGTCTGGTGGGAGGATGGAGGGAGGAGAGGGGAGGCAGTGGGGGAGGAGGAGGTGGAAGCAGAGATGTTTGGGAGGTTTAAGTGAGAGTGGAGGAGAAATGCAAAGACATTGCAGATGGAAGAATTGAGGAAGACAAGACTGTGTAGTGAAATAACTTCCCGTAAGTACTTGTTACATCATGCACCACAGGACACTTCATGGTGTTCACCATTTTGGTTTCACCAGAGCCTGTAATTTGTATGAGGGTGGAATTTAGTTATTAATGCCACCATGACCCACTAGCAGCTGCTACATCAGCTAGATTTATATTAGCTTTCAAACATTATGGTCCTTCTGCTACTCCCTTAGGTGGTTATTCATCTTCCTGAGGCGACATCAACTCATCAACTCTGCTACAGATACAACTGGCTTGGAAACACTGCTGAGATTTCCTTTATTTTTGTTGAGGGTTAAGGGCAGAGGACACACCTTGTTAAGCCATATGAGACAAATTGTGATTTGTGAATATGGGCTATACAAATAAAATTTGATTGATTGACTGTTTTAGTTTGAAAACTCCAGGAAAGTGTTTTAGTCTGGACGAGCAGAAACTGAGATATTTGGAAATTATAACGCTGCTGATTGGTTTGCTAAAATCGTTGATTCATCAGGCTCCTATCATATGACCCTCTTCCAGGAGAAAACAACCTGCATTGGCCTTGGCTACCAGTGTACGATGCAACATGGATAATCATTTACAAGTGTTGCTGACCCTGTTGTCTTTGCTAACAGCAGTTAAATTCTGTATTTTACAATCATACAACTGTTTACATATGTAGGAGACAAGCTGTTATTTGAGCAAACTGTGACAATTCTGTAACTAACAACCAAATGCTTCCCGGCAGGCACATACATGCCCTGTGTATGAAAGTGGTTACAGATGGGGACTTAAACTGATACGGAGCTAAAACACTTGTGTGGACAGAAATCATTTTAGTTCAAAAACACTGTTGGTGTCCAGTGTCCTGTCACAATCAGTTATACATCATTAAAAGACTAGTCAGTATCCATTAGCTGAGCGCTAGCGTATTATGGCCAAAATGGCCTCACCATAAGCAAAACTAAGGTATTTCTTCTTTTCAATTCTGATAAAGGGTGAATTTAGGTAATCTGGGCCATTTTTTGCAAATGTGACTTCTGCGACTTAATCCGATATCTGTTTTATTCATTAGATCAACATATTATACCTTTCTGTAAAAGATGTTTTCTAACCACACCAGGAGAAAGAATGGAAATATCTGTGAGCATGGAGGTGGCTCAGTGAGCACCTCCAAGTGAACCAGGGCCAGGGGATTGGCACAGCTGAGATTAGTCTCCCTGGATTCAAAAGGCAGCAGCTAAGCTACCAGAGGAAAAGCACATAGGAAGGAAACACGCAAGAGGAACTCACGGGAGACACACATGGACGACTGGAGAGGAGACAGACACACATACAGAGCCCAATATAACCATTTTTAAACAATGGTTTTAGTCACATTATATACTGTATAATGACTAAGAAAATGTATTATATTAATAGAAAATTAATTTATTAATATTATTATGTTAACATCTTTTTTTTCATAAAGAACCCTAGAATAAAGAAAGAAACTTAAATATTCATTTAAAACATTCTATTTAAGATGTATCACATTTGAAAAAATCTATTAAAATTCAATCAACAGCAAGTAGAAATAACAATAAACAATTATTAAATTCAGTAATTCTATTGGGGCTACTCTGGGAACCAACAGTCCTGGCAGGTGAGAAACTATCATCATCAATGATCACCCCATTGTCTTCTCAACATGTTTGGTGAAACCAATGGCTGCAGACCACAGGACAGACACTCTTCTGTGCTGTTGTATCATCTGTGTCCTAGAGAGCAAACTGATTGCTAGTTATCAGTTTAAACAGACAGGTACAGACTGTATTTACCATTAACTCCTGTGTGTCAACTGCAGATCATAAGCTCTCTCTCTTTAGTCTCTTATTTACTTCAGGATGTCTTTAAATGCATATTTTCCCATTTAGAGAATTATAATGTCCTAGATAACCCAAAGTATGCTTAGGGACAGCTAAAAATGTTTGGGGAAAAAAACACATTTTAAACAACTCAACGCACATTTTGTTGCTTGAATACATCACAAACACAATTTGATAACAATTAGGAACATTGCCTAATTTATGACAAATTATATCCTTAACATTATACCATGCTTTACCCCGCCCCTTTCGGTGACATCACCCCCATGAAGTCATGACTTCAGTCACATGATGTCCATACTAACCTTATTGTAAAAGTCCTCTTGACTAGATTTTGTTGGGACAGGAAATAAACAGACTGAGGCTTAGGTGTCCCACATGTCCCCAATTACCCGAATTCACCCTATTTTCAATACTATATTTGACAAAAGTACAATTAAATGTGGCCTTTTGTCTTGTTCAAGGTGTAAAAAATTAGGGAGGGAGGTGATGAATTTTTATGAAAACACTATAAAACATGAATTTTTCAACTTGTCCCTTTAACCCAACACATTGTTCGACAAAGAAACAAGGCATAAAGCTGTGTGTGTGTGTGTGTGTGTGTGTGTGTGTGTGTGTGTGTGTGTGTGTGTGTGTGTGTGTGTGTGAGAATCAGCTTGTATTAATAAGAACCACATGTTTGCCATTGTGGTTGAGAGATCGTCCAGTCGGTCAATGACATCATCTGTATGCAGCTTGTTGGAGTTACATCACCCGAGGCTTATTTGATGGGGTAAACACACACACACACACACACACACACACACACACACACACACACACACACACACACACACACACACACACAAGTTCTTATGTTTTCATCTTATGTTTTTCAAGACAGATGAAGCAGAATAATTAAATATATTAATATGTCAATATTAGAATGTTGTGACAACATGCACATCACTGTGCTCTGCTTACATTAAGCTAATGACACACATACATCTATATCCTGACACAAACCAGTGAAAATTACAATTTACACCATATGGTATCTGCAGAAATTAAATGCACATAATGTAATTTTCTGTCTCTTTGTCAGAAAATCACATCATAAAAGACAGAGTTTGGTGACATTGTGAAGTAAGATGGAATCGTTGTAAAGTCGTTGTCTTCATGGGGATCATGAAGAATCCTCAGCGCCATTGCCGTCGTCGCTGCTTCTCTGGGTTGGGATTCTTTCATCAGTGTTCATGGCTCAGGAGTTTTTTTTACCAGGATCTGAATTATCCTTAGAGGTCTCCTCCTCTCCAAAACAAACAGTCCTAGCCAATAAGGATGGAAAAAAACAGCTTCCTTTTAAAAATCTGTGTTTCTCTCACAGCTGCTTGCTGGACACAGGGCGTCTGGGGTTGTCAGCTGAGATGCCGCCAATGTTTGTTTATCTTGTTTCTCTGATAACTTAAGATCCATACGTTGGATGACAAAAAAGAATCTTTAGAGTTCAAGATGACCAAGATCTTAAAAATTAGGCTTGAAAAAGTAACTTTTGACAATTCTGGTGGACAAGCACAATGGTGACACATACACAAGAGGGATATGACACCACTTTCAGGTTTTTAAAATTGAGTTTTATCTTTTCCATGTTGAAATGTTGCATATTAGACATTAAACTGTTCTGTTATGTCCCATAGTTTATAATGAAGAAATTATCGTGTTTGTCCCCTAAAGTAGAGTCTGGTCTCCCTCTCTGCAAATACCAGACCTGCAGCTAGAAAGCCTGAATGCTAAATAAAGTAATTGTCATCTGTAACTCTACAACAGGTCAGGGTCTAAATCATGGCATTTATACTTGTCACAGTTGGTATGGTTTATTTAGCAGTGACTAATATAGTGAGTTCCCATGATACTTAAATCATTTGTCAGTCATGCAAAACCTCTGCATGAAACAACTGGCCACAATGTCATTGATGGATGCCGAGGATACAAAGGAAATATGTCCTCCATTTTTGGGCAATAAGAGAGTGCATTTGACAGAGCCCTCAACATGGGGCAGTCCCAGTTGACCCAGATTTAGATGCAATGATCGTAACAGGCAACCCTGCATGATCTGCTCCTGTGATGCCCTGCATTTGAAATCTTCAGTCAGTGGAGATAATGCAGATTCTTCTTGTCGGCTCGGTGGGGTGACACTCTGCTTGACGGTGTTTCTGTTCAGCTAAGCCCCTAACTCACACTTTACCAGGAACTGTTTGTCAAGAAACATACCAGTGAGCTGACATTGGTTGAAGAACAGCAAACTCCCTGCAAGGTTACTAGTCTATTACAGGGCTGACACACAAAGACAAACAACCAATCATGCTTACAATCTGTCTATTTATCTACAATTATGAGTTGCCACTTAACCTAACCTGGAATGCATTGGATGGTGGGAGGAAGCCATAGTACCCAGAGAAAACCTACACAGACACATGTGGAACATGCCAACTCCAAAGGCACGGGCAGTCTGACAGGTTCCAACCCAACACTTTCATGGTGTGAGGCAACACGTGGCATTAAATGTGTTTTCAGGTGATTTGATTGTAAAAGTGTTTGACTATGGGAAAGTACTGATGTAAAGGTACCTAAGATTTATTGAAGACAAATTGTGATCTGATTGGGCAACCCACCTCAGGAGGGGGGCAGATATGCATTGTGACCACATTACACACAATTGTAAATGCATTTTTTTGGTCAATCTACATACAACAATGTTGTCATAGATAATAATCCCAAATGACTTTTTCAAACCGGTGAATTAGCAGCAGCTAGGTAGTTAGCAGCCATTAGCCAGTGGCTGAGGTGGTAGAGTGGTTGTCCTCTAACCAGTGGTGATTGGTTAATACGTGGCACAGTCAACACAGATATATAGAAAATCTGACTGATGCTAAAATAAGGTCAAATAGTGAAGGCCGAGTTTATTTCAATGTTCAATGAGGGATGTAAAAGGACAACACAAGTGGTTCAGAGATAGTACAGTAGTTAAAATCAGGGAGTTGGGCTTCAGCTGACTCACAACAAAGCCTCTGTCTGTTCGTCAGTTAAGGAGCTAAAGTGGTAAATTGTTTAAGTGGACGTGATGGAGGAGACTAAAATGGTTCTATTGCACTGACTTTCTGATACTTGTTCTCTCTCTCTCTCGCTCTCTCTCTCTCTCTCTCTCACACACACATACAGGCCTGAGCTCTTAGATTAGACCGACAAACAGCAAATGAAATCCCACTGACAGGTTATTAAACCGATGTCTCTTTACTTGCATTCTTTAGCTCTCTTTCACCATCCCCCATCGGACTCGAACTCAAAGGGACTTATACATGTGCACATAAAAGTGGCTCCCCAATGAAAAGATTGAGTAAATATGGAAAAACGATACTCATCAAAGGGAACAGAGTCCATATTTAGACATGTGACGTGTGGAGTGGCTTTTATGACCAGCTGAGTTAGTCAAATCAGTTCTACAGAAAAAAGCATTTAGGAGATAAAAGAGGACTGAGGGATGGCCATAAAGTAGGCTACAAGTAAACAAAATGTCACAACTGTAACTTGTCACTGTCAAACATATTAAGGCACCCTTTATACAGGTCTCATACATTATTGTTTGCATTAATGTTTTTAAACAGTGACTAACCTGTTGTTTTTTTAACAATAGTAGGTCCACAGGATTTCCACAGGAATGCTCACATAACTGTTAACACGTTTCATCATGTGTGCTTATAAATATGAACATGTCATTTTAAATACACCTTAGTGATGTGATTTCCTCCTCAATAGAACTGGAATGAGCATAACAACTGGATTAAACTCAACATAAAACATAGATCAAACTAATACAAAATGAAGTGTGCAAAGCTGAAAAGACATGAACAGTAAAACCACCATTCCCTCTTCGGCACAAGCAACGAGACACCACACACATTTACAGCCATTGTAATACAATCATTACAGCACAAACCAGCACTTAAACCTCCCCCCACCTGCACTTACTACACTCCTTCAACACACAATATGTGGTATAAATTCTCACCACAAGTAAACTTTACAGTGAGGATTTCAAGTCTTAAAAAACAGTGAGGTCCGAGCAGAGTAATCACACTGAGTCACCGAGACTGATGTCTGCAGCAGTCTGAGTCACACACAGAACTTCTGGAATAATAAGACGTTTGCAGGTGTACTGTGTGTGTGTGTGTGTGTGTAATAAGTTGAACAGCTCACAGCTCATATCCACATACAGACCATATCCTCTCTTCAGGTGTATTTATTCTGTCTGTTAATTTGGACCACTAGTTAGGAGTTGTTAGTTTTTTGTGCAGCTACACAAGGACGAATATGTAACAATTGATGTAAACATTGTTTACATCCATATTTACTTGCTATAGCAGCCTCCATCTCCACATGGCAGCGAACCTTCTCCTCCCGTGCACCTCCATTCTGTGCAAGCGAGTAGGCAAATAAAACATTCCTGTGCAAATCTGCAGCGTGACACCACATGGAGTTCATCTCTGGTAAACTTTGACCGGTGATGTGACATCCAATGACAACAATGCTTGTGTGGTTGACCCCCTTTGACTGCCATTTTCATTGTGACCCTGATATGAGCAGTGTCAAACCAGCCACTACTTGATGATGTCGAACATGAAAATTATAAACTGCATCTCAAAAAACGCTTGTTGAACAACCACAACCATAACCTGCACTGACCACATTCAGCGAGCAATGATGCGTAATTCATGTTTATCGTTTGCTTGCATTTCTCTACGTGTGACAGTGCCCACATACTTAAGTTAGCATGCTAACTTGCTAGGCTGGCTCATCCTGTCTCCTAATACCCCATTATACATCAAGAGGTGATAGTGAGTCACTGTAGTTTCCAGCCTGCCCTAATTCCAACACTGTTAAAAGATTCAAATAACAAGTTTTGTTGAGTAACACTGAATGTAAAAATGTAATTGTGTACATGACAAAGTAATAAAAAGGATTGTCTGAATTGAGTAACTCACAATATGAAAATGTTCCATATATTGATTGTAAATATTAATTATAGGATATTTGTAAGGTAAAAAAATCTAAACCCCTTTAATCTGTGTTGAGGGGGTTTAATTGACCACAGTATATACAGTAGTTTGAGGCTGGTAGTCAAAGTAAATACAACTTCTCATTGTATAAACCTTTTGCTGACGCCTGCACAGGCCTAAATGGCAGACCCCAACCGTGTTCGCTGTGTAGATTAAACAAACACTTTGAGTCAGGTCTGGTTTGGACAAGGAGGTGAGCAGTGGAGATGGATAGACTGCGGCACATTTGATGTGCTTCTGGTAACTCGGCTTCGAGGTCCAGCTCTCTCTCTTTTCACTCCTTCTCTGTCCATATAAAGACAGAGTGAGCGAGCGAGCAAGAGAGAGAGAGAGAGAGAGAAATCTGGACATATTCCCAGATCTTCAGTTCCTGTTGGGTAATGAGTACATGGGGCTGACACAGGATGAGTGTGTGTATGTGTGTGTGTGTTCATATAATCAGCTCACTCTTGTGAGTGAGTTACAGTAGAGAATAACTTTTTGTGAGGAGTCCATCTATCTGTCTGTCTGTCTGTGTGAATGCTGTGTGGATATTGAAACTGGACAGAGGTGTTCAGCATCAGGACAAACATTCGGTCTTTAAAAGGACCTGAAAGAGTTGAATGAATCAGACTACAGGAATCTATCGCTGGTAGCTACTGGGCCCATTTTGGCAAGAGACACACATACACACACACACACACTAGTGTCTCCATGACATCAGAGGACATTACATCGACTGACATTTATTTCCTGGTGATTGGCCAAACCTATCCCAAACCTTAACCTAAACTTAACCTAAGCTTAACCTACACAATCTTCACACACACACACACACACATGCACGCATGCGCACAGTTCCTCCATCATCACTAAGATAAGGACTGAAAAGTGATGTAAGTCCAGCTCTGAGGAGGGTGGTCTCTCTCTCTCTCTCTCTCTCTCTCTCTCTCTCTCTCTCTCTCTCTCTCTCTCTCTCTCTCTCTCTCTCTCTCTGAATCCCCTCGGAAGTTTTGTCTATATTCTGCTCTATAAAGCCTCTTAATCCCCTCCAGCCATCTGTTAATATATGTAGGAGACATTTAACAACCCGGGAATGCACATACACAAGTACATTTAAACACCCCGACGCCCTTCTACATCTACAAACACAGCCTTTTAAGGTAAGCTCTCCCTTCCTTTCTCTCACTGCCTCTCTAACTTTGCCTCCTCTCACTGACTCGGCTCCTGTTTCTCTCAGCCTGCCTGTGCACTCCTCACTGCACCACCCCCCCCCCAACCCCCCAACCCCCAACCCCAAACCCACCACCCACACCCACACCCCCCTCACTGTGTTTCTACTCTTACTTTTTTTTTTCGGCCTATCTGGCTCTTTCCCCAACCAAGCAGCGCTGGACTCCCTCATGACCAGAAGGCCTCTCCTGGGTCTTCTGCTCTCTCAAACTCATCTAAACAGAGGTTTCTTGAGAAGAGCGGCGAACAGGGCAAACAGCCTGTGTGAGGAAGAGAGTAAAGCAAACAAACAGAGGGCGATGCAGAGAGATAGACCCTGGATATCAGTGTTTTTGTCTCGAGTCGGGCAGCAGAGTGGTGTTTCTGCAGCGTGGTCACATGAAGATGAAGAACCCTCAACTGTTTGTCGTTTGGTGGCTTCTGCATGTGTGTGTGTGTGTGTGTGTGTGTGTGTGTGTGTGTGTGTGTGTGTGTGTGTGGATTGAGAGATGGGCTCCAGTAGTTTTGTCCATATATGGGGGGAGGAATGTGGAGAGAGAGCTGCCATGAATGACTGATCACCCTCTCACACACCCCTCCCTCCTCTCTTCTGCTAAATCGTCCAGATTTCTGTTGTTGCCTTCATGTGTGCACACAAAATATACATGATTGCAAATGTTTGTTAAGTGTGCGTATACACAGGTACACACACACACACACACACACACACTCATATACTGTACAAGGGGTCATGCTTCTACAAACACACACACACCCTTCTCAGGCAGAGTTGTGTTTCATGTCTGATCCCAATGACATCATCCTGACCCATACTGGCTCACTGACTTGTTAGTTACGCGTGAATGACTGTGTGTCTGTGTGTGTGAGAGACTCCTCTTGCTCATCCAGGTGACACTGTGTGAATTATGTGCATAACGTCACCAGTGCAGGGAAACACAGGCACCGCACACACGGATGAGCACATCACACCTGTGTTGCTCGGCTGTGTGTGTGTGCCTGTATTTCTGGAATCCTTTTGCCCCTCTGTCAGTCATCCGTTCTGGCTCACTGCATGAACACATGATGAAATATAAGGTGGCAGCCGTCCTCTTCACCTGCATCTGGGCTGGATTCAATGGAAACAGATGTTAAAGGAAACAAATAATGATGTCATCCTAGGGCCCAGAGTATTTGAAAGTGATGTGTTCCTTGTGTGTGTCTGCACGTCTATAACTGCATTTGTGTAAGTGAAACATGCAGACATGAATGTGTATGTGTGTGTGTGTATGTGTGAGTGGGGGACTGGAATCAGATACTGTTTCTAATTAGGTAAAAAGAAAAAAAATGTTGTTTTCTGGTCCTTATGATTTGTCTCTTTGATTCTGACACTTCACCATAACCTAATTGTCTTGTCTAAACATCCTCTCTGTTTTTTCCTCTGTTCTTTCAGCCTCTCCTCTCTCGAAGTTTTAGCCATGCCTGCAGCATGGCTCTACTGTAGGGGTCCGCAATGTAAGAACATAATCAAAGACTAATACAAGACCACAAAACACTTTTGGAGTCTCAGGGGTAAACTGTTGCAGCCAAATCCAATACAATTGAAGTAAATAGTGACCACTTCTTCTAACAGAAAAAAACAACAGAAAAAAACATAAAATGCGTCCATACTGCTCCTGTGGTGTCATCCAGCTGTCCGTAATCTCAGACATTCAAATTTGACTCGAAACTGTATCATTTACACCATGTTTTTGCCTAAATGTCCGCTGTGATCCAAGCACGAACGTGGCTCTGGAGGAGGATAACAACGGACATTTAGGCTATAAACATGGTGTAAATGATGCCGTTTTAAGTTGAATTTAAAGGTCCAGTGTGTAAGATTTAGGTGAAACGGATCTATTGACAGAAATTGAATATAAAATAATCCTAGCGATGTTTTCACGAGTGTGTTTCATATAAATTATACAAATTGTTGTTTTATTTACCCTAGAATGGCCCCTTTATATTGAAATACTTTATATTTACATCGGGGGGGGCCGCCATGTTTCTTGTAGTAGCCCAGACTGGACAAACTAAACACCCTTTGAGTTTTTATGAAAATTAAGGGTTACCACAGGTTGTCTTTCATGTTTGGAAGGGGAGGATGAGGTGAGGGTTATTCAGCTGCAACATGTAACTTCACCACTATCGGAGGGAGTGGGATGTATCGTTGCATTTTTACAGCTTAGCATGCTCTTGCTAGCTGTTCCAGGATTACCACCCTAGCTTTATGGAAAAGACCTAGTGTCACATAATTTGATTAATGTCATTCATTCAGCATCATCATTCGTCATTAGGAGCTGTTTAGATGACATTTAGACATCCATGCTCCTCTCATGAACTATATCCATTAACTTGTTTTCTAGCACGAGCAGCAGGTCAGAATTTCAGTTTATGTTTAGTTTACAACCACCTTAGCAAATGTTAGCATACTAACGCGCTAAACTAAGATGGTGAAAATGTTTTACAATAGAGCTCATAGAAAGTGAGGGATTTAAAATATGGTAAATTATACTACAATACAACTTTTTCACTGCAGCCATTTCAAATCAATTAATGTTCTATCTAAATAGGGCACAACATTAATGAATGTGATTAGTAACATATGTGTTGACCTACTATTTCATGTCAAAATGGCTGCTGTGAAAAGGGTCTACAGTGTAAAATACTATAGCATATTTAAAACAGAAAATGAGGAAAATCTAAAGCAGAAGGGAAGGATTTGATATGAATTAGAATTTGGATGAAACAAGCAGAGGGGTGCTGTTCAGCTCACACTGTGAGATCTGGTGGAGCACTGCACTCATTGTCTAATGGATTATTTTGGATACAAACAGTTATGGACAGAGGAGAATGTTAAGGAGAAACAAAAAGATGGAATTGGCAAGAAGTTACCTTTATAGAATACATTGTTATTGAAAATATTTGGTTTATTGGATTAACACTGTTTCTTGTTGTTCTATACAGTGTATTTAACCTGGATTTCTACACACTGTGTCTCTGTCTCTCTCTCACACACAAGGACACACACACAGACACACAATCACACTCAATCACACACACACACAGACACACACACACACACACACACACACACACACACACACACACACACACACACACACACACACACACACACACACACACACACACACACACACCAGGACTCAGCCAGACTCAACGGAGGCCTGCTCCCACGTGAACTGCATGACATCATATGATCTCATTACCGAAGCAGTTGAGCCTGACACACAGACCTGCAGAGACATGACCTGCAGAGAAACACTGACATAAAGACAGTGAGAAACACATATCAAAGTGGGCTGTTGCACTATTATTTCAATACATGATCACATATAATACATATGTATTTACGTTGTAAGGGGTACAAGTGTCTTTGTCTATACTCTCATTTTACCCTCTGGAATTTATTTCGCCTTTTCTTACGTTTGCTTTGGCAACACATGAAAGTACTTGTCATGCCAGTAAAACCAAAGTGAAGTAGGGGTCAACACGTTGCAACAGTATTCAGGAGAAATGGTTTCTTTAATAATTTACTATATACAAGCTTCCCATATAGTTATACCTGATATACCATATATTCTGGAGCATTTAATACCTTTTGGGTGATCCAGAAAAGGATATCTTCTGATGAAGATATCCTTTTCTGGATCATTAGATATCTTTTTGTGCAGCAGTGGATGTCCTTTTCTGAGGCATTAGTTGTCTTTTCTGGAGCATTATATATCCTTTTCTGGAGCATTAGATCTCCTTTTCTGGAGCATTCAATATCATTTTCAGAGGTATGAGATATCATTTTCTGGAGCATTAGATATAATTTTTGGGAATATTGGTTATCCTTATCTAAAGAATCAGATATCCTTTTCTGGAACATGAGATAACCTTTTCTGGAGCATTAGAAATCCTTTTACTGTGACATTAGAAATCATTTTTCTGGAGCATTACGTTTCTTTTTCTGGAGCGCTCAAACAGGGGTGTCTCCATGATGGTGAAGTGATGTGTAGGAATCTCAAAGGATAAAGAAGACAGAAAAGAAAATATGATGAAAGAAGAAGATGGAATGAGTCAGAATCAATTGTTCATGTTTTCTTTGGCTTTGGAGTCCTTGGCAACAATTCAGTTTCACTTCCCGATAAACAGTGGGCTCCAAGTGCCCACTTAGCAAAAATGTCCTTGTTTTACAAAATCTGACATATTCCACAGCTCCAGCAGTGAGAGCTGAATGCCATCCTTCATCCTTCTGTCTTCTCCTGATTTATTCAATACAACAAATAATTGTTTAATTATTACAAAATGAAATCATCCAGATCTCACTTTTTCTGGAGCATTCACACACTTATGTTTGTGTGTGATATCTAACATACGTGTGTGGCGCGTGTGTGTGTGAGAGAGAGAGAGAGAGAGAGACACTGTCCTGGTCCTGTCAGAGGTGTGTTGCGTGGTGGTAACTAAGAAGCTGGACTGTTTCAGGGGAAATGTAAACATGTACAAAATCTCTAAGAGCCTGTTGCACAACTCTTTGGAGGATTTACTTTGAATATATATTTTTCAATATATGTTGACCCTTCACCTTGTCCACAATTAATATATTCAAATTATGTAAACAAGTGTGAATTTATGTATGTAATTGAATTATGTTTTGTTTGCAACATGGTATAATATACTGGATGTACTTTATATATGGTGGCATGTACAAACTTCCTCAAGCCAATCTGTTCAGATAAGGCTGGGTGGAGTTTATCATATAATACATTATGAATTCTACAATAATTGAAATACTTATAAATGGATTTATGACTGGTAATAGCTCAATGACTGACAGCTTAACTGACACTATCTGAAGTGTGTGACTGTAGTTTTGTACAACCCCACCCATCACTTCATCATCCTGAGCTCTATTTTCACACTTGTCTAAAGTCACTGTGCTCTCTTCTTAATCTAATTTTATTCTCTCACACAAAATGTTGCTACAGCTCCTGTAGTTTGGAAATTACCTCAAACCCTCACATATGAACTTAAATAACACTTGAATGTACACACAAACACACGCGCACACACACCCACACACACACACACACACACACACACACACACACAGACGCTGCCTGGACACACTCGCAAAGACAATACTTCCGTTTTCAGGGTAACACACAGGGTGTTAGCCGTCACACCCTCATCAGTCATATATTGTTCAGTGGTGGGTAATGTGTGTGTGAGGGTGCGGTGGGCAGTATGAGCAATTCAATGTTAACACTTCTATCCGCAGCTACACATTTATCTGCATGCTTATCAGGCATTTAGTTGATGGTCTTAACTCGGGAGACTACATTGAGTTTGATGTGTTATCTTACAGATTTTGTGTCTTTCTTAAGATTACTTTATGACTCAATATGCATCAGCTTGGTGTTGAATTAAAACAGCTAGCCTGGCGCTGTCCTCAGGTAAATCCTCCATCTAGTAGCACCTGAGCTAAACTTTTAACAAATAATAACAGGTAATAAAAAGTCATACAAATTTTAGAGAGTCTTTTAGTAAATCAAACAACAACTCAAATAGCCCCTTGGAAAATCTGCTGACATAATTCTGGTAGGAGGATGTTTTTTATGTCTGGACGGAGTCGGGCCAGTTAGTTGGTGTTTACAGTATTCATGGTAAGCTAAGTGTCCTGTTCTAGATTCGTATTTCGTCTGAAAATATTAAGCGGTATCAGTCCACTCATTTAACCCTTAGTATCGATGAATAAGCATTTCCCTTCTTATGTGCCTTAGTTTGCAACCTAAGATCTAAATGGAAATCCTGAGCAATAGGCTATGTCTGTCGTGTGTGTGTGTGTGTGTGTGTGTGTGTGTGTGTGTGTGTGTGTGTGTGTGTGTGTGTGTGTGTGTGTGTGTGTGTGCGTGGGTGTGGGTGTCATTGGCCACCAGAAACAGGCACAGACTGTAGGACCATTTTTGGTGCTTGGTTTCTTTCCATCGTCACACCATCATGCTTGCCCCTCAGTGAGGTTTAGCTCAGACACAGGAACAGTCTGGAGGAGATTCAGACAGAACAGGAGGACCAGACAAGATAGAGGCGACTCTGTGCTGATAGCTGACCTTCACATGAGGCTGTGCAGGGATCTCAGTCAGAGTTCAGCCTCTTTCCTGACTGACATATCCGCTATGTGTTTGAGTCACTCAGCAAGGAGTGGCAGTGTACTTCCTAATCGAGGCTGGCCTGAAAATAAGTTTTTAAAAAGTTAAAGTTAACAACACCATCTTTACACAAACTAAATTCAAAGAGGTGTGATGACAGCACTTACATGATGTACGGACTCAATGATCTTAGCATATGTCTTAAGGGCCTGAGGATGTTTAACAGTCCTTATTATGTTGAGGGATGTTGGAGCAGCTCTCATTGAACAGAGCCAGGACGAGGTAGGAATTCCTCACATTCCCTGGCTACAGAACATTTGTTCTGCATTAACATGAGTTTAGATATGAGCTCATTGTTCCTTTTTAAGCATTAGTGAAGTAGGGCGCAGATGAGTCGAGAATTTACCAATTTATGATGCTATAGTGTCCCCTAATGGCCATTTTGTGCATTGAGATCTCAAAGAAAAACCTCCAGACCAAACCTCCAGAACCAGACTCAATGTGGGCAGCCATCTGGTTGGTATGAGAGGAGAGATGTGGGGAGAGGGGAGAGATGGGTAGGGGAGACCAGGAGCAGTGAGGATGCCAAGTACAACTTAAACCAGCCTCTTTCTGTTGCTTTAATCCCCAGTGATGTTTCTGTCCTGTGATGAATTCTAAATCCTGACTGAAAGTCTTCTAACAAACAATTGTGCAAGTAATCACACAGCTGGTTAGAAACAGCCTTTTCAAGGATTTGGGAAATGAAGGGAAGGTTTGATATGGGTCTTTAACTAGCTGAAACATCTGGGTCAAAAGTGGGTTTTATAGCAGAGGTTTAATTACTGCTACCTTAAAAGCCTGTGATATGTAGCCAGTTAACAAAGACATGTACATCTTATTTAATATGGAACTGTCAATTATAGGAATAACTTCCTTAAAATTTCTAGTTGAGTTTTGGTCAACAGACAAGATAATGGTTTGGATTAAGAGAATTGTGAAGTCAGCTCAGAAAGATCTATTGAAGAAAAGTCTTATTATAAATCTGGTGCTACAGTTGGTTCTATGGTTTCTGCACTGGACAGTGAATCTGTGTTTTTGATGGGGACTAGGTGGTGAATCTTATCCCTGATTGTTACAATTCAGAGGGCTCCCTTATAAGATATCAGACTATCTTTCCAGGCTAGGTGAAAATCTTCTTTATTGGTGGAACGTCACTCTCTACGTCACGTCTAAATTCCGTGATGTATTTGAGAATTATACCATGGAGTTAATCTCTGATTTATTTTCTTCTTTTTCAGAGGGGAGACAGTGTCCATGGTTGTTGGCAATGAGGGGACTGTACTAAATCATCAACTTGTAAAGAAGTAAAGCTGTGAAAGCCTGTGTCAAACATGACACATGGCGTTGAGTAAATACCAAAGGAATTCTTTCCTTTGATATGTTTACTGTATTATCTGATAAACACCGACTATAATAGAATTTCTTTCCAAAATCTGTGCAATTGATAATAGGAGATTCAAATATAATTAAAATGATCAGATAAAGGGAAGTTCTTCCACAAAATGAAACAGGATAAAATTGATAATAGGCAGATTTATAAAGTACTTTTCCAGTATTGACTCCTCAAAGCACTTTTCACTACGATAATGGTAAATGGTCTGTATTGATATAGTGCTTTTGTAGTCTTGATGACCTTTCAAAGCACTTTACTTTCACACATACATTCATACAGTGCATCTATGTGCAACACTTTCCCTTTGACACATCATTGACACACTGTTGGCACAGCCATCAGGGCCAATTTGGGGTTCAGTGGCTTGCCCAAGAACACATTGGCATGGGGATGGGGCTCAAACCGCCAATCCCACCCACTCCACCTCACACATATTCAAACAGTGCTTGTTCTATACACAGAGCCCTTTTGTAAGACCCAAACACACGTTTTTGCCGTTTGGCCTTTTTCACAGGACACATTTAGTTATAAAACAGTGAGAATACACAATTTCCCCCTGGGATCAATGAAGTATTTCTGATTCTGAATAGCATAGCAAATACGGATGAATTCCATTTGGCTGCTTCACCTTCGGGGTGCTGTTTTAACATTAGGACACTTGAATAGAATGTAAGAGTAGGTAATGGTGTTAGTAACATCAAACATTACACAGTTTCAGGATTCCCAATTTTACTGAAGTAACATATGTATTTTATACAGATGTTCATCAATATATACTGTTCCTAATATACCAAAAGTAATTGTTATTGATCCCCAAGTTATATTATTTTATTATTGGATCAATATGATCATATCTAAGCAGTATTTCCATATTGAGGTTGGTTAGAGTAAATCTAGTTTTAATGGCTTTATACTATTGGTCATTAGTATAATTACATCTACAGGAAGCCATCATATTCTATAAAATAATGACTTAGTCAACTAAAGAAAACTTGCTATAACTATAGTGGCTGAAGAGATGAAAACGAGGAAAAACTAGTGTTTGAGTCTGAAATTTTGAGGGTTAGAGAAAATTCTACAAAACTAAATTACGTACAAATTGTATTTCAGTTCAATATAAATGTCAGCCACGCTGATTGTAAATGTAATGCTATTGATATTACTATCAATTACACCTGAACTGTTCCTGTTACTTTAAATGGTCTGATGTGAAGAGGGGTTGATTATTACTATTATTATTACTATTTTTTATTATTATTATCAGCAGAAGCTTGTCCACATGTTGAATGAATCAAACAGCACATCTACAGCATGGATACGGTAGATGTCGCCCTGCAGTCTCGGATCATCATATAGAACTACATTTCCCAGCATTCACTTGAAGCTTGAAACATGAAAACTGCGATCAAATAATTTTTATAATGATACAATTTTAATCACTATTATGTGTCGATGGCTTCATATAGTAAAAATACACACAGAAGCAAAAAATAATTAGTTTTTAAATATAAAATATATTTTCCTCGTCCATATGACGAAGCGGAAGTGATCTCTACTTCCTTTCCTCCATTAGGTGAGTGCGTGGTGGGAGCGCGTCTTCTCCTTCTCTCCGTTGAACAGACAGATTTAACGTTTTTTACTCGGAATCGCAGTCACGAAATAACACGAATAACACGTTTGTTTGTTAATTTACAGATCGCAGCCATGGGCCGGCGACCAGCCCGATGGTGAGTCCTCTGCTCCGTCGTTAGAGAGCAGGGCCATATGAGAGCAGCTCGGAGGAAAATGGCAGCGGCTCCGGGTCGCACCATGTGGCCGGTGCTGACGTGCCGGCAGACCTCCTGTCTGACCGCCTGGTTACTGTCTTATTATAACACGGTGCTCTCTGTGTTAGCCGCATGTGTTAACTTAGTGAGTGCCTGTCCTTATAGAGACTCTAATGTCGTTATTGCCAGAAAACGCTAGCTTGTGGAGCTAACAGCAGCTAGCGGCTAATGCTAACACGCCATTCCAAGACATCTCGTCTGTGTAGATGTGATACACTTCATATCCCAGTTAAATCTCGGTGTGTGAGTTCTACTGATGGTTTTAGATAACCTTAATGTCTTGTAGCGGTGGAAGACTGGTTACAAGTTAAAACACCAGAGTGGTCTGTAATATTAGTGGATATATGAATCTGTCAGGATCTGTTGCTCTTGAGAACCAGTGCCTCTACAGTTTCTACCATATTTGAGCTACATTAGAAACGTACGGCTCCTGCATGCTCACTGAACTGTTACTGTGGATATTACGCAGCTTGACAATAGATGAACTACAGAGCACAATTGTTACAGTATGAGGCTGATGATAATCAATATATTGTTATCACCAGCATATCCTACATGAAGGCTAAATCCAAATCCGCCTGTGTAGTTTTCTGAGCCTTGTTGCATAAACTACTGAACACATCTGTTACACTGAGTGTGACCTGTTCTTAGTTTGACTCAGACCTGTATACACCATCCTGTTTTAAGTGTAGATGATAAATTATATCTCTGTTTCCATTTCATTGCGTTGTTCGTTCTCACCTGCTGTGTCGAGCTGCCGTGGGAATTTACTGAGGCGGTTTAAAAGCTATGACATGTTAAAAGACTAGTAGGAGCTGTTTGGGTTTGAGACAGGAAAAGTCCTTTAGTTCGTAACTTTAACTGGGAATTATTGATGGTAACAAAATAAATGGGCATCCTTAAGAAATTATCACAAAAATTACAATAGCTTGGGTAAATGGTAGACATTTTAACCCTTAATGTCTTTCACAGCTACCGTTACTGCAAGAACAAGCCCTACCCCAAGTCCCGTTTCTGCAGGGGTGTGCCAGGTAAGATCTCTGCTCTTCACTCGACATGTGAAATTACAATAATGACATAGTTTTGGAAATTACTTCCACACATTTAAACCCTACCGGTCTAATGGGAACCACTAGTTCTAATTTAATTAACATTTCATCTGAGTTGGCACAAAACTAGAAAACATGTCAAGTCGTCTGTGTAGCTGCATTTTGTTCAGACAGATGTGACCAAAGATTTGACTGTTAACTTCAGAATCAGCAGTTTTCATATTACAGTAGAAGTCGTTTGTTAGGAAGCTCTGTAAACTTTGTCATTAATACTATAAGAATGTATTAACTGTGGCATATTTCAATGTTCGAGTTTCATTCAGGCTAATAAGGCGACCAGGGGCTGCACAGATTTTTTTCTCTTCCCTGCATCCAACCGATTGGTTGAAGGTGTGATTTCAGTCTGCCACAATTTTCTGTTTGTCCTACCTTTTGGACTTGAGGGATTTACATTATCTGCTACTGATAATTCTGCATTTTAAGCCGACCAGTTCTCCCTCCCATGTGTCTCTGGTGTGCAAATGATGCAGACAGTGACTCTTTGGTTGTGTATGTCCTCAGCTGGGTGGTGCTGAGTGCTTTAAGGGACCACTGAGACAAAACCCTGAAACGGTTAATCCTTCTCATAAACTCTCACATGTTGAGTGTATGATTTCAGAACTATGACACAGGTGTTCTCTGTATCAAGTAATTAGTATTGAGTATTAATCTGTGGTTAATTTTCTTGCCTATTCTCTCATCTTCCTCTTTTCCTTGTATGTAGATCCCAAGATCAGGATCTTTGACTTGGGAAGGAAGAAGGCCAAGGTAGATGAGTTCCCCCTGTGCGGCCACATGGTCTCTGATGAGTACGAGCAGCTGTCCTCAGAAGGTGAGTAGTTTGATAAGCTATGACCAAACATGTAGATGGTCATGTCATTGAAGTGTTTATTTTAACTGAGCAATAGAGACATTTGGCTGGGTTTAGTCCAACTTTAACAAAAACCTACTGTCACTACAAGGTCTTGATTTTAATGGAAGCTTGGGTGAGAATTTAACACATATTTACCCCCAAATTCTTTAAAGTAAATGTTAACTGATCCACCTTTGTATATGCCCAATACAGAGTTTAAACAGATGTCATGAGTTAAACAGATGTCATGAGTTAAAGCAAAACTTTGCATAGAACTGTTGATATTCCTTGGCGTTTCCAATAATCAATATCACTGAATGTGCATCACACCCCTACGGCAGAGTTGACAGTAACTAGCAGCGCAACATGGGAAGTCCAGACGACAGCCTGCTCCGTCAAGGGCTTCTCACCTTCACCTACGGCTGTGGATTTTACCAGTAAATTGGACAGCGTAGGTCCCTGTGCGACAGTAGCACGTTAGTCAGCGTTAATAAGCATTAACATTGGATGCAGAATTAGTAAATTCCCCCAAGTGCATGATAAGTCGTGAAACTGTTTTACAGGAATAGAAAATACAGGTTTAGATGTAAGAATCTTAGTTTTTTTAACTTATTGGGCATATAACGAGATGATAAAGGAACAAGTAACGGAAATGTGATTAAAACAAACACTTTTTCATTTTATGATGCTTTTAAAGGTTCTTTAAACAAAAACAGCACACTTATTCAATGGAAGAATAAAAATAAAAAAATCACATGAATCATTCACTACTGTTGTATATTTTAAATGCAGTCTGTCCCAGCTGAAGTTGAGGCACTAAATCTTAGATTTGTATCCACCCTCCTCACCCCTTCTGTGTAGCTCTGGAGGCGGCTCGTATCTGTGCTAACAAGTACATGGTGAAGACCTGTGGTAAGGATGGTTTCCACATCCGCATGCGCCTGCATCCCTTCCACGTCATCCGCATCAACAAAATGTTGTCCTGCGCTGGAGCTGATAGGTGAGAATCTGTTGTTGATGCAAGGAGTGTTGGGTTACATTCTGGTGGGCATCAATATGGAGAGGCCAGTGATCAGAAAAATGGATGTGATTATTCTTAATTCAGAACTGCTGTTTAAAACCCATTTTCCAACCTGGGTCTTACTATTGGGTTGTACTTGGCTGGTGAAATGACTGCATTGTTTTGTATTCCTGAGAAGTTTTAGCAAAATCTGTCAATCTTCTGGTTCCCAGGCTCCAGACTGGAATGCGTGGTGCTTTTGGAAAACCCCAGGGCACTGTGGCTCGTGTGAACATTGGTCAGGTGATCATGTCTGTGCGCACCAAGGCCGGGAACAAAGAGCATGTGATAGAGGCTCTGCGCAGAGCCAAGTTTAAGTTCCCTGGACGCCAGAAGGTAAGGCAGCACATGGTTGGTCTCAACACTCAAACCTTGTGGTAATGTTTTTATTATTTAAAAGTTAAAATATTGTGGCGTGAAAGAGTTAACATGCATCCCCTAAAACTCTGCAGCTTATTAAGCCGACTGGTCTTGCTGCAGTGCAGTTCCAGTGTGCAAAGGCTGCAGACAGTGAATCAGTGGTTGTGTATGTCCTCAGCTGGGAGGTGCTGAGTGCTTTAAGGGACCACTGAGACAAAGTTTTTCTCAAGGCTCTTACTCAAAGGGCATTGTACATGTTCTGTCATTTGCCTTAACTTACTCCTGTCATCGTTCTCACCCTTAGATCCATATCTCCAAGAAGTATGGCTTCACCAAGTTCAATGCCACCGAATTCGATGAAATGATGGCTGATAAGCGTCTGATCTCAGATGGATGTGGGGTGAAGTACATCCCCAGCAGAGGCCCTCTGTCCCGCTGGAAGGCTCTTCATGCTGTGTAGACTTTCTAACAGGCACCAATAAAAGTGGGTTTGATTCCAAAAGTGACGACTTTGACTTTATTTCACTGGAATTCTATGTATGAAATGTATTCAGACTCGGCCCGTGGTATAGGGAATTTTAAAAGCAAGTAGAAATGCATGGTCTTAACATAGTTACTAGGGCTGAACAATATTAGGAAAACATGCGATATGTATAAACCTTGTTTAATATTGCGATGACAATATGACCAGCGATAAATAGTGTGGCTACGGATGCAGGTCAGGTGATCATGTCTGTGCGCACCAAGGCCAGGAACAAAGAGCATGTGATAGAGGCTCTGCGCAGAGCCAAGTTTAAGTTCCCTGGGTGCCAGAAGGTAAGGCAGCACATGGTTGGTCTCAACACTCAAACCTTGTGGTAATGTTTTTATTATTTAAAAGTTAAAATATTGTGGCGTGAAACACTTGGAGGAGAGAAGTGGAAAGAGTTAACATGCATCCCCTAAAACTCTGCAGCTTATTAAGCCGACTGGTCTTGCTGCAGTGCAGTTCCAGTGTGCAAAGGCTGCAGACAGTGAATCAGTGGTTGTGTATGTCCTCAGCTGGGAGGTGCTGAGTGCTTTAAGGGACCACTGAGACAAAGTTTTTCTCACGGCTCTTACTCAAAGGGCATTGTACATGTTCTGTCATTTGCCTTAACTTACTCCTGTCATCGTTCTCACCCTTAGATCCATATCTCCAAGAAGTATGGCTTCACCAAGTTCAATGCCACCGAATTCGATGAAATGATGGCTGCTAAGCGTCTGGTCTCAGATGGATGTGGGGTGAAGTACATCCCCAGCAGAGGCCCTCTGTCCCGCTGGAAGGCTCTTCATGCTGTGTAGACTTTCTAACAGGCACCAATAAAAGTGGGTTTGATTCCAAAAGTGACGACTTTGACTTTATTTCACTGGAATTCAATGTATTCAGACTCGGCCCGTGGTATAGGGAATTTTAAAAGCACGGTCTTAACATAGTTACTAGGGCTGAACAATATTAGGAAAACATGCGATATGTATAAACCTTGTTTAATATTGCGATGACAATATGACCAGCGATAAATAGTGTGGCTACGGATGCAGGGATCACGGGCAGCTCCACAGCACCACAAAATCCAGGGAGCCATGCACAGCTCCACTAATTTGTGGTCATTTCATACATGTTTGGACGGTGAAAAGTATTTATTTTTACAATATTTTTTTTTTTTACCGGCTTTGTCGGTAATATACCGTGTCAAGCCAAACAATGCGCTGCCATCGCTACATACTTTTACCCAGTCTGAGTTTACACGTGTCCAATCACAGACGAAAAGAGCGAGGGGGGAGGCAGAGCGAGATTTGATGGAGCTGCCTCACAGTACTGTTCTCTCTATTCTCATTTTCCGACAATGATTCATTGATGTAAAAAACCTGTCAATGACCTGAATATCTTTAATATCTGATTGGCCAAATATATTGACATGCAGAGCGTAAATGCGTGGCACATGGAACGCCATCAATTGCAGTTCAAGTAGCCTTTTGCAATATGTATCACACATGTAAATATTGAAATCTTAGATATATTGTGCAGCCCTAATAGGTAGACAAACTCTGGACTTGATGTTTTGCCTAACAGTAAGATTAGAAAATGTAAACATTTACATAAATGCACTTTATGCACCACCAGGTGTCTCAATAAAAAGAGGCAAGGTTTGGATATGGGATGGGATTCTCTCAATGTTAATGGTTCAGGAGCTTTTACCCAGGCTTGAATTATCCTCAGGTTTACATTTCAGAACAAACTCAGTGGTTATACCTGGTAAAAACTTTGATTAAAGCCGCTTCATGTTTAAAAAAGTACATTTAAACCACAAGGTTCTGTTAAGGGCTGCATAAGTGATTTTAAAAATGAATAAGGTCAAGTTTTACTGCTGTTCAGAGGCCCTGTACTATGAAGGGAGTTCAACATACCCAGGACATTCCTTATCCTGCTTCAACTAATCTAACAGATGTCCTGACCACGAAGCAGGTAGTCAACTATAGGTTTTCATAGCCAGCTATTCGTGTCTTAATGCAACAGAGGTAGAGCTGTAATTGTGAGCGACATCAGAACCAGGGTTAGGTTAATATACGATAAGTACTTATATCAGCCAGTAGATCTGATTATAGCAACATCTGAAAGTGACATTCAACAAAATGAAACTAACTGATGACTACATGAGCAAAGTAGCATACATTTTGATCTTTTAAAGTTATAAGCTCAAAGAAACTTTAAATAAGTACAAAGATTTTATAGCTTATTTTGTTTGTTTTAATGCAGGTAAAACAAAAATATAGTGATTGAAAGTGATCTCAGACTGTGCTGCCAAAGCAGAGGGAAGAGAATAGAAGTAGTTGTCTGATGAGCCCGGTCTAACTGAAATGTGCATTTTTTTAAAAGACAAAGGCTTTACTTTTTATTTTTCATGTTCTGATCTGCAGGGATAGAAGACAGTAAAAGCATCAACATTATCAGGTATTATGTCAGTCTTTGTTTAATTATAATGTAGCTATAATAGTTGTGATGTATTGATTAATTGGGATAAACTCTCCCTCATGTGACCACGGGCCCAGGCAAGGCCCGGATTTCATTAAAGTTTGACAGTGTACTGACCCTTTCATAATGACTCAAACCAACTAAAGGCCCACAGATCATCTATAATGACACATGAGTAAAAGATGGACTGAGATATTTATGTGTGTGTGACCTGGCACAGTGTTTAGAATGACTGTTTTAGAATTAAAACAGCCTATGGGTCATGCTTGACTCCAATGACAGTGTGCATGGACACAATCAAATTTTAGGGGTTCATGAAGAGCAGAGATGTGCATTCAGTTCACAATTATATCTTTATTTAATAATGGGAGGACTAAAAAGGGAAAAATGGACAATTATAAATAAAATAGCTTTTTATTTCTGAATGTTTATAAAAGCTAAAACAACAAATACTGTGACCACAGAGATACAACACACTTTAACCTAAATAGCGTTAGAGAATTATGTAGGCAGCGTACTTACTACGGGGAGATTCTATCACAAAGCCAAATAGACACCACCACGTGAGCACACTGATCACTACCACTGCAACTCACACTGCAAGGACAAAACCACAACACACTGTTCAAGTGACCACCACCCTTTCGGCCTACATGCAAAGTGGTGTGAATCCCACAACTACTCCCCGTAGGTCGTCCAGCTGCCTAAAACAAGGAAAAGAGTGAGAGTCAGTTGGTTCAGGGTCACAATAAATTAAAAAACAATCAATACGATTAAAGGTTGAACGGTCCATCAGGAATGCGATGCATGAGATGTCGGGCCGACAGGATAAAATCAACGCAGAAACCAGTGGTCAGACAACACTGGAATTAGGCAAAGCAGCAGTCTGACACTTAATCTGCAAAGAGGGGGAGACAAGGTCATTTATCAAGTTGCAACCAAATACATTAGAGGGGATCACCCTTTACATTGCTAATATTACCTTGCTCAATATGGGGCCCTATTTTACAGTGTCCATGGATGGCTGACTCTGTACTGGGGCTCAAACAGGGGAGAGGCGAACCCTGAATCTTCACTCAACCATGGGGCCACAGAAATCTGGGTCGAGACACAGCCACCCAACTAAATATATAAGACACCTCATTAGATTTCAAGCGGGTAAATAAAACATCTTTCTCCCAGTCTCCCTTACCTGCACAAACACAGCAGTCACCATCTACCAGGCATCAGACAAAGAGGCAGTAATTGCCTGCACCTGTCCTTATAAAGGCGGGGAGCTCTCCAATCCCACCTACCAGGGCGGTGCTCTAACTCCTAGCTGTCAACCCTCACATATACATACATACATATATACATACACACACACACACACATATATATATACACACATACAGCTCTGAAAATAATTAAGAGACCAATTCAAAATGATCAGTTTCTCTGGTTTTGCTATTTATTGGTATGCGTTTGTTTTATTCTATAAACTACTGACAACATTTCTCCCAAATTTCAAATAAAAATATTGTCATTTAGAGCATTTATTTGCAGAAAATGACAACTGGTCAAATAACAAAAAAGATGCAGTGTTTTCAGATCTCGAATAATGCAAAGAAAACAAGTTCATATTCATTTTTAAACAACACAATACCAATGTTTTAACTTAGGAAGAGTTCAGAAATCAATATTTGGTTGAATAACCTTGATTTACAATCACAGCTTTCATGCGTCTTGGCATGCTCTCTACCAGTCTTTCACATTGCTGTTGGGTGACTTTATGCTACTCCTGGCGCAAAAATTCAAGCAGCTCGGCTTTGTTTGATGGCTTGTGACCATCTATCTTCCTCTTGATCACATTCCAGAGGTTTTCAATGGGATTCAGGTCTGGAGATTGGGCTGGCCATGACAGGGTCCTGATCTGGTGGTCCTTCATCCACACCTTCACTGACTGGCTGTGTGGCATGGAGCATTGTCCTGCTGGAAAAAACACTCCTCAGAGTTGGAGAACATTGTCAGAGCAGAAGGAAGCAAGTTTTCTTCCAGGACAACTTTGTACTTGGATTGATTCATGCGTCCTTCACAAAGACAAATCTGCCCAATTCCAGCCTTGCTGAAGCACCCCCAGATCATCACCGATCCGCAACCAAATTTCACACTGTGGCTTGTAGGCCTCTCCAGGTCTCCGTCTAACCATTAGACGACCAGATGTTGGGCAAAGCTGAAAACTGGACTCATCAGAGAAGATGACCTTACTCCAGTCCTCTATGGTCCAATCCTTATGGTCTTTTGCAAACCTCAGCCTGGCTCTTCTTTGCTTCTCGTCGATGAAGGGCTTTTTTCTAGCTTTGCACGACTTCAGCCCTGCCCCTAGGAGCCTGTTTCTAACCGTCCTCGCCGTGCACTTCACCCCAGCTGCCGTTTGACATTCTTTTTGGAGGTCACTTGATGTCATCCTACGGTTGTTGAGTGACATTTGAATGAGTTGGCAGTCATCCCGGTGAGTGGAGAGTTGTTTTCGTCCTCTGCCGGTCTGTAGCTTTGTTGTCCCTAATATCTGCTGCTTGACCTTGTTCTTATGAACCGCCGTCTTTGAAATTTTAAGGATGGAAGCAACCTGACGCTCACTGTATCCCTCTGCCAGTAAAACCAGAATTGAACCCTTCTTTTCCTCACTGAAAACTTTTCTTTTTAACTCTTTTGGCATGGTCAATAGTCACTTTTTTTTATTCCAATTACTTTTGAGGTACTACTAGCACTGTTTATGCCAGGGGTCGGCAAACTTTTTGACAATAAGTGCCAATGTAAAATTTTCTTGTGAATTAGTGTGCCATATCAACATTTTTTTATATAAAATTTTATTATTGAACCACATAAATATTTCCAACAGAAGAAAAAAGAACATTTATTTAATAAGTGTGCCAATGATTATGGCGCCGCGTGCCATCATTGGCACGCGTGCTTTAGGTTGCTGACCCCTGCCCTAGCTCAACCAGAAATATGTTTCCCATCTCACTCTGGCTGCAAAGAGGGCCTGTTTTGCAAAGGCTATGCAAAGGGCCCCAGTTTTGGCCCCTGTTTTGGGTGAAAACCCAACCAGCCACAGTTCGGGCTCTAAAGCACCCAGAGGCCCCACATTTTCAGCAGAGGCTCCCCCGGGACCCAGGTGGTGCTCGCTCAACCAGAAATATTTTCCTGAATTTGTTTCCTCTCACAGGGTGTAAGAAACATTAAGTGTGAGGCCCTGTCAAAGTGACAAACTCAATCAGGGACACATTTTTTTCTACAGCATCTGTGGACATGAGGCTTGAACATTTTCATCAGCTCTCTGTTTGGAAGGTTCACATGTTGTTTTCAAAGCTTTATGTATTTCCTGGACCTGGTGGGAGGCCGGACACTTCCAATTCAAAATGAATGGGAATGAAATGTAAGGGTAAACATAATAATTCCATATTATTATGTTTGAATGCAGTTCTACCGGCTTTTAATGACTCTGAACTCTAAAAAACTAACTTTTCCCCGTGTACCATGTCTGAGTGCCCTATTTGTGAGGTGAAGTTTCACCAGTTAGACAAGCACCTGAAGAGTGCACATTTTGTGGGAAATTTAACAGAACGCCGCATCCTTTTAAACCTGGCGACAGGAAGAGTGAACATACGTAAATGTCCTTGCCCAGTGAGCACATGTGTCTACGCTCAGTCCAGGCTGGACAAGCACGTGATGCAGGCCCACACAGACTTGAGCATCGCTGAGAGGGTCGCCAAGTTGCAGGAGGCCAAACGGAGGCAGTCCTTGAAGCTTCTGGTTCAGCTCCGGAAAACTGAGCCTACCCCAGATATGAGCATAGCCTTGGACCTAATAGTGGAGGCTGGTGAGGAGCAGATCCTTGAGATTCCCATGGACATTCCCACCCTCACAGATTGCGGCGTCCCTGCTTGTCAGGTGGAGAAAAGGGCTTATACAAAAGAAGTAGAAAAGCTGAAGTCTCAGAAAGAACTCATCCATGATGTCAGAATGCTGAGACAGAGATTGCAGCAGCTGGAGAGGAGTCAGAGGCACAAGACATGGCCCAGCAGCTTAGATGAAAGACAACCAAAAGAGCCAGATGTGCCTAGTGTGGACCAGCAGCGGAGGTGAAAGTCAACAAGAGGAGCCAGAGGTGAGACTCTTTGTCTGTGTACTTGTCTTTTTTCCTGTCTGTCTTTCTTTCTTTCTCTGTATGTGTGTTTTGAATTTATTGCACTTGTCTTTTCAGGAGTGTGTGATGGAGAGGGGCGAGGAGGAGGAGGAGGAGGAGGCAGGCCCCTCTTCAGCAGGCCCATCTTCAGCAGGCCCTGGACAGAAGAGGAAGGAGGCCCAGTCCCACACTGGAGCAAAACAGAATGCCACAGCTTTCCTCGGCATCAAAGTTCGTGCCCACAGGCAATCGCATGAGAACGATTACCCTGAAAAGTAACTTTTTGCATACCTGTCTGAGACTTTATGACCTGAACTGTGCAGTGGGAAAATAACTAAGTGTGGTTGAAACCTATTTTTGTAGTTGAAAAGTAAGTTTTTGCAGACCTGTCTAAATACTTTTATAACCTGTCTAAATACTTTTAGGAACTGAACTGTTAATGATCTCAACTTTTATGACCTGAAACCTTTATGACCTTTTTATTACTTATTTACTCTCCAAAGAACTGAATGTATGTCTGCTTTATCTCCAAAGGAAACGTATGTAAATCAGTTGTCTGTGTTTAGATTCCTCTCTCAAACTGCACCTACAGAACCAGTCTGAACTGGCTCAGACAAACAGTCTTAGTTCTCCTATATAAAATCCTTGCATTTGACTGTTTTGCATCTTCACTCTGAGATCCCTGTGACTCTCTGTGTTGATCCTTTCTGCAGAAAGCCTCTATTAAAATACACAAAGACAAATTTGGTGTTCCAGCCTCTTGTATTTTCAGATTTCCATCACAATTTGGTGTCAGAAGTGGGTTTGCACGACTGGGCGCATCTGGACTCGGTGTCTACGGTTGAGTGGCCTTCCTGGGAAAGTAGTTTACAACCTTAACCTCCCCAAAAGGATGGCTGAGACGTAGGGACCGAGACCGGATCGTCTCAGCGCTGCGATCTACTGCATCTGGTGAGAATCTGAAAGTTCAAGTGTATTTTATACCGGCATGCATAGTGTTAAGGAGAAGTTGGTCTAAGGGGATTGGATCCCAGACAGGTGAAAGCCCCGTAATTTTTTAACCAAGGTTTAGAAGAAACCTGGAAGGTAGACTGACGAGGTACCTTAGAGTTTGCTAAGACTCCAACCACGGAATGATATAATACTGGGTGTATTTGGATTGTGTGAAGCAAGACTCCAAAAGCGTGCTATGTAGACAATTTCTCTATGTGGGTTTCCAGCTGGGGGAAGTTTTAGTATAAGGCAGCTAAAACAGCTGAGACTGAAGCTAGAAGAGAAAGAAAAAGTAAAAGCCAGAAAAGTAAAACTTGCATTTCAAGCAGATAGGAAGGTATGTGGAATGTGGTTTTAAGAAATGCAACAAAAAGGGACAGAAAACAAACACTGGCAGGGACAGATAACTCCTCACAAGTGTCTCAGTGTCTCAAAATGCAGGATTCCGACCTCGACTCTTCCCTGCAGAGAACCTGAACAACACCAAGCTCCACCACCAGCGGATGTTCCACAGGCAGGAGCCCAGGCTCAACCACCTTCTCCACCTAATAAAGTTCCAGACCTGCAACTCCTCTCTTCACCTCACACCAGACAAGCAGGCAATATGGACCGGGACAAGATCCAGCCCAAATCGCGATGGTTGAAGTGACCTGATGTTGCCAGCTTGTTAAAACGCACAGGTATCAAGTGGGACTCGGGAAAACTCAGCTTAATAAAAGTGCATGCAGTTCATGGGGAAAAGATAATTAAACATGAAGAAAAGAGAGACTGATCTGCATAAAGCCTCACTGACAAGTAAAAGATTTTTTAGAAAAGAAAGACAAACTACTGATAGGAAAATATGTTAAGTATCAATCAGATTCTTATGCTCATATGCCAACGCACTCACTCACAGTGCTAGGGAAAGAGATTGCAAACCTTGTAATTTCAGGAGCAACACATTCAGTCATCAAGAGTGATATGTTTGACACACATCCTAAAATGAGCGGATGAGTTGTTAGATCTGTGGGGGCTTCAGGTAACACCGTGGTTGAAAAATTCACGACTCCTTAATATGTATTGATAGCATCACAGAAAAGTGTTAATTTTTGCTATCCTCATGTTGTCCAATTAATTTGATGGGAAGAGATGAAATGTGTCTTGTGGGCATTTCTCTCGTTTCCACCTAAACAGGAGTCGTATTGGTCCGAACAGCTGATCTGGATCCACCACAGATTTACACATGCATTAAGTATAATGCTGATTCACTGCTATATGTTTATGAGTGGAAGCTCTGTTCATCTGTTGTCACATCCATCAACAGTGATCTAGTGGATAAGGCACATTCAGTTACACTAAGAACAGACACCACATACAGTGCTGTGAAAAAGTATTTGCCCCCTTCTTGATTTTTTATTTTTTTGCATATTTGTCACACTTAAATGATTTAGATCATCAAACTAATTTTAATATTAGACAAAGATAACCCGAGTAAATACAAAATGCAGTTTTTAAATGATGATTTCATTTATTAAGGGAAAAAACCTATCCAAACCTACTTGGCCCTATGTGAAAAAGTAATTGCCCCCTAAACCTAATAACTGGTTGTGCCACCCTTGGCGGCAACAACTGCAATCAAGCGTTTGCGATAACTGGCAATGAGTCTTTCACATCACTGTGGAGGAATTTTGGCCCACTCTTCTTTGCAGAATTGTTTTAATTCAGCCACATTGGATGGTTTGAGCATAAACGGCTTGTTTAAGGTCATGCCACAGCATCTCAATCGGATTTAAGTACGGACATTGACTAGGCCACTCCAAAACCTTGATTTTGTTTTTTTTGAGCCATTCAGAGGTGGACTTGCTAGTGTGTTTCGGATCATTGTCCTGCTGCATAACCCAAGTGCGCTTGAGGTCACGAACTGATGGCCGGACATTCTCCTTCAGGATTTTCTGGTAGAGAGCAGAATTCATGGTTCCATCAATTATGGCAAGTCGTCCAGGTCCTGAAGCTGCAAAGCAGCCCCAGACCATCACACTACCACGTTTGAGTTTGAGTTTTACGCCAGATATAACGGGACGCACACCTTCGAAAAAGTTCAACTTTTGTTTTTCGTCAGTCCACAGAATATTTGCCCAACAGTCTTGGGGCATCAAGATGTTTTTTGGCAAATGTGAGACGAGCCTTTGTGTTCTTTTTGGTCAGCAGTGGCTTTCGCCTTGGAACTCTCCCATGGATGCCATTTTTGCCCAGTTTCTTTCTTATTGTTGAATCATGAACACTGACCTTAATTGAGGCAAGTGAGGCCTGCAGTTCTTTAGATGTTGTTCTGGGGTCTTTTATGACCTCCTGGATGAGTCGTCAATGCGCTCTTGGAGTAATTTTGGTAGGCCGGCCACTCCTGGGAAGGTTCACCACTGTTCCAAGTCTTCTCCATTTGTGGATAATGGCTCTCACCGTGGTTCGCTGAAGTCCCAAAGCCTTAGATATGGCTTTGTAACCCTTTCCAGACTGATACAATTACTTTGTTTCTCATCTGTTTTTGAATTTCTTTAGATCGCTGCATGATGTGTTGCTTTTTGAGATCTTTTAGCCTACTTCACTTTGTCAGACAGGTTCTATTTAAGTGATTTCTTGATTCAACAGGTCTGGCAGTAATCAGGCCTGGGTGTGGCTAGTGAAATTGAACTCAGCTTTCCAAAAAAATGTGGTTAATCACAGTTCATTCATGATTTATCAAGGGGGGGCAATTACTTTTTCACATAGGGCCAGGTAGGTTTGGATAGCTTTTTTCCCTTCATAAATGAAACCATCATTTAAAAACTGCATTTTGTATTTACTCTGGTTATTTGTCTAATATTAAAATTTGTTTGATGATCTGAAACATTTAAGTGTGAGAAATATGCAAAAAAATAAGAAACCAGGAAGGGGGCAAATACTTTTTCACAGCACTGTACAGGTTTAATCACATATATATTTTTTCTATATATTGTTGTATATTTCCATTTCTTTATATTCCTATACCCAAGTACTGCATGCTACTTATGTGATGTCTTCTGCTGCTGTAAGATTGCAAATTTGTCTAATAAAGGACTTCTTATTCTTAAGTCATTCATGTTTGTCTGTGCATCTGCTCACACTCTTTCACTGGTGTAATCGACAACTGTGTCATTTGGGAGCACTTATAGTATGCACATATACCCTATGGCTTTACATCTCAATTATCTAACACTTAAATTAAATTATTGCTATTAGCTAGGTATCGGTCAGCCTACTTTGTGTACCCCTGAGCAGGGCAGTTGCAGACTGAGCAGGTAGGTGTGTCCTTCTGCTGGACGGGTGTGGTTATATCCAAATATGGAAGTTCAAGGCAATCTGACTCCAAAATGCCCAAAGGCGAAAAAAACTGTTGGAAACCAGGTGTTCACAGAAGAAAAGCCCTAACATGCATTTAGCCAATTTTTTTGAAACTCTAACCACGTTTAATATCACAATCCAATATTTTAATAATATATCCATTATCAAGGAGTGCTCAGGGTGGTTAAGATCTTCTTGGGCTTTGTGCAGCTCATGTCTTCTCAATATTTGCTGGGCCAAAAATGTACTGTGCATACAGATAACAATCCCCTCAGTCACCTACAAACAGCCAAGTTGGGAGCAGTGGAACAGAGGTGGGCCTCAGAGCTTGCAAATTTTGATCTAGACATTAAATATAAACCAGGCCGTGCAAATGGAAATGCAGATGCTTTGTCAAGGCAGAACGTGACCACAGAGCAGGTGGTGGCCCTTGTACCCACAACACTTTTGCCAGCTAAAGCTGGGCATCTCCAACCCAGAAGCTTTATGGGTACTTATTGGCAACAAAGCCCAATGACATTCCTGCATAGATTTCACTGTCTTAGAACCTTCATCTGAAGAACGAGAAAATGTGCTAATAATGACAGATGTGTTCTCCAAATATACACAGGCCATTCCAACTAGAGACCAAACTGCGACCACAGTCGCTCAGGCCCTAGTTACCAATTGGTTTTATGTATTTGGAGTCCCCCGCCAATTGCACTCAGACCAAGGACGTTGTTTTGAGGCCAAAGTGATACAGCAGCTCTGCAGCATGTATGACATAGTTAAAACTAGAACAACCCCATACAGACCCCAAGGTAATGGTCAGTGCGAGTGATTTAACAGAACCTTGCATGACCTACTCCGCACACTACCACAAAACCAGAAAAAACGATGGACTGAACATCTAGCGCAAGTGGTGTTTGCTTATAGATGGAGGACCAATTTACACCATAGCAACAGCAGATGGGAAAGGGCACTCTAAACAGATTCATGAGACAGAGAAACACCCAGTTTCATGTATACAAAGTGATGCTAAATGAATAGATGATCCAGGTCTTCCCAATGACCTGTTGAATGAGGTTGATAACTATGTCGCTGAAATCCCCTTTGTGTTAGAACTTGTGGAACAGGTGCTGCAAAACAATACACCAGGATGTGTCAGTCTGGCCCCACTGGCAACAACAGAAGTGGAAACGGAATCACATGGTGCGGAAACCTCCAGTACAGGCAAGACAAACCTGAGACGCCCACAGCTGGCCAGCATCGTAACCTGCATCACCTTCCCAGATCTGCAATGCATCATTCTCAACAAATTTACATTAATGCCCCACGTGTGACTTTCCATAGGCCTTGGCTTTGATGGATCCATCGACGGGACGTCGATTCAAATCCCAGGGGTAGATTGTAGAGGGGGGACACGAGGACCCAGGCACAATTTGGCAAATCAAGGGAGAGCATCTCAGCAGTTAAAAGGCCGATTGAGCACAGGTGTGTGTCAGCATTCCTTCCTGCTCTGGTGATCACACCTGTGCACCTATCCTTGGTAAGCCAAACAAACTTTTGTTTTAATCAGAAAAGTGTGATTGTTGGGGTAATGTAGGGGTGCAAATGCACCCTGAGGTATTGGAATTTTAATGTAAATATTGAATGTGTTGAGGTTTTACTATTTATATTGTTTATTTTGTAAAGGGTCATAATGGTCCAGAATTAGTTGCAGTGTAGGTATGAAACTGCATTTTACTTTTAAACTGTGTTAGGCGATTAGACTGAAAATAACATGTGCTGTGTTTATTTTACAGGCAAAGTGCTGGTTGCCATTTATTTTATCTTTATTTTATATTTCCTGTATTTTAAGCATAGTGTTGATCTGCCTTTTTGTCTCTTTTAGTGCTATAGCTGTTGTTGGCCCCCAGTCACAGGAGTGGCTGGTGCAGTGGAAGTTCACTTGTTGATTTGTGATTTGCTGTGGCACTGGTAGTAGTTTTGGTTTGTTTTCTGTTGGGGGGATAAAGGGTTGTGTGTGTGTGTGTGTGTGTGTGTGTGTGTGTGTGTGTGTGTGTGTGTGTGTGTGTGTGTGTGTGTGTGTGTGTGTGTGTGTGTGTGTGTGTGTGTGTGTGTGTGTGTGTGTGTGTGTGTGTGTGTGTGTGTGTGTGTGTGTGTGTGTGTGTGTGTGTGTGTGTGTGTGTGTGTGTGTGTGTGTGTGTGTGTGTGTGTGTGTGGTTACTCACGATAGCATACTTCCACTGCACTAGCCTGCTGACTGGTGTGCCACACCACTGTAGCAACTTTTAATTAACTTTCGAATAAAACCAGCCTGTTTTGCCACTTTGACCCACACTGACTGTTGGTTTATCATTGAAGTTCACCTGTACTGACATTTAAGACTAAACAGGAGTCACAACATGACAGACGCAAAACTTAAAAAAACAAAAAGAATACAAATATCTCAGGATTAAAAAGAGGAGCCATTCGCGTAGACGACACAGACTAAGATCTCAACAAGAATCGAGAGCTTTTGGTGACGTGCTGTAAGCATAGACATGTGATAGCCACAGCGACCTTTATACGTTACATTATCCCTCACCTTAATGTTACAGAGATTTCTGTGTTGTTGTGAACACAACTGACCACCTGGGGCCTATACTACAAAGCGAGTTCAACAAACCCAGGATATCTTTCCGAGATCCAGCTGAACTTAACCTAACAGGATCCTTTTTTTTTTTTTGTGGCTCCATATGCTCCTCTAAGAACTGTGATGTCATGTTTCAAAGGAATGTGGAATGTGAGCAGTTTTTTATACTGGTTGATCTCTCATTTCCAGACAGAGACATTCTGACAAATCTTCATCCTTTATGTTTCCTGAGAAATATAAACTAACCTGAGGTTCCACCAAGACTTGAACTCAGATCACTGGATTCAAAGTCCAGAGTGCTAACCATTACACCATGGAACCACGACATAGAACAACCAAATCATTACCGCCACTCCTTCAGGATTGCTGCAGATACACATTATAGGCCCGGTATACACAACAGATGCTCATCAGCTGTACCCAGGATTTATGTCACGCCTTTCAGCAAGCATATTTGAGTGGGATGCAGCTGATTTAGCTATGTTGCGAGAAGCAAAAAGCCAGCAGCTTCGTTCCCAGGGTCTGCCCACCCTAACTATCTAGGGAGGAGATGGCTCTCCACTGTCGGAGGAGGATCCGTGGTGAGGAGACCACCATTCACCTGCTGGAGGAGCTGCTGGGGATGCTGATGGGCAGCAGAGGTAACGACTCCCTTGGTGTTCCCCTGTTTGACAGCGAGAGGATGGAGCACATCTGGCGTGTCCAGAGAAAGCACGTCAAGTGCATCCAGGACCCACCAGGTGTTGCTCTATACACCAAAACAGGGGAGCTCACAAAGGGAGGTGTGCGGTTACCTGTGTACAGATGTGCCAGCGGCTCTCTAGAGTCTTTTCATCTACACCTCAACCGCTTCATACCAGGTTTGTGTCTGTCAGACATTTAAGTTTATAAGCTGTATAGTCCAAGAATATTTCATAGTTTGATATTTAATATGTATTTAATGTGTACTTTTAGGGACCAGTGCCAACAGTCTGAACTTTCAGATATATCTCCTGGAAGGGCTACATAGATGGAACCAGGACCGTGGGGTTGCTGCTCTGTACACTGGACCATCCTCTTTGCGCAGCTACTCGGGTGACCTGCTTCACTCTGTAAACACTAATTATGAGAAGCTGTTTGGCAGGAAGGTGGTACCAGGGTTCTGTCCACCCTCATGGTACACTGGTAAGCATTTGTGATTACATTGGTAATTTACCTCAGTTTTTAAACCCTTTATTAACTGTATCAACTTTTGTAAACAATCCAATTTGCTTCTGTTGTTTCAGGAGAGCTCATAGGGATGCAGTATCTGTTCCAGCAGACTGGTCAGGCACTGCAGGATATGCACCCTGATTCAGAGGAAGCTGCTCAATTAATTGAAGAGCATGATGTGGAGGACGACATGGAGGAAGATGAGGGCTTCGCTGATATTACAGAAGATCCCACAGTGTTGAACCTGGGGGTTCTTCAGCCTCTCAGACTCCTGATCCCTCCGACATTTCATCTGGTCTTCTTTCCCTGGCTCCTGGCACATCCTCTGTGGCTCTTTGCACTCTAGCCTCTAGTTCATCCTCTGAAGATCAAGATGATATTCAAGCTGAAGATGAAGACATGGTAAGTCTAACTGTTTGTTTTAGAATATATGTGTAGATATGAGCATGCTTCTTCACTATTTTTGATAACATATGTTCACATATTTTATCAATAAACAAACAAAGCATTGTGAGTGAAGGTTTTACATTTTCTAAACTGTTAAATGTTTTGCACAGGCTGTTGATGACCAAAATCTCCCCGGATACCAGTACGTGGACAGACTTGCTGAGTATTTGGTGGAGCTTCGGCTTCAGACCTCTCTTTGTCTCAGCAACCAGCAGGCGAGTGCTATAATGTCACTTTGGGACAAGCTGGATGAAGGTGACAAGCAGCGGGTGGCTTATGCAGCACGACATCAGGAGAGACTTTTGAGTGGACGGTTCAGAATGCCAAAGAAGCCCTCAAAAACACCTGGGGTGGAGAGTACCACCCGTTGCATGTTAGGTGCGAGTAGCGCACCTGCCCAGTGGCCTGACTGCTGTCGGTTGGTGGAAAGCATTTTCATCCGATTGTGCAATATTCACCAAAGCCCAGCAAAGAAGGGTAAGAGGGCTGATTCTAGGTGGTCCTTAATTTTGAGGGACTACCGTAAGGTAAGGCAGCTTGTTGTTGGCAACTGCCGGGTGATGCAGGGAACTGAAATTCAGCTGGTGGAGGTGAATCAGAACACCCTCATCTGGTGGCATAATATCCGCCAGAAAAAGCAGGAGCTCTCTGTGCTGCTCCAGGGCACTGCATTGCCTCCAGCCCTCCCAGAATCCGATGAGCCTCTTCAGGAGGCAAGAGTGCTCCCTGCTGCACCCACGCCGGCACGACAGGAACATCAGTACCGGCTGCCGCAGAGTACGGCAGGTCAGGCCAAACAGAGGCAGACGGGATCTGGTCAGCTCCAACACAACATAAGGCTAAAGGGACCAGTGAAGAGACAGTTATATGCCACCCCACCAGCACCAGGACCAGGACCCATCATCACACCTCACATCCTCACACCATCTGGACTGGTTCAAGTAGTCTTTCCTGTACCAGTAGTTCAGGGCAGCTATTCAGAAACCAGTGAGCCTACCAGCACAGTGGAAGCTGGCCCCACCCCTAAAAGACCATATAGGCGAACTGTGAACGCTAATACTTGTAAAAAGTGTGGCCAGTTCCGCACTGCTGACACTGGACACAGCCAGTACCGTGGAAAAGTGTATTGCCCTCAGTCTGAAGCCTTGTCAAAAGACAAATGGTTGGAGGAAATGAGGAAAAATATGTAAATAGTTAATATGTGTAAATAGTTTTTTTTAATGTTTGTATTGAACTCTGGGGACTACTGGGTTAGTTAATTCCATTTGCCCTGTTTTTATCTTGAGTCTAAGTATTGATATATTATAATCATTGTATTTATTGTACCTTTCATGGGCTGTTTAAATTCAATCTTTCAAAAGCGTTTCTATAATTATTTCTATGAACAAATAAAACTGGTTTACAGCAATGTATGAGTGGGTGTTTCTAATGACAGTTAGCAGCACAATAAAAAACAACAGCAATAATAATGGTGATCATTATAATGATGAAGCAGATGACAACATTCAATAACAGAAACATGGTATGTGATTTACAAGTTGATATGGGAGGTAGTTTCTGATGTACAGTAGAAGAAATGTCCTAATGAGGGTCAGGAATGGAAAGATCCTCCACTCATGTCACGTGATCAGTCCTGTGGAGTGGAAGATAGTGCAGGTAGGTGTTATTACACAAGAAACAATTCTCATAACTACGTAATGTGTATAAAAATAGGAGGAAATTTGTCATCTTATGATGAATGAGCATGCACCTGCGCATTCCCGGAGTCGAGGGTTTGAGTCCCATTCGCGGAATGTCCAAAAACATCAAAAGTGTTATATTTGTGTCTAGGCAGCTAGAAATACATTTATCAAAGAGAAATAGATTTCACATTGCTCCTTTCTTTTTCCCCTTCTTTGACGGACTATTGATCCCCAGCTTGAACGCAGCGCCTTAGACCGCTCGGCCATCCTGACTATCACAGAAGGAAAAGGCTATCGTTTTTATTCAGAGTTTTAACCAGGTTTTGAAGAGTATGTTCACTTACTGTGGCCTGAACACTTACTGAAGGCTTCAAGATGCACTGAACTCTGCATAATCTCCTGACATTCTCCGGAGGGGCTGTATGTGAGAACACAAATGCCAACTCAGAGGCTTTGGACTTTCTCCTGAGTTTCTCCTGCCAGCCCCCCCGAGTAAAAACTCCAGAATATGTTCGAATGAGCCCATGTGAGAAAACAGTAGGGGATTAACTGGAAGATAAACCGCAAGTGAGTTGTTGTGTTTATAATGTTTCTAACACATGACAGACACAAAACTTAAAAAAACTAAAAGAATACAAATATCTCAGGATGAAAAATAGGAGCCATTCGTGTAGATGACACAGGTGAAGATGTCAACAAGAATCGAGAGCTTTTGGTGACGCTGGTGTTGATGTGCTGTAAGCATAGACATGTGATAGCCACAGCGAACTTTATATGTTACATTATCCCTCACCTTAATGCTACAGAGATTTCTGTGTTGTGAACACAACTGACCACCTGGGGCCTATACTACAAAGTGAGTTAAAATCCTGCTTCATAGTACAGGACAGAGACCTTCTGCCACATTGTTCATCCTCCATATTTCCTGAAAAATATAAACTAATCTGAGGTTCAACCAAGAGTTGAAATCGGATCACTGGATTCAAAGTCCAGAGTGCTGACCATTACACTATGGAACCACGACATAGATCAACCAAATCATCACTGCCAGTCCTTCAGGATTGCTGCAGATACACATTATAGGCCAGGTATCCTTTTACCGTGCTGCTGCATGTCCTCCCTCCTCACTCACCCGCTGACCTGCGCTCACTTTACACATTAACAATAGACACTAATCAGAAGTAATTAGCAGCCATTGCTGTGTCTTGTGTAGCTCACATGGCAAAGCCATCTCCTCACTGGAGTAAGCATTTACTGTGTCTGCAGAAACTAAAGAAAGACTCAACAGAAACTGTCTGCCCCTGACCACCTACATGAGTTAAATCAAAAGTAAGCAGGAGACAAGTATACAGACCTAATGGAAATGAATACAAGCACTACATTAGAACCAAAAATATAATGATAAAATGTAGTCTATATAATATGAGGTCACTCAGATCAAAAGCTCTACTGAGCTTGGCTCTGTTGTGTAACAAGTAAGGAGGAAGTTCAAAAAGTGTAGCAGTTGAAGTATTTATAAACAAAGAAATACTAACATAAAGTAAACATGGTAATCAGTTATGTCAGTGGTGTCTGTAATGTGTCTGTGTGTATAAGAATAAGAATCAAACAATTATCAAGATGGTGCCACTGCCATGTCCATGTGGTGGTGGACCTGGTGAAGGAGAGAGTGGAGCGAAGGGCGAGCCCAGTCTTCAGCCCTCTTAAATACTTGTCAGCACAGGTGTTCCACATCCCTGCTGATTACTATGGTCTGTCTCTGCCTACAGGAACCTGAAACACATACACAAGCACAACAACACAGCAGGACAACTCCAGCTTTGTCACATCCACCCCCCCCCCATAAGAACAGGGTCTTATAGGTGGAGTGCAAAGGACCTGGTGAAGTATCTACTTAAAGTATGTTTAAATAAAAGGCAGCATGTTCTTGGAGTCTTCACAATTTTACACTACTTTTCAACAACTACTCAATAAATTTAAATTGGTTACCGGGATGTTAAAGTACCTATCTACCAATACCTAATCCACCGTTCACCGACTCCCAATCAGCAACTTGGTACTTAAGAAGCAATTTTTAAGATTTGGGAGAAGGAAACACTGAAAAAGGATGGGATAAGGAACTTATGTCTTAAGGTAATGCTCACTGATACACTCAATGTAAATAACCCCACTCACTCACTGTTTTAAATCGCACACTAGATCTTGTTCTGACATATGACCTAGAAATGTTATATTTAATAATATTTCCCCGAAACCCATTTCGGGGAACCTCTAAATAACTTTCAAATAAAACCAGCCTGTTTTGCCACTTTGACCCACACTGACTGTTGGTTTATCATTGAAGTTCACCTGTACTGACATTTAAGACTAAACAGGAGTCACAACATGACAGACGCAAAACTTAAAAAAACAAAAAGAATACAAATATCTCAGGATGAAAAAGAGGAGCCATTCGCGTAGACGACACAGACTAAGATCTCAACAAGAATCGAGAGCTTTTGGTGACGCTGGTGTTGATGTGCTGTAAGCATAGACATGTGATAGCCACAGCGACCTTTATACGTTACATTATCCCTCACCTTAATGCTACAGAGATTTCTGTGTTGTTGTGAACACAACTGACCACCTGGGGCCTATACTACAAAGCGAGTTCAACAAACCCAGGATATCTTTCCGAGATCCAGCTGAACTTAACCTAACAACAGGATCCTTTTTTTTTTTTGGCTCCATAGGATCCTCTAAGAACTGTGATGTCATGTTTCAAAGGAATTGATTGGTCAATTTTATATACTGGTTGATCTCTCATCTCAAATTTAACCTGCTCCAGGGCAGGTCAGCCGTTCAGCATAAGTTACCATTGTGATTAACCCCGATAAGAAGTGAATGAATTATGTAGGAGCAGAAACCCCCAATTTAACAGGAAGTTACCCTGATTAGTGCAAATCCTGCTTCATAGTTCAGGACAGAGACATTCTGCCAAATCTTCATCCTTTATATTTCCTGAGAAATATAAACTAACCTGAGGTTCCACCGAGACTTGAACTCAGATCACTGGATTCAAAGTATCCAGAGTGCTAACCATTACACCATGGAACCACGACATAGAGCAACCAAATCATTACCGCCACTCCTTCAGGATTGCTGCAGATACACATTATAGGCCCGGTATACACAACAGATGCTCATCAGCTGTACCCAGGATTTATGTCACGCCTTTCAGCAAGCATATTTGAGTGGGATGCAGCTGATTTAGCTATGTTGCGAGAAGCAAAAAGCCAGCAGCTTCGTTCCCAGGGTCTGCCCACCCTAACTATCTAGGGAGGAGATGGCTCTCCACTGTCGGAGGAGGATCCGTGGTGAGGAGACCACCATTCACCTGCTGGAGGAGCTGCTGGGGATGCTGATGGGCAGCAGAGGTAACGACTCCCTTGGTGTTCCCCTGTTTGACAGCGAGAGGATGGAGCACATCTGGTGTGTCCAGAGAAAGCACGTCAAGTGCATCCAGGACCCACCAGGTGTTGCTCTATACACCAAAACAGGGGAGCTCACAAAGGGAGGTGTGCGGTTACCTGTGTACAGATGTGCCAGCGGCTCTCTAGAGTCTTTTCATCTACACCTCAACCGCTTCATACCAGGTTTGTGTCTGTCAGACATTTAAGTTTATAAGCTGTATAGTCCAAGAATATTTCATAGTTTGATATTTAATATGTATTTAATGTGTACTTTTAGGGACCAGTGCCAACAGTCTGAACTTTCAGATATATCTCCTGGAAGGGCTACATAGATGGAACCAGGACCGTGGGGTTGCTGCTCTGTACACTGGACCATCCTCTTTGCGCAGCTACTCGGGTGACCTGCTTCACTCTGTAAACACTAATTATGAGAAGCTGTTTGGCAGGAAGGTGGTACCAGGGTTCTGTCCACCCTCATGGTACACTGGTAAGCATTTGTGATTACATTGGTAATTTACCTCAGTTTTTAAACCCTTTATTAACTGTATCAACTTTTGTAAACAATCCAATTTGCTTCTGTTGTTTCAGGAGAGCTCATAGGGATGCAGTATCTGTTCCAGCAGACTGGTCAGGCACTGCAGGATATGCACCCTGATTCAGAGGAAGCTGCTCAATTAATTGAAGAGCATGATGTGGAGGACGACATGGAGGAAGATGAGGGCTTCGCTGATATTACAGAAGATCCCACAGTGTTGAACCTGGGGGTTCTTCAGCCTCTCAGACTCCTGATCCCTCCGACATTTCATCTGGTCTTCTTTCCCTGGCTCCTGGCACATCCTCTGTGGCTCTTTGCACTCTAGCCTCTAGTTCATCCTCTGAAGATCAAGATGATATTCAAGCTGAAGATGAAGACATGGTAAGTCTAACTGTTTGTTTTAGAATATATGTGTAGATATGAGCATGCTTCTTCACTATTTTTGATAACATATGTTCACATATTTTATCAATAAACAAACAAAGCATTGTGAGTGAAGGTTTTACATTTTCTAAACTGTTAAATGTTTTGCACAGGCTGTTGATGACCAAAATCTCCCCGGATACCAGTACGTGGACAGACTTGCTGAGTATTTGGTGGAGCTTCGGCTTCAGACCTCTCTTTGTCTCAGCAACCAGCAGGCGAGTGCTATAATGTCACTTTGGGACAAGCTGGATGAAGGTGACAAGCAGCGGGTGGCTTATGCAGCACGACATCAGGAGAGACTTTTGAGTGGACGGTTCAGAATGCCAAAGAAGCCCTCAAAAACACCTGGGGTGGAGAGTACCACCCGTTGCATGTTAGGTGCGAGTAGCGCACCTGCCCAGTGGCCTGACTGCTGTCGGTTGGTGGAAAGCATTTTCATCCGATTGTGCAATATTCACCAAAGCCCAGCAAAGAAGGGTAAGAGGGCTGATTCTAGGTGGTCCTTAATTTTGAGGGACTACCGTAAGGTAAGGCAGCTTGTTGTTGGCAACTGCCGGGTGATGCAGGGAACAGAAATTCAGCTGGTGGAGGTGAATCAGAACACCCTCATCTGGTGGCATAATATCCGCCAGAAAAAGCAGGAGCTCTCTGTGCTGCTCCAGGGCACTGCATTGCCTCCAGCCCTCCCAGAATCCGATGAGCCTCTTCAGGAGGCAAGAGTGCTCCCTGCTGCACCCACGCCGGCACGACAGGAACATCAGTACCGGCTGCCGCAGAGTACGGCAGGTCAGGCCAAACAGAGGCAGACGGGATCTGGTCAGCTCCAACACAACATAAGGCTAAAGGGACCAGTGAAGAGACAGTTATATGCCACCCCACCAGCACCAGGACCAGGACCCATCATCACACCTCACATCCTCACACCATCTGGACTGGTTCAAGTAGTCTTTCCTGTACCAGTAGTTCAGGGCAGCTATCCAGAAACCAGTGAGCCTACCAGCACAGTGGAAGCTGGCCCCACCCCTAAAAGACCATATAGGCGAACTGTGAACGCTAATACTTGTAAAAAGTGTGGCCAGTTCCGCACTGCTGACACTGGACACAGCCAGTACCGTGGAAAAGTGTATTGCCCTCAGTCTGAAGCCTTGTCAAAAGACAAATGGTTGGAGGAAATGAGGAAAAATATGTAAATAGTTAATATGTGTAAATAATAGTTTTATTGTAAATAGTTTTTTTAATGTTTGTATTGAACTCTGGGGACTACTGGGTTAGTTAATTCCATTTGCCCTGTTTTTATCTTGAGTCTAAGTATTGATATATTATAATCATTGTATTTATTGTACCTTTCATGGGCTGTTTAAATTCAATCTTTCAAAAGCGTTTCTATAATTATTTCTATGAACAAATAAAACTGGTTTACAGCAATGTATGAGTGGGTGTTTCTAATGACAGTTAGCAGCACAATAAAAAACAACAGCAATAATAATGGTGATCATTATAATGATGAAGCAGATGACAACATTCAATAACAGAAACATGGTATGTGATTTACAAGTTGATATGGGAGGTAGTTTCTGATGTACAGTAGAAGAAATGTCCTAATGAGGGTCAGGAATGGAAAGATCCTCCACTCATGTCACGTGATCAGTCCTGTGGAGTGGAAGATAGTGCAGGTAGGTGTTATTACACAAGAAACAATTCTCATAACTACGTAATGTGTATAAAAATAGGAGGAAATTTGTCATCTTATGATGAATGAGCATGCACCTGCGCATTCCCGGAGTCGAGGGTTTGAGTCCCATTCGCGGAATGTCCAAAAACATCAAAAGTGTTATATTTGTGTCTAGGCAGCTAGAAATACATTTATCAAAGAGAAATAGATTTCACATTGCTCCTTTCTTTTTCCCCTTCTTTGACGGACTATTGATCCCCAGCTTGAACGCAGCGCCTTAGACCGCTCGGCCATCCTGACTATCACAGAAGGAAAAGGCTATCGTTTTTATTCAGAGTTTTAACCAGGTTTTGAAGAGTATGTTCACTTACTGTGGCCTGAACACTTACTGAAGACTTCAAGATGCACTGAACTCTGCATAATCTCCTGACATTCTCCGGAGGGGCTGTATGTGAGAACACAAATGCCAACTCAGAGGCTTTGGACTTTCTCCTGAGTTTCTCCTGCCAGCCCCCCCGAGTAAAAACTCCAGAATATGTTCGAATGAGCCCATGTGAGAAAACAGTAGGGGATTAACTGGAAGATAAACCGCAAGTGAGTTGTTGTGTTTATAATGTTTCTAACACATGACAGACACAAAACTTAAAAAAACTAAAAGAATACAAATATCTCAGGATGAAAAATAGGAGCCATTCGTGTAGATGACACAGGTGAAGATGTCAACAAGAATCGAGAGCTTTTGGTGACGCTGGTGTTGATGTGCTGTAAGCATAGACATGTGATAGCCACAGCGAACTTTATATGTTACATTATCCCTCACCTTAATGCTACAGAGATTTCTGTGTTGTGAACACAACTGACCACCTGGGGCCTATACTACAAAGTGAGTTAAAATCCTGCTTCATAGTACAGGACAGAGACCTTCTGCCACATTGTTCATCCTCCATATTTCCTGAAAAATATAAACTAATCTGAGGTTCAACCAAGAGTTGAAATCGGATCACTGGATTCAAAGTCCAGAGTGCTGACCATTACACTATGGAACCACGACATAGATCAACCAAATCATCACTGCCAGTCCTTCAGGATTGCTGCAGATACACATTATAGGCCAGGTATCCTTTTACCGTGCTGCTGCATGTCCTCCCTCCTCACTCACCCGCTGACCTGCGCTCACTTTACACATTAACAATAGACACTAATCAGAAGTAATTAGCAGCCATTGCTGTGTCTTGTGTAGCTCACATGGCAAAGCCATCTCCTCACTGGAGTAAGCATTTACTGTGTCTGCAGAAACTAAAGAAAGACTCAACAGAAACTGTCTGCCCCTGACCACCTACATGAGTTAAATCAAAAGTAAGCAGGAGACAAGTGTACAGACCTAATGGAAATGAATACAAGCACTACATTAGAACCAAAAATATAATGATAAAATGTAGTCTATATAATATGAGGTCACTCAGATCAAAAGCTCTACTGAGCTTGGCTCTGTTGTGTAACAAGTAAGGAGGAAGTTCAAAAAGTGTAGCAGTTGAAGTATTTATAAACAAAGAAATACTAACATAAAGTAAACATGGTAATCAGTTATGTCAGTGGTGTCTGTAATGTGTCTGTGTGTATAAGAATAAGAATCAAACAATTATCAAGATGGTGCCACTGCCATGTCCATGTGGTGGTGGACCTGGTGAAGGAGAGAGTGGAGCGAAGGGCGAGCCCAGTCTTCAGCCCTCTTAAATACTTGTCAGCACAGGTGTTCCACATCCCTGCTGATTACTATGGTCTGTCTCTGCCTACAGGAACCTGAAACACATACACAAGCACAACAACACAGCAGGACAACTCCAGCTTTGTCACATCCACCACCCCCCCCATAAGAACAGGGTCTTATAGGTGGAGTGCAAAGGACCTGGTGAAGTATCTACTTAAAGTATGTTTAAATAAAAGGCAGCATGTTCTTGGAGTCTTCACAATTTTACACTACTTTTCAACAACTACTCAATAAATTTAAATTGGTTACCGGGATGTTAAAGTACCTATCTACCAATACCTAATCCACCGTTCACCGACTCCCAATCAGCAACTTGGTACTTAAGAAGCAATTTTTAAGATTTGGGAGAAGGAAACACTGAAAAAGGATGGGATAAGGAACTTATGTCTTAAGGTAATGCTCACTGATACACTCAATGTAAATAACCCCACTCACTCACTGTTTTAAATCGCACACTAGATCTTGTTCTGACATATGACCTAGAAATGTTATATTTAATAATATTTCCCCGAAACCCATTTCGGGGAACCTCTAAATAACTTTCAAATAAAACCAGCCTGTTTTGCCACTTTGACCCACACTGACTGTTGGTTTATCATTGAAGTTCACCTGTACTGACATTTAAGACTAAACAGGAGTCACAACATGACAGACGCAAAACTTAAAAAAACAAAAAGAATACAAATATCTCAGGATGAAAAAGAGGAGCCATTCGCGTAGACGACACAGACTAAGATCTCAACAAGAATCGAGAGCTTTTGGTGACGCTGGTGTTGATGTGCTGTAAGCATAGACATGTGATAGCCACAGCGACCTTTATACGTTACATTATCCCTCACCTTAATGCTACAGAGATTTCTGTGTTGTTGTGAACACAACTGACCACCTGGGGCCTATACTACAAAGCGAGTTCAACAAACCCAGGATATCTTTCCGAGATCCAGCTGAACTTAACCTAACAACAGGATCCTTTTTTTTTTTTGGCTCCATAGGATCCTCTAAGAACTGTGATGTCATGTTTCAAAGGAATTGATTGGTCAATTTTATATACTGGTTGATCTCTCATCTCAAATTTAACCTGCTCCAGGGCAGGTCAGCCGTTCAGCATAAGTTACCATTGTGATTAACCCCGATAAGAAGTGAATGAATTATGTAGGAGCAGAAACCCCCAATTTAACAGGAAGTTACCCTGATTAGTGCAAATCCTGCTTCATAGTTCAGGACAGAGACATTCTGCCAAATCTTCATCCTTTATATTTCCTGAGAAATATAAACTAACCTGAGGTTCCACCGAGACTTGAACTCAGATCACTGGATTCAAAGTATCCAGAGTGCTAACCATTACACCATGGAACCACGACATAGAGCAACCAAATCATTACCGCCACTCCTTCAGGATTGCTGCAGATACACATTATAGGCCCGGTATACACAACAGATGCTCATCAGCTGTACCCAGGATTTATGTCACGCCTTTCAGCAAGCATATTTGAGTGGGATGCAGCTGATTTAGCTATGTTGCGAGAAGCAAAAAGCCAGCAGCTTCGTTCCCAGGGTCTGCCCACCCTAACTATCTAGGGAGGAGATGGCTCTCCACTGTCGGAGGAGGATCCGTGGTGAGGAGACCACCATTCACCTGCTGGAGGAGCTGCTGGGGATGCTGATGGGCAGCAGAGGTAACGACTCCCTTGGTGTTCCCCTGTTTGACAGCGAGAGGATGGAGCACATCTGGTGTGTCCAGAGAAAGCACGTCAAGTGCATCCAGGACCCACCAGGTGTTGCTCTATACACCAAAACAGGGGAGCTCACAAAGGGAGGTGTGCGGTTACCTGTGTACAGATGTGCCAGCGGCTCTCTAGAGTCTTTTCATCTACACCTCAACCGCTTCATACCAGGTTTGTGTCTGTCAGACATTTAAGTTTATAAGCTGTATAGTCCAAGAATATTTCATAGTTTGATATTTAATATGTATTTAATGTGTACTTTTAGGGACCAGTGCCAACAGTCTGAACTTTCAGATATATCTCCTGGAAGGGCTACATAGATGGAACCAGGACCGTGGGGTTGCTGCTCTGTACACTGGACCATCCTCTTTGCGCAGCTACTCGGGTGACCTGCTTCACTCTGTAAACACTAATTATGAGAAGCTGTTTGGCAGGAAGGTGGTACCAGGGTTCTGTCCACCCTCATGGTACACTGGTAAGCATTTGTGATTACATTGGTAATTTACCTCAGTTTTTAAACCCTTTATTAACTGTATCAACTTTTGTAAACAATCCAATTTGCTTCTGTTGTTTCAGGAGAGCTCATAGGGATGCAGTATCTGTTCCAGCAGACTGGTCAGGCACTGCAGGATATGCACCCTGATTCAGAGGAAGCTGCTCAATTAATTGAAGAGCATGATGTGGAGGACGACATGGAGGAAGATGAGGGCTTCGCTGATATTACAGAAGATCCCACAGTGTTGAACCTGGGGGTTCTTCAGCCTCTCAGACTCCTGATCCCTCCGACATTTCATCTGGTCTTCTTTCCCTGGCTCCTGGCACATCCTCTGTGGCTCTTTGCACTCTAGCCTCTAGTTCATCCTCTGAAGATCAAGATGATATTCAAGCTGAAGATGAAGACATGGTAAGTCTAACTGTTTGTTTTAGAATATATGTGTAGATATGAGCATGCTTCTTCACTATTTTTGATAACATATGTTCACATATTTTATCAATAAACAAACAAAGCATTGTGAGTGAAGGTTTTACATTTTCTAAACTGTTAAATGTTTTGCACAGGCTGTTGATGACCAAAATCTCCCCGGATACCAGTACGTGGACAGACTTGCTGAGTATTTGGTGGAGCTTCGGCTTCAGACCTCTCTTTGTCTCAGCAACCAGCAGGCGAGTGCTATAATGTCACTTTGGGACAAGCTGGATGAAGGTGACAAGCAGCGGGTGGCTTATGCAGCACGACATCAGGAGAGACTTTTGAGTGGACGGTTCAGAATGCCAAAGAAGCCCTCAAAAACACCTGGGGTGGAGAGTACCACCCGTTGCATGTTAGGTGCGAGTAGCGCACCTGCCCAGTGGCCTGACTGCTGTCGGTTGGTGGAAAGCATTTTCATCCGATTGTGCAATATTCACCAAAGCCCAGCAAAGAAGGGTAAGAGGGCTGATTCTAGGTGGTCCTTAATTTTGAGGGACTACCGTAAGGTAAGGCAGCTTGTTGTTGGCAACTGCCGGGTGATGCAGGGAACATGAAATTCAGCTGGTGGAGGTGAATCAGAACACCCTCATCTGGTGGCATAATATCCGCCAGAAAAAGCAGGAGCTCTCTGTGCTGCTCCAGGGCACTGCATTGCCTCCAGCCCTCCCAGAATCCGATGAGCCTCTTCAGGAGGCAAGAGTGCTCCCTGCTGCACCCACGCCGGCACGACAGGAACATCAGTACCGGCTGCCGCAGAGTACGGCAGGTCAGGCCAAACAGAGGCAGACGGGATCTGGTCAGCTCCAACACAACATAAGGCTAAAGGGACCAGTGAAGAGACAGTTATATGCCACCCCACCAGCACCAGGACCAGGACCCATCATCACACCTCACATCCTCACACCATCTGGACTGGTTCAAGTAGTCTTTCCTGTACCAGTAGTTCAGGGCAGCTATTCAGAAACCAGTGAGCCTACCAGCACAGTGGAAGCTGGCCCCACCCCTAAAAGACCATATAGGCGAACTGTGAACGCTAATACTTGTAAAAAGTGTGGCCAGTTCCGCACTGCTGACACTGGACACAGCCAGTACCGTGGAAAAGTGTATTGCCCTCAGTCTGAAGCCTTGTCAAAAGACAAATGGTTGGAGGAAATGAGGAAAAATATGTAAATAGTTAATGTGTAATATGTTGTAAATAGTTTTTTTTAATGTTTGTATTGAACTCTGGGGACTACTGGGTTAGTTAATTCCATTTGCCCTGTTTTTATCTTGAGTCTAAGTATTGATATATTATAATCATTGTATTTATTGTACCTTTCATGGGCTGTTTAAATTCAATCTTTCAAAAGCGTTTCTATAATTATTTCTATGAACAAATAAAACTGGTTTACAGCAATGTATGAGTGGGTGTTTCTAATGACAGTTAGCAGCACAATAAAAAACAACAGCAATAATAATGGTGATCATTATAATGATGAAGCAGATGACAACATTCAATAACAGAAACATGGTATGTGATTTACAAGTTGATATGGGAGGTAGTTTCTGATGTACAGTAGAAGAAATGTCCTAATGAGGGTCAGGAATGGAAAGATCCTCCACTCATGTCACGTGATCAGTCCTGTGGAGTGGAAGATAGTGCAGGTAGGTGTTATTACACAAGAAACAATTCTCATAACTACGTAATGTGTATAAAAATAGGAGGAAATTTGTCATCTTATGATGAATGAGCATGCACCTGCGCATTCCCGGAGTCGAGGGTTTGAGTCCCATTCGCGGAATGTCCAAAAACATCAAAAGTGTTATATTTGTGTCTAGGCAGCTAGAAATACATTTATCAAAGAGAAATAGATTTCACATTGCTCCTTTCTTTTTCCCCTTCTTTGACGGACTATTGATCCCCAGCTTGAACGCAGCGCCTTAGACCGCTCGGCCATCCTGACTATCACAGAAGGAAAAGGCTATCGTTTTTATTCAGAGTTTTAACCAGGTTTTGAAGAGTATGTTCACTTACTGTGGCCTGAACACTTACTGAAGGCTTCAAGATGCACTGAACTCTGCATAATCTCCTGACATTCTCCGGAGGGGCTGTATGTGAGAACACAAATGCCAACTCAGAGGCTTTGGACTTTCTCCTGAGTTTCTCCTGCCAGCCCCCCCGAGTAAAAACTCCAGAATATGTTCGAATGAGCCCATGTGAGAAAACAGTAGGGGATTAACTGGAAGATAAACCGCAAGTGAGTTGTTGTGTTTATAATGTTTCTAACACATGACAGACACAAAACTTAAAAAAACTAAAAGAATACAAATATCTCAGGATGAAAAATAGGAGCCATTCGTGTAGATGACACAGGTGAAGATGTCAACAAGAATCGAGAGCTTTTGGTGACGCTGGTGTTGATGTGCTGTAAGCATAGACATGTGATAGCCACAGCGAACTTTATATGTTACATTATCCCTCACCTTAATGCTACAGAGATTTCTGTGTTGTGAACACAACTGACCACCTGGGGCCTATACTACAAAGTGAGTTAAAATCCTGCTTCATAGTACAGGACAGAGACCTTCTGCCACATTGTTCATCCTCCATATTTCCTGAAAAATATAAACTAATCTGAGGTTCAACCAAGAGTTGAAATCGGATCACTGGATTCAAAGTCCAGAGTGCTGACCATTACACTATGGAACCACGACATAGATCAACCAAATCATCACTGCCAGTCCTTCAGGATTGCTGCAGATACACATTATAGGCCAGGTATCCTTTTACCGTGCTGCTGCATGTCCTCCCTCCTCACTCACCCGCTGACCTGCGCTCACTTTACACATTAACAATAGACACTAATCAGAAGTAATTAGCAGCCATTGCTGTGTCTTGTGTAGCTCACATGGCAAAGCCATCTCCTCACTGGAGTAAGCATTTACTGTGTCTGCAGAAACTAAAGAAAGACTCAACAGAAACTGTGGCCATCCTGACTATCACAGAAGGAAAAGGCTATCGTTTTTATTCAGAGTTTTAACCAGGTTTTGAAGAGTATGTTCACTTACTGTGGCCTGAACACTTACTGAAGGCTTCAAGATGCACTGAACTCTGCATAATCTCCTGACATTCTCCGGAGGGGCTGTATGTGAGAACACAAATGCCAACTCAGAGGCTTTGGACTTTCTCCTGAGTTTCTCCTGCCAGCCCCCCCCGAGTAAAAACTCCAGAATATGTTCGAATGAGCCCATGTGAGAAAACAGTAGGGGATTAACTGGAAGATAAACCGCAAGTGAGTTGTTGTGTTTATAATGTTTCTAACACATGACAGACACAAAACTTAAAAAAACTAAAAGAATACAAATATCTCAGGATGAAAAATAGGAGCCATTCGTGTAGATGACACAGGTGAAGATGTCAACAAGAATCGAGAGCTTTTGGTGACGCTGGTGTTGATGTGCTGTAAGCATAGACATGTGATAGCCACAGCGAACTTTATATGTTACATTATCCCTCACCTTAATGCTACAGAGATTTCTGTGTTGTGAACACAACTGACCACCTGGGGCCTATACTACCAAGTGAGTTAAAATCCTGCTTCATAGTACAGGACAGAGACCTTCTGCCACATTGTTCATCCTCCATATTTCCTGAAAAATATAAACTAATCTGAGGTTCAACCAAGAGTTGAAATCGGATCACTGGATTCAAAGTCCAGAGTGCTGACCATTACACTATGGAACCACGACATAGATCAACCAAATCATCACTGCCAGTCCTTCAGGATTGCTGCAGATACACATTATAGGCCAGGTATCCTTTTACCGTGCTGCTGCATGTCCTCCCTCCTCACTCACCCGCTGACCTGCGCTCACTTTACACATTAACAATAGACACTAATCAGAAGTAATTAGCAGCCATTGCTGTGTCTTGTGTAGCTCACATGGCAAAGCCATCTCCTCACTGGAGTAAGCATTTACTGTGTCTGCAGAAACTAAAGAAAGACTCAACAGAAACTGTCTGCCCCTGACCACCTACATGAGTTAAATCAAAAGTAAGCAGGAGACAAGTATACAGACCTAATGGAAATGAATACAAGCACTACATTAGAACCAAAAATATAATGATAAAATGTAGTCTATATAATATGAGGTCACTCAGATCAAAAGCTCTACTGAGCTTGGCTCTGTTGTGTAACAAGTAAGGAGGAAGTTCAAAAAGTGTAGCAGTTGAAGTATTTATAAACAAAGAAATACTAACATAAAGTAAACATGGTAATCAGTTATGTCAGTGGTGTCTGTAATGTGTCTGTGTGTATAAGAATAAGAATCAAACAATTATCAAGATGGTGCCACTGCCATGTCCATGTGGTGGTGGACCTGGTGAAGGAGAGAGTGGAGCGAAGGGCGAGCCCAGTCTTCAGCCCTCTTAAATACTTGTCAGCACAGGTGTTCCACATCCCTGCTGATTACTATGGTCTGTCTCTGCCTACAGGAACCTGAAACACATACACAAGCACAACAACACAGCAGGACAACTCCAGCTTTGTCACATCCACCCCCCCCCCATAAGAACAGGGTCTTATAGGTGGAGTGCAAAGGACCTGGTGAAGTATCTACTTAAAGTATGTTTAAATAAAAGGCAGCATGTTCTTGGAGTCTTCACAATTTTACACTACTTTTCAACAACTACTCAATAAATTTAAATTGGTTACCGGGATGTTAAAGTACCTATCTACCAATACCTAATCCACCGTTCACCGACTCCCAATCAGCAACTTGGTACTTAAGAAGCAATTTTTAAGATTTGGGAGAAGGAAACACTGAAAAAGGATGGGATAAGGAACTTATGTCTTAAGGTAATGCTCACTGATACACTCAATGTAAATAACCCCACTCACTCACTGTTTTAAATCGCACACTAGATCTTGTTCTGACATATGACCTAGAAATGTTATATTTAATAATATTTCCCCGAAACCCATTTCGGGGAACCTCTAAATAACTTTCAAATAAAACCAGCCTGTTTTGCCACTTTGACCCACACTGACTGTTGGTTTATCATTGAAGTTCACCTGTACTGACATTTAAGACTAAACAGGAGTCACAACATGACAGACGCAAAACTTAAAAAAACAAAAAGAATACAAATATCTCAGGATGAAAAAGAGGAGCCATTCGCGTAGACGACACAGACTAAGATCTCAACAAGAATCGAGAGCTTTTGGTGACGCTGGTGTTGATGTGCTGTAAGCATAGACATGTGATAGCCACAGCGACCTTTATACGTTACATTATCCCTCACCTTAATGCTACAGAGATTTCTGTGTTGTTGTGAACACAACTGACCACCTGGGGCCTATACTACAAAGCGAGTTCAACAAACCCAGGATATCTTTCCGAGATCCAGCTGAACTTAACCTAACAACAGGATCCTTTTTTTTTTTTGGCTCCATAGGATCCTCTAAGAACTGTGATGTCATGTTTCAAAGGAATTGATTGGTCAATTTTATATACTGGTTGATCTCTCATCTCAAATTTAACCTGCTCCAGGGCAGGTCAGCCGTTCAGCATAAGTTACCATTGTGATTAACCCCGATAAGAAGTGAATGAATTATGTAGGAGCAGAAACCCCCAATTTAACAGGAAGTTACCCTGATTAGTGCAAATCCTGCTTCATAGTTCAGGACAGAGACATTCTGCCAAATCTTCATCCTTTATATTTCCTGAGAAATATAAACTAACCTGAGGTTCCACCGAGACTTGAACTCAGATCACTGGATTCAAAGTATCCAGAGTGCTAACCATTACACCATGGAACCACGACATAGAGCAACCAAATCATTACCGCCACTCCTTCAGGATTGCTGCAGATACACATTATAGGCCCGGTATACACAACAGATGCTCATCAGCTGTACCCAGGATTTATGTCACGCCTTTCAGCAAGCATATTTGAGTGGGATGCAGCTGATTTAGCTATGTTGCGAGAAGCAAAAAGCCAGCAGCTTCGTTCCCAGGGTCTGCCCACCCTAACTATCTAGGGAGGAGATGGCTCTCCACTGTCGGAGGAGGATCCGTGGTGAGGAGACCACCATTCACCTGCTGGAGGAGCTGCTGGGGATGCTGATGGGCAGCAGAGGTAACGACTCCCTTGGTGTTCCCCTGTTTGACAGCGAGAGGATGGAGCACATCTGGTGTGTCCAGAGAAAGCACGTCAAGTGCATCCAGGACCCACCAGGTGTTGCTCTATACACCAAAACAGGGGAGCTCACAAAGGGAGGTGTGCGGTTACCTGTGTACAGATGTGCCAGCGGCTCTCTAGAGTCTTTTCATCTACACCTCAACCGCTTCATACCAGGTTTGTGTCTGTCAGACATTTAAGTTTATAAGCTGTATAGTCCAAGAATATTTCATAGTTTGATATTTAATATGTATTTAATGTGTACTTTTAGGGACCAGTGCCAACAGTCTGAACTTTCAGATATATCTCCTGGAAGGGCTACATAGATGGAACCAGGACCGTGGGGTTGCTGCTCTGTACACTGGACCATCCTCTTTGCGCAGCTACTCGGGTGACCTGCTTCACTCTGTAAACACTAATTATGAGAAGCTGTTTGGCAGGAAGGTGGTACCAGGGTTCTGTCCACCCTCATGGTACACTGGTAAGCATTTGTGATTACATTGGTAATTTACCTCAGTTTTTAAACCCTTTATTAACTGTATCAACTTTTGTAAACAATCCAATTTGCTTCTGTTGTTTCAGGAGAGCTCATAGGGATGCAGTATCTGTTCCAGCAGACTGGTCAGGCACTGCAGGATATGCACCCTGATTCAGAGGAAGCTGCTCAATTAATTGAAGAGCATGATGTGGAGGACGACATGGAGGAAGATGAGGGCTTCGCTGATATTACAGAAGATCCCACAGTGTTGAACCTGGGGGTTCTTCAGCCTCTCAGACTCCTGATCCCTCCGACATTTCATCTGGTCTTCTTTCCCTGGCTCCTGGCACATCCTCTGTGGCTCTTTGCACTCTAGCCTCTAGTTCATCCTCTGAAGATCAAGATGATATTCAAGCTGAAGATGAAGACATGGTAAGTCTAACTGTTTGTTTTAGAATATATGTGTAGATATGAGCATGCTTCTTCACTATTTTTGATAACATATGTTCACATATTTTATCAATAAACAAACAAAGCATTGTGAGTGAAGGTTTTACATTTTCTAAACTGTTAAATGTTTTGCACAGGCTGTTGATGACCAAAATCTCCCCGGATACCAGTACGTGGACAGACTTGCTGAGTATTTGGTGGAGCTTCGGCTTCAGACCTCTCTTTGTCTCAGCAACCAGCAGGCGAGTGCTATAATGTCACTTTGGGACAAGCTGGATGAAGGTGACAAGCAGCGGGTGGCTTATGCAGCACGACATCAGGAGAGACTTTTGAGTGGACGGTTCAGAATGCCAAAGAAGCCCTCAAAAACACCTGGGGTGGAGAGTACCACCCGTTGCATGTTAGGTGCGAGTAGCGCACCTGCCCAGTGGCCTGACTGCTGTCGGTTGGTGGAAAGCATTTTCATCCGATTGTGCAATATTCACCAAAGCCCAGCAAAGAAGGGTAAGAGGGCTGATTCTAGGTGGTCCTTAATTTTGAGGGACTACCGTAAGGTAAGGCAGCTTGTTGTTGGCAACTGCCGGGTGATGCAGGGAACAGAAATTCAGCTGGTGGAGGTGAATCAGAACACCCTCATCTGGTGGCATAATATCCGCCAGAAAAAGCAGGAGCTCTCTGTGCTGCTCCAGGGCACTGCATTGCCTCCAGCCCTCCCAGAATCCGATGAGCCTCTTCAGGAGGCAAGAGTGCTCCCTGCTGCACCCACGCCGGCACGACAGGAACATCAGTACCGGCTGCCGCAGAGTACGGCAGGTCAGGCCAAACAGAGGCAGACGGGATCTGGTCAGCTCCAACACAACATAAGGCTAAAGGGACCAGTGAAGAGACAGTTATATGCCACCCCACCAGCACCAGGACCAGGACCCATCATCACACCTCACATCCTCACACCATCTGGACTGGTTCAAGTAGTCTTTCCTGTACCAGTAGTTCAGGGCAGCTATCCAGAAACCAGTGAGCCTACCAGCACAGTGGAAGCTGGCCCCACCCCTAAAAGACCATATAGGCGAACTGTGAACGCTAATACTTGTAAAAAGTGTGGCCAGTTCCGCACTGCTGACACTGGACACAGCCAGTACCGTGGAAAAGTGTATTGCCCTCAGTCTGAAGCCTTGTCAAAAGACAAATGGTTGGAGGAAATGAGGAAAAATATGTAAATAGTTAATATGTGTAAATAATAGTTTTATTGTAAATAGTTTTTTTAATGTTTGTATTGAACTCTGGGGACTACTGGGTTAGTTAATTCCATTTGCCCTGTTTTTATCTTGAGTCTAAGTATTGATATATTATAATCATTGTATTTATTGTACCTTTCATGGGCTGTTTAAATTCAATCTTTCAAAAGCGTTTCTATAATTATTTCTATGAACAAATAAAACTGGTTTACAGCAATGTATGAGTGGGTGTTTCTAATGACAGTTAGCAGCACAATAAAAAACAACAGCAATAATAATGGTGATCATTATAATGATGAAGCAGATGACAACATTCAATAACAGAAACATGGTATGTGATTTACAAGTTGATATGGGAGGTAGTTTCTGATGTACAGTAGAAGAAATGTCCTAATGAGGGTCAGGAATGGAAAGATCCTCCACTCATGTCACGTGATCAGTCCTGTGGAGTGGAAGATAGTGCAGGTAGGTGTTATTACACAAGAAACAATTCTCATAACTACGTAATGTGTATAAAAATAGGAGGAAATTTGTCATCTTATGATGAATGAGCATGCACCTGCGCATTCCCGGAGTCGAGGGTTTGAGTCCCATTCGCGGAATGTCCAAAAACATCAAAAGTGTTATATTTGTGTCTAGGCAGCTAGAAATACATTTATCAAAGAGAAATAGATTTCACATTGCTCCTTTCTTTTTCCCCTTCTTTGACGGACTATTGATCCCCAGCTTGAACGCAGCGCCTTAGACCGCTCGGCCATCCTGACTATCACAGAAGGAAAAGGCTATCGTTTTTATTCAGAGTTTTAACCAGGTTTTGAAGAGTATGTTCACTTACTGTGGCCTGAACACTTACTGAAGGCTTCAAGATGCACTGAACTCTGCATAATCTCCTGACATTCTCCGGAGGGGCTGTATGTGAGAACACAAATGCCAACTCAGAGGCTTTGGACTTTCTCCTGAGTTTCAACTGCCAGCCCCCCCGAGTAAAAACTCCAGAATATGTTCGAATGAGCCCATGTGAGAAAACAGTAGGGGATTAACTGGAAGATAAACCGCAAGTGAGTTGTTGTGTTTATAATGTTTCTAACACATGACAGACGCAAAACTTAAAAAAACTAAAAGAATACAAATATCTCAGGATGAAAAATAGGAGCCATTCGTGTAGATGACACAGGTGAAGATGTCAACAAGAATCGAGAGCTTTTGGTGACGCTGGTGTTGATGTGCTGTAAGCATAGACATGTGATAGCCACAGCGAACTTTATATGTTACATTATCCCTCACCTTAATGCTACAGAGATTTCTGTGTTGTGAACACAACTGACCACCTGGGGCCTATACTACAAAGTGAGTTAAAATCCTGCTTCATAGTACAGGACAGAGACCTTCTGCCACATTGTTCATCCTCCATATTTCCTGAAAAATATAAACTAATCTGAGGTTCAACCAAGAGTTGAAATCGGATCACTGGATTCAAAGTCCAGAGTGCTGACCATTACACTATGGAACCACGACATAGATCAACCAAATCATCACTGCCAGTCCTTCAGGATTGCTGCAGATACACATTATAGGCCAGGTATCCTTTTACCGTGCTGCTGCATGTCCTCCCTCCTCACTCACCCGCTGACCTGCGCTCACTTTACACATTAACAATAGACACTAATCAGAAGTAATTAGCAGCCATTGCTGTGTCTTGTGTAGCTCACATGGCAAAGCCATCTCCTCACTGGAGTAAGCATTTACTGTGTCTGCAGAAACTAAAGAAAGACTCAACAGAAACTGTCTGCCCCTGACCACCTACATGAGTTAAATCAAAAGTAAGCAGGAGACAAGTGTACAGACCTAATGGAAATGAATACAAGCACTACATTAGAACCAAAAATATAATGATAAAATGTAGTCTATATAATATGAGGTCACTCAGATCAAAAGCTCTACTGAGCTTGGCTCTGTTGTGTAACAAGTAAGGAGGAAGTTCAAAAAGTGTAGCAGTTGAAGTATTTATAAACAAAGAAATACTAACATAAAGTAAACATGGTAATCAGTTATGTCAGTGGTGTCTGTAATGTGTCTGTGTGTATAAGAATAAGAATCAAACAATTATCAAGATGGTGCCACTGCCATGTCCATGTGGTGGTGGACCTGGTGAAGGAGAGAGTGGAGCGAAGGGCGAGCCCAGTCTTCAGCCCTCTTAAATACTTGTCAGCACAGGTGTTCCACATCCCTGCTGATTACTATGGTCTGTCTCTGCCTACAGGAACCTGAAACACATACACAAGCACAACAACACAGCAGGACAACTCCAGCTTTGTCACATCCACCACCCCCCCCATAAGAACAGGGTCTTATAGGTGGAGTGCAAAGGACCTGGTGAAGTATCTACTTAAAGTATGTTTAAATAAAAGGCAGCATGTTCTTGGAGTCTTCACAATTTTACACTACTTTTCAACAACTACTCAATAAATTTAAATTGGTTACCGGGATGTTAAAGTACCTATCTACCAATACCTAATCCACCGTTCACCGACTCCCAATCAGCAACTTGGTACTTAAGAAGCAATTTTTAAGATTTGGGAGAAGGAAACACTGAAAAAGGATGGGATAAGGAACTTATGTCTTAAGGTAATGCTCACTGATACACTCAATGTAAATAACCCCACTCACTCACTGTTTTAAATCGCACACTAGATCTTGTTCTGACATATGACCTAGAAATGTTATATTTAATAATATTTCCCCGAAACCCATTTCGGGGAACCTCTAAATAACTTTCAAATAAAACCAGCCTGTTTTGCCACTTTGACCCACACTGACTGTTGGTTTATCATTGAAGTTCACCTGTACTGACATTTAAGACTAAACAGGAGTCACAACATGACAGACGCAAAACTTAAAAAAACAAAAAGAATACAAATATCTCAGGATGAAAAAGAGGAGCCATTCGCGTAGACGACACAGACTAAGATCTCAACAAGAATCGAGAGCTTTTGGTGACGCTGGTGTTGATGTGCTGTAAGCATAGACATGTGATAGCCACAGCGACCTTTATACGTTACATTATCCCTCACCTTAATGCTACAGAGATTTCTGTGTTGTTGTGAACACAACTGACCACCTGGGGCCTATACTACAAAGCGAGTTCAACAAACCCAGGATATCTTTCCGAGATCCAGCTGAACTTAACCTAACAACAGGATCCTTTTTTTTTTTTGGCTCCATAGGATCCTCTAAGAACTGTGATGTCATGTTTCAAAGGAATTGATTGGTCAATTTTATATACTGGTTGATCTCTCATCTCAAATTTAACCTGCTCCAGGGCAGGTCAGCCGTTCAGCATAAGTTACCATTGTGATTAACCCCGATAAGAAGTGAATGAATTATGTAGGAGCAGAAACCCCCAATTTAACAGGAAGTTACCCTGATTAGTGCAAATCCTGCTTCATAGTTCAGGACAGAGACATTCTGCCAAATCTTCATCCTTTATATTTCCTGAGAAATATAAACTAACCTGAGGTTCCACCGAGACTTGAACTCAGATCACTGGATTCAAAGTATCCAGAGTGCTAACCATTACACCATGGAACCACGACATAGAGCAACCAAATCATTACCGCCACTCCTTCAGGATTGCTGCAGATACACATTATAGGCCCGGTATACACAACAGATGCTCATCAGCTGTACCCAGGATTTATGTCACGCCTTTCAGCAAGCATATTTGAGTGGGATGCAGCTGATTTAGCTATGTTGCGAGAAGCAAAAAGCCAGCAGCTTCGTTCCCAGGGTCTGCCCACCCTAACTATCTAGGGAGGAGATGGCTCTCCACTGTCGGAGGAGGATCCGTGGTGAGGAGACCACCATTCACCTGCTGGAGGAGCTGCTGGGGATGCTGATGGGCAGCAGAGGTAACGACTCCCTTGGTGTTCCCCTGTTTGACAGCGAGAGGATGGAGCACATCTGGTGTGTCCAGAGAAAGCACGTCAAGTGCATCCAGGACCCACCAGGTGTTGCTCTATACACCAAAACAGGGGAGCTCACAAAGGGAGGTGTGCGGTTACCTGTGTACAGATGTGCCAGCGGCTCTCTAGAGTCTTTTCATCTACACCTCAACCGCTTCATACCAGGTTTGTGTCTGTCAGACATTTAAGTTTATAAGCTGTATAGTCCAAGAATATTTCATAGTTTGATATTTAATATGTATTTAATGTGTACTTTTAGGGACCAGTGCCAACAGTCTGAACTTTCAGATATATCTCCTGGAAGGGCTACATAGATGGAACCAGGACCGTGGGGTTGCTGCTCTGTACACTGGACCATCCTCTTTGCGCAGCTACTCGGGTGACCTGCTTCACTCTGTAAACACTAATTATGAGAAGCTGTTTGGCAGGAAGGTGGTACCAGGGTTCTGTCCACCCTCATGGTACACTGGTAAGCATTTGTGATTACATTGGTAATTTACCTCAGTTTTTAAACCCTTTATTAACTGTATCAACTTTTGTAAACAATCCAATTTGCTTCTGTTGTTTCAGGAGAGCTCATAGGGATGCAGTATCTGTTCCAGCAGACTGGTCAGGCACTGCAGGATATGCACCCTGATTCAGAGGAAGCTGCTCAATTAATTGAAGAGCATGATGTGGAGGACGACATGGAGGAAGATGAGGGCTTCGCTGATATTACAGAAGATCCCACAGTGTTGAACCTGGGGGTTCTTCAGCCTCTCAGACTCCTGATCCCTCCGACATTTCATCTGGTCTTCTTTCCCTGGCTCCTGGCACATCCTCTGTGGCTCTTTGCACTCTAGCCTCTAGTTCATCCTCTGAAGATCAAGATGATATTCAAGCTGAAGATGAAGACATGGTAAGTCTAACTGTTTGTTTTAGAATATATGTGTAGATATGAGCATGCTTCTTCACTATTTTTGATAACATATGTTCACATATTTTATCAATAAACAAACAAAGCATTGTGAGTGAAGGTTTTACATTTTCTAAACTGTTAAATGTTTTGCACAGGCTGTTGATGACCAAAATCTCCCCGGATACCAGTACGTGGACAGACTTGCTGAGTATTTGGTGGAGCTTCGGCTTCAGACCTCTCTTTGTCTCAGCAACCAGCAGGCGAGTGCTATAATGTCACTTTGGGACAAGCTGGATGAAGGTGACAAGCAGCGGGTGGCTTATGCAGCACGACATCAGGAGAGACTTTTGAGTGGACGGTTCAGAATGCCAAAGAAGCCCTCAAAAACACCTGGGGTGGAGAGTACCACCCGTTGCATGTTAGGTGCGAGTAGCGCACCTGCCCAGTGGCCTGACTGCTGTCGGTTGGTGGAAAGCATTTTCATCCGATTGTGCAATATTCACCAAAGCCCAGCAAAGAAGGGTAAGAGGGCTGATTCTAGGTGGTCCTTAATTTTGAGGGACTACCGTAAGGTAAGGCAGCTTGTTGTTGGCAACTGCCGGGTGATGCAGGGAACAGAAATTCAGCTGGTGGAGGTGAATCAGAACACCCTCATCTGGTGGCATAATATCCGCCAGAAAAAGCAGGAGCTCTCTGTGCTGCTCCAGGGCACTGCATTGCCTCCAGCCCTCCCAGAATCCGATGAGCCTCTTCAGGAGGCAAGAGTGCTCCCTGCTGCACCCACGCCGGCACGACAGGAACATCAGTACCGGCTGCCGCAGAGTACGGCAGGTCAGGCCAAACAGAGGCAGACGGGATCTGGTCAGCTCCAACACAACATAAGGCTAAAGGGACCAGTGAAGAGACAGTTATATGCCACCCCACCAGCACCAGGACCAGGACCCATCATCACACCTCACATCCTCACACCATCTGGACTGGTTCAAGTAGTCTTTCCTGTACCAGTAGTTCAGGGCAGCTATCCAGAAACCAGTGAGCCTACCAGCACAGTGGAAGCTGGCCCCACCCCTAAAAGACCATATAGGCGAACTGTGAACGCTAATACTTGTAAAAAGTGTGGCCAGTTCCGCACTGCTGACACTGGACACAGCCAGTACCGTGGAAAAGTGTATTGCCCTCAGTCTGAAGCCTTGTCAAAAGACAAATGGTTGGAGGAAATGAGGAAAAATATGTAAATAGTTAATATGTGTAAATAATAGTTTTATTGTAAATAGTTTTTTTTAATGTTTGTATTGAACTCTGGGGACTACTGGGTTAGTTAATTCCATTTGCCCTGTTTTTATCTTGAGTCTAAGTATTGATATATTATAATCATTGTATTTATTGTACCTTTCATGGGCTGTTTAAATTCAATCTTTCAAAAGCGTTTCTATAATTATTTCTATGAACAAATAAAACTGGTTTACAGCAATGTATGAGTGGGTGTTTCTAATGACAGTTAGCAGCACAATAAAAAACAACAGCAATAATAATGGTGATCATTATAATGATGAAGCAGATGACAACATTCAATAACAGAAACATGGTATGTGATTTACAAGTTGATATGGGAGGTAGTTTCTGATGTACAGTAGAAGAAATGTCCTAATGAGGGTCAGGAATGGAAAGATCCTCCACTCATGTCACGTGATCAGTCCTGTGGAGTGGAAGATAGTGCAGGTAGGTGTTATTACACAAGAAACAATTCTCATAACTACGTAATGTGTATAAAAATAGGAGGAAATTTGTCATCTTATGATGAATGAGCATGCACCTGCGCATTCCCGGAGTCGAGGGTTTGAGTCCCATTCGCGGAATGTCCAAAAACATCAAAAGTGTTATATTTGTGTCTAGGCAGCTAGAAATACATTTATCAAAGAGAAATAGATTTCACATTGCTCCTTTCTTTTTCCCCTTCTTTGACGGACTATTGATCCCCAGCTTGAACGCAGCGCCTTAGACCGCTCGGCCATCCTGACTATCACAGAAGGAAAAGGCTATCGTTTTTATTCAGAGTTTTAACCAGGTTTTGAAGAGTATGTTCACTTACTGTGGCCTGAACACTTACTGAAGGCTTCAAGATGCACTGAACTCTGCATAATCTCCTGACATTCTCCGGAGGGGCTGTATGTGAGAACACAAATGCCAACTCAGAGGCTTTGGACTTTCTCCTGAGTTTCAACTGCCAGCCCCCCGAGTAAAAACTCCAGAATATGTTCGAATGAGCCCATGTGAGAAAACAGTAGGGGATTAACTGGAAGATAAACCGCAAGTGAGTTGTTGTGTTTATAATGTTTCTAACACATGACAGACGCAAAACTTAAAAAAACTAAAAGAATACAAATATCTCAGGATGAAAAATAGGAGCCATTCGTGTAGATGACACAGGTGAAGATGTCAACAAGAATCGAGAGCTTTTGGTGACGCTGGTGTTGATGTGCTGTAAGCATAGACATGTGATAGCCACAGCGAACTTTATATGTTACATTATCCCTCACCTTAATGCTACAGAGATTTCTGTGTTGTGAACACAACTGACCACCTGGGGCCTATACTACAAAGTGAGTTAAAATCCTGCTTCATAGTACAGGACAGAGACCTTCTGCCACATTGTTCATCCTCCATATTTCCTGAAAAATATAAACTAATCTGAGGTTCAACCAAGAGTTGAACTCGGATCACTGGATTCAAAGTCCAGAGTGCTGACCATTACACTATGGAACCACGACATAGATCAACCAAATCATCACTGCCAGTCCTTCAGGATTGCTGCAGATACACATTATAGGCCAGGTATCCTTTTACCGTGCTGCTGCATGTCCTCCCTCCTCACTCACCCGCTGACCTGCGCTCACTTTACACATTAACAATAGACACTAATCAGAAGTAATTAGCAGCCATTGCTGTGTCTTGTGTAGCTCACATGTCAAAGCCATCTCCTCACTGGAGTAAGCATTTACTGTGTCTGCAGAAACTAAAGAAAGACTCAACAGAAACTGTCTGCCCCTGACCACCTACATGAGTTAAATCAAAAGTAAGCAGGAGACAAGTGTACAGACCTAATGGAAATGAATACAAGCACTACATTAGAACCAAAAATATAATGATAAAATGTAGTCTATATAATATGAGGTCACTCAGATCAAAAGCTCTACTGAGCTTGGCTCTGTTGTGTAACAAGTAAGGAGGAAGTTCAAAAAGTGTAGCAGTTGAAGTATTTATAAACAAAGAAATACTAACATAAAGTAAACACGGTAATCAGTTATGTCAGTGGTGTCTGTAATGTGTCTGTGTGTATAAAAATAAGAATCAAACAATTATCAAGATGGTGCCACTGCCATGTCCATGTGGTGGTGGACCTGGTGAAGGAGAGAGTGGAGCGAAGGGCGAGCCCAGTCTTCAGCGCTCTTAAATACTTGTCAGCACAGGTGTTCCACATCCCTGCTGATTACTATGGTCTGTCTCTGCCTACAGGAACCTGAAACACATACACAAGCACAACAACACAGCAGGACAACTCCAGCTTTGTCACATCCACCCCCCCCCCCCATAAGAACAGGGTCCTATAGGTGGAGTGCAAAGGACCTGGTGAAGTATCTACTTAAAGTATGTTTAAATAAAAGGCAGCATGTTCTTGGAGTCTTCACAATTTTACACTACTTTTCAACAACTACTCAATAAATTTAAATTGGTTACCGGGATGTTAAAGTACCTATCTACCAATACCTAATCCACCGTTCACCGACTCCCAATCAGCAACTTGGTACTTAAGAAGCAATTTTTAAGATTTGGGAGAAGGAAACACTGAAAAAGGATGGGATAAGCAACTTATGTCTTAAGGTAATGCTCACTGATACACTCAATGTAAATAACCCCACTCACTCACTGTTTTAATCGCACACTAGATCTTGTTCTGACATATGACCTAGAAATGTTATATTTAATAATATTTCCCCGAAACCCATTTCTAATTACATTTGAATATACAATTATTAACTACACTGAATTTGGACAAAAAAATCTAGGTCTAGGGGAGGCCTTCACATGTAACTGACAAAACTTTGATCTTAACAAATGCAAATCAGGATAGTTTCACTCAGTGGTGCAGAGGTTACACCTTTTTCTAAAAGGTACTAACTCCCTTTTAAGAAAACCTCTCTTATAAATACATCAGGCTTAGTGTAATTATAGAATCATAAATTGTAGCTTGAATAGATTTGCCTTATATAAGTAAGTATGCTATAATGAGTGTAATCAGTGATACAATTTTCAGGGTACATCTGATGATACATCGAAGAGATGTCTTTTTGCTGACACCAAAACACTGTGCTTGACATATAACGGGCACACAATCCCCAAATTACTGTAAGAGCTAAGCTACAGAGAGAAGCCATTGCTAACTGCTAAACTAAGTACCTCGCAGATCTGAATAGCGTGTTAACAACTGTGGGATTCGCGAGAAAGTTGCTAAAAGAAGAAGAGAGCATCGAGTGCTTGAGCAGAAGTAGTGTATGTTTAAATATGTACGAACTGCTTAAACTCGAGTTTGTTCTCGTTAAGTTTTTTCATAAACATAACTTTTTGTCCGGTTGTATTTTATAGGAAACAGTCCGTCTCTTCACGCCTCTGAGGCAAATGGCCGGCGCCACGGACCGGAGCAAGGGTAAGATTAAAGAAGAGACGCGCTGTGCTGTATAAAATACATTGTATACGTTTACTTTATCTGATCTATTTCATCATTGTGTTTTCACAGCCTGAGCCCCACCCACAACGAGGCAGTCACTGCACATTTGGCCGAAGCTCTCGCTGCAAGTTCGGATTTGCCGTGTGGAAAATGACGCCATTGTATGTAAGTAACTGTTTAGTAACTGTGTTTGTTTGCTGTGGATCTTCCAACGGTGATGTAGCGAGGCTATTTCCATTTGTTAATAATATACTCATGTTGTTTTCCAGCTGCCTGTACTATGACGTACTAAGACGTACTATGAGCCAGTATGAAGGAACTTCCGGTACATCCAACTGGACCTTGCAGCTCTTGCAGTAGCATTGAAAAGTTCAGGAATCGACAGAGAAGAAAGAGGGTAAGATTAGATTCATTAGATCATTTTTCAGTTAGATGTATGTAGGTGTATATTGTCATTGAACTGTGCTAATTGTACTGATTGTGTTTACAGCTGATTGAAGTCACTGTTCAGGAAGGACAAAACTTATTACACATTAATAGATGAAATTTGATTGAGTTTAATGATGTGTGTTGTGCTATGATTGAACTGGCCAGACCATGGATATCTGTGGAGGCAACAAACAACAAAAACCTTTGTGCAAACAGTTTTCATAAGTTGGGCTTCTACAGAATTTAAATGATAGAAATATTTTAGCATACTACAAATTAACTTCAATACAGCAAGTGCTTTACCAGCTGATCAATGAAAGAAGCTGAAAGTTAGAACATCTTATTCATTTCCTGAATAGAGATTTTGATAATTAGCCATTATATCGTAACCATCCAAGGTAGACTGTAAAGGCTGGGTACGTGGCACAAACAGATGACTGGCAGGACAGCCATCAGGAACCTGCAGATCCTCTTGGGCATGGAGCACCTTTTCCTCCACCCCCCAGGAAACCGCCTCCACCACGCAGCTGGCTGGCAGGACCGGAACGGGAGCCTTGGGAGAGGAGTCTGGTGCCGGAGTGTCGGTAACTGTGTCAATGTCAATGTCAATCTTTATTTATATAGAACATATAAAACAACTTGGTTGACCAAACTGCTTCACAAGTGTAATGGTACAACAAGAGGACAGTAACATGTAATACATCATAGTGCAAGTAGTAAAAATAAAATAGAAATAAAATAATTAAAATAAGAGAAAATTAAATATAAAATAAATAAAATCAGCTGAGATAAAAACGTACTCAACTCGAGGAGAAAGCCAAGCAGAACAGATGTGTTTTAAGTATTGATTTAAAGTGTGTTAGAGAGGGGGCAGATCTAATGTGAAGTGGTAGGTTGTTCCGCAAATTTGGGGGCGGCTACTGCGAAGGAGCGATCACCTTTGGTTATGAGCCTTGTCTAAGGTATGTCGGTAATGTAAGGCAGTGCCAGTCTGTTTAGAGATTTAAAAGTTAACAGTAGGTATTAAAATCGATGCTCTGACAAACAGGAAGCCAGTTTAGGGATGTATGGTCTCTCTTTTTCTTCCTAGTCAGGAGGCGAGCAGCAGCATTTTGGATGAGCTACAGGCGTTTAATAGAGAATTGGTCTCAGCCCACATACAGGGAATTTAAATAATCAAGACGGGAGGTTAAAAAGGCATGGATCACCCTCTCTATGTCTTTTTGTGGGAGATAGGCCTTTACTTTGGCTTGGAGTGTCACAACTTTAGGCTTAGGGAAACTTCTCTTCCCACGGATCCCATTACCTGCCCCACCCCCAGACTCACCTGCTTTCAATCAGTCATCAGTCACCCAGTATATATACCTGCCCATTTCCTCTGTTCTTTGCCAGATCGTCTTGTGTGTTTTTCCTAGCTTTCCAGCGTTATCCCTTGTTTCACTGCTCTGCCTGATCTCTGCTCTGACCTGCCTTCTGGACCCTGGATTCCCTTTTTGCCTGCTCCCTATCCGATTTGTTTGCTATCGTCCATTAAAACAGAACTCTTGCTACTCCCAAAACTGCTCAAGTGTCGTGCTTCTGGGTTCATGTCTTTGTTGAAAAAAGCTAAACCTGACAACTGAGGGAATTTGCTTTTCGAATTCCAAAACCCTGTCAAAATGAACACCAAGACTCTTTACAGTGGAGTGAATATTAGGAGCCAGACGGCCAAGGGTGAACACATCTTGCAGTTCAGAGTGTCCAAATACAATAACCTCAGTCTTATTGTTATTTAATTTGAGGAAGTTTGAATTCATCCAGGATTTTATGTCATTTAGGCAGTCAAGCAGGGGCTGCAGTGAAGTCTTAGTTTTAACGTTCAGGGGCAAGTATAACTGAATGTCATCTGCAAAGCAGTGAAAAGAGACATTATATTTTTCAAAAGTTGATTCTAGGGGCCGCATATATAGGGAGAATAGGACAGGGCCTAGAACGGATCCTTAAGGTACCCCACATGTAAGTGGGGCCTTCACCCACTTACATGTGAGTAGTCACAGTACTCAAAATGTTTGAGGTAACTGATTACCTAAAAAAAATTAAGTAACAGAACCATAACTTTTAAGTAAAGTAGTACTTAAAAGATTTACATTTGTCAACTTGAAAATTAATTTTTTTTTTAGTTTATCTGAACTTAAATCTATTTGGTACATTTCCTAAAATTTTTCATTTCAGCATGCTCAATCAAATTAAGTTAACAATGCTTCTTAGATTTACATTGCACTGACTATTCATTTACTAAAAAATTTGATTTTGCACAACTTAAAGGCTAGGGGAAATTAACTTAAAAATTGTGACTGTGCTACACTCCAACACTGACGGAAAGTCACTCAACAAAATTACTACTAGTCAACTTAAAATTAAAAAAAAAAAAAAAATTCGCCATTCTTAGTTAGCAATGCTCAAAAATATGAATACAACTCCATTATTACAATTCAAGTTTTTTATTTAAAATAAAACAATTAACTTGAAACATTTCCAGCAACTTCACTATTTCGTTGAAATATTGGCATTTCTATTAAACAAGTAACCATAAATGTCCATTGCAGCAAATTTACTTAAACAATAAACAAGGGTTATTTAAAAGTGCAAATAAAGAAAATAACCAATAAAGGTTTATTTAAAAGTGCAAATAAAATACATTGTTAACCAATAAATAAAAAGGTAAGCCAAAACGTTAACTTCAACTTAAGTTCCCCAATTGGAAATGTTGCATCATCAAGACACATCACCATCTTCTGTATGAAGGTGAATGTGTTGATTAGTTGTTGTGGATAATTTAAATGCAGTGCATAGAACAAGCCAAAACAAAGAACGAGCGCATCTGTCAACCTGGGGAGATCACCGACAACAATTTCGTCCTCCACCACAACAGAAGTGTTCACTGCATTAAAGTGGACTGCAGCACTGGCGTCTTCAGTGACGAGAGTAAGTAGAGCCACAGGAGTGTCTGAAATGTCTGGCTCATCTTCCCGCTGCAAAATACAAGCAATCCAGTTAAAGGGATAATTTCAGAAGCAAGTTTGCAAATCATGCACTGTATGCTCATCTGTGATCTCCCAAAAAAGAACAAGTTGATATTACCCCTAGTGTGTCTTGATGTAACACTCACAGGTCAAAATGCATGTTTAGAGAACCTGGTCATATCATCTGTATCAAGTCTTTTTTCCTTCTGTACATTTTTCTTGCTGAGCTGCAGTAAAGGGTCAATTCCTGGGAGTTGTATATGTTTATTGCTTTTTTTTAAACTTTAAATGCATATATTAGCTTCAACTAAACTGAGGGATACATTTTTGGATGAAACAAGGAGTGTGGATTTCATCCTAATTTCTTACACTTGGGTAATTTCTAGAAAGATATTACTTCATGTATAGGAGGCATGATAACAGTCACCAATAAGTCTTTGACAAATCACATTTTCACATTGAATTGAGATGAACAAAAAAAATACAAATCTAGTGTATTTGAATTGCTAAAATGCTGCAAGAGGTATTCAAGTTGGTTTCCTATACAATTTGTCATACTTACAGTAGTAACTGATATTGACATTTCAGTGCGTGAATTGAGTACTTACACAGAAGGTCTTGAAGAATTGTGAGCCATCCTCCCGTAGGTACACAGGGAGTGCACGAAGGGTCAGAATGCGCTTCATGTCAACATCCACTTGTTCCTTGAATAAAAGGAAAAGTAATTATACAAATATTTAATTTTAGCAAAAAATCTGTATACAACGGTGGTCAGTGATCACCTTGAATTCGACATTAATTCAGTTTAGACCTGTGTGCAGAATCTACTGTATCAGGGTGCCCCCCCCCCCCATGATTCAAACTTTAGATTTTTATAAAAACCTGCAGAAATGATATTTATCTTCCTAGATAAACAGGGCATAGCTTATTCTGCAACAATGAAGTTTAAAAAATCTCTGTGTGATAATCGAGGGAAAGTACTTCTAACACTTCTGTCTGCAGTGTGTGTGTGTCTGCCCGTCTGTGTCGCTCACAAAAACTGATAACCACATGTATTTAGTTATTAATCTATAGTGTCAGTCAGATCATGATCGTTCTGGTCACTTTAACCCTGATGTCCTTACTGTGCACTTGTTGTGTTGTGTTGTGTTTAGCAGATGAACTATGTGGACACGGTGCGCACATTTTTAAATACCTGCCTCATAAAATCAAAACGAATCAAACACAAAGTACACGTTAGTACTGTTCAGCTTAATTCAGCTCGTCTCACGCTCACATAGTAGAGATGGCCCAATCTGTAATGTCTGCACAATATATATGAGCAACATTGTGCCAATGGCGAAATTCATCTTAAACTTACCTGGCAGTCATAAACCCTGAGGATATCCCGCAGTGCTTCTGCCGTCTTGCCTGTCTTGGTTGCCTTCTCCCTGTACAGGGCAACTAGTTTTGGTGTGTGTCGATCAAGCTCGCAGTAGAATTGGCTGCGCAAGTTCACATTTGTGATTCTATGGAACTCCGCAAAAACCTGCAGACATAAAAACACATTCATGTATATAGATTAATTGAGAGTTTTCTACTTGGATTTTCACAGGGAAGCATTTATGTTCATGTTACTATATGGCAAACATAAGAGGAACAGTTTTTACCTGCGTCTGAACACGCAGGGCTGGCCATCTCTCCAAAAAGTCCCCCACCTGAGGATTTCCCTCGACAATGTCTTTGTGATGAAGGGAAAAGGTCGACTGCATTAGCTTCTGAATCAGAACAACTTCTTGCAGGATTTGAAGTCGCATTTGCTCCAAACTGGCCTGGTTCTCTCCGTGGGGAAAGTTGGGTAGGAAGTTCACTTCAGCTCGTTTGGCTCGTTTGATGTTGCAATGGGGTGGTTGGCTTAAAGGGTTGGTTTGGCTCTTCCTGCCTGTATTGACCAGCACCTCTGCACACCCAGATCTGGCAAGCTTGGTACGATAATTCCCCATCTTGAATTTCAAGGAGATCTTCCATCCATACCATCCAGTCTGACTTGCGAGTTCTCTGAGACATGGATGTGCTGTAATCAGAGCTTCAGCTGCCTTACCCACTTCCTTGTCATGTGGGTATGGTTTGAAGCTATGCATCTGTTCAGCCATGTTTTCAAGGATGTTGTGCTTTTGGGACCTCGACAGCTTCAGTGTTTTCCCAGATCTATCAAAGGCAGCATTTCCTTCTTCGAGTATGTGCTCCACTTCATAAGAAAAAGTAGGCATGGGGAAATAATCAGGCCAAGACTTCTGACGCTGTGTTAAAGGCACATGTGGGAGTATGTCTGTATCAGAACTTGCAGTTGAGCCATCATCACTTTCAGAGTTCACGACTTTCAATGTGCCCTTCTCAGGCAACTCCTGAATGTCCGAAAGAACGGTAAGTTGTCCACCAAAGTCTGGATCTTCATAAGCCAGGGTAAAGTCAAAGTCCAGCCTTGGCTTGAACTTCTCCTGCATTAGGCTCTTCAGATCTTCTACTGAGTGTGGTCGCTCAGTAAGCATCAGCTTCATGGCCACATCAGTGGCAACATAAACACGGAGCAGAAATTTCTGGGGAACAGCCATATTGGGATGTGTTGGCGTTTCACTGTTCTGTTTCACACACAAAAAAAGAAAGTTTTCATTGTGTGCATGGATTTTCATAGAAGAGAAGTTGATGGTTGTATCCTTTTCAAAGAGTCAGAATCCTGAAGCAACCCTGTCAGCCACTGAGACTGTATGCTCTATTTAAAGTCAATATACCTAAAATATGAAAGTGAATTGGCATTGACCTTTAAAACTCATGCTTAAATGTGGGTCTCAATTAAAGTGGACATCATTATTGGGTACAAAGACCAATTTACTTTTCAGTGCAGTAAAGTAAATCGTTTGGGTGTTAAGAGCAATGTTCCATTTGTGTTGTATGCAGAGAGGTGCCATGTCATTGAGCTCTGGTACAGTGTGAACAGACAAAATCCCTGGTGTAAGTTCATAGGATCGCAGGTGTTCAATGTAGTGTGACTTGTGTTCTCTGCAAAGAAAAGCAACCTGGTTGTTGACAAGTAGGATTTGTTAGATTCTGCAGAACTGAGGCAGGCCTCCCTCCTGTCCGACAGACACAAACATGCTTACACCATAACCCATTCCATCTATGCTGACCTGCGATGTGCTGTAAATCATGCTGCTGTCTGTTATTTGATTAATGTATGCCTTGGCAACATCAGGAAGCTCTGACACCATCACAGAAGAGACACTTGATGTCTGCTGATGAGGTTTGAAAAATGATGGGGCACTGAGATAGTATGCGACCATGTGTTGATGTCTGGTTGCAAGAGTTTTCAACACATTCTTAAAGTTTTGTGTGTCATGCACAACACGCTTGAAAAAGCGGTGTTTACCCTCAAATCTCATTGTCCACAGGTGGATAAGAGGCCCAAAACGGCGCATGAGGTCAGGGTAATGTTCAATGTAGTGATGTTTAGGTCTAAGTCTGAAATCAGGAAAAACCTCCTGCAGCATGCGTCTATGGTCCTGTATCTTTGTCTGCAAATACTGGATGGATTCATCTGTAAATGCTGAGCTAAGCACCAACTCAACCACCTCTTTCAAGTCCATCAGTACAGCCCATGCTTCATCTTCCTCAGGAACTAAATCACCAATAATCAATGGCATCAGTCTAAGTAATGCTGCATTTTCATGGCCATTGCCACCAATAGTCTTCTTTACAGTGAAACCTTTGGAAATAGACTGGGGTCTGTCAACCTTGTCGGTGTGCAGGTATGGAAATGTGACAATTTTCCTGTTTAAAGAGTCAAGGGTAAAGTATTTGCATCGGATCATCTCCCCAATACGCAGGGCGAGCTCTACAGGCACAATACCCTCAAAAAGATCATGAAGGACATTGGGTGGGAAACCAGTGACTGTATGAAAATGCTCCAGACTCTGGCTCAGGATACTTAAAGAAATTCTGCCCCTAATTGACAGTTCATTACTGAACACAATACATCTGTCATTATCATCAGGATATGTACCACAGTCTTTTAAAATAGCTGTAATCAAACCCCTCCTCAAAAAACCCACCTTAGACCCAGAGGTTTTAGCCAATTATCGTCCGATATCTAATCTCCCCTTCCTGTCTAAAATCCTAGAAAAAGTTGTAGCCAATCAGCTGTGTGAGTTTCTCCAGGAAAATAATATACAGTCCCTGACAAAAGTCTTGTCGCTTGGGTACAAGTTGACCTTAAGTGCCCCTCAAATATATTTGTAATCAATTTTTTTTTACAAGAAATGGCTAATTTCAATCCTAACAGCTTTTGAAATAATGTTTTGGTGCCAAACGAAACTGCTGAAAAGCATTCTAACGTTCACAGCTTGGTAAAGTCCACTGAGTCAGTTTTTGCAAAGATAAAAGTCTTGTCGCCTTGTCATATGATGCACCCAATCCTAGATTACAGCCTCACCTGTGATCAATAATTGATCAATCAATTAGTGGGTGTGTATAAAAAGAACCCCAGCACACCAGACCTTCACATCAACTGCAACTTGACCTCTGACAACATGCCTAAGATTCACCCTGAGACCAAAGCGTTGATTATCAAGAGGCTGAAGACCAGATCCACTGCTGAGGTGGCTGACACCTTCAATGTGTCTCAGCGTCAAGTACAAAGAATAAGAAAAAGATTTGAAGAGACTGGAGATGTTTTTGACAAGCCCAGGTCCGGCAGACCCCGCAAGACAACTGCTCGGGAGGACCGTTTGTTGGCTCGAAAATCCAAGGCCAGCCCCTTTTCCACTGCAGCAGAGCTCCACCAGGCCTGGTCACCTCAAGGCCCCGTGTCAACCAGGACAGTTTGTAGAATTCTGTCTCGAAATGGCCTCTATGGTCGAATCAGTGCCCAGAAACCAGCACTAAACAAAAGGCAATTTAAAAAAACGTGTGGCATTTGCCAAGGCCCATAGCCTGCTAAAAGGATGGACGCTGGAAAAGTGGCAGAAGGTGGATTTCTCAGATGAATCTTCGGTTGAATTACATCACAGCCGCCGCAAATATTGCAGGAGACCTACTGGAGCCCGCATGGATCCGAGATTCAGCCAGAAAACAGTTAAGTTTGGTGGCGGAAAAATCATGGTCTGGGGTTACATCCAGTATGGGGGTGTGCGAGAGATTTGCAGGGTGGAAGGCAATATCAATAGCCTAAAATATCAAGAAGTATTAGCTACCTCTTACATTCCCAACCATACAAGGGGTCAAATTTTGCAGCAGGATGGTGCTCCATCGCATACTTCCATCTCTACATCAAAGTTCCTCAAGGCGAAGAAGATCAAGGTGCTCCAGGACTGGCCAGCCCAGTCACCAGACATGAACATCATTGAGCATGTCTGGGGTAGAATGAAAGAGGAAGCATGGAAGACGAAACCAAAGAATCTTGATGAACTCTGGGAGGCATGTAAGACTGCTTTCTTTGCTATTCCTGATGACTGCTATTCCTGATCAATAAATTGTATGAATCATTGTCGAACCGCATGGATGCAGTCCTTCAAGCTCATGGAAGTCATACAAGATATTAAATATGGATCTCACAGCACCACTACTTAATTCACTGATGTTATGCAACATATTTTTGTATTTGAAGTAAATTATTTGTTCAATTTTCACATTACTCTCTGTAGGCGACAAAACTTTTGTCTTGCCAAAATCTGACCTTTCTGTGTTCATTAAATGATCAATCTTTCTTCAGTGAAGCAAATTTATTTTAGTATATTAAACATAATTTGGGAGGGTTTTAGCTTTCATATGAGCCATTTCTAAAACCAATGGATTAATTAAAAGTCAGGTTATAAGCTGTTGTTTCTACAAAATGGATAAGTGACAAGACTTTTGTCAGGGACTGTATATGAAGACTTTCAGTCAGGGTTTAGAGCCAATCACAGCAGAGACAGCCTTGGCAAAAGTCACTAATGATCTTCTAATAGCTTCAGATCAGGTGTTTGTGTCTGTCCTCGTTCTGTTAGATCTTAGTGCAGCATTTGACACAATTGACCATAATATTTTATTATAGAGACTAGAACAGTTAATTAGCATTAAAGGAACCGCCCTAAAATGGTTTAAATCCTATTTTTCAGACCGCTCCCAATTCGTGCAAATTAATGATGAGTCATCTGTGCGCACCAAAGTTAACCATGGTGTTCCACAAGGCTCTGTGCTCGGCCCAATTTTATTCTCATTATATATGCTTCCACTTGGAAACATTATCAGGACACACTCGGTAAATTTCCACTGCTATGCGGATGACACCCAGTTATACTTGTCAATAAAACCTGAACAAAGTAATCAAATAACTAAACTCCAAGCATGTCTTAAGGACATAAAAACCTGGATGACCCGCAATTTTCTCTTATTAAACTCAGATAAGACAGACGTTCTAATACTTGGCCCTAAACACCTTAGAGATACATTATCTAACGATATAGCTGCGCTGGACGAAATTGCCCTTGCTTCCAATAAAACAGTCAGGAACTTGGGAGTGAGCTTCGATCCTGATTTATCCTTTAATTCTCACTTAAAACAAATTTCTAGGACCGCCTTTTTTCACTTGCGTAATATCTCCAAAATCAGACATGTCCTTTCTCAAAAGGATGCAGAAAAACTAATCCACGCCTTTGTTACATCCAGACTGGATTATTGTAATTCCTTATTATCAGGCTCCAGCAGTAAGTCGTTAAAGACTCTGCAGCTTGTCCAAAATGCCGCAGCACGTGTCCTGACAAGAACCAAGAAAAGAGAGCACATTTCTCCAGTATTAGCTTCGCTACACTGGCTTCCGGTTAAATCTAGAATAGAATTTAAAATTCTCCTCCTCACCTTCAAGGCCCTTAACAATATGGCACCATTATATCTTAAAGAGCTGTTAGTACCTTATCAACCCACTAGAGCACTGCGCTCCCAGAATTCAGGCTTACTTGTCGTCCCTAAAGTCTCTAAAAGTAGAGTAGGAGCCAGAGCTTTCAGCTATCAAGCTCCTCTCCTGTGGAATCATCTCCCACTTTCAGTTCGGGAGGCAGACACCATCTGTACGTTTAAGAGTAGCTTAAAACCTTCCTTTTTGATAAAGCTTATAGTTAGAGCTGGTCCAGGCTTGTCCTAGACCTGCTCTTAGTTAGGCTGCTATAGGTCTAGAAGGTCGGGGGACACATGACACACGGAGCTTCTCTTTCCAGCTTCTCCTTCCTCTTCTCAATCGTTATCACATCAAAGTAATTCATATCCCATCAATACATGTTACTGACTTGACTTCTTCCCCGGAGTCCCTTTGCCTTATCGTCCGCAGATCCAGGGCCGCGGCTGTGGCCACATCATGGATTAGGATCTGTGGATCACGTATCAGAGGTCGTAATGGTGGATCCAGTATGGCGGATTCTGCATCGTGCTGGCTGATCGTGATAATAAAGGCAGATCCTTTATCGTGTTGGCATCAGATAATGGTGGTGGACCACGACCGAGGTGGCAGCTGATGATGGATCCTAATGGTGGCAGTGGACAATGACTGTGGACTATAGTGGCAACCGATCTTGATGGTGGATCATGATCTTGCTGGCTGCTGACCATAGACTATGATTGCAGCAGGACTGCTCGATACATAGTATTTCTCCTCAGACACTTGACCATTACTGACATTAATCCACCAATTCACTGACCTTCAGTTATACTTCAAAATGTTTACCCTTATCAATGCTGCTAAAACCTTTATCTTGATGTTCTCCTTTACACTTGACATCCATTGCACTTCTGTCCGTCCTGGGAGAGGGATCCCTCACATGTGGCTCTCTCTGAGGTTTCTACGTTCTTTTTTCCCTGTTAAAAGGGTTTTTAAGTAGTTTTTCCTTACTCTTGTTGAGGGTTAAGGGCAGAGGATGTCACACCATGTCAAAGCCCTATGAGACAAATTGTGATTTGTGAATATGGGCTATACAAATAAAATTTGATTGATTGATTGATTGACACAGTCTCCCTGAACACCACATTGACCCTGAATATCCCGTGCATTACAGCACGCACATCGATGTCATGGCTGGCTTTTGTCCTCAAAATAAAGCATCCATCACCAACTTCATGAGACTGAATTTTGTCTCGAGTAGTTGTGCAGAATCGGCACATGTATTCCGTTCTGAAACACTTAGTGAACCCTGCTAAGGAATGGGCTGCAAGATTATCAGACACCACACACATGACTGTGCCCCGAACTGCCTTACCAATGGACTCGATGAATACACCATCTCGTTCAAGAGTACTCGGGTCTCGTAACAGAGGACCAAGTGCTTTTTCATAGCCAAACTGCTGTACGTCAGACACTTTACAACTTTGATGGCTCTCATAATGACCTTTTACTGCCATCTTTGTTTCTAGAATTTTGTCCAGAATGTCAGTATGTGTGAACAGTCTCTGGATCATCTCAAGAATGGGAATGTGCACTGCTGTATGTCCTGGCTCTAGCACATACTGTAGGAATTACCACAGGGAAGGTTTTCTCAACAAAGGTTCTCCTTCTCTTGCATGAAGATAATTGCCCCCCTTTAGCTGTGGCACTGATGAAAATGTTACTGTCCATAACAACACTGGCTACTGCATCCAGAGTGTTTTCACTAGCAGATATGTCATGACTTTGTAAGACCTCTCTAATGGTCTTCTTGAGAAGAGGTTGGGACAAGGAAAATATCTGAGTCAAATGCTCCACTATTTCCTGAGATGCCATGTCAGATACATTAAGAATTGTTTGCATTTTTAGGAACAATGATGCCAAGTTATGGTGCAACTGGGCTCCTAAACTGTCACTGTCACATTGACTCTCAACCTCAGAAAGATCTAATGCATCTGTGCTCTCACACTGACTAGGTCCCTCGCCTGCACATTCAGCTGTAGCCATGTCTGGGGAATTGTTATTTTCTGATGAAAAAACATTATCATCAAAGTCTGAGCTACCATAATGTTTTCTACTTTGGTGTGCATTAAATGATGAATATACATTTGTGATGTATGTACAGTTCTTGAATGGGCATACTACCGTCTCATGACTTCTTAAATGACCCCTCAAATGACAAAATAGTGTTGCCTTAGAAAATGGCTGCTTAAAACCACACAAGGGACAAGTAGAAAATGCATGTGCTCCTTCAGCTGTGACTATTTCTTCTGGGTCTTTATGACACCGTGATACATGAGTTTTTATTGCATTAAATGACTGAAAAGTACAAATGCAATTGCTGTAGGGGCATGGCAAAGGGCTAACTCTTGAAAACTAGCTATGCTGCAAACGATAGTGTCTAAGTACGAGAGTGTTTAGGGATACAGAACACAACTTGCACTTCCATTCCATTGAATCACTAGAAACCTGGTTATCAGTGAGGAAGAGACATTTACTTTGAGGAAAACCTTATGATGCTTGTAAGGATCCTTAACGTGCAAGATATGCAAATAGAAAACATACCTTATATTGCGGTAGAAAGAACAGTGTCACCCTCAATGTGATCCTGCAGGAGCACATTTAAAAACAATATGAAATAAGTCACCTTAGTCCAGTCATGGACATCATAATCAAATGCAGATTTAAAAACAGAATTGTACAATTAAACTCACCGACAAAATATTGGCTTTCTGGTGATTCTGGAGTGGTTGATGAAATGCCTTCACCAGCAGTCTCTATAACCTTTAATGGGCATATAATACAAATTAATGGTCAGGTAAAAATATTTATTCACATAAAATGGGAACAATTTGTAAATTATTAAATATGACTTCAAGATCATAGAAATGCATTGTATATTCATCATAAAAACAGAGGACTAAAACATTGGACTTTGGACAGAGGACTTACAGTTTATACTGCTTTCATTTAGCTTATTAGGGGTGTAGTATTTACTCAATTATTGCACTCAATTCATAGTACAATTTTAGGAGACCCATACTTGACTGTTTAACATTTTATGGATACTTAAAAAAGGTTCATTGGACATGTGGCTCACATAAAATATATCTTCCTTCCTCCATCCATTTTGTGTATATTGCTTTCTTCCCACTTTTTTTCCTTGAATCAGTCCCACATTTTGTTACAGCGCCTGACAATGGATATTTGATTAAAAAAAAAAAATTTACTCACCAGACCAGACAGATTATAACAAAGAGCGGCAACACACTTATTGCCATTGACGACTCAAAAGGTTTCAATGAATGGAGAAATGTTAAATTACTTACCGAAATAGCGATGCGCCCAACTGCCTCCAAGTAACGTACTGAAGTGAATAGAAACGGTAAATAACAGCTAAATGTTTTTTAAAACATTTATATCACGGCCCTCGAATGAAATCCAGTTTATTTCGCGTACTTACCCGAACTTTTAAGCAGTTCGACTCTACTCCTCTCTCTCGCATCAGGGTAGCCATCTTGTATTTTCTGAAAACCGAGCCTGAACGCCGTTACGTCATGACGTCAGACATTACGTCGATGACATCAGACGCTACGTTCCTCCGTTTACTCATACATTTTAATTTATATCTGGATGTTCACTCAGAAACTTTGATCCATTGGAAATTAAAACAGCATCAATAGTTAACAGAACTCAGAAGTTTATTGTTGGGTTTACTCGATAGTTGTTTTTGAGTGCTCTAACCATAATACTTATGAGTTCGTAGTACTGTTCGGGTTTACAGTGTGGAAGACGCCTGAATGCTTGCTGCTTCACAGGAAACGTTTGTCTCACGGAGTAAGCGCACATGATTAGTGAGGAAGGTAAGTTATTCAACAAATGATGTCAGCAGATGGGTGTGTTGACTGCTGGTAGAAGCGAGGTCTTCTCTCAGGCTCCGTAATTTATCCTCCTGCCTCACAATCTTCTCTCCATGCGCTTTGATGGTGTTGCGCAATGGAGCTGAATCGGCTGGGTCCATGCTGGCCAGTTTGTACCGTAAAGGCTGAATACGTGAACTGGGAACCCAAAAGCACAACTCTGAACATAGTGTCCAATTTCCAAAAACAGTGGTCGTTTTATTCCAATTCAGGTTCGGTACACAGAGGCTAAGAGACAAGGCAGAGGTATCCAAAACGTTAGGTCCAGGCTAGGTTGAATAATACAAAACATGGTCAAAAACACAAGACAAGACTAGACGTGAATATAACGCTGGAACTCTAGGTACAAGATGAGACGAACTGGCATTGGAGAGGTGGAGACGCAGACCATATATACTAACTGAAGCAGGGTTAACTAGACGCAGGTGTAACATATTAGGCAAAGGTTATCCGTGAGACACAAGGGCAGATGTGAAGTTACGTAAAAGAACAGCGACAAGCGTGAGTGTCAAAGTAAAACAGGAAGTGACCTATAACATGAAACAGGAAATATTGTGTGTGTGTAACCATGACAAACACAAGCTATATACTATATACTACTGTAGATGTCTGTATTATGTGAAACTCAATTAGTGGAGCTGTCTCCTCAGAATCAGGGTGCATGTCCTGCAGAGCCTGAATCTGTAGAAGCAGGTACTGAATCCAGATGAGCTCCCCTGAAACAATAGAGATAAAGTGAATCAATTACGGAACTTAATTAATTTCATAAATTACTGATGTAGAACCAGCTCCTCTCTGGACAGATGTTTATTGATGCCGCCATCAGAGAGGGAGAACAGGCCCTGGGATTTAAGCTGCAGTCTTTTTGCTTTACACAAGAGCTGCTGCATCCCACTCAAACATGCACACTAATAGGTGTGACATAGACTGGCCACAGCTGATGAGCATATGATGCATTGCATCCCAGGGCAAGTCAGTGAATGAAGTGCCAGATATCCAGCTTCACAGTGATGTCTGGACACCCTCTGAATCTGGCCTTCAGCTTGGTCTCTCCTGCCTCTGCACAGCAGCCACAGTCCACATACAAGGCAACAGGGGGATTCACACCAGCCTGCTGGTATCTCTTCAGCGGGTCTGCTGCAATCAATCAGTCAATACATTTATGAGTATCTGACCATACTCATTTCACTGCGATCAAAAGGTCTTGTTCTCGGTGGTACAGCCAGGGTACCACACTGCACTGCAGCATGTGATCATGGACTCAATAGCACGCTTGCAGAAATTAACCAGTAGCTGTTGTGGGAGCATTGTGTGTGTCTGGGAGCGTTTTTTGGTCACCGCAGTTGTGTTGCTGGACCACGTAAGATTCTGGCTGATGTGGACTCCCAGGTATTTAAGAGTCTGCCGTCAACCTCTCTCCATCGATGTTGATGGGTTGATGTCTGTTATGTTTTAATCTCCTGAAGTCCAGTATAACTTCTCCTGTTTTGTTAGGGTTATGAGGTTGTTGTTGCAGCTCCCGCTCTCCGGGTTTTCGACCTCTTCCCTGAAGGCTGACTCATTGTTTTTGGTGATCCTGCCCATTACGATGGCTTTGCCCAAATGAAAAGCAAACTGTCAGAAGTGGGATTCGATCGCAGCGGCGGATTCTTCCCCTCTCTCCAACATTTCCAACATTTGACCAATCACAACACAGAAATGTTGAAAATGTTGAAGCAGCGAAGGTGAGTATGGTCACAGACAGCAGCGCTGGGGCTGCCTCCGACAGCGAGGGGACAGTACCGGTGCGTGAAGGGGGCCACCGCCGGAGGTTACGGGACGCCAGCTTTACGTAAGCACGTTACGACGCTAAAGCTAGCAAGTCATTCATTGAAAACGACCGAAGTTACATATCAGTATGAATACGGGGGTTACAGTATGAATACAGCTTACTCTCAGTATTTACACATTTAATACAGTGGTATGACATAACTATAAATATAAGAGTAATTTCCCCAGTCACTTCATGTTGTCATATACATTTATTTAGTTTTCTATGTTACAAACACTTTCACCATTATTAGGGCCCGAGCACCGAACAGTAGGAGACAGTGGGAGGCCCTATTGAAATTGTAAGGATTATTATTAAAAACAATTTTCAGGCAAATGAATTGGCTATTTGAGGGCTTTAACATGCTCAAATTCTTACCAAAGTTTGCAGAAAATTAGAAAGTGGTGAAAATGTACGTATTCTGGAGTAATTTTAAATGGGCGTGGCAAAATGGCTCAACAGCGCCCCCTGGAACGCGTTCGCATTGACCGAATTTCAAAAAAATCGATACAGGTGTATCATGACCAGACAAACAAAAAAGTCTAGAGGTGCACTTTGAAAAAAGCAACAGGAAGCCCGCCATTTTGCATTTAGTGGCCATTTTGGTCATTTTTCACATTTTTACTTTGACGAACTTGTCCCAGGGCTTTCATCAGATCAACTTCAAATTGAGATGAGTGTCATCTAAACAAGATGGAGATAAAAACTACCTCAAAGATCGATTTTTCGTCACACGGTGTGACCGTGGCGCATGGCGTGGCGTCAAGTTTGGATTACACGCCATCAAAACACGAGGTTCTGTATCTCGGACATACATGGACCATGAATCCTTTGATGCTGAGCCGTCAACAAACAACTCCACTCCTGCATTATCAGCATCAAAGGATTCAACAACAAATTAAAGCCCTCAAATTCTCACCAAAGCATGTGCTCGGGCCAATTATTATTATTATCATAATAATATTTTTTTATTAATTATTATTTTATTTTTATTAATTATTATTATTATAATTATTATAATAATTTTATTCTTTTTTCAGGCAAATGAATTGGCTTTTTGAGGGCTTTAATTATTTATATATTTATTTTTTGTATTATTATTGGTAGATAGGGGCACACATCAATTCATTCTTTATTTGAATATAATAAGATAAAACAAGATAACAAAAGATAACATCAGGTTAGACTTTATTAATACGGTAGGGAATTCTTGTTCAATATTGTTTTTATGTAGCCAACTGTTCTATTTATGTTTATACATTTCAAACCCTCATGCCTGTGTTCTAGTTAGGGCCCGAGCACCGAACAGTAGGAGACAGTGGGAGGCCCTATTGAACACAGATATGAGGGCCTGTTATTGTGTAGCCAACTGTTCCTTTGATGTCACATTTGAAACCCTCATGCAAATATTTCTAGAATGTTGGGCTTTGATGTCTTTTGAAATTTGTCAGTTGAGTTTGAGACAGCGACAGGATAACAGCTCCAACCTGACCCTTCATAGTCAACACTGCTACCAGTCCAAGACAGGGAGAAGACAACAGCTCCAAGAAACATCAAGACTATTAGAAGACAACGGATCATTTTTCTCTACAACACTTACCCTGTACCTGTGTTCAGCCAAGATGAAGAAGGGACACAACTTAAGAAACGAGGTAAGATTTTATAATTAGGAGACACTTTTAGTGTTACACATATTCAGACCACCTTACATTTTATTTCATTATTTCAGGTTTTGTCTGTGAATTTTCAATAAACCCATCACATCAGTCACCTGACATTCAGTCTGAAGTGACAGTTGCAGTCTGTGTGTTACAATACTTTCCATAAAATGAGTCTCTGTGGATATTATGCAGCTTCTGTTTAGGATAATTCACTTTCACTTTAGTGTTGAGATACTGTACTTAAGAGAAATGCAGAAACAGCATTTAAATTAACTCGTAATAATTTCATGTGATGATCAATGTTTTAAGAGAGATAATGAACGGATGGATGAGAAATCGTCTGAATTGATGAAAGTGATGTAACTGTTAAAGTTACATTCAGCAGTGTGAATCATTAGAGATGAAGATGAAAGACCTCTTGTCTTTTTCTGTGTATCCAAACTTATGATGGGACTGTGTATTTACCTGTTATATGTATGTTTGTGTCTTTCAGTCCGTTGTACATCATGTGGAATCTCCCACCAAAACGATTGAGTTCCTCCATGGAGAGATCAAGGAAATGGAATTTGAGGGAATGGAGCTAGCTCATGAAAATGCGGTACTGAAGTGCATGATGTCCAGAAGGGATGCTAGGTGGAAGAGGGACAAACAGGCCATGCAGGATCAGATTGATTCTGTCAAACAGGGGCAGGCCTTTGACTCTGGAAGAGCCATGCAGACAGAGTTGGAGGACGAGCTCAAGGAGTTGAAGCTGGTGTTGAAGGACAAAGAAAAGTACATCTACAAATTGAGTTCTTGTCCTAGAAACGATCAGATCGAGAGGGTGAAAAGGGAGCTGAGCGACAAGTGCAACCAGGTCAAGGCGATTGAGCTTTCCTTTGACAAGAAGATGAAGCACATCATCTCTGAAAAAGATGCAGTTATTGCCAATGTCACAAATGTAAAAGTGGCAATTGGACATCAAAACCTGGAGCTCATGGCCAAGCTCAGAGGCATCCAGAGAGAGGTCCACCCCATCCAGAATGAGTGGAAGATAAAAGCCAACGCTCTGGAGGTTAGTCTCAAAGCTGAGCAGGCAGAGAAGAAGGCCTGCTATGAGAAGATAAAGAAGCTGGAGAATCTGCTCAAAGACAGGGGGGACTCCTTCAACAAACGTCGTTCTTCAAATGGATGATGTGATCGAAAATGTGTTACCTGAACAAAATAACCTGGAGCTCATGGCTGAGCTCAGATCCGTCCAGACAGATTCTCCAGAGAGTGGAGGAGTGGAAGACAAAAGTCAACACTCTGAAGGAAAGAGTCAAATTTGAGCAGGGAGAGAAGGAGGCCTGCTCTGAGAAAATAGAGGACACAGAGGAGAAGTGTGCGGCCAAGCAGGAGGACTCCCTCAACCAAGACAATGAAGGAGAACATGGAGCTCCTGATGGTCCAGAACACTGAGCTTCAGGTATGTTTCATCAGCTCAGTTTGATTTGAATAATAACTTGTCTGATTGTAGGTTTCAGATTGAGACTTTTGAAAGAGAAAATACTGAACCATATGTCATCTCTGTCTTTACAGGAACCTGCATTGACGACTGCCAACGCTGAGGCAGGATAGCAAAGGAGGAGGAGAATGAACAGAAAGAGAAACTGACGAAGGAGATGTAAGAGGAGAAGGAGCAGGAAAAGAAAGAGACACTGGAACGAGAGAAGGAGGAGAAGAGGGAGAAGTGACTTTATTTTCCCTCTAACACCCCCCCCCCCAACATCCCAACTCCCTCCACCATGTTAATCCCCTTCACCTCTCCCATCCTTCCTCTTCCTCAACCCTGTAAACCATCCGCTCCTTACCCTACTTACCCTCCCTTCACTGTACATTTCAAACCTGTCAATATCATCCTTTCTTTAGAAAATAAAAAAAAACATATAATTTCACTTGTTATCTCCCGCCATTGTTTGCTAATATATATATATATATATATATATATACATGTCATGTTGTCATAAACATTTATTTAGCTACCTTCTATAACATAATATTTCATTTCATCTGTTTAATAATACCCTTATGCCACAACTGGGTTTTTAATAGGATTATTATAATATTACAAGACTGATGGTCTGGCTCTCCTGTTCCACCTATGTTGTTTTCATGTATTTACAATTTAAAATGTATTTTAAAAGTTCATGCATTTATGTCACCAAAGGCAACATCTTCAAAAACTAAATCACACAAGGGAATGGGAGACTCAGAGTGGATGTCACGGCTGAGAAAGTTTGCCAACACTGGGGTCTGGCCTGCAGAGGAGGGAAACAGGCCAGCCCCCAGGCAGGGTTCAAGAATCAAAGAATCAAAAATCCTCTTTAAACCACAATAACGTAGCGCAAAGGAACCAGTGCCAACTCTCGGTTTCCCAGTGCGATTAGATCGGCGCACCGCTGAAGAGGGGGAAAAAACAACAACAACAACATATCACCGGCTCATTAAGGAGAGTGAAAGAACCTGTGTGGACACTTCGGTGTCTCAACGGAGAGACAAAGAGATGACGGTGTTTACCTCACGGCTTAACAAAAGATGTGACTGGTATGGAGAAAGAAAAGAGACTGATTTAATTTGATTTTGATATTGGCAATGTGTGGTGGTAATAATTTAAGTTAATGGAAATGATATAAGTTGACTCAACTTGATTACAAAAGATGTGAATATTATTGTTTAGATAGTATCAAGTTTGTTTTCTATTTTTGCTGTACTTATGTACAGTTAAATGAATATTCTGTTAATTATATATTGTAAATATTTTTTGTTTGTGTCTTTAAAGGTTATCAACCTGAACAAAACTCTGATTTACCCTGATAAACTAAAAGTGTGAAAATCCTACAAACAATATCAAACCTCCATTGTGAATTGAAGTGGATTGGAAATAAAAAAGGGAAAAAAAGAAGAGTGAGTTGTCCTGCGCATCCTTTACAGTGAACCAGGCCGTTTTCAAGTTTGGGCAGGAAGTGAATAAAACCGCGGAGAACTTGACAATGTCACTAATTTGCATTGTTATATACTATCACAATACATTTAACTGTCACAATACATTTTTAAATGAAAAAGCAGTAACTTAAGCTGTATGAACTTAATTCAAATGTACAGTACATCTATTATTTTTAGATTGAGAAATGTCGAAGGATGGCACATTCACATCAGTCTTTGTTCGGTCATGTGAGACAGTGTACATGTGGATTCCACACTCAGAAGGTAACACTTGTCAATTTAAGTAATATATACAGTATATACACAACACTGAGGGCAACAGGCAGTAGCAGTGGCTCCTGTCCTTCCAAGCACTGTGGGGCAACAGGCAGCAGCAGTGGGTCCCACCCTCCCAGGCACTGTGGGGTAGAAACAAAGTACAGCAGGCAGTGAGATCCAAAAGCAGCGACCCCTATTGAATTTGTCAATGGTATTTGGAGATTTATTAACATTCACAAACTGACAATGAATAACTGACATTATATTCACTGAATGATTGTTTTACAATATAACCCTCTCGTGACACAGCCTTTTGCTCTATTGCCTTTCAGTTTACAAAGCCTAGATTTGGTGGTTCCCATGTCACGGCTGCAAAGCCAAATCTTAGTGCTACCAGGAGAGTAACACAGGTAAATAGAGATCAAATTGCAACTGTTTAAATTGTGTTTTTAATACAAATCACTTACACTGAATGCTTTACAGGCCCAAGCCACCAACACCCCAACAAGTTCTCCGGCCAGCATTGCTATCTTAGTAAGTATTTTACATTTAGGTTTTCCCAAGGCTATTAACAGTATTAAAAAACAATTCATATCTAAAATATACTATACTATACCATACTGTAGAGCAGGGGTGTCAAACTCAAATACACAGTGGGCCGAAATTAAAAAATTGCTACAAGTCAAGGGCCAGACGGGTTCAACGTTTATTGAAAACTTATTGAAAGAACCTTAGTGCACATATTGAACCTGGAACTAACAAGGCCTATAGAGTATTGCCTATAAAACAACATTAATTATGAAATAAATGAAACAAAAATAATAAATAATACATAAATAAATAAAAATAAAAGTAATAAAATCAGTTTCATTAATTGCTTATGGCTCTATCTGCAGTTTTTCCAGAGTAATTTCAAGTGAAAACATTTTCTACAGGCAAACAACAGCCAAAAATAATTTACTTCAAAGAAAAATCAAATGTCCTGTAGTAGCAAGAGAAAAAAAATGCAAAAATGAAACTGCATTAAAAACTGAAAATGCGTCAAAGCACCGTTTGCTGCTCTATGATGCTCACTGGTCTGAGCCAGACACTTGGTGTCTCATCTTGGATACAAGTTCATCAATGTCTGGGGTCAGGCTCTGAGCTGAGGAAATCCTCAGGATTGAGTGAAGGTGCTCATCAGTAAGACGAGTCCTGTGTGAAGTTTTGTTTATCTTCATCAAAGAGAACAGTTGTTCGCACAAGTATGTGCTGCCAAACATAGAGAGCGTTTGAGCAGCCTGGGAGCGCAGCTGGGGCATTGTGTCGGGGATGAAACGTGGAAACTCTGCAGCGCCCACAGACTCATATTTTGCCTTCAGTGTGTCACTACATTGGAGCTCAATCAGCTCCATTTGGAGGTTTGATGGTGCGTTTTCCACGTCAGCTGCAAATGGATTACTGAGCAGTTCAAACCTGCTTTTTTGGGCTTCAAAATCGCGAGTTTTTCAGCAAACTGTGTAGTTGGGAAGGCAGCGACCTGCTCTTTCATTGTTTGGCAGTGCGGAAAATGGCTCAAGTTTTCCTGCAGCATCTGCGTCTCCCACAGGCGCAGCTTGGTTTTAAAAGCCCTCACTGTAGCGTACATGTCAGTGATGACACGGCCCCGCCCCTGAAGCTGCAGGTTGAGCGCATTCAGGTGGCTCGTGATGTCACACAGAAACGCCACTTCACACAGAAACGTTTTATTTCGGAGCTCTGTTGTGCCTTTCCCTTTGCTTTCCATGAACTCACAGATCTCCTCACGCAACTGGAAAAATCTTTCCAGCACCTTTCCCTGGCTTAGCCATCGCACCTCTGTGTGATAGGGCAAGTCACCATATTCTGTACTTAACTCCTCCAGAAAAGACTTGAACTGGCGGTGATTTAAACCTTTGGCTCTGATAAAGTTGGAGTGGACAGGATGTACAATATCGTGACAGAGACACTAACCTGCACCAAATGTAGATCCAGCCATGTGTCCTGGAGTCAGACTGTCCTGACCCAACTGGACTTGGCACACAAGTCAGAATTTCAGGTCATCCTCACACAAAAGTGAGTAACGTCTCTTTACTCTCTAGCCTTTTCAAATAGAAATGCAGTATGTAAAATACACTTACTGATATATCTGTCAATGATCAAGGTTTGCATGTGACATCCGGGTGATACGACTTCTGCGGGAGCGAGGCCTGGGTAACAGCCCAACGCAGCTTTTAAAGCAGCTGAAGGAGAACCACACAGAGGAGTGGTTGCATCGCGTAGCGAGGTACACCACAGAGTGTGTGGACTTCCTCCAGCGACCCGCACTGCTGCCCCTGTCGTTCCCTGAGCCTCCAGAGCCTGCTGTGGTGCCGAGCTGTAATTGGCTCCTGTCAGTTTACAGCCAGGACATTTTGACGAGGCTGGAAGACATCAAGGCCAGGATTACATCCACATATGGCACTGTCCTCAAAATGGATTCCACCAAAAAGGTTAAAGAATCTTTTTCTTTAAAATCGGCTATTTATAATAAGAATAAGAAGTCTTTTATTAGTCCCGCAATTGGGAAATTTGCAATGTTACAGCAGCAGAAAGAGATCAAATAAGTAGCGTACAGTACATGGGTGAAGGGATATAAAGAAGTATATAGAAATATAGTGCAGTGAATATTGCACAGTTGAGAAGTATTAAAGTGACAGCCCATCGTGGTGATGCATGTAGTTTTACTAGGAGCAGAGCTGGTTGTATAGTCTTATACATATATTATTAACTACAGCCTGTATTTCTGAATCATGTTCACAGAGGTCCTCTAAGTTTTGTCTGCTTCAGATCGCCAGGAAGCTCTGGCTAACCTCTGTGGGTAATGAGTACGGTCAGGTACTCATCAGTGTGCTGACCGCTCAAGAGGGAGCTGGCTTGGACTTGATGGCAGCGGACCTGGTGAAGAGGTACCACCAGGCTGGTGTGGATCCCCCTGTTGCCTTGTATGTGGACTGTGGCTGCTGCACAGAGGCAGGAGCGACAAAGCTGAAGGCCAGATTCAGCGGGTGGCCAGACCTTACTATCAGGCTGGATATCTGGCACTTCATGCGCAGACTTGCCCTGGGATGCACAACAGATGCTCATCAGCTGTACCCAAGATTTATGTCATGCCTTTCAGCGAGCATATTTGAGAGGGATGCAGCTGATTTAGCTATGTTGCGAGAAGCAAAAAGGCAGCAGCTTCGGTCCCAGGGTCTGCCCTCCCTTACTGATGGCGACATCAGTAAACAACTATCTAGGGAGGAGATGGCTCTCCACTGTCGGAGGAGTACCAGTGGTGAGGAGCGCACCATTCACCTGCTGGAGGAGCTGCTGGGGATGCTGATAGGCAGCAGAGGTAACGACTCCCTTGGTGTTCCCGTTTGACAGCGAGAGGATGGAGCACATCTGGCGTGTCCAGAGAAAGCACGTCAAGTGCATCCAGGACCCACCAGGTGTTGCTCTCTACACCAAAACAGGGGAGCTCACAAAGGGAGGTGTGCGGTTACCTGTGTACAGATGTGCCAGAGGCTCTACATCAGGGATGCCAGGGTTACGGCCCGCGGGCCGGACCCGGCCCGACTTTACATCACATCCGGCCCGTGGGTGATAAGGGGAGAATATATATTTTAATTTTATTTTTATCTAATTTTTTTTATTTTATTTTTTTTAAATTTTCGGTGGAATCCGTCAGTTGGTCTGTTGCTGCTGCCCGCCTCAGCTGCAGCAGCGCCGGTAGTGCTGATCGAGATGTCAAAAAAGAGGAAGGTCGACACTGAAGGGCGCATCTTTCAGGATAGATGGAAAGAAAAGTATTTCTTTTGGGAAGTAGGAGGCAAACCCGTGTGTCTTATTTGTTCTCAACAAGTGGCTGTAGCAAAGGAGTACAACATCAAACGACACTACGAGACCCACGCCGAGAAATACGGCGAGTACACAGGGCAACTTCGGACTCAAAAGCTAAACGAGCTAGCATCATCGCTACAGAAACAGCAAGCCGTATTCTCCAAATGTCGAGATACACACGAAGGTTCGTTTTATTTTTATACATATTGTAACGAACTGATAGTTGAGTTATGTTCTGTTTGACTGCTATGTGGTTGTTATGACTTATGTTCCGCTAAGTACACTGTGTTAAATAAGTAGTGAGATGTCCTGAGGGTCAGTGAACAGGTCGGGGTGGGACATGTGACAGTTCTTGACCAATGGCTGTGGGGTTGTGTGGGATGACAGGCTCTCATTGGCTGGTTTGTTGGCGGGTCAGGGGTGAATGAGGAAGTGGAGGGAGAAGACGAGTGTTGATGTTAGGAGTGAAGAGATAGGAATAAGAAGTGGACATGTTCATGTTAACTTTAATAAAGTTACAAATATAAGAAGTTCCGTGTCGTCTGTGAAGCGGGGACGTTACAATATCTTCTTCAACTCTTAGTTCTTTTTTACTGCACTGTTTCTGCAAGAGGAGTGTCTCAATTTCGTTATACCTATAATGACAATACATTTCATTTCATTTCAAGGGGCAGTGAAGGCAAGCTACATCATCGCTTGGGAAATTGCTAAGGCATCCAAGCCTTTCTCAGAGGGTGCATTTGTCAAGACCTGCATGCTAAAGGCAGCCGAGCTAGTGTGTCCTGACAAGCGACAAGCTTTAGCTAACATAAGCTTATCGAGGCCTACAGTGACGGAGAGAGTTGAAGAACTTTCTGCTGATTTGAAGAGTCAACTAAAAGACAAGGTTAAGTCCTTCATCGCATTCTCTATTGCTCTCGACGAGAGCACTGACGTGACTGATGTAGCCCAATTAGCGATATTTATTCGCGGAGTGGATGCTTCCCTGAATGTCACTGAGGAGTTTGTGTCAGTCGTGCCAATGACAGACACCTAAATGTGTTGAATGTTACTATGCAGGGCCGCAACAAACTCGTCACAGAGTATTATGATAGTGTTCGTGCTTTTCAAAGTAAACTGGCGTTATGGAAGACGCAGCTCTCCAAGCGCAATGCAGCCCACTTCCCCTGTCTAAAATCTCAGCCTGTCAATCATCAGAGTATGGACAAGTACGCAAACTTGCTTTCTGGACTCAGGCATGAGTTTGACAATCGATTCACGGTTTTTACTGAACTGGAAAAGGACTTTGCGCTTTTTCGCTCTCCATTCACCATTGACGCTTCCGAGGTCCCAGAGGCGATCCAAATGGAACTGATAGAACTGCAGTGTTGCGCACCGTTGAAGGATAACTACGCATCTGTTGCAATCGAATCATTCTATCAATCCTTGCCACCACAGTACCCAATGCTCACGGCCTTTGCAGGTAAAATACTTTGTATGTTTGGGACAACATATTTATGTGAGCAGGCCTTTTCCGTGATGAATATTAATAAATCGAAAGTGCGCAATCGCCTGACGCACGGACATCTGAATGATGTTATGAAAATAGCCACTGCCCAGAAACTGTCCCCCGATATGGACAAGCTGGTGAAAGTTAAAAGGTGTCTGGCTTCGACAAGTAGCTGAAGTAGGCTGGTCTCCCCATTTATCATAATCCAGTGTGATATGGGTGGGAGGGAATAAAAGGGGTTGGGGTTGACTGATAGCCAGGCTAGTGCCATATAGGCATATGGGTGTGTGGAAATATGGGTTGGGGTTGACTGGTGATGACTGGCAAAGTTAATGTGCCTCATCTGTTGTTGAGCCAATTTAATGTTTTTAGATAGCTCATATTTGGCTATTTTTTCAAGAACCTTTTTGTTTTACTAATTCCTACTGGATATTCAATCACATGGTCTATTGTTGGACTACTTTATTCTGGCGCTTACTTTCTGTGACTCGTTTAGGCCTACTTGGCCTGGCCTTCTTTTAATTGGCCTAATTATGCATTGACGTGTTTTCATGTGCAAGCCTTCAATAAATATAATAAAAGTAATTAACAGTTTACACTTGTGTTATTTATAGGAAATGTGTTTTGTTGGCACCTAGTCTATTTTGTTGCATTTCTAATTTATAAATGTAGGCTACTTGCATGGTTAGGAAAATGTTATGTTTTTAGAGGGTAACTGTCTCCTGCTTTAGGCTATGTAATTGTAGGCCTCATTGTGAGGCTATTTTGGTGCCAATGCAATTTCTTATTGATGTGTAGGCCTCCATGACTAATTTCAAATAGCCTACCTATCCATGTGTTGAGTCAGTGTTTGGCCTTTTCAGTCCGAAAGTGTAATCCGGCCCCCTGAGGTCTCACTTGAAAAAAATCTGGCCCCCTGTCCAATTTCACCCTGGCATCCCTGCTCTACATCATTAGAGTCTTTTCATCTACACCTCAACTGCTTCATACCAGGTTTGTGTCTGTCAGACATGTAAGTTCATATATTGTATAGTCAAAGAATATTTAATAATTTGATATTAAATAAGTTTTTAATGTGTACTTTTAGGGACCAGTGCCAAAAGTCTGAACTTTCAGATATATCTCCTGGAAGGGCTTGTTAGGATTTTAATAATATAATTAGACACTATAGCCCCGAAAAGGATTGATTTTACACGCACCATGTTTGTACCTTAACAGAAAGAATTAATGTTTTGTTATGTGTTAGGACTGTAATCCGTGGCATACAATACACTGTACTTAAACTTGTTCTCATACATAAACCTTTATATATATTACAGTATTCCTTTAGCTTTATTCAACATCACACATACATGAATGCACTGTGCTCATTAAGACACTGTGACCTATGCCTTAGAAAGAAATCAAGAAGCTGCCCCAGCTTCTGAAGGCCAGATAGGAAAAGTGTTGTCTTGTCTGATAAATACGCATGCTTACGCACACAGAACATACAGCCGATAAAGCAGAAACACAATGTTTCTCACTCCAATGAACAACAACACCGTATCTGCAAAACTACTGAAGACTCACAAAGCTTCAGCCGGATAAAGGCTTTTTCTTAATCCACAAAACTTAACACTATCAGAATGTGAAGATTTGCCCAGCTACTATCAAAGGAGGGACGAACCTGGGAGCGGCTCCTCATCATTGGTGGATTCCAGTTCCAAGATGCTGGGACCACGCCTTCAACCTACTATTATAAATATTGCACCTGTCATCCGTTCGGGGCGACTCTTGACTACCCCGAGCTACTGACTAAAAGCCGAGGCTGTGCATTGAGTGCCCATAGCTATGCTGTACCTTTTCATTGCTTCTAAATAAATACTTTTTGAACCAAGACCGACCCTTCTCATACCTAAAGATAAAAGAACACGACAGGCTACATAGATGGAACCAGGACCGTGGGGTTGCTGCTCTGTACACTGGACCCTCCTCTTTGCGCAGCTACTCGGGTGACCTGCTTCACTCTGTAAACACTAATTATGAGAAGGTGGTACCAGGGTTCTGTCCACCCTCACGGTACACTGGTGAGCATTTGTGATTACATTGGTAATTTACCTCCGTTTTTAAACCCTTTATTAACTGTATCAACTTTTGTAAACAATCTAATCTGCTTAAATGTTTCAGGAGAGCTCATAGAGATGCAGTATCTGTTCCGGCAGACTGGTCAAGCACTGCAGGATATGCACCCTGATTCAGAGGAAGCTGCTCAATTAATTGAAGAGCATGACGTGGAGGACGACATGGAGGAAGATGAGGGCTTCGCTGATATTACAGATGATCCCACAGGGTTGGACCTGGGGGTTCTTCAGCCTCTCAGACTCCTGATCCCTCCGACATTTCATCTGGTCTTCTTTTCTTGGCTCCTGGCACATCCACCCTGGCACCTGGCTCATCCTTTGTGGTTCTTTGCACTCTAGCCTCTAGTTCATCCTCTGAAAATCAAGATGATATTGAAGTTGAAGATGAAGACATGGTAAGTCTAACTGTGTTCGTTTTAGAATATGTATGTAGATATAAGCATGCTTCACTATTTTTGATAACATATGTTAACATATTTTATCGATAAACAAACAAAGTATTGTGAGTGAAAATTTTACATCTTCTAAACTGTTAAATGTTTTGCACAGGCTGTTGATGACCAATATCTCCCCGGATACCAGTACGTGGACAGACTTGCTGATTATTTGGTGGAGCTTCGGGATCAGACCTCTCTTTGTCTCAGCAACCAGCAGGCGAGTGCTATAATATCACTTTGGGACAAGCTGGATGAAGGTGACAAGCAGCGGGTGGCTTATGCAGCACAACATCAGAAGAGACTTTTGAGTGGATGGTTCAGAATGCCAAAGAAGCCCTCAAAAGCACCTGCCCAGTGGCCTGACTGCTGTTGTAAGAGGTAAGGGTAAGAGGTCTGATTCTAGCTGGTCCTTAATTTTGAGGGACTACCGTAAGATAAGGCAGCTTGTTGTTGGTAACTGCCGGGTGATGCAGGGGACTGAACTTCATCTGGTGGAGGTGAATCAGAACACGCTCATCCGGTGGCATAATAACAGGCAGAAAAAGCAGGAGCTCTCTGTGCTGCTCCAGGGCACTGCATTCCCTCCAGCCCTCCCAGAATCAGAAGAGCCTCTTCAGGAGGCAAGAGTGCTCCCTGCTGCACCCACGCTGGCACGAAAGGAACATCAGTACCGGCTGCCGCAGAGTACGGCAGGTCAGGCCAAACAGAGGCAGATGGGATCTGGTCAGCTCCCATATAACATCAGGCCAAAGGGACCAGTGAAGAGGCTGTTATATGCCACCCCACCAGCACCAGGACCAGGACCCATCATCACACCTCACATCCTCACACCATCTGGACAAGTACAAGTAGTCTTTCCTGTGCGCCTACCAGCACAGTTGAAGCTGGCCCCACCCCTAAAAGGCCATATAGGAGATCTGTAAATGCAAACACTGTAAAAGGTGTGGCCAGTTCAGCACTGCTGACACTGGACACAGCCAGTACCGTGGAAAAGTGTATTGCCCTCAGTCTGAAGCCTTTTCAAAAGACAAATGGTTGGAGGAAATGAGGAAAAAGATGTAAATAGTTAATATTTGTAAATAATAGTTTTTTGTCAATAGTTTTTTTAAATGATTGTATTGAACTCTGGGGACTACTGCGTTAGTTAATTCCATATGCCCTCTTTTTATCTTGAGTCTAAGTATTGATATATTATACTATAATATATTATATTTATTGTAGCTTTCATGGTCTGTTTAAATTCAATCTTTCAAAAGCGTTTCTATAATTCTTATTTCTATGAACAAATAAAACTGGTTTACAGCAATGTATTAACTCATTTTTTATTCAGTTTTCAACAACATAACAACATGCATTTTCAGACAGTTACTTTCTTTGTCCATTTTTCAACTATATAGTATTGGTATACATGCTATTCAGGTACAGTGTGCAACGCACAGAAAGAACAACAAACTTCAAATAGTGCTCCCTCCAAGAGAAAAATAGGGGGGATAAAAATAGGGATAAATGATTGATTACATACATAAATAATTAAATTAAATTAAAAGAAAAAAACAAACAAGGGATGAAGAAATAATAATTGTCCACTCCTGAATGTAGTATCATAGGTGCTATATATGCTTTTCAGAGAGGATAGTGTATATTTTGTGTGTATAGAGAGAGTTAACAGATAACAGTTCAACCAGAGGGCCGAGCAACATATATTAGTAACCCTTATTGTATCAATAACGCTGCGACAGGACCCCATCGTTTTGTAAAGATAGACTTTTGGAGCCTTAATGAATATGTGATTCGCTCCATTTGGTAGATGTTAGCAGGTATTTTTTGGCTCTCCCGTCCAGGCCTTCAGGCATCGCTCCCAGTAGTGCTACTGTGGGGTCTTGTGGGATGTCCTGTTGGAATATCTCTTTGAGGCCATCAAAGACTTCTCTCCAGTATGCATTTAACTTAGGGCAGAGCCAGAATATATGTGTGTGATTGGCAGCACGTGTTCCACAGTTCCGCCAACACAAGTTGGAATGTGTCGGGCCCATCTTGGCTACTATTTCTGGTGTTCTGAAGAATCTGGTAATTATTTTCCATTTAAATTCCCTCCAGGTGTTTGAATTTGTAACTAGGTGTGCCTCTGTGCACATCCCCTCCCAGGTATTCTGTGGTATGACCTTGTTCATTTCCGCTTCCCATCTCTGCTTTATCTTTAGGGAATTATGTAGATTCATAGATATAAATATGTTATATAGTTTACTTATTGTTTTCTTATCTTCGTTCCCCATCTGTATTTCTATTAAGAACCTTTCTAAAGGGGTACGTTTTAAAAGCTTTCCCCACTCTTTGTGTGTTGTTAGAAAAGTTCTCAATTGTAGATATCTGAAGAAATCTGTTCTTCATAGATCTAATGCTTGTTAGTGATGAAATTAACTTCGGGAGCCCAAAGTCTGTATTTTGTTCCAGATTTTAAGAGTGATCTTAGTCCACTCTGACAGTTCTTTTATGGGTGCATCTAAAAAAGGCAAGTTTTGTAAGGACTCTGGGCATAGGTTTTTCTCTATTAAGCCAGTGAGTGTATGTGCTATTCTGAATCCAAGCTATCAAAGGTTTCATTTGTGCAGCCCATAAGTAATATTTTAAGTTTGGAAGTTTAAGGCCTCCGTTTAGCTTAGATAGTTGTAAGGTTTTAAGTCTAATTCTAGGACGCTTTTTTTGCCAGATAAATTTGGAAATTATTTTATCCAGGTCATCAAAAATTGATTTTGGAATTTCTATAGGTAGCATCTGAAATAAGTAGAGAAGTCTGGGCAGAACATTAATTCGAATACTTTCAACACGACCGAGCAGGGACAGAGACCATCGTTCCAGGTCACTATCAATGCACCGAATTATTTTACTATAATTGGCATTGTACAAATTCTGTAAGGATGGGGGGATGTATATGCCAAGGTATTTTATACCATCTTTTGGCCATTTAAATCCACTTCGGAGTTTTACACTTCTTGAGATGTAACCGTTGACATCCATAGCCTCTGTTTTTTCCACATTTACCTTGTATCCTGAGTTGTATCCATACTGTGAGATGAGTTCCTTTAGATGTGGTATTGTTGATGCGGGTTGCGTCAGATATAATAATACATCATCAGCATAAAGAGATATTTTATGCTCTTCTTTATGTATTAGAGTTCCTTTTATTTTGTTATCATCTCGGATGAGCTGGGCCAAGGGTTCGATACAAACAGCAGGGGTGATAAAGGGCAGCCTTGTCTGCAGCCGCGTTCCAATGTGAATCTTTGTGATCTATATCCATTAACTTTAACAGCTGCCTGTGGTGATGAATATAATGTTTGTATCCAATTAAAAAAGTTGGGGCCAAATTTGAACCGTTTTTTAGCATCTAGGGACATAATCATTGATTCAGAATTCTCTCCTTTATGATGGGATATTATGTTTAATAAGCGTCGTAAATTATCGCCATAGTATCTTCCAGTGATGAATCCTGTCTGATCAGGGTGGATGATTTCAGTGATTATATGATTGACTCTTCTCGCTAAGATTGCTGTTAGAATGTGCAGTGATATCGGTCTATATGATTGGCACTCTGTGGGGTCTTTACCTTCTTTATGAATTACCACTATAGTTGCCTCTGTCTAAGACGGTGCCATAGTTTTAGATTGTAATGCATGGTGGTATGCTTCTAGCAACAGTGGTGATAACATATCCTTAAAGGTTTTATAAAATTCATTAATATATCCATCTGGTCCTGGGGTCTCATTTATAAAACAGTGCATGGGATTCCTACTAAAAGTGTACGTGCCCACAAAAGCCGGAAATGGCGTACGCAAAAGAAAATTCCAATTTATAAAACCGTGCGCACGCCCACCTGAACGCAATGTTCACTTTATAAATCACAGTCCACCTGGATCTGCCTCCAAGTCCGCCCTCCACACGGCCACTTTCAACCATAAATGGTCAATGCAAAGCACGTCATGAATATTAAATTATGAGTCATGACAAAGTCACGGCATGAAGCGATGAGAAGAGGAAGCGAAACTTTCTGACACTGACATCGAGGAGTTTGTTAGTGAGGTGGAAGTGAAGAGCGATTTTATGGGACAGCAGTGATGTCAATAATAAAGAAAATACACTGATACTCTGCTGCTGCTGTGGATAACACAGTGAGTGAGAGTGCGATAGAAAGAACGGAGCCTGAAATTAAAAAAGATCCAATTCAAAGGTGGAGGCAAAAAAGACACACTCTCAGAATTTGAGGGAACTTGTTCTTGTTCTCATGTTTGTATTTTAATCATCCAAAACTGCAGGATTATTAAATTCAGAGACAGCTGTGATGTCCTCAATCTATAGAATTTAACAGAATTATTATTATATGCTCGTGTTTGTACTGGGATGGTTCGGTTCCGTCGGTCGATCTGTGTGATACTGCACTCAGTTCAGCAAAAAGATCACCGATCACAGATCAATTAAAAACTATTAATGACTCTGCTCTGTTACTCCACTGTTTAATTTGCTGCAAGTTGTTTTATATATTTTTCAATTAAAAGGTTTGTATGGAACATATAGCACAACTAAAGCTGTTGGTTTTAATGTAAATGATGAAGTGGATCAATAATCTGGCTTCAGTTCACCTACTCACGTCTGCACTGTAAAAGGAAATTAGTTGGACCAACTTAATTTAATTACTTCAATTGGTAACAAGCAATTGAATTAAGTTTAATCAAATCAAACTAAACAGGTTAGACGAACCCAATTGCTTTAAGTCAGTGTAAATTTACTTTGTGCAATACAATAAAAATACATTATAAACAATATAAATTTTAAGTTGTCTGGAATAAAAGACATACTCAAATGTGACTTTTTTTTAACTTTATTTAAGTGACTTACGTAAATGTCACAACAATGCTTTGGTTTTAAACCAACACATGCATAAAAACGTGTAAAATGTAGGTACTTTTCTCTAAAACAAATTTGCACAAAATGCTTAACAGTTATCAGGACCACAAATGTTTCACAAACTTCACTATGGGTTTAACAAGTCGTCAGCAATAGATAATATATAAAGCACTGTTAAGGCCGAAGAGCTAAAAGAAAAAACAACCAGCATTTTTCCACTACAGTGGGTTCTTGTGAGCTCCAGCTACTTATACAGCTTTTACAAACACTAACACTGCTGTGTAACCGTTTTTAATCAGGGCAAAAATATTTACACATTGTGGTTTGTTTTGGTCCAGAGGAGCAATACATGGTAGTGCGTATTACTGTGATCTTTGGAGTTTTCCGTAGAGATTTTGGACCTTGGGGAACATCTTGTGCTGCTCAAGCTGCATGATGATTTTCTGGAGCACTTCAAATGTGAAATGCAGAGATTTGGGGTAAGCTAGGTTGAGAGCATATATGTATCCTAGAAGGAGGGCACAAGCTGAGGCGACTGAGGTCAGTCCACTTAGCACCTCCACGCCCTCAATGATGGTGCCAATGTCTTTAGGTGGCTCCTGAAGTCCTTCACCCTCTTTGCAAATAACAAATACTGCCATGGTGAGCTGCTCCAGGTACTTCTCAGCACTTTCAGCTCTCGAGTCCTACAGATGGGTACATGACACAAAAACCAAACATCATTGGCAGCACTTTGCACTGTTATACAGTAACGATGCATTAGGTAGGACAAAAAATGCACCAGCATGTGTCCTAACTCAATTGTTCTGATGTTGCATCTTGATTAGAACATAAAATTATGTCTCCCACCCCAATTTATGCACAATTACTGTGGCCAATGGCTAGGTAATCACAAGCAATCTATCGGTATGGATTTGGTACAGGTGCAGCTACATATTCTCTTTTATGGCCAAGTCCACTATTAAGATGATGCAAAAGGGTGAAGTTGAAGTTGAAAAGATATTTATGTTGATATTTTACTGTTGAAAGTAATTGAAGTACACTTTATGTCTGGTTTGTTTTGGTAATTTAGACAAAATGTGCCTGTTTTTGGTTGGTGTGCAAATGTGCATGTGTACAAGTTAGATGCTAGTCTATTTCTTGGCTCAAGCTTCCACGCACAACAACCAGCTGAGTTCAGTCTAACCATTTAACTTTTTTCATGACACCCATATCGATATGAAAGTAAGCAGAAGCGTTACCAATGATACTAATTAAAATGAAAGTTCCGATTTTTTTGTTCGATTTTTTTTTTGCAGTTGTATGAGGTACTTGAATTGGGGTCAGCAAAGTCCCAGTTAAAAGAAGCAGCAGGATTACCAGCGTAGAAAGTTACACAACTTCTATGGACAAATCAATATCAGTTTAACTGTACTAGGCATAACATTCTGTCCACGATGGCTACTATGTGGAAACAATACAAGACGTCATCTACCTTTTAAAAATGTCTCTTTTACAGCATTAGGTATATAATCTAGGATATTTATGTATGTCCCCTGGACAAGATGTACTGACATGCATATTTGTGTTAAAACTTACAAGATATTCCTTGATCAGGTCATCTGCATCTTCTCCCAGGAATATTATGAGGGCTTTCAGGAGACACTCTCTCTGAAGATGAATATCCTCAGTCTAGGAAAAAATTATCTTGATTAATTTAAATTTTCCAAATCTCTAAAAACAGATGTCTTAACTCTTACAGCTAAACTCTTTCATCTGCTTAAAAGAGGCATTTGTGATTGTGGAGGACGAAAACTGACTTTAGTATAAATAAATAAATGTATAAATAAATAAATAAGGAAATAAATAAAAAAATAAGAGTTTGTAATTAAAAAGGACATAACAAAATGTCTTAAATTTATTTCCACATTTATTTATTTCTGTCTCCGTATGCTGTCCTGTACATAATGTCTCATTACAGCCTTGTTACTGGTACTGTATCACTCTATCCTAGGTGCATAACTTACCCTGGGTCCAATGACTCTTAGGTCCGGGCTTGAAATAACCACCATCATTCCAGGACAAAATCATATCAAGAAAAAAATGTATATTCGATTAATATCAGGGAACGGTGAAATTTGCAAAGAGATCTCTTTCCTAAAGTAATTTTAATATTTACAGAGGAAAAAATCCAAAGGCCCTGTTGCAGTGCAGTCAAGGGTCGATAAAAAGCAAGTGGTTTCTCTGTGCTTTATGGCTCTGCTGTGGCAGATGGACAAATAGAAGGAATGTAGTGATAAAAAGACTAAATTTGGAAGTTATCGACTTGCTTTGTCTAAGTCTGAAAGATTGAAAAATTCTCATCACAGCTTTGGCCACACAGAAGAAACGTGTTAAGTGAACAGTGTTTCCAATGTACATCTGAAATATAAAAAATTATAATAAAATAAACGCTGTTGTTAAAGCTCAAGTTAAAATAGTCATGTTAACCACTACATGACCTCTACGGTTACTGTTGAAAGTAGAATTATTTTTGCTCACTTCAGAAGACACTGCCCTGTACATACAGTCACATTACATTCTTGTCAATGGAAATGAAGCTCTTCATTCTTGGATTTTAACTTACCTTAGGTCAATCTAGTGTCCTGGCCTCAACTAACCACTGTTAACCATCAGTCTGGAACAAAATCATGTTAAAAATATAAAAGTCCATTAATACTACGGGGTGGGTACGTTTCTATTCAGCATCTAATTAGAGCTGTGTACAGTTGAACAGTATTACATGTAGGTTCATTGTACACAGCAGTGACTAGTTGAGAAACCAACACAGCTGCTCATTGGCACATAAATACTGAGCTGGTTACACGCAACAAAAACCGCCGAGCGGGTTATCTGCGGTGCTTTCACACAGTGAGCACTTATCTCCGTCATCTCCATACGTCCCAACATTAATACAAAGGATGTCATGTCGCCCTGGCACAGAAATACTGAGCTGAGTACGCTTAGCGTAACGACTTACCTGTGGTGCTTTCACACAGCGAGACTCGTCTCCATACTTCCCGACGTAAATACGAGGGCCGCCGCCATGTTGCCGGCGCAACAAGCGGCTACCAGCCCCTCTCCCCCCGACCGTTTCAGCGGGGAGATGTGCACGAGCGGTGACGTTCGCTACGTACATTGAACCAACAACATGAACTCCGGAGACTCCTAACTCAACAAGAAACAAACCGTACACCATCTAAATACAAACTTACTCTAGTTGACCGAGCTAAGACGAGCGTATTTGCCTTGTTAATGTTAACCCACAATAAAACACACGTCTTCCAAACTGAATACTTCACAGAGTTAGCTTGATGTGAATATACGCCGTCCTCTCTGTCTCCTGCCCCAGCCGGAGTGGGTGTGTACCGGTGTTTTTGCGCCGCATGAGCTGAGCGTGTCTGGGCAGCGGCCCCGACTCTTCCCCGGTGAAAGTACGGAGCCACTAACCAGAACTGTAAAATTATACACACAAACCCGAAGTGACCGCATATGAACAGAACAGAATGGAGGACTCTATATGTTAGCATGTTAGCTCGCTAATCTAACTTGGCAGCTATGTGCTGATAAACGGCTACCGCAAATTACCAACAAACATGACTTATATAATAGCTTTGCTCTTATGAAAACGTAACAACATATTCAGGGGGGAATTTAATACCTTACATCAGCGGTCCCCAACCTTTTTTGAGCCACGGACCGGTTGGATGTCAGACAATATTTTCATGGACCGGCCTTTAAGGTGTGGCTACAGAGCCTCACTACGGAGGCCCTCTGGTACGGCCTCTGGTGACATCGGTAGATTTTTTTTAAATTTAACGAAATTAACGAATTGTTAATACGAGGCCTCAAATTAATTATTGCGTGGCCACGTATTAACAATGCGTGGACACGAATTACTACTACTAATAATAATAATTAATATTTCAAAAGAATCACAATATAATTATTAAACGAATTAACGAGATGACGCCCGTGCACGTCTTGCTGGTAACTTACCAGCAAGACGGAGACAGACGGATACCAAAGCTCCAGTACGCACACGCTGCTCACTTTGCCTTTTCCCCATCGCAAAAAACTTCCCAGAGACGTTTGTTTTTTGCTCATTTTTGCTACCGTGTGGGTTTGTGTTTAGCGAAAAAGTCACGTGACCGAGACAAGCATCTTGACATGCGTAAAGCATGAGTCATAACGGAGAGGATCCGGTCATTTTTCAAAATAAAACACCGTTCAGAATCAGATAATAAATAAAACAGAAATAATGTAAGTTGTTTATTCTTTCTGTGCGGCCCGGTACCAAATGCCCCACGGCCCGGTACCGGTCCGCGGCCCGGGGGTTGGGGACCCCTGCCTTACATGATATATAATTTGATAAGAAAATATGATTTTTTACCTTACCTTCTTGTTTGAAAAGGAAGATGGCGACAACTGGGCGAAGAAATCCCGCCGAAGGAAACAGACGTTGACGTCAGACGCAAAATGGTTAACTTAGAGGAAACTAAATGAAACACTTTGACTCCAATAAGAAATGTGGATTAAAGGAACAAGCTGTTGTATTAAGTTGATGAAGTACACAAATGTGGACTGCCACCACTCAAGCAGAAAACTAAGTGAGATTCATTCAAAACTTTACATTACTTCAACTATTACTCAAATTCACTTTTTAGAGTGTACATCGTCACTTTCCCATCTCCAAAATGTTTGTACGCATTGGGGCAGAATTTGCATGGAAATACGCAAATTTTCCCTTCAAGTTTGTTTTTATAAATCCCAACGTTTGTGTGAGAAGAGGGACGTTTCAGGCCCCGTTTTGTGCGTACACAACGGTTATAAATGAGACCCCTGGGCTTTTATTATTTTTGAGCATTGAGATCACCTGCTTGATCTCCCATTTCTCAATATGCTCATCTAATTCCCTAGCTGCTGATTCTGTCAGTTCAGTTAATTTTATAGGGTTTAGGAACTCTGTAAGTTTTGCATCATCAGAGCAAGAATCCGTATTTTTGTATAAAAATTCGTAAAACTCAGCAAAGGATTCTGCTATTTTATCTGGTTTTGTAACAAACGTTTCTTCTGATTTTATTTTCTGTACTGTATTAGATGATTGCTGTTTTCTTAATCTAAATGCTAATAATCTGCTTGCCTTGTTACCGTGTTCATAGTATCTTTGGTTTGTGAATCTTAAACTTGCCTCAATTTTATCTGATAGTAGGCTGTTGAGTTCTCTCCGGGATGCGTTTAGGTCATTTAGTCGACTGGCCGCCGCCGATTGTTTGTTTATTTTCTAAATCTTTTATTTTATCTTCTCTGTTTAGCCTCTTTCCTCTTTCCCAGCAGATGTAAATGAAATAATACGGCCACTGATGTATGCTTTGGCACAATCCCACAATATAAGAGGTGTTGTTGCAGCCGAGGTATTGATATCCAAGTATTCCTTGAGTTCTGCTGTGATAAAGGAGGTAAATTCTTTATCATTAAGGAGAGATGCATTAAGTCTCCATTGTTTAGATGTTGGTCTTTGGCCTATGTCCCATTTCAATGCCACAGGTGCGTGATCGGATATACAGTGCCTTGCATAAGTATTCACCCCCTTTGGACTTTTCTACATTTTGTCATGGTATAACCACAGATTAAAATTTATTTCATCGTGAGTTTATGTAATGGACCAACACAAAATAGTGCATCATTTGGAAGTGGGGGGAAATATTACATGGATTTCACAATTATTTACAAATAAAAATCTGAAAAGTGTTGAGTGCATATGTATTCACCCCCTTTACTGTGAAACCCCTAACAAAGATCTGGTGCGACCAATTGCATTCACAAGTCACATTTGCAAGTCACATAATTAGTAAATAGGGTCCACCTGTCTGCAATTTAATCTCAGTATAAATACACCTGTTCTGTGACGGACTCATAGTTTGTTGGAGATCATTACTGAACAAACAGCATCATGAAGACCAAGGAGCTCACCAAACAGGTCAGGGATAAAGTTGTGGAGAAATATGAAGCAGGGTTAGGTTATAAAAAAATATCCAGAGCTTTGAACATCTCTCTGAGCACCATAAAATCCATCATAAGAAAATGGAAAGAATATGGCACAACCGCAAACCTACCAAGAGGAGGCCGTCCACCCAAACTGAAGAGTCGGACAAGGAGAAAATTAATCAGAGAAGCAACCAGGAGGCCCATGGTTACTCTGGAGGAGTTGCAGAGATCCACAGCTGAGGTGGGAGAATCTGTCCACAGGACAACTATTAGTCGTCTACTCCACAAATCTGGCCTTTATGGAAGAGTGGCAAGAAGAAAGCCATTGTTGAAAGGGATCCATAAAAAATCCAGTTTGGAGTTTGCCAGAAGCCATGTGGGAGACACAGCAAACATGTGGAAGAAGGTGCTCTGGTCAGATGAGACCAAAATTGAACTTTTTGGCCTCAATGCAAAACGCTATGTGTGGCGAAAACCCAACACTGCCCATCACCCTGAGCACACCATCCCAACAGTGAAACATGGTGGTGGTAGCATCATGCTGTGGGGATGCTTCTCTTCAGCAGGTACAGGGAAACTGGTCAGAATAGAGGGAAAGATGGATGGAGCCAAATACAGGGAAATCCTTGAAGAAAATCTGATGCAGTCTGCAAAAGACTTGAGACTGGGGCGGAGGTTCATCTTCCAGCAGGACAATGACCCTAAACATACAGCCAGAGCTACAAAGGAATGGTTTGGATTAAAGAATGTTAATGTCTTAAAATGGCCCAGTCAAAGCCCAGACCTCAATCCAATAGAGAATCTATGGCAAGACTTGAAGATTGCGGTTCACAGACGGTCTCCATCCAATCTGACTGAGCTTCATCTTTTTTGCCAAGAAGAATGGACAAACCTTTCCATCTCTAGATGTGCAAAGCTGGTAGAGACATACCCCAAAAGACTTGCAGCTGTAATTGCAGCGAAAGGGGGTTCTACCAAGTATTGACACAGGGGGGTGAATACTTATGCACCCAACAGATGTCAACTTTTTTGTTCTCATTATTGTTTGTGTCACAATAAAATTTATTTTGCACCTCCAAAGTACTATGCATGTTTTGTTGATCAAACGGGAAAAAGTTTATTTAAGTCTATTTGAATTCCAGTTAGTAACAGTACATAATGGGAAAAAGTCCAAGGGGGGTGAATACTTATGCAAGGCACTGTAGTTATAGGCAGAATCTCAATGTCCACTATCCTATGTAGCTCTGCTTTAGTGGTAAAGAAATAATCAATCCTTGAATAGGATGTATGTCTGCTTGAATAGAAGGTGAAATCCCTGCTTCTCGGAAACTTGCTTCTCCATATATCTACAAGGCCTGCTTCCAGGGATTGGTATTTGAGCATTCTACTCATTCTAGAGAGTGGAGCTTTAGAGGCAGGTTGTCGGTCGATTAATTGTGACATTACGCAATTCAGGTCTCCTCCCATCAGTAGCAGTCCTGAACTATATTGTAAGATCTTATTGAACAATGTCCTGATAAAGGGTACATCCCTCGCACCTGGCACATCTACCCTGGCACCTGGCTCATCCTCCGTGGCTCTTTGCACTCTAGCCTCTAGTTCATCCTCTGAAGATCAAGATGATATTCAAGCTGAAGATGAAGACATGGTAAGTCTAACTGTGTTCGTTTTCAAATATGTATGTAGATATGAGCATGCTTCTTCACTATTTTTGATAACATATGTTAACATATTTTATCAATACACAAACAAAGTATTGTGAGTGAAAGTTTTACATCTTCTAAACTGTTACATCTTTTTTACAGGCTGTTGATGACCAAAATCTCCCCGGATACCAGCACGTGGACAGACTTGCTGAGTATTTGGTGGAGCTTCGGCATCAGACCTCACTTTGTCTCAGCAACCAACAGGCGAGTGCTATAGTGTCACTTTGGGACAAGCTGGATGCAGGTGACAAGCAGCGGGTGGTTTATGCAGCACGACATCAGGAGAGACTTTTGAGTGGACGGTTCAGAACGCCAAAGACGCCCTCAAAAACACCTGGTGTGGAGAGTACCACCCGCTGCATGTTAGGTGCGAGTAGCTCACCTGCCCAGTGGCCTGACTGCTGTCGGTTGGTGGAAAACATTTTCATTCGCTTGTGCTATATTCATCAAAGCCCGGCAAAGAAGGGTAAGAGGGCTGATTCCCGGTGGTCCTTAATTTTGAGGGACTACCGTAAGGTAAGGCAGCTTGTTGTTGGCAACTGCCGGGTGATGCAGGGATCTGAAATTCAGCTGGTGGAGGTGAATCAGAACACGCTCATCCGGTGGCATAATATCCGCCAGAAAAAGCAGGAGCTCTCTGTGCTGCTCCAGGGCACTGCATTGCCTCCAGCCCTCCCAGAATCCCATGAGCCTCTTCAGGAGGCAAGAGTGCTCCCTGCTGCACCCACGCCGGCACGACAGGAACATCAGTACCGGCTGCCGCAGAGTACAGCAGGTCAGGCCAAACAGAGGCAGATGGGATCTGGTCAGCTCCCAGTCAACATAAGGCCAAAGGGACCAGTGAAGAGACAGTTATATGCCACCCCACCAGCACCAGCACCAGGACCCATCGTCACACCTCACATCCTCACACCATCCGGACTGGTTCAGGTAGTCTTTCCTGTACCAGTAGTTCAGGGCAGCTATCCACAAACCAGTGCGCCTACCAGCACAGTGGAAGCTGGCCCCACCCCTAAAAGGCCATATAGGCGAACTGTGAACGCTAACACTTGCAAAAAGTGTGGCCATTTCCGCACTGCTGCCACTGGACACAGCCAGTACCGTGGAAAGGTGTATTGCCCTCACTCTGAAGCCTTATCGAAAGACAAATGGTTGGAGGACATGAGGAAAAAGATGTAAATAGTTAATATTTGTAAATAACAGTTTTATTGTAAATAGTTTTTTTAAATGTTTGTATTTAACTCTGGGGACTACTGCGTTAGTTATTTCCATATGCCCTGTTTTTATCTTGAGTCTGAGTTGATATATTATTGTACCTTTCATGGTCTGTTTAAATTCAAGTTTCTATAATTCTTATTTCTATAAACAAACAAAACTGGTTTACAGCAATGTATGAGTGGGTGTTTTTAATGACAGCAGCAGCACAACAACAACAACATCAATAAGAATAATAATGGTGATTATTATAATGATGAAGTAGATGACAACATTCAATAACAGAAACATGGTATGTGATTTACAAGTTGATATGGGAGGTTGTCTCTGATGTACAGTAGAAGAAATGTCCTAATGAGGGTCAGGAATGGAAAGATCCGCCACCCATGTCATGTGATGAGTCCTGTGGAGTGGGAGGTAGTGCAGGTAGGTGTTATTACACAAGAAACTATTCTCATAACTACGTAATGTGTAGAAAAATATGAGGAAATTCGTCATCTTATGATGAATGCGCACGCACCTGCGCATTCCCGGAGTCCAGGGTTCGAGTCCCATTCGCGGCATGTCCAAAAACATCAAAAGTGTTATATTTGTGTCTAGGCAGCTAGAAATACATTTATCTAATAGAAATAGATATAAAACCCCACATTGCTCCTTTCTTTTTCCTTCTTTCCCCTTTTCCTCCCTTTTCTCCTCTTTTTTCTTCTTCCCCTTCCTTCCCCCTTCTTCCCCTTCTTTGACGGACTATTGTTCCCCAGCTTGAACGCAGCGGCTTAGACCGCTCGGCCATCCTGACTGTATTACAGCAGGAAAAGGCTATCATATTTTTTCAGAGGTTTAACCAGGTTTTGAAGCGTGGTATGTTCACTTACTGTGGCCTGAACACTTGGAAGAATTACTGAAGGCTTCAAGATGCACTGAACTCTGCATAATCTCCTGACATTCTCCGGAGGGGCTGTATGTGAGAACACAAATGCCAACTCAGAGGCTCTGGACTTTCTCCTGAGTTTCTCCTGCCAGCCCCCCCGAGTAAAAACTCCAGAATATGTCCGAATGAGCCCATGTGAGAAAACAGTAGGGGATTAACTGGAAGATAAGCCGCAAGTGAGTTGTTGTGTTTATAATGTTTCTAACACATGACAGACGCAAAAAAGAAAACAAATATCTCAGGATTAAAAAGAGGTGCCATTCGCGTAGACGACACAGACGAAGATCTCAACAAAAATCGAGAGCTTTTGGTGACGCTGGTGTTGATGTGCTGTAAGCATAGACATGTGATAGCCACAGCGACCTTAATACGTTACATTATCCCTCACTTTAATGCTACAGAGATTTCTGTGTTGTGAACACAACTGACCACCTGGGGCCTATACTACAAAGCGAGTTCAACAAACCCAGGATATCTTTCCGAGATCCAGCTGAACTTAACCTAACAACAGGATCCTTTTTTTTTGTTTTTGCTCCATAGGATCCTCTAAGAACTGTGATGTCATGTTTCAAAGGAATTGATTGGTCAGTGGGAGGTGCTTTCATACTGGTTGATGTTTCGTCTTAAATTTAACCTGCTCCAGGGCAGGTCAGCCGTTCAGCATAACTTACCATTGCGATTTACTCCGATAAGAAGTGAATGAATTATGTAGGAGCAGAAACGCCCAATTTAACAGAAAGTTAACACGATGGGCACAAATCCTGCTTCATAGTACAGGACAGAGACCTTCTGCCAAATCTTTATCCTCTATAATTCCTGAGAAATATTAACTAACCTGAGGTTCCACCGAGACTTGAACTCAGATCACTGGATTCAAAGTCCAGAGTGCTGACCATTACACCATGGAACCACGACGTAGAGCAACCAAATCATCACCGCCACTCGTTCAGGATTGCTGCAGATACACATTATAGGCCAGGTATCCTTTTACCGTGCTGCTGCATGTCCTCCCTCCTCACTCACCCGCTGACCTGCGCTCACTTTACACATTAACAATAGACACTAATCAGAAGTAATTAGCAGCCATTGCTGTGTCTTGTGTAGCTCACATGGCAAAGCCATCTCCTCACTGGAGTAAGCATTTACTGTGTCTGCAGAAACTAAAGAAAGACTCAACAGAAACTGTCTGCCCCTGACCACCTACATGAGTTAAATCAAAAGTAAGCAGGAGACAAGTATACAGACCTAATGGAAATGAATACAAGCACTAGGGGACCAGGAGACCCGTCTGTAAAACTCCCGAAGTTCGCAGACGACACAACGGTCATCGGCCTCATCAGGGACAGTGATGAGTCTGCGTCCAGACGGGAGGTGGAACAGCTGGCCCTCTGGTGTAGTCAGAACCACCTGGAGCTGAACAAGCTCAAAACTGTGGAGATGACAGTGGACTTCAGGAGGAGCCCCCCAACACTGCCCCCCCCTCACCATACTCACCAGCACAATGTGTCTGCTGTGGAGACCTTCAGATTTCTGGGATCCACAATCTCCCACGACCTAAAGTGGGCCTCCAACATCGACAACATCACCAAAAAGGCCCAGCAGAGGATGTACTTCCTGCGCCAGCTCAGGAAGTTCAACCTGCCTCAGGAGCTGTTGATCCAGTTCTACACTGCTATCATCCAGTCTGTTCTCCGCGCATGCATCGCTGTCTGGTTTGGATCGGCCACCAAACAGGATAGGAACAGACTACAGAGGACAGTCAGGTCTGCAGAAAAAATCATTGGTGCCAGCCTGCCCTCCAACCAGGACTTGTACATCTCCAGAGTCAGGAAAAGGGCAGGAAACATCACTGCAGACCCATCACACCCTGGACTCCACCAGTTCCAACTCTTCCCCTCATGTAGGCGCTACAGAGCACTGAAGGCCAAAACTACCAGTCACCAGAACAGCTTCTTTCCTCTGGCCATCACTCTGATGAACACTTAATCCGTCATACAGTGTCAGAAACAATCCGTCTGCAATAATCTGGTACCTTTATATTCTAATCTATATATATATACATATTCCATCTACCTCATGTATATAAAGTATCCTGTGACAATCTTTCCCATATTTATTCGAGCATCTCTGCATCATCGAACTATTTCTCCATTTCATTGTCATTGTTGTTGGGTTTTATGTTCATATATACAAACTTTTGCATATATATTTATATTCATACTTGTACATACTAGTTGAATGTTTGCTTAACCTTGTTCTGCTTTGTTGTCCTTGTTTTTTGTTTGTTTATTTGTCTATGTCTGTACGTTGAGAGCAACAGAAAAACCGGAGTCAAATTGCTTGTATGTGTACGCATACAAGGCCAATAAAGCTGATTCTGACCAAATCTGGATGTCAAATCATTAAGTCCTGCTATCAAACACAAGACCACGCTCTTGTATAAAGAGAGTAAAACACCCGACCACATTGGTGTTTACGACACGTGTAGTGGTTCCATGGTGTAATGGTCAGCACTCTGGACTCTGAATCCAGCGATCCGAGTTCAAATCTCGGTGGGACCTGATTTTGAGGAGACCAACAGTTGTCCAGTCCATCAGCACTTGATGACTCTGTTCAGGAAAGACGTGACATATTACCCATTGATAGATGACCTTTGATTGACTTCAGTGATGTGTCTTGTGTTGTGATTGAAATGGCCAGAATGCAACAAACAACAACAAGTCTTTGGGCCAACTGTTTTCATAAGTTGGGCTTCTACAGAATTGAAATGATAGAAATATGTTAGCATACTACAAAATAACTTAAACTTAAAGTGCTTTACCAGCTGATCCATGAAAGAAGCTGAAAGTTAGAACATCTTATTCATTTCCTGAATAGAGATTTTGATAATTATCCATTATATTGTAACCATCAGAGGTAGACTTAACACACGCTATATACTACTGTAGATGTCTGTATGATGTGAAACTGCATTTTAAGAAAAATGTGTTTTATTAGTGGTGTAAAGGCAAAGTACTGCATTACCCGCAATCTTCAGGTGTAATAGCAATGTCTTTGATTGGCGGAGCTCACTGTTATAATAAATCAGGAGGAAAAGAAAGTCCAAAGTGGGTGAAAATAAGTCATTGGAAAGGGATCATTCGCAATGCCTTCACCCTCTCTCCTTTGATGTAGATAAGCTGATGTCATTTATCTTTTAATCTCCTGAAGTCCAGGATCACTTCTCCTGTTTTGCTCGGGTTATGAGGTCGTTGTTGCAGCTCCAGCTCTCCAGGTTTTTCGACATTTCCCTGAAGGCTGACTCATTGTTTTCGGAGATCCTGCCCATTACGTTGGCTCTGCCCAAATTAAAAGCACACTGTCAGAAGTGGGATTCGAACCCACGCCTCCAGAGGAGACTGCGACCTGAACGCAGCGCCTTAGACCGCTCGGCCATCCTGACTGTATTACAGCAGGAAAAGGCTATCATATTTTTTCAGAGGTTTAACCAGGTTTTGAAGCGTGGTATGTTCACTTACTGTGGCCTGAACACTTGGAAGAATTACTGAAGGCTTCAAGATGCACTGAACTCTGCATAATCTCCTGACATTCTCCGGAGGGGCTGTATGTGAGAACACACATGCCAACTCAGAGGCTCTGGACTTTCTCCTGAGTTTCTCCTGCCAGCCCCCCCGAGTAAAAACTCCAGAATATGTCCGAATGAGCCCATGTGAGAAAACAGTAGGGGATCAACTGGAAGATAAGCCGCAAGTGAGTTGTTGTGTTTATAATGTTTCTAACACATGACAGACGCAAAAAAGAAAACAAATATCTCAGGATTAAAAAGAGGTGCCATTCGCGTAGACGACACAGACGAAGATCTCAACAAAAATCGAGAGCTTTTGGTGACGCTGGTGTTGATGTGCTGTAAGCATAGACATGTGATAGCCACAGCGACCTTTATACGTTACATTATCCCTCACCTTAATGCTACAGAGATTTCTGTGTTGTTGTGAACACAACTGACCACCTGGGGCCTATACTACAAAGCGAGTTCAACAAACCCAGGATATCTTTCCGAGATCCAGCTGAACTTAACCTAACAACAGGATCCTTTTTTTTTGTTTTTGCTCCATAGGATCCTCTAAGAACTGTGATGTCATGTTTCAAAGGAATTGATTGGTCAGTGGGAGGTGCTTTCATACTGGTTGATGTTTCGTCTCCAATTTAACCTGCTCCAGGGCAGGTCAGCCGTTCAGCATAACTTACCATTGCGATTTACTCCGATAAGAAGTGAATGAATTATGTAGGAGCAGAAACGCCCAATTTAACAGAAAGTTAACGCGATGAGCGCAAATCCTGCTTCATAGTACAGGACAGAGACCTTCTGCCAAATCTTTATCCTCTATACTTCCTGAGAAATATTAACTAACCTGAGGTTCCACCGAGACTTGAACTCGGATCACTGGATTCAAAGTCCAGAGTGCTGACCATTACACCATGGAACCACGACGTAGAGCAACCAAATCATCACCGCCACTCGTTCAGGATTGCTGCAGATACACATTATAGGCCAGGTATCCTTTTACCGTGCTGCTGCATGTCCTCCCTCCTCACTCACCCGCTGACCTGCGCTCACTTTACACATTAACAATAGACACTAATCAGAAGTAATTAGCAGCCATTGCTGTGTCTTGTGTAGCTCACATGGCAAAGCCATCTCCTCACTGGAGTAAGCATTTACTGTGTCTGCAGAAACTAAAGAAAGACTCAACAGAAACTGTCTGCCCCTGACCACCTACATGAGTTAAATCAAAAGTAAGCAGGAGACAAGTATACAGACCTAATGGAAATGAATACAAGCACTAGGGGACCAGGAGACCCGTCTGTAAAACTCCCGAAGTTCGCAGACGACACAACGGTCATCGGCCTCATCAGGGACAGGTGATGAGTCTGCGTCCAGACGGGAGGTGGAACAGCTGGCCCTCTGGTGTAGTCAGAACCACCTGGAGCTGAACAAGCTCAAAACTGTGGAGATGACAGTGGACTTCAGGAGGAGCCCCCCAACACTGCCCCCCCCTCACCATACTCAACAGCACAATGTGTCTGCTGTGGAGACCTTCAGATTTCTGGGATCCACAATCTCCCACGACCTAAAGTGGGCCTCCAACATCGACAACATCACCAAAAAGGCCCAGCAGAGGATGTACTTCCTGCGCCAGCTCAGGAAGTTCAACCTGCCTCAGGAGCTGTTGATCCAGTTCTACACTGCTATCATCCAGTCTGTTCTCCGCGCATGCATCGCTGTCTGGTTTGGATCGGCCACCAAACAGGATAGGAACAGACTACAGAGGACAGTCAGGTCTGCAGAAAAAATCATTGGTGCCAGCCTGCCCTCCAACCAGGACTTGTACATCTCCAGAGTCAGGAAAAGGGCAGGAAACATCACTGCAGACCCATCACACCCTGGACTCCACCAGTTCCAACTCTTCCCCTCATGTAGGCGCTACAGAGCACTGAAGGCCAAAACTACCAGTCACCAGAACAGCTTCTTTCCTCTGGCCATCACTCTGATGAACACTTAATCCGTCATACAGTGTCAGAAACAATCCGTCTGCAATAATCTGGTACCTTTATATTCTAATCTATATATATATACATATTCCATCTACCTCATGTATATAAAGTATCCTGTGACAATCTTTCCCATATTTATTCGAGCATCTCTGCATCATCGAACTATTTCTCCATTTCATTGTCATTGTTGTTGGGTTTTATGTTCATATATACAAACTTTTGCATATATATTTATATTCATACTTGTACATACTAGTTGAATGTTTGCTTAACCTTGTTCTGCTTTGTTGTCCTTGTTTTTTGTTTGTTTATTTGTCTATGTCTGTACGTTGAGAGCAACAGAAAAACCGGAGTCAAATTGCTTGTATGTGTACGCATACAAGGCCAATAAAGCTGATTCTGACCAAATCTGGATGTCAAATCATTAAGTCCTGCTATCAAACACAAGACCACGCTCTTGTATAAAGAGAGTAAAACACCCGACCACATTGGTGTTTACGACACGTGTAGTGGTTCCATGGTGTAATGGTCAGCACTCTGGACTCTGAATCCAGCGATCCGAGTTCAAATCTCGGTGGGACCTGATTTTGAGGAGACCAACAGTTGTCCAGTCCATCAGCACTTGATGACTCTGTTCAGGAAAGACGTGACATATTACCCATTGATAGATGACCTTTGATTGACTTCAGTGATGTGTCTTGTGTTGTGATTGAAATGGCCAGGCCTTGAATGCAACAAACAACAACAAGTCTTTGGGCCAACTGTTTTCATAAGTTGGGCTTCTACAGAATTGAAATGATAGAAATATGTTAGCATACTACAAAATAACTTAAACTTAAAGTGCTTTACCAGCTGATCCATGAAAGAAGCTGAAAGTTAGAACATCTTATTCATTTCCTGAATAGAGATTTTGATAATTATCCATTATATTGTAACCATCAGAGGTAGACTTAACACACGCTATATACTACTGTAGATGTCTGTATGATGTGAAACTGCATTTTAAGAAAAATGTGTTTTATTAGTGGTGTAAAGGCAAAGTACTGCATTACCCGCAATCTTCAGGTGTAATAGCAATGTCTTTGATTGGCGGAGCTCACTGTTATAATAAATCAGGAGGAAAAGAAAGTCCAAAGTGGGTGAAAATAAGTCATTGGAAAGGGATCATTCGCAATGCCTTCACCCTCTCTCCTTTGATGTAGATAAGCTGATGTCATTTATCTTTTAATCTCCTGAAGTCCAGGATCACTTCTCCTGTTTTGCTCGGGTTATGAGGTCGTTGTTGCAGCTCCAGCTCTCCAGGTTTTTCGACATTTCCCTGAAGGCTGACTCATTGTTTTCGGAGATCCTGCCCATTACGTTGGCTCTGCCCAAATTAAAAGCACACTGTCAGAAGTGGGATTCGAACCCACGCCTCCAGAGGAGACTGCGACCTGAACGCAGCGCCTTAGACCGCTCGGCCATCCTGACTGTATTACAGCAGGAAAAGGCTATCATATTTTTTCAGAGGTTTAACCAGGTTTTGAAGCGTGGTATGTTCACTTACTGTGGCCTGAACACTTGGAAGAATTACTGAAGGCTTCAAGATGCACTGAACTCTGCATAATCTCCTGACATTCTCCGGAGGGGCTGTATGTGAGAACACACATGCCAACTCAGAGGCTCTGGACTTTCTCCTGAGTTTCTCCTGCCAGCCCCCCCGAGTAAAAACTCCAGAATATGTCCGAATGAGCCCATGTGAGAAAACAGTAGGGGATCAACTGGAAGATAAGCCGCAAGTGAGTTGTTGTGTTTATAATGTTTCTAACACATGACAGACGCAAAAAAGAAAACAAATATCTCAGGATTAAAAAGAGGTGCCATTCGCGTAGACGACACAGACGAAGATCTCAACAAAAATCGAGAGCTTTTGGTGACGCTGGTGTTGATGTGCTGTAAGCATAGACATGTGATAGCCACAGCGACCTTTATACGTTACATTATCCCTCACCTTAATGCTACAGAGATTTCTGTGTTGTTGTGAACACAACTGACCACCTGGGGCCTATACTACAAAGCGAGTTCAACAAACCCAGGATATCTTTCCGAGATCCAGCTGAACTTAACCTAACAACAGGATCCTTTTTTTTTGTTTTTGCTCCATAGGATCCTCTAAGAACTGTGATGTCATGTTTCAAAGGAATTGATTGGTCAGTGGGAGGTGCTTTCATACTGGTTGATGTTTCGTCTCCAATTTAACCTGCTCCAGGGCAGGTCAGCCGTTCAGCATAACTTACCATTGCGATTTACTCCGATAAGAAGTGAATGAATTATGTAGGAGCAGAAACGCCCAATTTAACAGAAAGTTAACGCGATGAGCGCAAATCCTGCTTCATAGTACAGGACAGAGACCTTCTGCCAAATCTTTATCCTCTATACTTCCTGAGAAATATTAACTAACCTGAGGTTCCACCGAGACTTGAACTCGGATCACTGGATTCAAAGTCCAGAGTGCTGACCATTACACCATGGAACCACGACGTAGAGCAACCAAATCATCACCGCCACTCGTTCAGGATTGCTGCAGATACACATTATAGGCCAGGTATCCTTTTACCGTGCTGCTGCATGTCCTCCCTCCTCACTCACCCGCTGACCTGCGCTCACTTTACACATTAACAATAGACACTAATCAGAAGTAATTAGCAGCCATTGCTGTGTCTTGTGTAGCTCACATGGCAAAGCCATCTCCTCACTGGAGTAAGCATTTACTGTGTCTGCAGAAACTAAAGAAAGACTCAACAGAAACTGTCTGCCCCTGACCACCTACATGAGTTAAATCAAAAGTAAGCAGGAGACAAGTATACAGACCTAATGGAAATGAATACAAGCACTAGGGGACCAGGAGACCCGTCTGTAAAACTCCCGAAGTTCGCAGACGACACAACGGTCATCGGCCTCATCAGGGACGGTGATGAGTCTGCGTCCAGACGGGAGGTGGAACAGCTGGCCCTCTGGTGTAGTCAGAACCACCTGGAGCTGAACAAGCTCAAAACTGTGGAGATGACAGTGGACTTCAGGAGGAGCCCCCCAACACTGCCCCCCCCTCACCATACTCAACAGCACAATGTGTCTGCTGTGGAGACCTTCAGATTTCTGGGATCCACAATCTCCCACGACCTAAAGTGGGCCTCCAACATCGACAACATCACCAAAAAGGCCCAGCAGAGGATGTACTTCCTGCGCCAGCTCAGGAAGTTCAACCTGCCTCAGGAGCTGTTGATCCAGTTCTACACTGCTATCATCCAGTCTGTTCTCCGCGCATGCATCGCTGTCTGGTTTGGATCGGCCACCAAACAGGATAGGAACAGACTACAGAGGACAGTCAGGTCTGCAGAAAAAATCATTGGTGCCAGCCTGCCCTCCAACCAGGACTTGTACATCTCCAGAGTCAGGAAAAGGGCAGGAAACATCACTGCAGACCCATCACACCCTGGACTCCACCAGTTCCAACTCTTCCCCTCATGTAGGCGCTACAGAGCACTGAAGGCCAAAACTACCAGTCACCAGAACAGCTTCTTTCCTCTGGCCATCACTCTGATGAACACTTAATCCGTCATACAGTGTCAGAAACAATCCGTCTGCAATAATCTGGTACCTTTATATTCTAATCTATATATATATACATATTCCATCTACCTCATGTATATAAAGTATCCTGTGACAATCTTTCCCATATTTATTCGAGCATCTCTGCATCATCGAACTATTTCTCCATTTCATTGTCATTGTTGTTGGGTTTTATGTTCATATATACAAACTTTTGCATATATATTTATATTCATACTTGTACATACTAGTTGAATGTTTGCTTAACCTTGTTCTGCTTTGTTGTCCTTGTTTTTTGTTTGTTTATTTGTCTATGTCTGTACGTTGAGAGCAACAGAAAAACCGGAGTCAAATTGCTTGTATGTGTACGCATACAAGGCCAATAAAGCTGATTCTGACCAAATCTGGATGTCAAATCATTAAGTCCTGCTATCAAACACAAGACCACGCTCTTGTATAAAGAGAGTAAAACACCCGACCACATTGGTGTTTACGACACGTGTAGTGGTTCCATGGTGTAATGGTCAGCACTCTGGACTCTGAATCCAGCGATCCGAGTTCAAATCTCGGTGGGACCTGATTTTGAGGAGACCAACAGTTGTCCAGTCCATCAGCACTTGATGACTCTGTTCAGGAAAGACGTGACATATTACCCATTGATAGATGACCTTTGATTGACTTCAGTGATGTGTCTTGTGTTGTGATTGAAATGGCCAGGCCTTTGAATGCAACAAACAACAACAAGTCTTTGGGCCAACTGTTTTCATAAGTTGGGCTTCTACAGAATTGAAATGATAGAAATATGTTAGCATACTACAAAATAACTTAAACTTAAAGTGCTTTACCAGCTGATCCATGAAAGAAGCTGAAAGTTAGAACATCTTATTCATTTCCTGAATAGAGATTTTGATAATTATCCATTATATTGTAACCATCAGAGGTAGACTTAACACACGCTATATACTACTGTAGATGTCTGTATGATGTGAAACTGCATTTTAAGAAAAATGTGTTTTATTAGTGGTGTAAAGGCAAAGTACTGCATTACCCGCAATCTTCAGGTGTAATAGCAATGTCTTTGATTGGCGGAGCTCACTGTTATAATAAATCAGGAGGAAAAGAAAGTCCAAAGTGGGTGAAAATAAGTCATTGGAAAGGGATCATTCGCAATGCCTTCACCCTCTCTCCTTTGATGTAGATAAGCTGATGTCATTTATCTTTTAATCTCCTGAAGTCCAGGATCACTTCTCCTGTTTTGCTCGGGTTATGAGGTCGTTGTTGCAGCTCCAGCTCTCCAGGTTTTTCGACATTTCCCTGAAGGCTGACTCATTGTTTTCGGAGATCCTGCCCATTACGTTGGCTCTGCCCAAATTAAAAGCACACTGTCAGAAGTGGGATTCGAACCCACGCCTCCAGAGGAGACTGCGACCTGAACGCAGCGCCTTAGACCGCTCGGCCATCCTGACTGTATTACAGCAGGAAAAGGCTATCATATTTTTTCAGAGGTTTAACCAGGTTTTGAAGCGTGGTATGTTCACTTACTGTGGCCTGAACACTTGGAAGAATTACTGAAGGCTTCAAGATGCACTGAACTCTGCATAATCTCCTGACATTCTCCGGAGGGGCTGTATGTGAGAACACACATGCCAACTCAGAGGCTCTGGACTTTCTCCTGAGTTTCTCCTGCCAGCCCCCCCGAGTAAAAACTCCAGAATATGTCCGAATGAGCCCATGTGAGAAAACAGTAGGGGATCAACTGGAAGATAAGCCGCAAGTGAGTTGTTGTGTTTATAATGTTTCTAACACATGACAGACGCAAAAAAGAAAACAAATATCTCAGGATTAAAAAGAGGTGCCATTCGCGTAGACGACACAGACGAAGATCTCAACAAAAATCGAGAGCTTTTGGTGACGCTGGTGTTGATGTGCTGTAAGCATAGACATGTGATAGCCACAGCGACCTTTATACGTTACATTATCCCTCACCTTAATGCTACAGAGATTTCTGTGTTGTTGTGAACACAACTGACCACCTGGGGCCTATACTACAAAGCGAGTTCAACAAACCCAGGATATCTTTCCGAGATCCAGCTGAACTTAACCTAACAACAGGATCCTTTTTTTTTGTTTTTGCTCCATAGGATCCTCTAAGAACTGTGATGTCATGTTTCAAAGGAATTGATTGGTCAGTGGGAGGTGCTTTCATACTGGTTGATGTTTCGTCTCCAATTTAACCTGCTCCAGGGCAGGTCAGCCGTTCAGCATAACTTACCATTGCGATTTACTCCGATAAGAAGTGAATGAATTATGTAGGAGCAGAAACGCCCAATTTAACAGAAAGTTAACGCGATGAGCGCAAATCCTGCTTCATAGTACAGGACAGAGACCTTCTGCCAAATCTTTATCCTCTATACTTCCTGAGAAATATTAACTAACCTGAGGTTCCACCGAGACTTGAACTCGGATCACTGGATTCAAAGTCCAGAGTGCTGACCATTACACCATGGAACCACGACGTAGAGCAACCAAATCATCACCGCCACTCGTTCAGGATTGCTGCAGATACACATTATAGGCCAGGTATCCTTTTACCGTGCTGCTGCATGTCCTCCCTCCTCACTCACCCGCTGACCTGCGCTCACTTTACACATTAACAATAGACACTAATCAGAAGTAATTAGCAGCCATTGCTGTGTCTTGTGTAGCTCACATGGCAAAGCCATCTCCTCACTGGAGTAAGCATTTACTGTGTCTGCAGAAACTAAAGAAAGACTCAACAGAAACTGTCTGCCCCTGACCACCTACATGAGTTAAATCAAAAGTAAGCAGGAGACAAGTATACAGACCTAATGGAAATGAATACAAGCACTAGGGGACCAGGAGACCCGTCTGTAAAACTCCCGAAGTTCGCAGACGACACAACGGTCATCGGCCTCATCAGGGACGGTGATGAGTCTGCGTCCAGACGGGAGGTGGAACAGCTGGCCCTCTGGTGTAGTCAGAACCACCTGGAGCTGAACAAGCTCAAAACTGTGGAGATGACAGTGGACTTCAGGAGGAGCCCCCCAACACTGCCCCCCCCCTCACCATACTCAACAGCACAATGTGTCTGCTGTGGAGACCTTCAGATTTCTGGGATCCACAATCTCCCACGACCTAAAGTGGGCCTCCAACATCGACAACATCACCAAAAAGGCCCAGCAGAGGATGTACTTCCTGCGCCAGCTCAGGAAGTTCAACCTGCCTCAGGAGCTGTTGATCCAGTTCTACACTGCTATCATCCAGTCTGTTCTCCGCGCATGCATCGCTGTCTGGTTTGGATCGGCCACCAAACAGGATAGGAACAGACTACAGAGGACAGTCAGGTCTGCAGAAAAAATCATTGGTGCCAGCCTGCCATCCAACCAGGACTTGTACATCTCCAGAGTCAGGAAAAGGGCAGGAAACATCACTGCAGACCCATCACACCCTGGACTCCACCAGTTCCAACTCTTCCCCTCATGTAGGCGCTACAGAGCACTGAAGGCCAAAACTACCAGTCACCAGAACAGCTTCTTTCCTCTGGCCATCACTCTGATGAACACTTAATCCGTCATACAGTGTCAGAAACAATCCGTCTGCAATAATCTGGTACCTTTATATTCTAATCTATATATATATACATATTCCATCTACCTCATGTATATAAAGTATCCTGTGACAATCTTTCCCATATTTATTCGAGCATCTCTGCATCATCGAACTATTTCTCCATTTCATTGTCATTGTTGTTGGGTTTTATGTTCATATATACAAACTTTTGCATATATATTTATATTCATACTTGTACATACTAGTTGAATGTTTGCTTAACCTTGTTCTGCTTTGTTGTCCTTGTTTTTTGTTTGTTTATTTGTCTATGTCTGTACGTTGAGAGCAACAGAAAAACCGGAGTCAAATTGCTTGTATGTGTACGCATACAAGGCCAATAAAGCTGATTCTGACCAAATCTGGATGTCAAATCATTAAGTCCTGCTATCAAACACAAGACCACGCTCTTGTATAAAGAGAGTAAAACACCCGACCACATTGGTGTTTACGACACGTGTAGTGGTTCCATGGTGTAATGGTCAGCACTCTGGACTCTGAATCCAGCGATCCGAGTTCAAATCTCGGTGGGACCTGATTTTGAGGAGACCAACAGTTGTCCAGTCCATCAGCACTTGATGACTCTGTTCAGGAAAGACGTGACATATTACCCATTGATAGATGACCTTTGATTGACTTCAGTGATGTGTCTTGTGTTGTGATTGAAATGGCCAGGCCTTTGAATGCAACAAACAACAACAAGTCTTTGGGCCAACTGTTTTCATAAGTTGGGCTTCTACAGAATTGAAATGATAGAAATATGTTAGCATACTACAAAATAACTTAAACTTAAAGTGCTTTACCAGCTGATCCATGAAAGAAGCTGAAAGTTAGAACATCTTATTCATTTCCTGAATAGAGATTTTGATAATTATCCATTATATTGTAACCATCAGAGGTAGACTTAACACACGCTATATACTACTGTAGATGTCTGTATGATGTGAAACTGCATTTTAAGAAAAATGTGTTTTATTAGTGGTGTAAAGGCAAAGTACTGCATTACCCGCAATCTTCAGGTGTAATAGCAATGTCTTTGATTGGCGGAGCTCACTGTTATAATAAATCAGGAGGAAAAGAAAGTCCAAAGTGGGTGAAAATAAGTCATTGGAAAGGGATCATTCGCAATGCCTTCACCCTCTCTCCTTTGATGTAGATAAGCTGATGTCATTTATCTTTTAATCTCCTGAAGTCCAGGATCACTTCTCCTGTTTTGCTCGGGTTATGAGGTCGTTGTTGCAGCTCCAGCTCTCCAGGTTTTTCGACATTTCCCTGAAGGCTGACTCATTGTTTTCGGAGATCCTGCCCATTACGTTGGCTCTGCCCAAATTAAAAGCACACTGTCAGAAGTGGGATTCGAACCCACGCCTCCAGAGGAGACTGCGACCTGAACGCCAGCAGCCGCCGGATCGTCCGGGGAAATGTTGGAAATGTTGGAGGACTTCTGCCCCGATAGCCAATCACGTTCGCGTCTCCAACATTCAGCGGCCAATTGCAGCGGCGGATTCTTCCCCCCTCTCCAACATTTCCAACATTTGACCAATCACAAGGCGGAAATGTTGGAAATGTTGGAGACAGCTGGTTTGGGCGGGGCTACCTCCGGTGCGTGAGGGGGCGGTCCTAGAAGACGTGCTGACCCCAGAGGACCTGCGCCGGAGGTTACGGTACGCTAGCTTTACGTTAGCACGTTACGGCGCTAAAGCTACCAATTCATTCATTTGAAACAACCGAAGTTACACATCAAAATGGTAAGAATTTACACATTTAATACAGTTGCATGACTTGCCCTTAAGTATAGAAGTCATTCCACCCGTATTGTCATGTTGTCATATCCATTTATTTAGTTAAATGCGTTAAAGTAAACTCTGTTATCTGACGGGGATTTCGCTGGTTGTCATCGACGGACATTTGTTAATGTTATTTATTTAAGTGGGTTCTAGGGTTTTGGCTAGTAACATAGAAGTAATTTCCCCTGTTGTCATGTTGTCATTGACATTTATTTAGTTTTCTACGTTATAAACTGGCTTTCTTTTTCTTGTGTCGGCCGAGGGGTGGGGGGTGGGGGGCTGGGGGTGGGGGGTTGGGGGGTTACAGTATGAATACAGCTGACTCTCAGTATTTACACATTTAATACAGTGGTATGACATAACTATAAATATAACAGTAATTTCCCCTGTCACTTCATGTTGTCATATACATTTATTTAGTTTTCTACCTTACAAACACTTTCACCATTATTTCACTTTTTATCTGCCGCCGTTGTTTGCTAATGTAATAGGTTATATATATATATATATATTTATATGTCATGTTCTCATAAACATTTATTTAGCTACCTTCGATAATTTTAGTTTTCATCTGTTTAATAATACCCTTATGCCACAACTGGGTTTTTCATAGGATTATTACAATATTACAAGACTGATGGTCTGGCTCGCCTCTTCCACCCGTTGTTTTCATGTATTTACAATTTATCATGCATTTCTGTCACCAAAGGCAACATCTTCGAAATCACACAAGGGAATGTCAGACTCAGAGTGGATGTCACGGCTGAGGAAGTTTGCCAACACTGGGTCCTGGCCTGCAGAGGAGGGAAACAGGCCAGCTCCCAGGCAGAAGAAGTGGTACCAGCTTTATCAAAAGGTATATGTACATAAATGGCACTAATTTGCATTGTTATACACTATCACAATAAATGTAACTGTCACAATAGATTTTATAAATGAAAAGCAGTAACTTAAGCTGTATGAACCTAATTCAATTCATCTATTATTTATAGATTGAGAAATGTCCAGGAATGGCACATTCACATCAGTCTTTGTTTGGTCATGTGAGACAGTGTACATGTGGATTCCACACTCAGAAGGTAACCCGTGTCAATATAAGTAATATATATATGTATATATATATATCTATGTATATATACACAACCCTAATGTATGTACTCATGACACAACAGCCAACCACAGCAAGTACTGCCCAGGGTCCCACAGGGCCACAGGCAGTAGCAGTGGCTCCTGTCCTTCCAGGCACTGTGGGGCAACAGGCAGCAGCAGTGGGTCCCACCCTCCCAGGCACTGTGGGGCAGAAACAAAGTACAGCAGGCAGTGCGATCCCAAAGCAGCGACCCCTGTTGAATTTGTCAATGGTATTTGGAGATTTATTAACATTCACTGAATGATTGTTTTACAATATAACCCTCTCGTGACACAGCCTTTTGCTCTATTGCCTTTCAGTTTACAAAGCCTAGATTTGGTGGCTCCCATGTCACGGCTGCAAAGCCAAATCTTAGTGCTACCAGGAGAGTAACACAGGTAAATACAGATCAAATTGCAACTGTTTAAATTGTGTTTTTAATACAAATCACTTACACTGAATGCTTTACAGACCCAAGCCACTAACCACCCGACAAGTTCACCGGCCAGCATTGCTATCTTAGTAAGTATTTTACATATAGGTTTTCCCAAGACTATTAACAGTATTAAAAACCATTCATATCTAAAATAAAATTTGAAACCTCAATAATATTGTTTCATGTAGAACGGCTGTTTGAACTAATAATAAGGTTTGATTGTGTTGTAAATGTATATTCCTTGCTGTGTATTTACAGGCTCCAGACCCTCAGACACATACTCAGGCTTCGGTGCCTGGCCTCACTACCACAGCAGTGTGTGCCCCTGTGTCAGTGAGTAATTTAACATTTAATTTCATACTGTGGAGCATAAGCAGCGTCTTTCATCATAATCAAATATGTTGATGCATTGTTTTGTTATTGCACAGACTGCTGACTCCAGGACAGAGCTGCCCCGTTTGTGGTCAGAAGGCTTGCCACCTGAAGACCACAAATGGATTGTGAAGTCTCTGTTCAAGATGGGGCCAAAAGGAAAACTAGAGCTTCAAGACAATCTGAGGCTCTGGTACTTTCCACCACAGCCTAGCCCCCTTTACCATCAGGCTCCGGCTCCAGACCGCTTTTTTGCCCATCCGCTTCTGGTCTGGATGCCCTACAAGCTGTGGAAGGTGAAGGTTGTCTGTCCAAACCTTGCCTGTGGACGGCACCAACTAACAGGAGCGGGTCTGCACAAGAGGGCACGCCGAGTCCTGGACGTGGACAGGATGTACAATATGGTGACAGAGACACTAACCTGCACCAAATGTAGATCCAGCCACGTGTCCTGGAGTCAGACTGTCCTGACCCAACTGGACTTGGCACGCAAGTCACAATTTCGGGTCCTCCTCACACAAAAGTGAGTAACGTCTCTTTACTCTCTTGCCTTTTCAAGTAGAAATGCAGTATGTAAAATACACTTACTGATATATCTGTCTATGATCAAGGTTTGCGTGTGACATCCGGGTGATCCGATTTCTGCGGGAGAGAGGCCTGGGTAACAGCCCAACACGGCTTTTAAAGCAGCTGAAGGAGAACCACGCAGAGGAGTGGTTGCATCGTGCAGCGAAGTACACCACAGAGTGTGTGGACTTCCTCCAGCGACCCGCACTGCTGCCCCTGTCGTTCCCTGAGCCTCCAGAGCCTGCTGTGGTGCCGAGCTGTAAGTGGCTCCTGTCAGTTTACAGCCAGGACATTTTGACGAGGCTGGAAGACATCAAGGCCAGGATTACATCCACATATGGCACTGTCCTCAAGATGGATTCCACCAGAAAGGTTAAATAATCTTTTTCTTTAAAATCTGCCAATTATATTAAGATTAAGAAGTAATTTATTAGTCCCGCAATGGGGAAATTTGCAATGTTACAGCTGCAGAAAGACATCAAATAAGTAGCATGCAGTACTTGGGTGAGGGATATAAAGAAGTATATAGAAATATAGTACAGTGAATATTGCACCGTTGAGAAGTGTTAAAGTGACAGTCCATAGTGGGGTTGCATGTAGTTTTCCTAGGAGCACAGCTGGTTGTATAGTCTTATACATATATTATTAACTACTGCCTGTATTTCTGAATCATGTTCACAGAGGTCCTCTAAATTGTGTGTGCTTCAGATCACCAAGAAGCTTGCTGGAACAGCCAAAGGAACGGCGCACTGGCTAACCTCTGTGGGTAATGAGTACGGTCAGGTACTCATCAGTGTGCTGACCGCTCAGGAGGGAGCTGGCCTGGACTTGATGGCAGCGGACCTGGTGAAGAGGTACCAGCAGGCTGGTGTGGATCCCCCTGTTGCCTTATATGTGGACTGTGGCTGCTGCACAGAGGCAGGAGAGACCAAGCTGAAGGCCAGATTCAGCGGCTGGCCAGACATTATTATCAGGCTGGATATCTGGCACTTCATGCGCAGACTTGCCCTGGGATGCACAACAGATGCTCATCAGCTGTACCCAGTATTTATGTCACGCCTTTCAGCGAGCATATTTGAGTGGGATGCAGCTGATTTAGCTATGTTGCGCGAAGCCAAAAGGCAGCAGCTTCGGTCCCAGGGTCTGCCCTCCCTTACTGATGCCGACATCAGCAAACAACTGTCCAGGGAGGAGATGGCTCTCCACTGTCGGAGGAGGACCCGTGGTGAGGAGCGCACCATTCACCTGCTGGAGGAGCTGCTGGGGATGCTGATGGGCAGCAGAGGTAACGACTCCCTTGGTGTTCCCCTGTTTGACAGCGAGAGGATGGAGCACATCTGGCGTGTCCAGAGAAAGCACGTCAAATGCATCCAGGACCCACCAGGTGTTGCTCTATACACCAAAACAGGGGAGCTCACAAAGGGAGGTGTGCGGTTACCTGTGTACAGATGTGCCAGAGGCTCTACATCACTAGAGTCTTTTCATCTACACCTCAACCGCTTCATACCAGGTTTGTGTCTGTCAGACATTTAAGTCTATATGCTGTATAAATCCAAGAATATTTCTTAGTTTGATATTTACTATGTATTTAATGTGTACTTTTAGGGACCAGTGCGAACAGTCTGAACTTCCAGATATATCTCCTGGAAGGGCTTCATCGATGGAACCAGGACCGTGGGGTTGCTGCTCTGTCCACTGGACCATCTTCTTTGCGCAGCTACTCGGGTGACCTGCTTCAATCTGTCAACAATAATTATGAGAAGCTGTTTGGCAGGAAGGTGGTACCAGAGTTCTGTCCACCCTCACGGTACACTGGTGAGCATTTGTGATTACATTGGTAATTTACCTCCGTTTTTAAACCCTTGATTAGCTGTATCAACTTTTGTAAACTATCCAATTTGCTTCTGTTGTTTCAGGAGAGCTCATAGGCATGCAGTATCTGTTCCGGCAGACTGGTCAGGCCCTGCAGGATATGCACCCTGATTCAGAGGAAGCTGCAAAACTAATTGAACAGCATGACGTGGAGGACAACATGGAGGATGATGAGGGCTTTGCTGATATAACAGAAGATCCCACAGTGTTGAACCTGGAGGTTCTTCAGGCTTCAGCCTCTCAGACTCCTGATCCCTCCGCCATTTCATCAGCTCTTCTTTCCCTGGCTCCTGGCACATCCACCCTGGCTCCTGGTACTTCCACCCTGGCACCTGGCACATCCTCGGTGGTTCCTGGCACATCAAACCTGGCTCCTGGTACATCCCTCGCACCTGGCACATCCACCCTGGCACCTGGCTCATCCTCCGTGGCTCTTTGCACTCTAGCCTCTAGTTCATCCTCTGAAGATCAAGATGATATTCACGCTGAAGATGAAGACATGGTACGTCTAACTGTGTTCGTTTTCAAATATGTATGTAGATATGAGCATGCTTCTTCACTATTTTTGATAACATATGTTAACATATTTTATCAATACACAAACAAAGTATTGTGAGTGAAAGTTTTACATCTTCTAAACTGTTACATCTTTTTTACAGGCTGTTGATGACCAAAATCTCCCCGGATACCAGCACGTGGACAGACTTGCTGAGTATTTGGTGGAGCTTCGGCATCAGACCTCACTTTGTCTCAGCAACCAACAGGCGAGTGCTATAGTGTCACTTTGGGACAAGCTGGATGCAGGTGACAAGCAGCGGGTGGTTTATGCAGCACGACATCAGGAGAGACTTTTGAGTGGACGGTTCAGAACGCCAAAGACGCCCTCAAAAACACCTGGTGTGGAGAGTACCACCCGCTGCATGTTAGGTGCGAGTAGCTCACCTGCCCAGTGGCCTGACTGCTGTCGGTTGGTGGAAAACATTTTCATTCGCTTGTGCTACATTCATCAAAGCCCGGCAAAGAAGGGTAAGAGGGCTGATTCCCGGTGGTCCTTAATTTTGAGGGACTACCGTAAGGTAAGGCAGCTTGTTGTTGGCAACTGCCGGGTGATGCAGGGATCTGAAATTCAGCTGGTGGAGGTGAATCAGAACACGCTCATCCGGTGGCATAATATCCGCCAAAAAAACCAGGAGCTCTCTGTGCTGCTCCAGGGCACTGCATTGCCTCCAGCCCTCCCAGAATCCCATGAGCCTCTTCAGGAGGCAAGAGTGCTCCCTGCTGCACCCACGCCGGCACGACAGGAACATCAGTACCGGCTGCCGCAGAGTACAGCAGGTCAGGCCAAACAGAGGCAGATGGGATCTGGTCAGCTCCCAGTCAACATAAGGCCAAAGGGACCAGTGAAGAGACAGTTATATGCCACCCCACCAGCACCAGCACCAGGACCCATCGTCACACCTCACATCCTCACACCATCCGGACTGGTTCAGGTAGTCTTTCCTGTGCCAGTAGTTCAGGGCAGCTATCCACAAACCAGTGCGCCTACCAGCACAGTGGAAGCTGGCCCCACCCCTAAAAGGCCATATAGGCGAACTGTGAACGCTAACACTTGCAAAAAGTGTGGCCATTTCCGCACTGCTGCCACTGGACACAGCCAGTACCGTGGAAAGGTGTATTGCCCTCACTCTGAAGCCTTATCGAAAGACAAATGGTTGGAGGACATGAGGAAAAAGATGTAAATAGTTAATATTTGTAAATAACAGTTTTATTGTAAATAGTTTTTTTAAATGTTTGTATTTAACTCTGGGGACTACTGCGTTACTTAATTCCATATGCCCTGTTTTTATCTTGAGTCTGAGTTGATATATTATTGTACCTTTCATGGTCTGTTTAAATTCAAGTTTCTATAATTCTTATTTCTATAAACAAACAAAACTGGTTTACAGCAATGTATGAGTGGGTGTTTTTAATGACAGCAGCAGCACAACAACAACAACATCAATAACAATAATAATGGTGATTATTATAATGATGAAGTAGATGACAACATCCAATAACAGAAACATGGTATGTGATTTACAAGTTGATATGGGAGGTTGTCTCTGATGTACAGTAGAAGAAATGTCCTACTGAGGGTCAGGAATGGAAAGATCCTCCACTCATGTCATGTGATGAGTCCTGTGGAGTGGGAGGTAGTGCAGGTAGGTGTTATTCCACAAGAAACTATTCTCATAACTACATAATGTGTAGAAAAATAGGAGGAAATTCGTCATCTTATGATGAATGCGCACGCACCTGCGCATTCCCGGAGTCCAGGGTTCGAGTCCCATTCGCGGCATGTCCAAAAACATCAAAAGTTATATTTGTGTCTAGGCAGCTAGAAATGCATTTATCTAATAGAAATAGATATAAAACCCCACATTGCTCCTTTCTTTTTCCTTCTTTCCCTTTTTCCTCCCTTTTCTCCTCTTTTCTCTTCTTCCCCTTCCTTCCCCCTTTCTTCCCCTTCCTTCCCCCTTCTTCCCCTTCTTTGACGGACTATTGTTCCCCAGCTTGAACGCAGCGCCTTAGACCGCTCGGCCATCCTGACTGTATTACAGCAGGAAAAGGCTATCATATTTTTTCAGAGGTTTAACCAGGTTTTGAAGCGTGGTATGTTCACTTACTGTGGCCTGAACACTTGGAAGAATTACTGAAGGCTTCAAGATGCACTGAACTCTGCATAATCTCCTGACATTCTCCGGAGGGGCTGTATGTGAGAACACACATGCCAACTCAGAGGCTCTGGACTTTCTCCTGAGTTTCTCCTGCCAGCCCCCCCGAGTAAAAACTCCAGAATATGTCCGAATGAGCCCATGTGAGAAAACAGTAGGGGATCAACTGGAAGATAAGCCGCAAGTGAGTTGTTGTGTTTATAATGTTTCTAACACATGACAGACGCAAAAAAGAAAACAAATATCTCAGGATTAAAAAGAGGTGCCATTTGCGTAGACGACACAGACGAAGATCTCAACAAAAATCGAGAGCTTTTGGTGACGCTGGTGTTGATGTGCTGTAAGCATAGACATGTGATAGCCACAGCGACCTTTATACGTTACATTATCCCTCACCTTAATGCTACAGAGATTTCTGTGTTGTTGTGAACACAACTGACCACCTGGGGCCTATACTACAAAGCGAGTTCAACAAACCCAGGATATCTTTCCGAGATCCAGCTGAACTTAACCTAACAACAGGATCCTTTTTTTTTGTTTTTGCTCCATAGGATCCTCTAAGAACTGTGATGTCATGTTTCAAAGGAATTGATTGGTCAGTGGGAGGTGCTTTCATACTGGTTGATGTTTCGTCTCCAATTTAACCTGCTCCAGGGCAGGTCAGCCGTTCAGCATAACTTACCATTGCGATTTACTCCGATAAGAAGTGAATGAATTATGTAGGAGCAGAAACGCCCAATTTAACAGAAAGGTAACGCGATGAGTGCAAATCCTGCTTCATAGTACAGGACAGAGACCTTCTGCCAAATCTTTATCCTCTATACTTCCTGAGAAATATTAACTAACCTGAGGTTCCACCGAGACTTGAACTCGGATCACTGGATTCAAAGTCCAGAGTGCTGACCATTACACCATGGAACCACGACGTAGAGCAACCAAATCATCACCGCCACTCGTTCAGGATTGCTGCAGATACACATTATAGGCCAGGTATCCTTTTACCGTGCTGCTGCATGTCCTCCCTCCTCACTCACCCGCTGACCTGCGCTCACTTTACACATTAACAATAGACACTAATCAGAAGTAATTAGCAGCCATTGCTGTGTCTTGTGTAGCTCACATGGCAAAGCCATCTCCTCACTGGAGTAAGCATTTACTGTGTCTGCAGAAACTAAAGAAAGACTCAACAGAAACTGTCTGCCCCTGACCACCTACATGAGTTAAATCAAAAGTAAGCAGGAGACAAGTATACAGACCTAATGGAAATGAATACAAGCACTAGGGGACCAGGAGACCCGTCTGTAAAACTCCCGAAGTTCGCAGACGACACAACGGTCATCGGCCTCATCAGGGACGGTGATGAGTCTGCGTCCAGACGGGAGGTGGAACAGCTGGCCCTCTGGTGTAGTCAGAACCACCTGGAGCTGAACAAGCTCAAAACTGTGGAGATGACAGTGGACTTCAGGAGGAGCCCCCCAACACTGCCCCCCCTCACCATACTCAACAGCACAATGTGTCTGCTGTGGAGACCTTCAGATTTCTGGGATCCACAATCTCCCACGACCTAAAGTGGGCCTCCAACATCGACAACATCACCAAAAAGGCCCAGCAGAGGATGTACTTCCTGCGCCAGCTCAGGAAGTTCAACCTGCCTCAGGAGCTGTTGATCCAGTTCTACACTGCTATCATCCAGTCTGTTCTCCGCGCATGCATCGCTGTCTGGTTTGGATCGGCCACCAAACAGGATAGGAACAGACTACAGAGGACAGTCAGGTCTGCAGAAAAAATCATTGGTGCCAGCCTGCCCTCCAACCAGGACTTGTACATCTCCAGAGTCAGGAAAAGGGCAGGAAACATCACTGCAGACCCATCACACCCTGGACTCCACCAGTTCCAACTCTTCCCCTCATGTAGACGCTACAGAGCACTGAAGGCCAAAACTACCAGTCACCAGAACAGCTTCTTTCCTCTGGCCATCACTCTGATGAACACTTAATCCGTCATACAGTGTCAGAAACAATCCGTCTGCAATAATCTGGTACCTTTATATTCTAATCTATATATATATACATATTCCATCTACCTCATGTATATAAAGTATCCTGTGACAATCTTTCCCATATTTATTCGAGCATCTCTGCATCATCGAACTATTTCTCCATTTCATTGTCATTGTTGTTGGGTTTTATGTTCATATATACAAACTTTTGCATATATATTTATATTCATACTTGTACATACTAGTTGAATATTTGCTTAACCTTGTTCTGCTTTGTTGTCCTTGTTTTTTGTTTGTTTATTTGTCTATGTCTGTACGTTGAGAGCAACAGAAAAACCGGAGTCAAATTGCTTGTATGTGTACGCATACAAGGCCAATAAAGCTGATTCTGACCAAATCTGGATGTCAAATCATTAAGTCCTGCTATCAAACACAAGACCACGCTCTTGTATAAAGAGAGTAAAACACCCGACCACATTGGTGTTTACGACACGTGTAGTGGTTCCATGGTGTAATGGTCAGCACTCTGGACTCTGAATCCAGCGATCCGAGTTCAAATCTCGGTGGGACCTGATTTTGAGGAGACCAACAGTTGTCCAGTCCATCAGCACTTGATGACTCTGTTCAGGAAAGACGTGACATATTACCCATTGATAGATGACCTTTGATTGACTTCAGTGATGTGTCTTGTGTTGTGATTGAAATGGCCAGGCCTTTGAATGCAACAAACAACAACAAGTCTTTGGGCCAACTGTTTTCATAAGTTGGGCTTCTACAGAATTGAAATGAAAGTCCAGAGTGCTGACCATTACACCATGGAACCACGACGTATCGGCCACCAAACAGGATAGGAACAGACTACAGAGGACAGTCAGGTCTGCAGAAAAAATCATTGGTGCCAGCCTGCCCTCCAACCAGGACTTGTACATCTCCAGAGTCAGGAAAAGGGCAGGAAACATCACTGCAGACCCATCACACCCTGGACTGTTTGCTTAACCTTGTTCTGCTTTGTTGTCCTTGTTTTTTGTTTGTTTATTTGTCTATGTCTGTACGTTGAGAGCAACAGAAAAACCGGAGTCAAATTGCTTGTATGTGTACGCATACAAGGCCAATAAAGCTGATTCTGACCAAATCTGGATGTCAAATCATTAAGTCCTGCTATCAAACACAAGACCACGCTCTTGTATAAAGAGAGTAAAACACCTGACCACATTGGTGTTTACGACACGTGTAGTGGTTCCATGGTGTAATGGTCAGCACTCTGAATCCAGCGATCCGAGTTCAAATCTCAGTGGGACCTGATTTTGAGGAGACCAACAGTTGTCCAGTCCATCAGCACTTGATGACTCTGTTCAGGAAAGACGTGACATATTACCCATTGATAGATGACCTTTGATTGACTTCAGTGATGTGTCTTGTGTTGTGATTGAAATGGCCAGGCCTTTGAATGCAACAAACAACAACAAGTCTTTGGGCCAACTGTTTTCATAAGTTGGGCTTCTACAGAATTGAAATGATAGAAATATGTTAGCATACTACAAAATAACTTAAACTTAAAGTGCTTTACCAGCTGATCCATGAAAGAAGCTGAAAGTTAGAACATCTTATTCATTTCCTGAATAGAGATTTTGATAATTATCCATTATATTGTAACCATCAGAGGTAGACTTAACACACGCTATATACTACTGTAGATGTCTGTATGATGTGAAACTGCATTTTAAGAAAAATGTGTTTTATTAGTGGTGTAAAGGCAAAGTACTGCATTACCCGCAATCTTCAGGTGTAATAGCAATGTCTTTGATTGGCGGAGCTCACTGTTATAATAAATCAGGAGGAAAAGAAAGTCCAAAGTGGGTGAAAATAAGTCATTGGAAAGGGATCATTCGCAATGCCTTCACCCTCTCTCCTTTGATGTAGATAAGCTGATGTCATTTATCTTTTAATCTCCTGAAGTCCAGGATCACTTCTCCTGTTTTGCTCGGGTTATGAGGTCGTTGTTGCAGCTCCAGCTCTCCAGGTTTTTCGACATTTCCCTGAAGGCTGACTCATTGTTTTCGGAGATCCTGCCCATTACGTTGGCTCTGCCCAAATTAAAAGCACACTGTCAGAAGTGGGACTCGAACCCACGCCTCCAGAGGAGACTGCGACCTGAACGCAGCGCCTTAGACCGCTCGGCCATCCTGACTGTATTACAGCAGGAAAAGGCTATCATATTTTTTCAGAGGTTTAACCAGGTTTTGAAGCGTGGTATGTTCACTTACTGTGGCCTGAACACTTGGAAGAATTACTGAAGGCTTCAAGATGCACTGAACTCTGCATAATCTCCTGACATTCTCCGGAGGGGCTGTATGTGAGAACACACATGCCAACTCAGAGGCTCTGGACTTTCTCCTGAGTTTCTCCTGCCAGCCCCCCCGAGTAAAAACTCCAGAATATGTCCGAATGAGCCCATGTGAGAAAACAGTAGGGGATCAACTGGAAGATAAGCCGCAAGTGAGTTGTTGTGTTTATAATGTTTCTAACACATGACAGACGCAAAAAAGAAAACAAATATCTCAGGATTAAAAAGAGGTGCCATTTGCGTAGACGACACAGACGAAGATCTCAACAAAAATCGAGAGCTTTTGGTGACGCTGGTGTTGATGTGCTGTAAGCATAGACATGTGATAGCCACAGCGACCTTTATACGTTACATTATCCCTCACCTTAATGCTACAGAGATTTCTGTGTTGTTGTGAACACAACTGACCACCTGGGGCCTATACTACAAAGCGAGTTCAACAAACCCAGGATATCTTTCCGAGATCCAGCTGAACTTAACCTAACAACAGGATCCTTTTTTTTTGTTTTTGCTCCATAGGATCCTCTAAGAACTGTGATGTCATGTTTCAAAGGAATTGATTGGTCAGTGGGAGGTGCTTTCATACTGGTTGATGTTTCGTCTCCAATTTAACCTGCTCCAGGGCAGGTCAGCCGTTCAGCATAATTTACCATTGCGATTTACTCCGATAAGAAGTGAATGAATTATGTAGGAGCAGAAACGCCCAATTTAACAGAAAGTTAATGCGATGAGCGCAAATCCTGCTTCATAGTACAGGACAGAGACCTTCTGCCAAATCTTTATCCTCTATACTTCCTGAGAAATATTAACTAACCTGAGGTTCCACCGAGACTTGAACTCGGATCACTGGATTCAAAGTCCAGAGTGCTGACCATTACACCATGGAACCACGACGTAGAACAACCAAATCATCACCGCCACTCGTTCAGGATTGCTGCAGATACACATTATAGGCCAGGTATCCTTTTACCGTGCTGCTGCATGTCCTCCCTCCTCACTCACCCGCTGACCTGCGCTCACTTTACACATTAACAATAGACACTAATCAGAAGTAATTAGCAGCCATTGCTGTGTCTTGTGTAGCTCACATGGCAAAGCCATCTCCTCACTGGAGTAAGCATTTACTGTGTCTGCAGAAACTAAAGAAAGACTCAACAGAAACTGTCTGCCCCTGACCACCTACATGAGTTAAATCAAAAGTAAGCAGGAGACAAGTATACAGACCTAATGGAAATGAATACAAGCACTAGGGGACCAGGAGACCCGTCTGTAAAACTCCCGAAGTTCGCAGACGACACAACGGTCATCGGCCTCATCAGGGACGGTGATGAGTCTGCGTCCAGACGGGAGGTGGAACAGCTGGCCCTCTGGTGTAGTCAGAACCACCTGGAGCTGAACAAGCTCAAAACTGTGGAGATGACAGTGGACTTCAGGAGGAGCCCCCCAACACTGCCCCCCCTCACCATACTCAACAGCACAATGTGTCTGCTGTGGAGACCTTCAGATTTCTGGGATCCACAATCTCCCACGACCTAAAGTGGGCCTCCAACATCGACAACATCACCAAAAAGGCCCAGCAGAGGATGTACTTCCTGCGCCAGCTCAGGAAGTTCAACCTGCCTCAGGAGCTGTTGATCCAGTTCTACACTGCTATCATCCAGTCTGTTCTCCGCGCATGCATCGCTGTCTGGTTTGGATCGGCCACCAAACAGGATAGGAACAGACTACAGAGGACAGTCAGGTCTGCAGAAAAAATCATTGGTGCCAGCCTGCCCTCCAACCAGGACTTGTACATCTCCAGAGTCAGGAAAAGGGCAGGAAACATCACTGCAGACCCATCACACCCTGGACTCCACCAGTTCCAACTCTTCCCCTCATGTAGGCGCTACAGAGCACTGAAGGCCAAAACTACCAGTCACCAGAACAGCTTCTTTCCTCTGGCCATCACTCTGATGAACACTTAATCCGTCATACAGTGTCAGAAACAATCCGTCTGCAATAATCTGGTACCTTTATATTCTAATCTATATATATATACATATTCCATCTACCTCATGTATATAAAGTATCCTGTGACAATCTTTCCCATATTTATTCGAGCATCTCTGCATCATCGAACTATTTCTCCATTTCATTGTCATTGTTGTTGGGTTTTATGTTCATATATACAAACTTTTGCATATATATTTATATTCATACTTGTACATACTAGTTGAATGTTTGCTTAACCTTTTTCTGCTTTGTTGTCCTTGTTTTTTGTTTGTTTATTTGTCTATGTCTGTACGTTGAGAGCAACAGAAAAACCGGAGTCAAATTGCTTGTATGTGTACGCATACAAGGCCAATAAAGCTGATTCTGACCAAATCTGGATGTCAAATCATTAAGTCCTGCTATCAAACACAAGACCACGCTCTTGTATAAAGAGAGTAAAACACCCGACCACATTGGTGTTTACGACACGTGTAGTGGTTCCATGGTGTAATGGTCAGCACTCTGGACTCTGAATCCAGCGATCCGAGTTCAAATCTCGGTGGGACCTGATTTTGAGGAGACCAACAGTTGTCCAGTCCATCAGCACTTGATGACTCTGTTCAGGAAAGACGTGACATATTACCCATTGATAGATGACCTTTGATTGACTTCAGTGATGTGTCTTGTGTTGTGATTGAAATGGCCAGGCCTTTGAATGCAACAAACAACAACAAGTCTTTGGGCCAACTGTTTTCATAAGTTGGGCTTCTACAGAATTGAAATGAAAGTCCAGAGTGCTGACCATTACACCATGGAACCACGACGTATCGGCCACCAAACAGGATAGGAACAGACTACAGAGGACAGTCAGGTCTGCAGAAAAAATCATTGGTGCCAGCCTGCCCTCCAACCAGGACTTGTACATCTCCAGAGTCAGGAAAAGGGCAGGAAACATCACTGCAGACCCATCACACCCTGGACTGTTTGCTTAACCTTGTTCTGCTTTGTTGTCCTTGTTTTTTGTTTGTTTATTTGTCTATGTCTGTACGTTGAGAGCAACAGAAAAACCGGAGTCAAATTGCTTGTATGTGTACGCATACAAGGCCAATAAAGCTGATTCTGACCAAATCTGGATGTCAAATCATTAAGTCCTGCTATCAAACACAAGACCACGCTCTTGTATAAAGAGAGTAAAACACCCGACCACATTGGTGTTTACGACACGTGTAGTGGTTCCATGGTGTAATGGTCAGCACTCTGGACTCTGAATCCAGCGATCCGAGTTCAAATCTCGGTGGGACCTGATTTTGAGGAGACCAACAGTTGTCCAGTCCATCAGCACTTGATGACTCTGTTCAGGAAAGACGTGACATATTACCCATTGATAGATGACCTTTGATTGACTTGAGTGATGTATCTCTTGTGTTGTGATTGAAATGGCCAGGCCTTTGAATGCAACAAACAACAAGTCTTTGGGCCAACTGTTTTCATAAGTTGGGCTTCTACAGAATTGAAATGAAAGTCCAGAGTGCTGACCATTACACCATGGAACCACGACGTATCGGCCACCAAACAGGATAGGAACAGACTACAGAGGACAGTCAGGTCTGCAGAAAAAATCATTGGTGCCAGCCTGCCCTCCAACCAGGACTTGTACATCTCCAGAGTCAGGAAAAGGGCAGGAAACATCACTGCAGACCCATCACACCCTGGACTCCACCAGTTCCAACTCTTCCCCTCATGTAGGCGCTACAGAGCACTGAAGGCCAAAACTACCAGTCACCAGAACAGCTTCTTTCCTCTGGCCATCACTCTGATGAACACTTAATCCGTCATACAGTGTCAGAAACAATCCGTCTGCAATAATCTGGTACCTTTATATTCTAATCTATATATATATACATATTCCATCTACCTCATGTATATAAAGTATCCTGTGACAATCTTTCCCATATTTATTCGAGCATCTCTGCATCATCGAACTATTTCTCCATTTCATTGTCATTGTTGTTGGGTTTTATGTTCATATATACAAACTTTTGCATATATATTTATATTCATACTTGTACATACTAGTTGAATATTTGCTTAACCTTGTTCTGCTTTGTTGTCCTTGTTTTTTGTTTGTTTATTTGTCTATGTCTGTACGTTGAGAGCAACAGAAAAACCGGAGTCAAATTGCTTCTATGTGTACGCATACAAGGCCAATAAAGCTGATTCTGACCAAATCTGGATGTCAAATCATTAAGTCCTGCTATCAAACACAAGACCACGCTCTTGTATAAAGAGAGTAAAACACCCGACCACATTGGTGTTTACGACACGTGTAGTGGTTCCATGGTGTAATGGTCAGCACTCTGGACTCTGAATCCAGCGATCTGAGTTCAAATCTCGGTGGGACCTGATTTTGAGGAGACCAACAGTTGTCCAGTCCATCAGCACTTGATGACTCTGTTCAGGAAAGACGTGACATATTACCCATTGATAGATGACCTTTGATTGACTTCAGTGATGTGTCTTGTGTTGTGATTGAAATGGCCAGGCCTTTGAATGCAACAAACAACAACAAGTCTTTGGGCCAACTGTTTTCATAAGTTGGGCTTCTACAGAATTGAAATGAAAGTCCAGAGTGCTGACCATTACACCATGGAACCACGACGTATCGGCCACCAAACAGGATAGGAACAGACTACAGAGGACAGTCAGGTCTGCAGAAAAAATCATTGGTGCCAGCCTGCCCTCCAACCAGGACTTGTACATCTCCAGAGTCAGGAAAAGGGCAGGAAACATCACTGCAGACCCATCACACCCTGGACTGTTTGCTTAACCTTGTTCTGCTTTGTTGTCCTTGTTTTTTGTTTGTTTATTTGTCTATGTCTGTACGTTGAGAGCAACAGAAAAACCGGAGTCAAATTGCTTGTATGTGTACGCATACAAGGCCAATAAAGCTGATTCTGACCAAATCTGGATGTCAAATCATTAAGTCCTGCTATCAAACACAAGACCACGCTCTTGTATAAAGAGAGTAAAACACCCAACCACATTGGTGTTTACGACACGTGTAGTGGTTCCATGGTGTAATGGTCAGCACTCTGAATCCAGCGATCCGAGTTCAAATCTCGGTGGGACCTGATTTTGAGGAGACCAACAGTTGTCCAGTCCATCAGCACTTGATGACTCTGTTCAGGAAAGACGTGACATATTACCCATTGATAGATGACCTTTGATTGACTTCAGTGATGTGTCTTGTGTTGTGATTGAAATGGCCAGGCCTTTGAATGCAACAAACAACAACAAGTCTTTGGGCCAACTGTTTTCATAAGTTGGGCTTCTACAGAATTGAAATGATAGAAATATGTTAGCATACTACAAAATAACTTAAACTTAAAGTGCTTTACCAGCTGATCCATGAAAGAAGCTGAAAGTTCGAACATCTTATTCATTTCCTGAATAGAGATTTTGATAATTATCCATTATATTGTAACCATCAGAGGTAGACTTAACACACGCTATATACTACTGTAGATGTCTGTATGATGTGAAACTGCATTTTAAGAAAAATGTGTTTTATTAGTGGTGTAAAGGCAAAGTACTGCATTACCCGCAATCTTCAGGTGTAATAGCAATGTCTTTGATTGGCGGACCTCACTGTTATAATAAATCAGGAGGAAAATAAAGTCCAAAGTGGGTGAAAATAAGTCATTGGAAAGGGATCATTCGCAATGCCTTCACCCTCTCTCCTTTGATGTAGATAAACTGATGTCATTTATCTTTTAATCTCCTGAAGTCCAGGATCACTTCTCCTGTTTTGCTCGGGTTATGAGGTCGTTGTTGCAGCTCCAGCTCTCCAGGTTTTTCGACATTTCCCTGAAGGCTGACTCATTGTTTTCGGAGATCCTGCCCATTACGTTGGCTCTGCCCAAATTAAAAGCACACTGTCAGAAGTGGGATTCGAACCCACGCCTCCAGAGGAGACTGCGACCTGAACGCAGCGCCTTAGACCGCTCGGCCATCCTGACTGTATTACAGCAGGAAAAGGCTATCATATTTTTTCAGAGGTTTAACCAGGTTTTGAAGCGTGGTATGTTCACTTACTGTGGCCTGAACACTTGGAAGAATTACTGAAGGCTTCAAGATGCACTGAACTCTGCATAATCTCCTGACATTCTCCGGAGGGGCTGTATGTGAGAACACACATGCCAACTCAGAGGCTCTGGACTTTCTCCTGAGTTTCTCCTGCCAGCCCCCCCGAGTAAAAACTCCAGAATATGTCCGAATGAGCCCATGTGAGAAAACAGTAGGGGATCAACTGGAAGATAAGCCGCAAGTGAGTTGTTGTGTTTATAATGTTTCTAACACATGACAGACGCAAAAAAGAAAAGAAATATCTCAGGATTAAAAAGAGGTGCCATTTGCGTAGACGACACAGACGAAGATCTCAACAAAAATCGAGAGCTTTTGGTGACGCTGGTGTTGATGTGCTGTAAGCATAGACATGTGATAGCCACAGCGACCTTTATACGTTACATTATCCCTCACCTTAATGCTACAGAGATTTCTGTGTTGTTGTGAACACAACTGACCACCTGGGGCCTATACTACAAAGCGAGTTCAACAAACCCAGGATATCTTTCCGAGATCCAGCTGAACTTAACCTAACAACAGGATCCTTTTTTGTTGTTTTTGCTCCATAGGATCCTCTAAGAACTGTGATGTCATGTTTCAAAGGAATTGATTGGTCAGTGGGAGGTGCTTTCATACTGGTTGATGTTTCGTCTCCAATTTAACCTGCTCCAGGGCAGGTCAGCCGTTCAGCATAATTTACCATTGCGATTTACTCCGATAAGAAGTGAATGAATTATGTAGGAGCAGAAACGCCCAATTTAACAGAAAGTTAATGCGATGAGCGCAAATCCTGCTTCATAGTACAGGACAGAGACCTTCTGCCAAATCTTTATCCTCTATACTTCCTGAGAAATATTAACTAACCTGAGGTTCCACCGAGACTTGAACTCGGATCACTGGATTCAAAGTCCAGAGTGCTGACCATTACACCATGGAACCACGACGTAGAACAACCAAATCATCACCGCCACTCGTTCAGGATTGCTGCAGATACACATTATAGGCCAGGTATCCTTTTACCGTGCTGCTGCATGTCCTCCCTCCTCACTCACCCGCTGACCTGCGCTCACTTTACACATTAACAATAGACACTAATCAGAAGTAATTAGCAGCCATTGCTGTGTCTTGTGTAGCTCACATGGCAAAGCCATCTCCTCACTGGAGTAAGCATTTACTGTGTCTGCAGAAACTAAAGAAAGACTCAACAGAAACTGTCTGCCCCTGACCACCTACATGAGTTAAATCAAAAGTAAGCAGGAGACAAGTATACAGACCTAATGGAAATGAATACAAGCACTAGGGGACCAGGAGACCCGTCTGTAAAACTCCCGAAGTTCGCAGACGACACAACGGTCATCGGCCTCATCAGGGACGGTGATGAGTCTGCGTCCAGACGGGAGGTGGAACAGCTGGCCCTCTGGTGTAGTCAGAACCACCTGGAGCTGAACAAGCTCAAAACTGTGGAGATGACAGTGGACTTCAGGAGGAGCCCCCCAACACTGCCCCCCCTCACCATACTCAACAGCACAATGTGTCTGCTGTGGAGACCTTCAGATTTCTGGGATCCACAATCTCCCACGACCTAAAGTGGGCCTCCAACATCGACAACATCACCAAAAAGGCCCAGCAGAGGATGTACTTCCTGCGCCAGCTCAGGACGTTCAACCTGCCTCAGGAGCTGTTGATCCAGTTCTACACTGCTATCATCCAGTCTGTTCTCCGCGCATGCATCGCTGTCTGGTTTGGATCGGCCACCAAACAGGATAGGAACAGACTACAGAGAACAGTCAGGTCTGCAGAAAAAATCATTGGTGCCAGCCTGCCCTCCAACCAGGACTTGTACATCTCCAGAGTCAGGAAAAGGGCAGGAAACATCACTGCAGACCCATCACACCCTGGACTCCACCAGTTCCAACTCTTCCCCTCATGTAGGCGCTACAGAGCACTGAAGGCCAAAACTACCAGTCACCAGAACAGCTTCTTTCCTCTGGCCATCACTCTGATGAACACTTAATCCGTCATACAGTGTCAGAAACAATCCGTCTGCAATAATCTGGTACCTTTATATTCTAATCTATATATATATACATATTCCATCTACCTCATGTATATAAAGTATCCTGTGACAATCTTTCCCATATTTATTCGAGCATCTCTGCATCATCGAACTATTTCTCCATTTAATTGTCATTGTTGTTGGGTTTTATGTTCATATATACAAACTTTTGCATATATATTTATATTCATACTTGTACATACTAGTTGAATGTTTGCTTAACCTTGTTCTGCTTTGTTGTCCTTGTTTTTTGTTTGTTTATTTGTCTATGTCTGTACGTTGAGAGCAACAGAAAAACCGGAGTCAAATTGCTTGTATGTGTACGCATACAAGGCCAATAAAGCTGATTCTGACCAAATCTGGATGTCAAATCATTAAGTCCTGCTATCAAACACAAGACCACGCTCTTGTATAAAGAGAGTAAAACACCCGACCACATTGGTGTTTACGACACGTGTAGTGGTTCCATGGTGTAATGGTCAGCACTCTGAATCCAGTGATCCGAGTTCAAATCTCGGTGGGACCTGATTTTGAGGAGACCAACAGTTGTCCAGTCCATCAGCACTTGATGACTCTGTTCAGGAAAGACGTGACATATTGCTCATTGATAGATGACCTTTGATTGACTTCAGTGATGTGTCTTGTGTTGTGATTGAAATGGCCAGGCCTTTGAATGCAACAAACAACAACAAGTCTTTGGGCCAACTGTTTTCATAAGTTGGGCTTCTACAGAATTGAAATGAAAGTCCAGAGTGCTGACCATTACACCATGGAACCACGACGTATCGGCCACCAAACAGGATAGGAACAGACTACAGAGGACAGTCAGGTCTGCAGAAAAAATCATTGGTGCCAGCCTGCCCTCCAACCAGGACTTGTACATCTCCAGAGTCAGGAAAAGGGCAGGAAACATCACTGCAGACCCATCACACCCTGGACTGTTTGCTTAACCTTGTTCTGCTTTGTTGTCCTTGTTTTTTGTTTGTTTATTTGTCTATGTCTGTACGTTGAGAGCAACAGAAAAACCGGAGTCAAATTGCTTGTATGTGTACGCATACAAGGCCAATAAAGCTGATTCTGACCAAATCTGGATGTCAAATCATTAAGTCCTGCTATCAAACACAAGACCACGCTCTTGTATAAAGAGAGTAAAACACCCAACCACATTGGTGTTTACGACACGTGTAGTGGTTCCATGGTGTAATGGTCAGCACTCTGAATCCAGCGATCCGAGTTCAAATCTCGGTGGGACCTGATTTTGAGGAGACCAACAGTTGTCCAGTCCATCAGCACTTGATGACTCTGTTCAGGAAAGACGTGACATATTACCCATTGATAGATGACCTTTGATTGACTTCAGTGATGTGTCTTGTGTTGTGATTGAAATGGCCAGGCCTTTGAATGCAACAAACAACAACAAGTCTTTGGGCCAACTGTTTTCATAAGTTGGGCTTCTACAGAATTGAAATGAAAGTCCAGAGTGCTGACCATTACACCATGGAACCACGACGTATCGGCCACCAAACAGGATAGGAACAGACTACAGAGGACAGTCAGGTCTGCAGAAAAAATCATTGGTGCCAGCCTGCCCTCCAACCAGGACTTGTACATCTCCAGAGTCAGGAAAAGGGCAGGAAACATCACTGCAGACCCATCACACCCTGGACTCCACCAGTTCCAACTCTTCCCCTCATGTAGGCGCTACAGAGCACTGAAGGCCAAAACTACCAGTCACCAGAACAGCTTCTTTCCTCTGGCCATCACTCTGATGAACACTTAATCCGTCATACAGTGTCAGAAACAATCCGTCTGCAATAATCTGGTACCTTTATATTCTAATCTATATATATATACATATTCCATCTACCTCATGTATATAAAGTATCCTGTGACAATCTTTCCCATATTTATTCGAGCATCTCTGCATCATCGAACTATTTCTCCATTTAATTGTCATTGTTGTTGGGTTTTATGTTCATATATACAAACTTTTGCATATATATTTATATTCATACTTGTACATACTAGTTGAATGTTTGCTTAACCTTGTTCTGCTTTGTTGTCCTTGTTTTTTGTTTGTTTATTTGTCTATGTCTGTACGTTGAGAGCAACAGAAAAACCGGAGTCAAATTGCTTGTATGTGTACGCATACAAGGCCAATAAAGCTGATTCTGACCAAATCTGGATGTCAAATCATTAAGTCCTGCTATCAAACACAAGACCACGCTCTTGTATAAAGAGAGTAAAACACCCGACCACATTGGTGTTTACGACACGTGTAGTGGTTCCATGGTGTAATGGTCAGCACTCTGAATCCAGTGATCCGAGTTCAAATCTCGGTGGGACCTGATTTTGAGGAGACCAACAGTTGTCCAGTCCATCAGCACTTGATGACTCTGTTCAGGAAAGACGTGACATATTGCTCATTGATAGATGACCTTTGATTGACTTCAGTGATGTGTCTTGTGTTGTGATTGAAATGGCCAGGCCTTTGAATGCAACAAACAACAACAAGTCTTTGGGCCAACTGTTTTCATAAGTTGGGCTTCTACAGAATTGAAATGAAAGTCCAGAGTGCTGACCATTACACCATGGAACCACGACGTATCGGCCACCAAACAGGATAGGAACAGACTACAGAGGACAGTCAGGTCTGCAGAAAAAATCATTGGTGCCAGCCTGCCCTCCAACCAGGACTTGTACATCTCCAGAGTCAGGAAAAGGGCAGGAAACATCACTGCAGACCCATCACACCCTGGACTGTTTGCTTAACCTTGTTCTGCTTTGTTGTCCTTGTTTTTTGTTTGTTTATTTGTCTATGTCTGTACGTTGAGAGCAACAGAAAAACCGGAGTCAAATTGCTTGTATGTGTACGCATACAAGGCCAATAAAGCTGATTCTGACCAAATCTGGATGTCAAATCATTAAGTCCTGCTATCAAACACAAGACCACGCTCTTGTATAAAGAGAGTAAAACACCCAACCACATTGGTGTTTACGACACGTGTAGTGGTTCCATGGTGTAATGGTCAGCACTCTGAATCCAGCGATCCGAGTTCAAATCTCGGTGGGACCTGATTTTGAGGAGACCAACAGTTGTCCAGTCCATCAGCACTTGATGACTCTGTTCAGGAAAGACGTGACATATTACCCATTGATAGATGACCTTTGATTGACTTCAGTGATGTGTCTTGTGTTGTGATTGAAATGGCCAGGCCTTTGAATGCAACAAACAACAACAAGTCTTTGGGCCAACTGTTTTCATAAGTTGGGCTTCTACAGAATTGAAATGAAAGTCCAGAGTGCTGACCATTACACCATGGAACCACGACGTATCGGCCACCAAACAGGATAGGAACAGACTACAGAGGACAGTCAGGTCTGCAGAAAAAATCATTGGTGCCAGCCTGCCCTCCAACCAGGACTTGTACATCTCCAGAGTCAGGAAAAGGGCAGGAAACATCACTGCAGACCCATCACACCCTGGACTCCACCAGTTCCAACTCTTCCCCTCATGTAGGCGCTACAGAGCACTGAAGGCCAAAACTACCAGTCACCAGAACAGCTTCTTTCCTCTGGCCATCACTCTGATGAACACTTAATCCGTCATACAGTGTCAGAAACAATCCGTCTGCAATAATCTGGTACCTTTATATTCTAATCTATATATATATACATATTCCATCTACCTCATGTATATAAAGTATCCTGTGACAATCTTTCCCATATTTATTCGAGCATCTCTGCATCATCGAACTATTTCTCCATTTAATTGTCATTGTTGTTGGGTTTTATGTTCATATATACAAACTTTTGCATATATATTTATATTCATACTTGTACATACTAGTTGAATGTTTGCTTAACCTTGTTCTGCTTTGTTGTCCTTGTTTTTTGTTTGTTTATTTGTCTATGTCTGTACGTTGAGAGCAACAGAAAAACCGGAGTCAAATTGCTTGTATGTGTACGCATACAAGGCCAATAAAGCTGATTCTGACCAAATCTGGATGTCAAATCATTAAGTCCTGCTATCAAACACAAGACCACGCTCTTGTATAAAGAGAGTAAAACACCCGACCACATTGGTGTTTACGACACGTGTAGTGGTTCCATGGTGTAATGGTCAGCACTCTGAATCCAGTGATCCGAGTTCAAATCTCGGTGGGACCTGATTTTGAGGAGACCAACAGTTGTCCAGTCCATCAGCACTTGATGACTCTGTTCAGGAAAGACGTGACATATTGCTCATTGATAGATGACCTTTGATTGACTTCAGTGATGTGTCTTGTGTTGTGATTGAAATGGCCAGGCCTTTGAATGCAACAAACAACAACAAGTCTTTGGGCCAACTGTTTTCATAAGTTGGGCTTCTACAGAATTGAAATGAAAGTCCAGAGTGCTGACCATTACACCATGGAACCACGACGTATCGGCCACCAAACAGGATAGGAACAGACTACAGAGGACAGTCAGGTCTGCAGAAAAAATCATTGGTGCCAGCCTGCCCTCCAACCAGGACTTGTACATCTCCAGAGTCAGGAAAAGGGCAGGAAACATCACTGCAGACCCATCACACCCTGGACTGTTTGCTTAACCTTGTTCTGCTTTGTTGTCCTTGTTTTTTGTTTGTTTATTTGTCTATGTCTGTACGTTGAGAGCAACAGAAAAACCGGAGTCAAATTGCTTGTATGTGTACGCATACAAGGCCAATAAAGCTGATTCTGACCAAATCTGGATGTCAAATCATTAAGTCCTGCTATCAAACACAAGACCACGCTCTTGTATAAAGAGAGTAAAACACCCAACCACATTGGTGTTTACGACACGTGTAGTGGTTCCATGGTGTAATGGTCAGCACTCTGAATCCAGCGATCCGAGTTCAAATCTCGGTGGGACCTGATTTTGAGGAGACCAACAGTTGTCCAGTCCATCAGCACTTGATGACTCTGTTCAGGAAAGACGTGACATATTACCCATTGATAGATGACCTTTGATTGACTTCAGTGATGTGTCTTGTGTTGTGATTGAAATGGCCAGGCCTTTGAATGCAACAAACAACAACAAGTCTTTGGGCCAACTGTTTTCATAAGTTGGGCTTCTACAGAATTGAAATGAAAGTCCAGAGTGCTGACCATTACACCATGGAACCACGACGTATCGGCCACCAAACAGGATAGGAACAGACTACAGAGGACAGTCAGGTCTGCAGAAAAAATCATTGGTGCCAGCCTGCCCTCCAACCAGGACTTGTACATCTCCAGAGTCAGGAAAAGGGCAGGAAACATCACTGCAGACCCATCACACCCTGGACTCCACCAGTTCCAACTCTTCCCCTCATGTAGGCGCTACAGAGCACTGAAGGCCAAAACTACCAGTCACCAGAACAGCTTCTTTCCTCTGGCCATCACTCTGAAAAAAAAAAAGAAAAAATGTGACAAATATCAACTGAAGGACAGGGTGTCTGAACATGTTTATGCCATGCCACGCAAAACCTTTTTGATTGTCCTGCCCTACAAGTGTTAGCATTGTTTTACTTAATACAGTGTTAATAAATTACATCAGGAATTTAGATGAGAATCAGCGCTTTGTTAAAACCGTTCACTTATTATCAGGGAAGTGCATTAGTGACAGACTAATGCATTTATCAGACCAATACTATTTGACAACAATTTTTTCACAATCTAAACTTCTGCCTATTTATCCTGGATGTTGTTTGATGCCAAAAAAGAGCAAAAAGAGCAACTTATAAAACTACATGGTCACTAGTGACAGTGTGAATTCACCAGGCTCACCAGTCTGATAGCTTTTCTCCGCAGTTCCCACTCATTCCACTCATATGACTTAACTATGTTTGTCTCCACTGGGTGTAGGTCAGTCTGCGTGCTGCTCTCACACTTGGTGATGGGCTTCACCAGCAAACTCTCTCCTGGCTGCATCTGCAAAACCACAAGTTAGAAACGGACACTGTCACAGTGTTATTTTTAATGCGACCACCAGTTCATGCCAAAGTGATGAGAACCGTTTTCAGACATGACCTCCAGAGGAACTCTTGGGTCCAGACTTTGTCCAGAGGTTACGTTTCACACATGAACAACACAGCAGGAAATTCTTTGCTGTTAATCCTGCGGAGGATCTCCTGCTGTGTTCACACATCTGCTGACTTTATACTAAGTGCTTTCACACATACACCTCCTCCAGAGGATCTCCGGAGTTCAGTGCAGATCCTTTGGAGCTAAAAGCATAAAGCTTCTCTTTCTGTCTCATGAATCCGTAGTAATACAATAGAAAAATAACAGCAAAAAGGAAGTAGTCTGATAATCTGCACCAAATTTAACAACATACATTCTGTGTGTCGGATTTTTATTTTATTTTAACATATTATTTCTAGAGAAATTAAGAAAAAAGTGATCCACACCAAGAATTGAATTGTTCTTCCCTGGCCCATGTTCCATCATTTCACCAGGTTTGGTACAGATCAATGGCATTATGAGTAATCCTAATTACAAATGACCAAACATCCCAGCAAACAGTAAGCTCCTTGGCAGAGGTAATAGTTACAGTGATGAAAAACACTCACCAAAACATTTGCAGTGGGTACAGCTGTCTTTGACTGCACGGTTTCTTTCAGCAGCTTCATCTGTGACGAGAGCTCAGTCTGCAGGAATTCAACATGCTTGGCACACAGACATGCATCAGCCTGATAGTGAAAGCAAAACACAATTATTCTTTAAACATATCACTCAGGAACGTAATACATCACTTCAGCTATTCTTCATTTTTACCGAATAAACTAGAAAAATGGTGTATTGAAAAAAACACAGTTTCCCAGACGATAACTACCAGCTACTGTTACCTCACCAGTAACATTTTGAGGAACACTTCGTGCTGCCTGATGTTGTAGAGAGCCTGTTTGAGCAAGACAGAGGACACGTCAAGTTCTTCAGGCTGATGGTCAGAGTCTGTCAGCTTCTCCAGCACAGCCGCTGTTACTGATGACTGGAAGACTTTCATTTAGAACGTCCGGCACTGCGGAGTGAATGTAGAAGGACATATTATAATTATCAAAGGCAGTATTGGTGATTACAACCGTCTGATGATGAAGTTGAAGACACGTGTAACTCTCGTATAATTCCTCCTGACAGAAACATGTCCTTTGTCCCACTGTCACGTGAACACTGTTACCGTGGCAACCAGCTATCAACAACCTGCGGAGGCTGTAGCTAGCTGTGCCGTTAGCAACAAGCTGTAGTTAAGATAAGTTACAGTTACTTTTAGAAATGTCGCGGGCTCACGCGGAAAACGTGATTAAAAACATTATCCGTGAGATAGTGCAGGAGTGTGCGGTGAGGGGACAAGTCGTGTCGGACACTTTGGTTGCTTTCATGGTCAGTATTACCCGAATACTAAGCTAGCTAGCTACCGCTAGATGCTAACGCCCCATGGTTAATACACGCTGAAAGACTAAAGTAATTTATAAACGTATAGTGGTGTGTTGTGATGTGTCCCGTCAGCCATGTTGACTGTCAACTCATTTTAGTTTTGATTTTGACATTTTTACTGCACGTTTAGGTGAAAGCTGTTGTTCTGGACCCAAGAAATGGATTCAATGTTGATCGCACACTGACAAAACAAGATGTCCAGAAACTGGAGGAGGTTAGTTTTGATCTGTTTTTAACAAGTGTTCAGAATAATATAAAATATGTAAATGCTATATATTTTATTGACTAATATAAAGTATAATATTGACTGTACATTTTATTTTGATGATCTATAGCATTTAATTTAAAAGCACTTATCTCCACAGTTTACAAAACTTTGGCTCAGAAAGTGATTTTCTTTCTTTATTTACTCATAGTGCAAAAGTGGTGACATTTTAAGTGTTTTATCATATCAAAGATACATTTATAAAGTTTTTAATAATATAATATAAAATCCTTGCCTTCGAGCCCTCTACAGAGCACATGACCTCAGAGTGGTTAATCAAAACAACAGCCCAGTTTCTAATCTACAATGTTTTTTATAGTTGTGTCTGGATAAACTGATGGAAAAGTGCAGCCCCTCCCTCGACACAATCAAAATGCAAGTGTATTTTGATATAAATTACACTTCCCGACGTAAGTAATTGCAACTATATTCACACTAATGTCTCCTGCTACTGCAGTCATGATTACAGACTTCTCTTGAACCTCTTGAGCCTCTCTTGAAGACATTCAGAGATATAGGTGCCAAAAACTGAAATGGAAAATCATCATTCAATACATTTTTTAAAAACACAAATGTTTAACTCTAGTCCAGTCTTGTCTTAGTAGTATCATCACAACTTGTCCTACCTGCTTAATTCAATAAGCCATAGACCGATCAAACAATGCAAACAACTTTTTTAGAAATGTCTTTAGAAATGTCAAACTGGAGCATATATAAAACTTTTGGTCTTTTTGCCATGACTGGTTGTGTGTTAGGAGTGAGTTTAGAATTGATTTAAATGAGTAAGAAAATATATTTTGCAATATGGATATCATGACTAGGCAAGTACTTTATGTGTTTGTGCAGGTGAGTTTCTCGAGGAAATCCAGCGGGTGGTGGACTCCAGGCTCAGCCCAGTTAGCAGAGACATCACTGATAGCAGGGTGAAAACACGAGAGGAACTAGATGCTCTGTACCGTAAAATCATCACATACATCGTGCTGCGCTCCGGCATGGGTTCACCTACAGATGACAACACTCTGCAAGAGGCTACAGGTTTTACACCAACTTGTTCTTTCACTGTGTCAAGAGAATATGCATTAAGTAAAAGTGTAGAGACAGCATTATGTGGGAATGTAGGATAAAGGGTAATGCCACCAATTTTAACAACACACAAATATTGTTCCAGTTTTGCAGATAACACAGACCAGATCTATGAATTGTGCCATTCTCACCTAAAGTATATCAAGTACACCTAATCCTAGCCTGTCTCACAGACATCAAGAATGACACTCAGAGAGCACATAGAGATTTTTTTTATCAAGGTCCATGAATTATTTCTGTAGAAATTCACAAAATTTCTTAAAACAACTCTATCTCACAAAGTGAAAAAAAAAATCCTTGATCCGCCAAATGATCAGGATCCACACCAATATTTAATGGGATCTTTCCTCACCCATACCACACCTCTCCACCAAGTTTTGTGGTAATCCATTCAGTAGCTTAATCATGCTAATTAACAAACAAACAGACAAAAACATAACCTCCTTAGCAATTGTAATGAAACGAGTAGTCAATGATAAAATGTTGAGTCAAAGTGAAATTTACTTTCTAGCTTTTACTAACAGATATGAACCTGTCTTCAGACTATTTGGATGCAATCTGTTTAAATGTCATAACTGATCTGTCACATTCACTATAGTGTCTGAAACTTTTACAGTATATAGTATAGTAAATATTGTGACATGCTCTTGACAAGCGAGGAGGACGACAGGGTCAAGTCTCTTGTCACCAAGACGACATGACCCCTGTGCACAAAGGCAGCTCCATAAGGAAAAAACCTCTGGTCTGCACAGACCACAGACTCAACCCCATCCAACACCTTTGCAATGAACTGGATCATATTTATTATCACTCAACATTAGTGTTGGACCTCACTAATGCCCTTGTGGCTGAAATTGCCACACATACCTTTTGCCATGCAGAACACAACACATTGTATCCTGACTGTTGGTTTCTCTTTGTGCCAGCTGCTCTGCAAAGTGTCTTTCCTCCGACTGAACTGGGAACCTTCATGGTGCTTTTAAAGAAGGAAAAGGAGAAGCAGCTTAATGAACTTACCATGATTGTAACAGGGATCCGAATCTTCAACAAAGCCAGCAGGAAGAGGGGGGAGGAAACTGACCTTCGTGAACTAAGTACACTACACCAGCCTATTGACATAAAAAGTAATGTGTTCACTGCTCTGAAAAATCCTGTTTGCATATCCCTTCATGCCCTGGCCCCCTAGTACTCGTCTGACGTCCTCCACCCTATTTTCATTCCGAAATCTACGGCCCTCGGACATAGATTTGCATCCCATTCCTTCAGAGCCTATTGTGACATGGCATTCAGTGCAGCAGCCCCCACCCTCTGGAATACTCTCCCAGCAGCAATCCACAATGTCCCGTCTCTGGACACTGAGTTTAGTCTAGTCCCAGCTAGTGTTTCTAGTATTATTTTCTGTCCTTGTAGTTTTTTCCCTCTGTCTCTGTAAAGCCGTCTTGGGTACCTTGAAAGGCACTAGATAAATACAGACATTAAGGTATTATTACTATTACAATTTTTTATGTAAAAAGACCACCTTCTGCTTAGATCACAGAGAGGGGCTGGTTGAGGGTAAAGCGTCTCATGTTCTTTTGAGTAGGTTTATAGTCATCAGCCAAGTTAGTCCAGGTTAAAGGTGATGTTAAGTTCCCATAGTGGAGACGAGCTGTTGGTACAATCTGAGAATCCAGCCCAGAAAAGTGTTTTTTTTAAACCACTGTGTAAAGTTACACATACATACATGTGTCTTAAACTTCATCATCAGACGGTTGTAATCACCAATACTGCCTTTGATAATTATAATATTTCCTTCTACATTCACCCTGCAGTGCCGGACGTTCTAAATGGAAGTCTTCCAGTCATCAGTAACAGCATAGAGAAGGAGCTGAGTGCGTCACAGAGTTTGGCATGGAAATACACAGCTGTGCTGGAGAAGCTGACAGACTCTGACCATCAGCCTGAAGAACTTGACGTGTCCTCTGTCTTGCTCAAACAGGCTCTCTACAACATCAGGCAGCACGAAGTGTTCCTCAAAATGTTACTGGTGAGGTAACAGTAGCTGGTAGTTGTAACTGTGTTTTTTTCAATACACCATTTTTCTAGTTTATTCTGTACAAATGAAGAATAGCTGAAGTGATGTATTACGTTCCTGAGTGATATGTTTAAAGAATAATTGTGTTTTGCTTTCACTATCAGGCTGATGCATGTCTGTGTGCCAAGCATGTTGAATTCCTGCAGACGGAGCTCTCGTCACAGATGAAGCTGCTGAAAGAAACCGTGCAGTCAAAGACAGCTGTACCCACTGCAAATGTTTTTGTGAGTTTGCCAAGGAGCTTACTGTTTGTTGGGATGTTTGGTCATTTGAAATTAGGATTACTCATAATGCCATTGATCTGTACCAAACCTGGTGAAATGATGGAACATGGGCCAGGGAAGAACAATTAAATTCTTGGTGTGGATCACTTTTTTCTTAATTTCTCTAGAAATAATATGTTAAAATAAAATAAAAATCTGACACACAGAATTTATGTTGTTAAATTTGGTGCAGATTATCAGACTACTTCCTTTTTGCTGTTATTTTTCTATTGTGAAAACTTAAAAAAATGGATAGTTTGGCCTTGATGGAGGTTTGCACTGTACTGGGTGTCATCCAAGTGTTGTTACTGTAATTCCGTTAGATTTTCTCCTAAAGGAGCAGTTCAACATTTCGGCAAGTACACATGATTGCTTCTACATTGAGAGTTAGTTTAAACAGCCCTCTGCCTGTGTTTAGTTTGGAATGTGTTTAGCCTATAGTGTTAACCCACTGTGACAACAGAGTTTGGTATTTTGTCCAGCGCCATCTTAGTTTTTTTAAACCAAAAGTATATATTTGGAGGATCAGGGGACGAGCTACTGCACACCCACTTACAGGTGCCACCTCCACCCTTTGGATGGTACTAGCTGTCAATCACACAATTTCTACGGTGCTTTACGTCTATTTGACACTTAATGGGACCATAATTTACAAAACGAGCATCATGCTGTTTCGAAGAAAACTTGAAACTAGAGATTGAGAGCATAAACTCTGTATGAAAATGTTAGCTGACGTTATAAATCAAGTGAGATGTAGAGTCATTTTCTCATCGACTTCTATAGAAACAGACCTTTGTTTGGAGTCGCCCTCTGCTGGTCATTCTAGAGAATACAGGTTGCAGGCACTTCCGCATCTGCTTCAATTTCCAGACCTGGAGTCTATGTCCATTTTTATATAAAGTCATTGTCTTAGTCTGATTCACATTAGTGGTTCCTCTCGCTTGGTTATAAGTTACAGTTAAATTGAAAACTCTTTGTGTTTCAGGTGTGACGCATGTTGTACTTGTGAAATATATGTAATATAAGTTATAATAGTAATAATAATAATAATAATAATAATTAACAATTGCTCATTTTTGTCATTTCTCATATTTTCTTTAAGCCACTGTTCAAAGCCCTGTCAGACGTGTGGTCTGGACTTCGGGATGAGGCTGAGCTGCTGAGCATCCTCAATAACATCAAGCTCAGTCTGCAGCCCCTCCTCACCTCTCAGGCCAACATTTTTTCTGAAGCTTATCTGGATGACCTGCTGGAGGCGTCAGAGGTGAAGACAGATGAACAGAGACTGACTGAGTCCTCAGGTATGTCTGATGTCACACATAGTCACACTGTGTCAGTCTCTATTAAGTAATGAATTCCACATTTCAAAAGTCATAAAACTGGATTCCACAAAGAAAAATGTCCAAGCCAAAGTGACTTGAGCTTACAAGCAGCTGGATTTCTTGCTTTTATGTTTCAGATGAGTGCATTATTCAAGCTGAGATGAAGACACAGGAATGGCTCCTGCCTGAAGCAACAACTAGTTTTAATGATCTGTTGCTACAGTATAATGGAGTCTGTGGCTACACACTTGTGAACCGGGATGGGCTTCTTCTTCCAGGTACTGCTCTCGTTATTACTCTTTCTTTATTGTTTTATCATTAACCACCTCAACTGACTTGTCTCAGTGTCGTGCAGCAAAAAAGAATAATGTTGGACACATTTATCCATGGTCTTATCCTCATTAGAAAATAAAAGGTTTACATAATCGAATGTTCAGACTCATCACTTTGCTCATGCTGTCCATTGCTGCAGCTCCTCTTTTCAGCCTCTGTCTCAAACACTATATAGGTTATAGCTCCTGTATATCTAAAGCCCCCTCTCCTATTATGCAAATGTGGGGCATTGTGATGTCACATGACATCACTATGATGTAAAAGTATTAAATATTTTGTCCTTTTAAGTTTTGTCCTTTTAAGTAATGTCCCATTTCTTTTGCAGGTAATCCACACATTGGAGTCATGAGACATAAAGAGAAGCTTTATGCTTTTAGCTCCAAAGAAGCAGCTTTGAAATTTGCCTCTCGTCCAGACGACTTCATTGCTGAGGTTGCAGAAAAAGCCAAGCTCTCTCCTGAACTCATTCAGCTTCTCAAACTCCACCAACAGTTCTCCTGTGTCAGTCCATACTCTGAGGTGAGTATTCTTTCTCTGGGGAATTAAACATAGAATTTGACAGTGTAGCTGTTTTCGGACATGCACTGAACTCCGGAGATCCTCTGGAGGAGGTGTATGTGTGAAAGCACTTAGTATAAAGTCAGCAGATGTGTGAACACAGCAGGAGATCCTCCGCAGGATTAACAGCAAAGAATTTCCTGCTGTGTTGTTCATGTGTGAAACGTAACCTCTGGACAAAGTCTGGACCCAAGAGTTCCTCTGGAGGTCATGTCTGAAAACGGTTCTCATCACTTTGGCATGAACTGGTGGTCGCATTAAAAATAACACTGTGACAGTGTCCGTTTCTAACTTGTGGTTTTGCAGATGCAGCCAGGAGAGAGTTTGCTGGTGAAGCCCATCACTAAGTGTGAGAGCAGCACGCAGACTGACCTACACCCAGTGGAGACAAACATAGTCAAGTCATATGAGTGGAATGAGTGGGAACTGCGGAGAAAAGCTATCAGACTGGTGAGCCTGGTGAATTCACACTGTCACTAGTGACCATGTAGTTTTATAAGTTGCTCTTTTTGCTCTTTTTCGGCATCAAACAACATCCAGGATAAATAGGCAGAAGTTTAGACTGAAAATACACATTGATTTGAATGGCCCTGGCCCAACTTATACTGCAACAAAATGCAGCACAATGTCATGTGGTGCTGCACTGTCCTATCACATACATGCTAGTGCACTTTGCTGGGCGGGTACTTTGTATTACTGCTATTTATCTCATGAAGAAAAAATAGTTGTCAAATAGTTGTCGTCATGTTAACTGTCTGTGAGCACACACACCATTGAACCGTGTATTGGTGTCTGATAAATGCAATAGTCTATCACTAATGCACTTCCCTGATAATATCTCACCCCCAACCAATGTAGCCAAGTGCACGGTTTTAACAAAGCACTGATTCTCATCTAAATTCCTGATGTAATTTATTGACACTGTATTAAGTAAAACACTGCTAGCACCTGTAGAAAAAAATTGAATTAGAGGAAAATAACCTCCAGCAAATATAGGTACAGATATAAACACCACATTAGAGAGACAAATCAAGTTACCTTCCGTCTACTAACACCTGTTTTGGCTCTGCCATATATAACCTTGTTAAGTTATTGACCAATAAATGTTTCCATTTCATAATTCCAGGCTAATCTTCGGACCAAAGTTACGCACTCAGCACAGACTGATCTGAGCCACATGAGGCGGGAAAACATCACTCAGACCTGGCTGCCCAAGGACGCCGCCTGTCAAAGCAAGAGAGACGGTGAGAGCAACATGCCCAGGCCTCAGGTCTACCTGGCAGGTCTGAGGGGACAAAGAGACGGACACATGGTCAAAACTAACCTGACCAGATCTGTGGATGAATAATCAAGGTGTGTAAAAACTGTTTGTTGTCGAGTAAAATAGCTTATGTAATGCATATCATAATTTTTTATTAATTTTGCTCTTGTGAGGTCTGGAGAAGACGGCACACATCTTTATAAAGGACAAAGCCAGAATCAGATAATGTAAAATTGAAAACATGCATTTCTTCAATTGTACACTGTATGTTTCCTCATTTACATCTAGGCACATTAAAAGGGTGGTGGCCTGGAAAATATGATAAGCATTAACCTGCAGCTTGTCAAAGATCCCTTTTATAATCCAATCCTTACAAGATTCCTATAACTTTCATAACTTCTTTGCTGTAAAACTTTTACACACAGTGTGTTTTAGTGAGAAACTGCAGAGGAACATTATTTTCTATGGATTATTGCCTATAATCTAGTATTCCTATTGATGGGTACTATGTGTAGATGGTTCAATTCATGTTGTATACACGCCTTAATTAAAGAATATATATGTATATGTTTAACAAAAAATAGAGACACAACATTGAATCCTTGATTCATTTTCAGTGTCATTCTTTACTCCACCCTCTCCTTCCAATCCCACATCAAATCCATCACCAAATCCTCCTTCTTTCACCTCAAAAACATATCCAGACACCGGCCTTCACTCACTGACTCCTTGGCAGACACCCTCATTCATGCCTTCATCACCTCCCGCCTGGATAAATGTACTGGAGTCCTGTCCAGTGTACCAGATAATGTTCTGAACAGTCTTCAGCGCTAAGCCTGGCAGCACATCACCCCGACCCCTCCACTGGCCCGGAGGCAGTGGAGGTGGCAGGCCGGTGTGCTGCAGCTCCTCTCCTGGTCGTCGGTCGCTCCGTCGACCACGGCCCGCTCCCTGTTGGCTGGCATCACCCTCCACAAGATGACTGTTGATTAGAAGAAAAACTTTATTGGATTAGGGTCTAATAGACAAGTTGATGGTTTATGTGAAGGCTAGTAAAGTCACCTTGGAAAGATCTATAGTGTAGATCTATAGTGTAGTTAATAATTGTGAATTCAAATGTAATTAGAAATGGTCAGACAGAAGAGGTTTTCGGGAAAATATTATTAAATATTACATTTCTAAGTCATATGTCAGAACAAGATCAAGAGTGGGATTAAAACAGTGAGTGAGTGTGGTTATTTACATGTTGAATAAAACCACTGGAGTCTATCAGTGAATTAAATGCAGAACTAAGGCTGTCATTAGCAATATTGTGATTTGCAACTAGGATGTACGAGGGTTAGGATGAGACTTTCAAATGTACCTGTAGGTTGAGTGTTGATTGATGAGTCCGATTTAAAGATGGCTGTGACCCCTCCACCTCTGCCTGTGTTTCGAGGACTATGAGTTCTAATGTGGGTGGGGGGCTTTGCTTTATTTAAACCCACATATTCATCTTGCTGCAGCCAGGTTTCAGTCAAACAGAATCAATCAAATTGGTGATCAAATATCAGATCATCACAAGTAGAGCTTTTGATCTGAGTGACCTTCTATTTAATCGGCAACATTTTATCATTATATTTTTGGTTCTATAGTGCTTGTATTCATTTCCATTAGCTTTGTATGTATTACTTGTCTCCTGCTTACTTTTGATTTAACTCATGTAGGTGGTCAGGGGCAGACAGTTTCTGTTGAGTCTTTCTTTAGTTTCTGCAGACACAGTAAATGCTTACTCCAGTGAGGAGATGGCTTTGCCATGTGAGCTACACAAGACACAGCAATGGCTGCTAATTACTTCTGATTAGTGTCTATTGTTAATGTGTAAAGTGAGCGCAGGTCAGCGGGTGAGTGAGGAGGGAGGACATGCAGCAGCACGGTAAAAGGATACCTGGCCTATAATGTGTATCTGCAGCAATCCTGAACGAGTGGCGGTAATGATTTGGTTGATCTATGTTGTGGTTCCATGGTGTAATGGTCAGCACTCTGGACTTTGAATCCAGTGACCTGAGTTCAGATTTCGGTGGAACCTGACATTCACTTTATGTAAGCCCTTCTCATCAGGATGTTTCTCATATCTACAATGTGGCAGGGGGTCTGTTGTGTTCATATCAACACAGAAATGTCTGTAGCATTAAAGTGAGGGATAATGTAACGTTTAAAGTTCCCTGTGGTTATCACATGTCTATGTTTCCAGACCTTAGACCGGGGTCACCAAAATATTGTGACATCTTCGTCTACGGGTTGGTGTCCTCTTTTTCATCCTGAGATATTTGTATTCTTCTTGCTTTTTTCCGTTTTGTGGCTGTCATGTGTTAGAAACATCATATACACACCCACTTGTTTGAGGTGAATCCTCCCAATAAGATAGATGAGTTAGAGGCGTTGACCCGGCATGAGAAGCTCTACCGGCCGTGTAGCATCATGCTGTTTACATAGACATGCACTGCCGGCGTGTCCGTATAGGTGAACTAGGCAATTGCCTCCAACTTTGACAAGGGCGGCGAAATGTGTATTGCTGAGGAACGTGTCAATCACGCTGCACCTGCAGCCGCCTCTTTCACCACCTCCCGCCCCCGGCTCCAGTGGTTGATTCTTTAACTTTATTTAACTTCATTTCAGACTCATACATAGTTCCTCACACTTAAGTATTGCATGTAACTTATTACTTGCTGATACCTTTTTGACTCTTACTGCTGAAATATTGCAAAGGATTATCTTTTCTTATCTTCTAAGTGTTTTGTTTATTTTTTCTTTATTTTTTCCACAATAAGTTTATGTTCATTTTCTTATACCATCACATTAAAAACATACATTGACAACAATTTGAGACCAGAAGTACGTACACGACATAGACATACATATCCCCATCCATACACACATTCACCCTGCATTGATACCAGATAGAATACAAATAAGATTAAATACAGTATTTCCCTACTTTGTTTACAATCTACTTTCAGGTAAATCCCAGACATCCATCTTTCATGATGGTCATGTATGGTTCCCAGAGCCAAACAAAGTCTTTCCGCTTGCCCTTAGCAATGTAACTTAGTCTTTTCAGACCGATACAGTCAGTCAGCTTCCGGATAAACATTCTCAATGATGGTGCATCCACACTCTTCCAACAGATTGCAATAGCTCTCCTGGCTTGAAGAAGTCCAAAGTCCAGAAGTTTGGTCTGTTTCGATGTTTGTATAAAGTCCTTCGGATATATTCCAAGTACACAGAGTTTGACATTGAAAGGGACTTTGATATTAAACATTTCTGACAAACATTTTGTAACATCTTTCCAGAGGTTTTTGATCTTTGGACATTCCCCATAGACAATGAAATAAAGTACTAAAGTAAGCAGGAGTCTGCACACAACTTTATAAAGGACAAAGGCAGAATCACGTAATGTAAAAGCATTTGTCAACTACAACTTTCCATAACTTTTTGCTGTAATACTTTTACACACAGTGTGTTTTAGTGAGAAACTGCAGAGGAACTTTATTTTCGATGGATTATTGCCTAAAATCCAAAGAAGTATTCCTATTTATGGCTTCTATGTGTAGATGGTTCAATTCATGTTGTATACATGCCTTAATTCAAGAATATATATGTATATGTTTAACAAAAAATAAAGACACAACATTGAATCCTTGACTCATTTTCATATTAATTTTGACTTCTGTTAGTGAACAGAAGTCATTACTGTACACCTGGTATTGTATTACTTTTTCCAGCCAATTGGTATGGGTCTTTCATTAGCTATAACATCTGGGTCAAGATTAGGCTTTTTAAGCAGAGGTTTATTTACTGTAACCAGCTAAAAGCCTGAGATACTTAGCTGGTTAATAGAGGCATATTAATCTGTTTCAATAGAGAACTGTTGATTAGAAGAAAAACTTTATTGGATTAGGGTCTAATAGACAAGTTGATAGTTTATGTGAAAACTAGTAACATCACCTTGAAGAGATATATAAGATAGAGAGTGTGATTAAAACAGTGAGTGGGGTTATTTACATGTTGAATAAAGGGTGACTGAGGAGGGACGACATGCGACAGGATAATACAGCACGGTAAAAGGATACCTGGCCTATAATGTGCATCTGCAGCAATCCTGAAGCAGTGGCGCAGTCTCTATGTTGTGGTTACATGGTGTCATTGTCAGCACTCTGGACTTTGAATCCAGTTATCCAAATTCAAGTCTCTGTGGAACCTGAGATTTACTTTATGTAAGCCCTTCTCATGAAATATGGAGGCTGTTTCTCATATGAATGATGCAGCAGGAGATCAGGTGTTCAGTTGTATTCACAACAACACAGAAATCTCTGTAGCATTAAGGTGAGGGATAATGTAACGTATAAAGGTCGCTGTGGCTATCACATGTCTATGCATACAGCACATCAACACCAGCGTCACCAAAAGCTCTCGATTCTTGTTGACATATTCGTCTGTGTCATCTACGCGAATGACACCTCTTTTTAATCCAAAAAACAAGTCAAATTTACAGTCAGCGCCTGCGAGTTAAAGATGGAGAACGGACGTACCGATTGGCTGTCAGTGGCGGTGACGTCACGTAAAAGATGGAAAACGGACTGACTGATTGGCTGTCATAGATGGAGAACGACCTACGCATTGACTATTGGAAACAAAAGAGTATTGTCAGAAGTGGGATTCGAACCCACGCCTCCAGAGGAGACTGCGACCTGAACGCAGCGCCTTAGACCGCTCGGCCATCCTGACTAGATCCGCATGAAGAATAGAAAAACATTTTGTCTTAAATTAATACTATGTACATTTCCTAAGTCCACAGCCTGCTGTAGTGTCAGACTAAGTAAGTGGCTCCTGTCCATCTACAGCCAGGACAGATCATTGTGTATGTCATTGCTATCCTAACTCCTAATTCACTCAATAACCAAGAGTTACCTACCTATCATAGTTGTTTTAGACATGAATATGACAAGAAACAAAAGTCAATATTTCTATATTATTGACAGGAGTCCCACACAGCGTCGACTGTAGCCCGCTGTTCGACTCAAGTCCCTCCCACAGGAAACATATGACCGAGCCAGCTTCAGGTTTCACGACAGAGGAGGCGGTGAGAAACAAACAAACCGTGGAAACCCCAGAACCAGCGAGCTGGTAAGTGACGTTTGGGTTCATTCTTTTAAAGAGTTACTGGAGGAAATAACTCTGACTGGGTCTCTGTCTTTATATAGCGAATGTCTGTGTGTGTGTGACTGGCATACTGAAACAGCTCACATTTCAACAAGTCCTCCACTTCAGAAGAACAGTGTATGCAGGCAGTATGGGAACGGTTATGATTATAGTTATGTTATTAATATATATATATATATATATATTGTGTATAGTTAGGTTAAGTTAAGTTAAGTTATAGTTAAGTTAAGTCATTGGTGTGCTGGTGGAAAGCAGAAGGGCTGTGGCTGTAGTACCCACAGCTGAACATGATGAATTTCCCACTATTTACCATGACGTCATGTTCTGTTTAAGCCCTTCCATTCTGAATATGAACATGAGCAGCATTTGAATCCTCTCCTGCCCCTGGATCCGCCACATGGCTCCTTTTTCTGTGTGGCTGTGACTGTGGGTAGCATGAGTCAAACAATCTAATGTTTGAGTGTGTAGATGTATGCTCAGCCACAGAGCTCCGTTACATGAAGCAGAAATTGTGAAATGATTGACTTGCATGCTATTTTAAGGATCTATGAACAGCCGTGCATGTAGCAACTGACCAAATATAACACACCTTTTCATTTTTACATTATAATCTCTGCAGATATGTTGTGTAAGTTAGCTTCTTGACATGTTAGTACTTGTGAACTTTGGAAGCTACATGTCTGAACGGCTCTAGCACCACACTTTACAAACAGACATGACAGTGGTATTAGGATTAGGGGATAAAAGAAAAATGCCAGTGTTGTTCCTATTTGCTCAGGCACTCAAACACTTATCTCAAGGCCCTGCAAGCAGAGACCTGTCACTGATCTTATCATCTAACTCTTAACAACTAACCAATATTTGACTAAATGTGTTTATCTGTTAGCTTACCCTGCACTAGCCTTTCAAACCCACTCATCATAAGTGTTGATGTTTAGGGAAGTCATTTTATTCCATCAAAGAAAACAGGAAGCTCCGCTGTGAGTGCTGAGTCCGACAACGGGAAGATAGGACAGAGAGACAGATAGGACTGAAACCAGAGTATGCAGTGGCTTTGTCTAACTGCAGTTAACTTTTACATTTCACTAACAAACACTACATAAGCCCACTGTTACTTCATTGAGCTGCTGACCGATCGATCAGCAGAAATGATATGAAATATTTACAATCTTGTTTTCATTAGCATATAATTGGCTCATTCTGTTACTTTAGAATGAGCCATTTATCATCTAAAACAACTAACCAATTAAAACATGAGCACTTTCAAGAATAAATAATAATACATACAACAAAAGAGAAAAAAAACACACACAACCCCAGCTAATTAATAAAGCAGGGAAGATCCCTACCCCACTAGAAGACAATCACACTTTACAATGAATCAGACACCAGTGTCGTCAATTAACACTCACAATTACAGAAGACCAAGCAGAAATACAGACAGAACATTTACAGCAAAAGAAATCTAAAATGAATAGGAATAAAATCAAACTGTCCCTCTGTGTTTTTGTCATTGTTCTCAAATGTTACAGTCTCTTACAACACTGTACCATGAGGTGGTCTTCTCTCCTCCTGCTCTCCTTCCTCTCTGGTGTGATGGTGGTTCGGGGGGGTTCGGACTTTAGAGTCTGTGCCTTCAACCTCCATCACTTTGGGGATTCCAAGTCCAAGAAGAGCACTGTCATGCACACTCTTACCAGGGTAAGACTAAGTCAGATGGTTTACCTGATATACTCTTAAATTTATATTTCTTATCTATGTCTTGAACATTATGGGTAAATTATTTTATTTATTCCCTTTTAGATTATAGCCCTCAAATTACTGTGTAATTATTTGGTATGTACAGTGTATCAGTAAATTACTGTCTGGATACTGAAATCAGGCAAAAAATGCAAAGTAAGAGGACAAGGGGTTAGTGAACGAGGGGGTAACTAATTTGGGTTTGAGAGAGACTAAGAAATAAATGAAAATTAGTATATAAGAGCATATACTATCATTGTTGCTGTGAAACAGCATTTGGCTGAGCCAGTGGGAAAGGGTGTACCTTAACAGCTATTACTTGAGTTACTATGATGATGATGGTGAACAGTGAGAACATATGATATCAGCTCAGGGGCCTTTTTTGAGCATTACTGGATTCTCAGTATGAATAATAGTTTTACATATTCATCAAGTCAACAAATGACATGTCAATGTTTTTACCAGTTTCTTGAAAAGCATCCCCGATTTCAGCTGAGCTCTTTAGTGACAGTACTAACAAGCAAGACAAGACACTTGAAATGTAGCAGCAAACTCCCTTATTACACTGCAGCACTCATAGTACACTGGCAGAAAACCTTTTCATCGTTTTTTTCTGTATTATATATCTGTTCCAGATCATCGCTCGCTGTGATGTGTGTTTGCTTCAGGAAGTGAGAGATAGTAAAGAGAACGCTTTACCAAAGCTGCTTACACGCCTCAACAGGTGAATAATCACTTGGTTTCACACACACACAGAACTGAAGAAGCAGTATTAACAGCTGGGTCCACTTTCCTGTTGGTGTCTCTTCGATCCTCAGCTATGACACCGAACATAAGTACGATGCTGTGGCCAGTGAGAGGCTGGGCAGATCTGAATCATACCAGGAGCAGTACGTGTTCGTTTACAGGTGAGCTCAACTGGCCACTTTCGTGCCACTTTGCTGCTTGATCAGAGCATCTGAGTACAGACTGTAATGTTGAGGTTGTACTGTGTCTGTTTACTGATGTGTGCAGGACTGATACAGTGAGTCTTACTGACCAGTATCAGTATCCCGATGATCGACCAGGAGATGTTGATGCTTTCTCCAGAGAACCTTTTGTTGTCCGCTTCAAAGCCCCCAAGACAGGTCAGTTATCAAACACTCAGGTTTGCCATGTGAGAAAATAACACATATGGTGATGTTTCAGCAAATAACCACCTGTATCCTTCCTCTCTTATCCACATATTCAGTTATAAAGGAGTTTGTCCTCATACCCCAGCACACCAGTCCAGTCAACACCACTAAGGAGCTTGATGCACTGTATGATGTCTTACAACATGTGAAAAAGATGTGGAAAACTGAGGTAAAAGCTTTGATCCTTTTCAAATAACAGAATTTCAAAAGATTTTTTGTAAGATTTTGTGACCATGAGTGTTGTTGTGTTTGTGTGCATGTGAGCAGAATGTGATGCTTCTCGGTGACTTCAACGCTGACTGTGGCTACCTCGCTAAGAAGAACAGGAAGAATGTGCGTCTGATTACAGACACAGATCTCGTTTGGCTCATCAAAGATAAAACTGACACCACCGTGCGATCGACCACCTCCTGCACCTACGACAGGTGACTTCACACTATTTACTACAGGCTATAAGCTTTTCAACATCATGTACGTATAAATTCGGACTCACTTAACTTAAAGGTGGTGTATTTGCACTGCTTAGTGTGCTGTCACAGTGGCTGTTGGTTTGTGTATCGGTGTGTACTAAATCCTTCCACCTCTCTATAGCTGCTTTCATACATGCACTGAACTCAGTAAATATATTGTCCAGACATTCTCTGGACGGGCTGTGCGTGAGAATGCCAATGTCTGAGTGAGAGCCTCAGACACATATTTTCTCTGTCCTTATGAGCTGATGTAAGAAAACAGCAGGAGATCCTCTGGAGTGAAGATGATTTTTCTCACACGTGACAGATGCAAAACTGAAAAGAAAAAAGACGAAATGCAGAACCAAACATAGAACCTTAGAAGACACTGACAAAGATGTTAAGAGAGCTTTATGATAAGGGCCAACGCTGGTGCTGTAAACAAAAACACTTGGATTAATAGGTAACATCCTGCCTCTGCCTGCTGCAGCACCCCTCATGTGCGACATAGCAAAGCCACTGATCCCAACGACTCCTTTCAAATGAATTTATTTCATACCAAAATTATGCTGTTTTAAATTCTCTCAAATAAATATGGTTTACTTGGTAGTAGCCTACTTTATCTGCTATAAAATGTAGAGTAACATTTGTCTATAATGTCATAATGCACTGATAGAGGCTATAGATTTAATTTAAAATGTAAAATGTATTATCATAGTAATTTGATCAATTATTGTTATTATTATTGAAAACCATGTCAATATAACGACCTTCACGAGGACCTCTGCTGGTTTAGTTAGGTAGGGAATATGGAACTTTATCTTAATCTCAGGCCAGAGGGAAACAATTCGTTCATTAAGTGAATTGTTCTCAGGACAATAAAGTTCTGTCACCTTTCACTTTTATTATGACAATTTCTTCTGACTTCGTGTTCAATCTGTCCTTTAATCTCATTCAGCTGTCTTCTTCGATTTGCAAGGGAAAAATGAAAAATGAAAACTACATCAAACCAAAAAACAAGCAGCTTTTCCACTTTGTTTTTAATGTTGCTTTCAATGTTTACAGATATTAGGAAAATGCTAAATTGGCCTATTTTCTTGTTTTGGGTTTTTAACAGGAAAACCAATTATAGCAGACTTATCACTCTTCAATATGCCTTTCTTATTTAAAATGAGAATATACTGTATTACTAAAATGTGCACTTAGTTATGTCCATTCTCTGTGTTACAACAGGATCGTTGTGCATGGGGCAGCATTTACCAGAGAAATTGTGCCTCTTTCCGCCAAACCATATAACTTCCAAACAGAGTACAGACTCACAGAGGAGCAGGTAACAGTTTGTGTGTGAGACCAACTGAAGTAAACCAGTAAAATATGCAAAACCCCCAAAATAAAAGTAAAACTCTGGTATGTGGTTGTGTGTGGTTTGCAAACTGTTTCTTCTGTGGTTTCTGCTCAGGCGCTGGAGGTCAGTGATCACTACCCAGTGGAAGTTCTGCTCAAGGTCGTCAAGTCAAGATTCCCTTTCAATGATGCAACTTCTCTAACCAGCACAAAGTTCCTCTCTTTGTTTGTCCTCAGCCATCTTGTCTCTCAAGTGTTCACATGATAACTGAACAATATACCCTGTGCAGCTTTGTTTTTGAGGACAATCTCAGGACAGATTACTTCATGGACTGATGAGAACTGCATAATTATCCAATGTGTAGACGTGCCAAACATTATCACTGTAAAACTCCACAGAAATGGCCCTCCAGGTTTCAAATTCAGGGTTAGAAAAGAACTGAACTGAAACTGGAAATTACACAACTGTTATATAATTCAACATATTTCACAGTAATTCATCTACCCGTGTACCTGCACGAGTCCTCAGTATGATGAAGAATTTTTGCATCATTGCGCTATAGCAATAAAAAACCTACAGAAAAACTGTTTACTTAATGATAATGATGACGATGATAGGCCAAGAATGACAATGCATTCACACCAAACCAGTCAACAACGCAACGCAATAGATGCAAAATTTGCCTTACTCGCTTCACTAACTTGAGTTTAAATATACAACTAAATAAACATGAGCCAAAGATTTGTGTGATTTGATGTCACGAAAGCCAATCAGCATTGAGAATGGAACCCACTGTTGACACGTTCGACCAAATTTAGCAGGCCATCTAGCCAGCCTCAGGTAGCTCTGGAAACGACAGTCATCCAGACGCAGTTTCTGGAGGAGAAGGGGAAATCACCAAGTTGTGTTTACCTCCAGATGCTTTTTTGGACCCACAAACAACTACGCTGGCTACTCAGGCATTTCTACAACACGTACAACGCAGCGACAGTTGTCATTTCAGCCAGCAGTCCTCCTCTCCTCTCTTCCAGAGTGGAATGGGCAAATATCTTTTAGATGGTGTTTACTCATGTTGCTCACATGAGTACAACAAGTTAACGCAAAAGACAGCATGATCACACATATACAAATGTGCAAGCGAGGAGGCGACAAAGCACTCTTATTAAATGTTGATGTCTTATGAATGGAATAAACAATGCACTTTGTAAATACTTTTGCTGAGATTTTGGTTTGGTTCTCTCATTGTGTGTGTGTTGGGAATAGATGTCCTCCCTCTTTTCTTTTCTCATTATCACAGAGCTTTTTAAATTTAACTGAAAACCTTGATAGTGTTTGTAAACATGGTCTATTGTGAAAAAGAAAGAAAGCCTCCTTTTCATGATTACGCCTGTGTACATGATGCACTGTAATAAAACAAACTGGTTAGGATTGAGGATGTTCTTACAAACTTCACTAAACTAATTCTTTAGCTACGACTCACTGGAAAGCCAAGAAGTTGTTGAGTTGAGTGAAAATTAGGAAAAAACAACTGTCCAATATGACTCTACTTTATTTTACACATGACTCCTTTACACTGTAAAATCTGTATATTTGTCAACTTCACGTCAGATCTCATAAACTGTCTATTTCTCACATTCAGAACATAGAATGATGAGTTCAGTCCTTTAATGTCCAAATGATTGTTCACACAACACATCCAGTTACCTTGCTTCAAAACATAGTAAGTTTGTTAGCATATTTCCCAGCATACATTATGCACTATTTTAGGTTAACTAAATAGATTTACAAAATACAGACAAACTGGGATATCAGTCATAGCTGATCGATCACAAAATAATGTTGCCATGTAAGACAACTGCACTTTTGCAACATCTGATTTTGGCGATTGAGGTTGGAAAACAGGATATACCATCAATTCTTTTTTCCTCATAAAAACATTTAATATGGAAATAAAAGCCACTTTAGTGTATCTTGCCTGTCTGAGCTCATCATCAGCTGTAATTATGAGCTGTTTGACAGAGTTTTCCTCTGTTCAGCAGTTTTAAATCCAAAGAAGCTCTTTGGTGAAAGAGTAAAGTGAGAAGCTGTGACTATAGTTTTACCTCCGGCACCGCTGATGTCGCCATGCTCTCAGGAGAGAGCAGTTTCCTGCTTTGAGTGAGCAGTTTCCTGCTTTGATGAGATCCAGTGTTTGTTGTTTCGAAAGCGGAACTGCTCCTGGAACAGAGGCTGTGAATACACGTTCCTCTCCAGAGGTAGGTGCTATCATGATTTTTACTCGGGCCATCTTTGCTCTATTGCAGAGTGTTGGGATGAAATAACAAATCATTATTACACCGGTGTCCGCACAAATGGCAAAACTACACACAAGTAATAAGATGGAATGAGGATGTTTCGTCTGAGGGAAGGCCAACAGCCTGAGACTGAAAGCCCTGGTGTCAGCAGATCATCCTTCAGTCACAACTCCCCACTATACAGTAATTTTCGCCCTGGACTCAATATCTGTGAAAATTACTGAAAGTTGTTTGTTATTATGGCTATGGTTTGTTGTGGTTTACAAAGATACTCTTTGCAAAATATGAATTTTGAAGGTCCCCGGCATAAAACAATGTGAACAGTTATTCTGTTATGAATTGACTTTGTTCACATTTTCATATTTGAGTCCAAATAATCATTTTTTACAATAACAATATCAGAATACATTAAACTGTCCACATTGCCTATGCAATTGCAGGTAAAAGTGTCAAGTAAGCCATACATATGTTAATGAACTCAGTATAGTGATTAACTTGTGCAATTAAATTCTAGTTAGAGGAGCGGTTGAGTTTTTAGCTCAACTAACGAAGAAGCAGATATTCCTGTGTTAGAGAGTCAGCTATATAAGGTATATAAGGTCTTAGCCCATTCAGAGCCTTGTATGAAAGGAGGAGAACCTTAAGGTCAATCCTGTGTTTAGACATTTAGACTTTGATTTATATTTAGTATTAGACTTAGATTTATATTCATATTTAGATGTAATGTTGAGATTCATATTTAGATTTAATATTTAGATGTAAATGTAATATTTAGATTTAATATATAGATTTAGGGTTAACATTGAGTTTTTTTTTTGTTCTCTCATGTAACGCCCCTGAGGTCGTGAGATGTCCTGAGCATAGGTGTATGTACTTTAATCTGCCGTGTCTGTTTTGTGGATCTCTCTCCCTCTCTCTCTCTGCTGTGGTGCCTGTGTGTGATGTGTTTCAGGTGTGTTTGGCTCAATGACTGACTGAGTGGATGATTGACTGTAGTGTAAGTGTGTAGGTTTGTATCCAGGCAGCTTGTTTTCTCCTGTTTTTTGATTAAGAGTTAGGTCAATAACTTTTCCTTTGGTTTCTTTAATTTGACTAGGTAAGTTTAGGCTGATCGCCTTAAGGTTGTTGTTGTTTGTTGTTTTGCTGTTGGTCCACCCTGAAGCAAAAAGAGTTTTAATAAACCTTTAAACGGGCTGTAATAATTTGTTGCTGGTGGTTCTTGGGAGCTGAGAAGAGGGGAGACTCATTCATCATGTTGTGACTGGGTTTTCTCCAGGGTTGGGTTGTAACACTCATCTTGGTAAGTCAGCACATAGATTTATAATAGTGCCTTGGAATGACAGCAGTGCAAATACCAAACAAAAAAAACCCTTTGTGTATTATGTATTGTGAGTTGTGCAACAGCCCTAACTAAAGAGGCTGTACGTGTATTTGGCTAACTCCTACCAGATTTAGGAGGGTTTAGGTCTGGGAAATTTAGGGATCCAAAAATGGAGCGACGCCGGCGAGCTAGTTCTGTTTCAATCGTGTGACACTCATCATGTGACACACTTCATGTGACATACATCATGTGACATACATCATGTGACATACTTCACTCGCCACTACCATCTACAGTACTCATCCACCTCATTAGGCGGTCTATTAAGCAGAGGGAATTCCCATCCCTCTCTCTGCTTCCTAACTACTACGCAGTATCACAGACAATTGTCTCAGCGTTTCAGCATACTTACTTATGAGATTGTTATCCTACCTTCTGATTCTGTCGATCGCCATGTCTCTTGCCATCTCTGATTCTGAGAATGAGGCTCAGTCCTCAGAGGAAGACGTCGGACTCATCCCTGAAACCCAGGTTCCCTCCGTCGAGGTTCAATCCGAGAACGATTCTGACACCCAACGTCAGCGCCGAAGCTCCCGCGTCACCCGCAAACGTCTCGCCGGGTGGCCCATTCACCGCATTTTGGAAGAATTGTATGTTCGTAAGATTTCAGTTCCAGCTGGCCTCAACCACGAGGAACTCTTCGATTACCTTTTGACTCAAGATAATCCGACCGATGACGCACACCGCAGCTCAAACGCCGACAATCCAGTCAGCGCTCCTCCAAAAGGTAAAGGCAAAGCTCCAGCAAAGAAGCGCGGTGCTCCACCATCCTCTCTTAAAACCGCAGACAATATACCATCAAAAAAGCAGAAGACACCAGAACACGGTCCATCCGCCGAAGCATCCATCCTGTCCACTCTACGAGAAATGAAATCGTCTCTAAACGTTATAAATACAAGAATTCAAACTTTAGAAGTAAATGTCGCCTTCCCCATGTGCAATGCAAATAATCCCGGACCATCCTCGGCTACTTCCTGGCCGGCGCAAGCGTGCGTACTTCCGACTGATGTCACACCTCAAAGGACATTGGGAACTGCAGTTTCAGCCCCAACTGTGGGCACCAGGTTCTTCCCTCCAGCAGCAGCAATTTCTGATTCCCTCAGGAACCACATTCTAACAGGCCATGATGTTAATCTTGTGAAGATAATATTATCTGGTTCGGAAACTGCTGATAAGAGATATGTGGATTGAGGATAGAGATACAATGGAGTTTTCCGTTGTTTTAAAAGACAGCGACCCCAGACTGTCAAAAACACTAACCTTGGCTGAATTTAACGTTGCCTTCGGTGTCTTCAGAGACACTATATGTGAGGTTTATCCACTACGCAGAGAGGAACTTGATACCTATCTAGCCATTATTTCAGACCTCGCACTCTCATACGGTGGATCACTGTTCTATGAATACCATAAATCCTTCTCCGCGAAAGCTGCCATGTACATTCAGAAATTTAATCAGCAATTAAATTGGTCTGTAGTCGATCTGGCCCTAATCAGCCGTCATTTTACCGGCCAGAAAATCCTAGCCTGCTCCATCTGCGGTTCTCCCTCCCACACCACCTCACCCTGTCCAAGAACTGCGATACAAGAATTGTCTTCCTCAAGATCTCAGCCTCAGGCCAAACATCCAGCGTCCACTTCATTTATCCATCCTTCACAGCGACAGGTACAATTCTCAGGCTTAAATTTAGCAACTTGCAATAACTTCAATGAGAATGTTTGTACATATCCAAACTGTAAATTCATGCATATATGTAATTGGTGTGCAGACAGTCACCCACGTTCTGTGTGTCCCAGGAGGCTCCGTCCTGCAAAATCGGGGAAATAAAAATGAAGCATCCATCAACTCCTGTGAACGTCCCTGCTCTCTCTAAGGCTCTGTCAAAACACCCGAGTAGAGGATTTGTTAATTACCTAATCACCGGCTTGGTCCAAGGATTTTTAGCAAGTTTATGCTGGCTCCCCAAAGTGACCCATGTCTGTAAAAACTTGCAATCTGCATGCAAAGAGCCAGAAGTGGTAGAAGAACTCCTATTAAAAGAGATTAAAAAAGGATATATGATAGGTCCACTGTCAAAACTCCCCTTTCCCATCTTCAGAGTAAGCCCCATAGGGGTCGCCACCAGGAAATATCTCATCATCGACCTCTCAGCTCCTCACAATTCTACAATTCCCAGTATAAACAGCCTAATTCCCAAAGAACCCTTTTCTTTATTCTACGCTTCCATCAACAACGCAATACAGATGATTAAGTTAGCAGGTGTTGGTGCATGGCTAGGAAAGGCCGACATTACCGATGCCTTCAAAGTCCTTCCACTTCACCCCTCTCAATGGCACCTTTTTTGTATTAAATGGAATTCAAAGTTTTATTATTCCGTCAAATTGACATTCGGTTGCCGCAGTAGCCCCTCCATTTTTAACACTCTCTCAGAAGCACTATGCTGGATTCTTTACAACTCGTACAAACTCCCGTTCGTCCTACATCTTTTGGACGATTTCCTAGTCATAGACTTTCCCTCATCACCACCAGCTCGCAACATCTCTGCAATTAGGAACCTTTTCAGCGAGTTAGGTGTTCCTCTCTCAGAAGAGAAAACAATAGGCCCGTCCACCCGCCTGGATTTTCTCGGTATAACCCTTGACAGCTTACTCATGCAGGCATCTCTGCCACAAGACAAATTGTCTCGCATCAGAGCAGCTATTAAATTCCGGTCGACTAATGCCATTATCACTAAAAGAGATCTTTTATCTCTGTTAGGCCACCTCAATTTCGCGATGCGCATAATTCCACATGGTCGCTCGTTCATATCCCGCTTAATAGAATTGGCTTATTCCGTCAAAAATCTAAATGATCTGGTGGTTCTAGATGAAGGTTGTCAAGCAGATCTGCGCTTCTGGTCCTTATAATGCGAAGAATGGAATGGTATTTCATTCTTTTATAATGACTTCGTGGAATCTTCAGATTCCATCCAGTTCTTTACCGATGCCGCCCCTTCTGTTGGTTTTGGGGGATTTTATAATAATGAATGGTTCACAGATGTCTGGCCAACTGAAATCCATCGCCTCAATGACGAATCCAAATCCACAGCCCTTTATGAGCTCTACTCCATCGTCGTGGCTTGCACTCTGTGGGGAAAAAGTTGGGCTACGAAACAAATTACCGTGTTCTGTGACAATGCAGCAACGGTAGAAATCATCAATAAGGGCCGCTCAAAAACATCGATAATAAATAATCTCATGCGACGTTTAACCTGGTTGAGCGTTCTCAATAACTTCATTCTTCGAGCTAGCTATATTCCTGGGCACCAAAATCGTGTTGCTGACGCTCTTTCTCGTTTCAAATTTCAGGAATTCAAAGCAATTTGTCCCCAGGCCAAGCCCTCCAGCATTCCATGCCCTCCGTTCAATCAGATGATCATCATTTGAACACGTCCAAGCCCCTGCAGGATCTGCTGCACACTGCCTCGAAATACATGAGACTTGGTTTAGCCAAAAGCACTATTAAAACATATGACTCAGCTTGGTTTTTCTACTCTTACTTTTGCGCCAGCCTCCTCATCAGTCCTCTACCAACAAAAATTTCGGTAGTTTGTGCTTTCATCGTGTACTCATTTGAATCCCGCAATCTTAAAGCACAAAGTATTAAAGCTATGCTAGCAGGCATTCAGTTTCAAATGAGATGTCAAGATCCAGCCTCCCAAAGTCTCCTCACGAATCCCTCCATCCAGCTGATCCTCAATGGTCTTAAGAAGGCACGTCCTCCAGGCAAAGACCAAAGACTTCCCCTCACTATTGCACTGGTGCACAAATTGGTATTAAGGTTAAGACAGGGTTGTTTTTCACCGTACTTCGATTCGATGCTGGAAACTGTCCTATTGATGGCTTTCTTTGGGTTTCTAAGGTGTGGTGAATACACTACAAGGTCTCTTGCCTTTGATCCCCAGCATGACCTCACTCTTTCTGATGTAACACTAGAAGAGCACATGTACTCAGTGTATTTAAAACACTCCAAAACGGATAGATTTAGTCAAGGCACTCTAATTTACATTGCAACATACACTTCTCTTCCATGACAAAATTTCTGCATCACCGCTTCCAAACCCATCGATTGGCACCTCTCTTCACCATCGATGGCCGCAAACCCATGACGAGATCCTGGTTTTCTACTATGCTTCATGATCTGGTCCGGAGCTGTGGCCTACCACCCGAACATTACTCTCCTCACTCATTAAGAATTGGTGCAGCGACGACTGCAGCTCTACATCTGTCTGCCGCCACTCGTAAATCCCTGGGCCGCTGGTCATCCTCTGCATACCAACGCTACGTCAGGTTCCATAAGGAGGACATTCTGCATGCCCAAAAGATCATGAGTTCCTGCCCCCTTGAGCCTGAATAAAGTGTATATCTGTTCCGATGTAAAATTCTATTCATTGCAAATCTGGTGGTTGCTGGGTTTAGAGCATTCGATCCGCTGGTTATTCACTGTGACATGCTTCCGAGGATCCACATTCACATGGTAGTACATTCCCCTCTAACCTTATGCAGTGTCACTAAGTAGTATATTCTCCCGCAGGCCAATGCGCCAACGGAGAATAGCCACGCCGCGGCGGCGAATGGCGCACATATCAGTCTCACTAGGTAGAATATTCTCCTGCCGGCCAATGCGCCTACGGAGAATGGCCACACCGCGGCGGTGAATGGCGCACATAACAGTTTTCACTAGTGTTGGGCCATGGTTCTTTGTGAAACCACACTTCGGCCTACATGTTCAGTCAAGAGCCTGAAGCCGCATGTTCCTCCAAGACTCCGTCTCCCAGGGGCCATTAAAAACCAGAGCAAGGAACTCAATGTCCCAGAGGGCATCAACTTCACACAGAGGGGTGGAAACCCCCCCCCCAGGGACACAGGTTTCAACTCCCATTGGTCACTCTGGACCCCATGACCTGTGAGGTCACCGGGCCAATATAAGCTAGGTTCTCCAGCTCGATCTCTCTCTTGCTAAAACCCCTCTAAGGAGAGAAGGCTGTTGAGCCTCTTCCTGCCTCTTCCTACGATCCTTCCACAGGAGGGAAGGCTGTAGAGCCTCTTCTCCAGCTCACATCTTCTCTTCCCATCCAACTCTTCGAGAGGAGCACAAAGGTGCAGCTTCCAGCTCATCTCACCAAGGAAACCTCCTCGCCCTCCAAGCTCTACCAACGTCCTAGCAGCGACTCGATGTCCTGCTGGAAAACTTCAGCCAGCAACTGAGCTACACCGCTCAACCGAGACCAGCAAGACGACACAAAACTGCGAACTGCACAGCAACTTCCTTTTTCCCCTTTCCACGGACTGGTAACACAACTGGGCTTAATAATTATACTAGGCTAAGCAAGACTGTTTATTCGATTCTGTGTGAGGTTTATAAGTTTGATTTGTGGTGTTGTGGTATTTTGGGTACAAGTTATTGAGAAAGTAATGTTAGTCTGTTATGCTCTTCACAGTCTTTCGTTGCATCCAATCTAGTAACTTCCTCTAATTTGGCACACACACAGACACACGCATAACTCTTCACCTCATTAGCTCTACAGGTCGTAAACATTCCAATAGGTGGGGGAAGGGTGTTATCTCTTTGGCCAGCCACCATCTTGAAAGCACGCTGACTCACACAGACACACACACATGTATACACACATACCTATCTTTGTTTAGCAATTAGACCGTTAGTAATTTGTGTTTTTATACTTTATTATATTCATAATAAATGTTTTTCTTTCACAAATGTTTTTCCATTAATGTTGCATGAGTGAATTTCGCCAACCTCTACACTGTCAAGAACCCCATATCTTTCAACTTAGCTAACTATCTATATGGTAATTTTGGTTATAGTTATTAATTTAATTGTTAATCAGAGTTCCAAATTTGTAGTTAGAACCTTTATGAGACTTAATCAATAAATTGGCTATCTTTTCACTTCCTTTGAAGGGTGGTGCCCCGAGGTAACTTTAATCAATTAAAGTTATTATTTAATATTAATAATAAAATATTAATATTTAATATTTTTATCTTGATAACCAAATTTATTGAATGCCGAAAGGCACACCATTTTATGGTATCACGTTTGATGCATTATGGCACAACATTAATGGCGTCCCTGGGTGGGCCGAGTACAGTTGGCAAAAAATTCATAATTATGCAACATTAATTGTTTCTTCCTCTTCCATTTTTGGCTAACATAAATGGTGCCCCCGCGTGAGGGAGAGTACAGTTGAAAAGTTCATGATTATGCAATATTAATTTCTTTTCATTTTTGGCCAACGCTAGAAATAAGTGGAATTTTGAATTTTCAGTCAAGCCAAAGGTTTGAATTCAAGTGCATTGTGGTGAAATTTAATTTATTCATAAATTAAATGTTTATTAATAATGAATTATTCATAACTACCATTTTAGGTCCTCATAGTGTTACGCTAAAAGATTGCTATCGTTGCTAATAACTCCAGTTGAATATTCGTTGTTGAAATTTTAAGAATTTCTTTTAACATTTGAATATCACATATTCAATGTTAACTGGTCAAGCTGTGAAATTTTCTGTAACTGTTAAGTGCTTTTGAATTAAGACATAGCGTGCCACCGGCCCTATGTAACAGAGCTTGTACCTGGCTGTTACTGCCAAGCATATCAGCCCAAGTTGGATAAGAGAACCTGAGAAAGAGCCACAGCGTGCTTCCAGCCCTGTGAATTTATAGAACCTAACTGTTACTGCCCTGCATATCAGTTAGTGATTAAAAGTTTGGTGAACTGTTTTACCCACCATAGTTTTGGTTGGGCTAGTGTACGATCAAATCCACACTACAAGGTGTCTGCCAGTGCAACACCAAAGCCAACCACACTGCTTTTGATTTATAAACTTGTAAATCTAAATTTCAATTTCAGAACCAACAATGGAGAACCCCTGTGTAGAACAATTTGTTTCTTCCATAGCACAGAGTCTGACCCCTGGCTATCCCGAATTCATCAGCAAGTTGAACTTCAGTGAGTGTAATAAAGAAATAGATTCTCTACTTAACGACAGGTGTGATGCACAAACAGCATCAAAGGGTCCATTGTTGAGATGCATGATTCTAAATTTCCACAGGCAAATCAACCTTGCCTGTCAGAGCAAAGCAGCCGTGGAACAGGAGGTAAATGCCCTAAGAGCGCAAAATGCTTTTCTTTTCCAGGAGGTTCAAACTGCTAGTAAGAAAGCCCTGCACTACTTAGAGGACCTGCACTCAGCAGAGTCAGATCTCATTTCACACAAGGAGGAATTGTTAAAACTTAGATTAGAAGGCCCGGCCTCACATCAGTTTTTGAACCAATGTGATTCTGGTTATTCCGATTCACACTCCTCCGATAGTGTACGGTTAACTCCCTCTTCACTCCCAAGATGGGACAGAATCCCATCCGACCCGAAGTCTTTGGGAATTAAGTCACCTCCTGATCCTCCACTGACAGGAAGAGGTAACAGCTTCCTAACTTCCCATCTCCCTGACTCTGATACTGACATTGATGACATATGTAGTTTATCTTCAAGAACACATTGTGCCTCATATTCTTCTCATCCACGGATGCATGACACATTTTTCCGTGCACAACTCTCCAAAGGGGGGACTTCAACCTTTCAAGATGTTTTAGCACCTCCCCCTCAACCAGAGAGACCTGCAGCAGGTGATGCACGTGCCCGGACCTCACAGTGTCCGCGCTTTGATTTGCTTGAGTTTCTAGCTAAAGATATTGAACAATTTGATCCAGACAACTGTGATAACAACATTGATAATTACTTTAGAGAACTAGATCTCAGCTTAAGTGATGTGCCAAATGCAACAGAAAGAGAGAAGGTTAGACTTGTGTTAAAAACCAGCTCTACAGCTGTTCACAAGTTAATTCAGTCACTTCCTTCCAGTGTCACAAGTAACTACACAGAGCTCCGTCAAGTACTAGTCGAGGAATTCTCTTCTACTGCTGACGAGATCACATCCATTGTTACAGCATCCCAAATTAAACAGTCACGTCGCGAAAATCCCAAAGATTATTTTCGACGTTTGAGGCATGTTTATTTTCAGGGAAAGAACGCACCAGGCCTAGAAGAAAATCCCACCTTCAAGTCCATGTTCTTACGTAACTTACATCCATGTATACGCACACATGTTGTACTGATGACACAGCAAGGAAAACCTTCAATGCAGCAGATCAGGAAGATGACACAGGTGGCTTGGGAAACTGTTATCACTTTCAAGGCTACAGTAGGTGCAACCGAGCCCGTCAAAACAAACAGCACGGTGCCAAATTCATCCGCTGCCTCAAAACTTCACCCTCACAACAAAACGAAGGGGGGTGACAACAGGCAGCGTAGGGACACAGAGCGTATCCGCCATGTCCGCCAACTTCCCAGAGATAGGCATTCCCACAGTAGAAGCTGTAGGAAGCCATACTCTGAAATTCTGGCTCAGACAACTGACCACTGCTCAGAAGATGACGACAGCGTCTCTGAGTACAGTTTAAAATATGGTTATGACCGAGCACACAGTGACAGTGCCTCTGAAGTCCTCCTGGACTCTGGCTCCCCAGAGCGTTACGGCCCTGAGCCAGGACACAGGCGATCCAGAGCTCGCTTCTCACGGCCATAACCAACACAGTTAACCCCTGTACTGACAGTAGGTGTTAAGTTTCTTGCAGTTAATAGGAAAACTGTTTTGTTAGCAACAGCAGCAAACTTCAAAACCTAAATTCTGATTAAACTTATATACCACTGCCAACTTTGTAAATATTTTTGGATCGACTACTTTCCATTTCATAATAATGAAGTCCATACAACACATGTTAGGACATTAGCATATTCTTACAGGAACAATGATACAGTCATTTGGATCTTGAGATTTTGAAAAATTATGACAACCTTCCGCAGGAAAACCTGCTGAAGATTAAAATTGTTAAGTCTAACAGATCAGACTGAGTACTACATTGAGTAGGATCCAAGGAGTGAACAAAACTCTTGGACATTCCAAAAATGACCTTATCATTGTACGTGCCACTCTCTCTGCATCTTATCTTACAATTTACAACGTTTTATTTTTTTCCTTTTTCTCCCTAACCTAGTGAAGAGCACAGGTTATTCATATTGTACTGTCATTGTAATCTGAATTATTTGTCTAAATTGAATCTTGCTTAGCCAAACTAGATAGTATACACAAATGCCCAGATGTGACAATCCAAATGAACTGACAATTGACTTTTCCAGCTTTGGACTAAACATGTTCAAGTTCGCCCTCAGGAACCCACGTCAGGTGCGATCCTGAGAACGAAGGGGGGATGTTGGGCCATGGTTCTTTGTGAAACCACACTTCGGCCTACATGTTCAGTCAAGAGCCTGAAGCCGCATGTTCCTCCAAGACTCCGTCTCCCAGGGGCCATTAAAAACCAGAGCAAGGAACTCAATGTCCCAGAGGGCATCAACTTCACACAGAGGGGTGGAAACCCCCCCCAGGGACACAGGTTTCAACTCCCATTGGTCACTCTGGACCCCATGACCTGTGAGGTCACCGGGCCAATATAAGCTAGGTTCTCCAGCTCGATCTCTCTCTTGCTAAAACCCCTCTAAGGAGAGAAGGCTGTTGAGCCTCTACTGCCTCTTCCTACGATCCTTCCACAGGAGGGAAGGCTGTAGAGCCTCTTCTCCAGCTCACATCTTCTCTTCCCATCCAACTCTTCGAGAGGAGCACAAAGGTGCAGCTTCCAGCTCATCTCACCAAGGAAACCTCCTCGCCCTCCAAGCTCTACCAACGTCCTAGCAGCGACTCGATGTCCTGCTGGAAAACTTCAGCCAGCAACTGAGCTACACCGCTCAACCGAGACCAGCAAGACGACACAAAACTGCGAACTGCACAGCAACTTCCTTTTTCCCCTTTCCACGGACTGGTAACACAACTGGGCTTAATAATTATACTAGGCTAAGCAAGACTGTTTATTCGATTCTGTGTGAGGTTTATAAGTTTGATTTGTGGTGTTGTGGTATTTTGGGTACAAGTTATTGAGAAAGTAATGTTAGTCTGTTATGCTCTTCACAGTCTTTCGTTGCATCCAATCTAGTAACTTCCTCTAATTTGGCACACACACAGACACACGCATAACTCTTCACCTCATTAGCTCTACAGGTCGTAAACATTCCAATAGGTGGGGGAAGGGTGTTATCTCTTTGGCCAGCCACCATCTTGAAAGCACGCTGACTCACACAGACACACACACATGTATACACACATACCTATCTTTGTTTAGCAATTAGGCCGTTAGTAATTTGTGTTTTTATACTTTATTATATTCATAATAAATGTTTTTCTTTCACAAATGTTTTTCCATTAATGTTGCATAAGTGAATTTCGCCAACCTCTACACTGTCAAGAACCCCATATCTTTCAACTTAGCTAACTATCTATATGGTAATTTTGGTTATAGTTATTAATTTAATTGTTAATCAGAGTTCCAAATTTGTAGTTAGAACCTTTATGAGACTTAATCAATAAATTGGCTATCTTTTCACTTCCTTTGAAGGGTGGTGCCCCGAGGTAACTTTAATCAATTAAAGTTATTATTTAATATTAATAATAAAATATTAATATTTAATATTTTTATCTTGATAACCAAATTTATTGAATGCCGAAAGGCACACCATTTTATGGTATCACGTTTGATGCATTATGGCACAACATTAAGTAGTATATTCTCCCGCAGGCCAATGCGCCAACGGAGAATGGCCACACCGCGGCGGTGAATGGCGCACATAACAATTTTCACTAGGTAGTATATTCTCCCGCAGGCCAATGCGCCTACGGTGAATGGCCACACCGCGGCGGTGAATGGCGCACATAACAGTTTTCACTAGGTAGTATATTCTCCCGCAGGCCAATGCGCCTACGGTGAATGGCCACACCGCGGCGGTGAATGGCGCACATAACAGTTTTCACTAGGTAGTATATTCTCCCGCAGGCCAATGCGCCAATGGAGAATGGCCACGCCGCGGCGGCGAATGGCACACACATAGCAGATACCGATCCAACCATCAGGCTCCGAATTTGCGCAGTTTTGGGGGGTTACAGTATTAGCTCATCACTCCCATCATTCCTGTGTATCATATGGGGGAGTGATTAAGTCGGAGCCTAGACGCCAAACACTAAACCTGTTCTACTGTTGAATAAACATTCAAATGTGAGTTGTCTGACTGAAATGGAGCGACGCCGGCGAGCTAGTTCTGGCAGGCAACTCAAGCTGCGCTGTTTCAATCGTGTGACACTCATCATGTGACATACACCATGTGACACACTTCATGTGACATACATCATGTGACATACTTCACTCGCCACTACCATCTAGGGTACTCATCCACCTCATTAGGCGGTCTATTTAAGCAGAGGGAATTCCCATCCCTCTCTCTGCTTCCTAACTACTACGCAGTATCACAGACAATTATCTCAGCCCCTCCACCACCCCAGAATCCACCTGTAGGCTCCGACGGGGGGTTACAGTATTAGCTCATCACTCCCATCATTCCTGTGTATCATATGGGGGAGTGATTAAGTCGGAGCCTAGACGCCAAACACTAAACCTGTTCTACTGTTGAATAAACATTCAAACGTGAGTTGTCTGACTGAACTGTTAAAAATGCAAGATTTGCATTTTTATATCAAAATGGGAATCTTGCAATTTTAACTAGTGCACCTATAAAATGCATGTCAGGTAAAATCTAGTCCATTCCAAACAGGCAAGTTTGTTAGAACAAGCAGCAGACCTAATAACAGGCTTTACAAACTGATGCTCATCGTTCATAGTAGACACAGGGAGTTATGAAGAATACACACGCGTGGCCAGTGTCGTGTTCTTTTATCCCGAGATATGAGAAGAGCTGGTCTCGGTTTGGTTCAACAAGTATTTATTCAGAAGCAATGAAAAGGTACAGCATAACTATGTGCACATATACACAATACACAGCCTCGGCTTTCTAGTAGCACGGGGTAGTCAAGAGTCGCCCTGAACGGACGGCGGGTACAATACTTATAATAGTAGGTATAACTTCATTGGTCAATAACGAGGGGGAGTCACCATGGTTCAGACCTTGGCTCTCCCTTGCTGGTGCGCAGGCATGGTCCCATCCTCTTGGCCCTGGAGTCTGCGAATGATGAGGAGCCGCTCCCAGGTTCGCCCCTCCTGTGACAGTAGCTGGGAAAATCTTCACATTCTGACAGTGTTTGGTTTCATGTTTTACAGACAGGCCTTCAGCTGAAGCCTTGTGGGTCTTCAGTATTTTTGCAGATATGGTGTTGTTATTCATTGGAGTGAGAAACCTTGTTCCTGTGTTATCGGCTGTATGTTCTGTGTGCGTAAGCATGCGCATTGTCTAGACAAAACAACGCCTTTCCTATCTGTCCTTCAGAACGTAGTGGCAGCGGCTTGAATTCTTTCGAAGGGTAGGTCACAGTTTCTTATGAAAACAGTGCATTCATGTATGTGTGATGTTTGAATAAAGCTAATGGAGTTTAGGCTGTAATATAGTAAGTTAGGTATGAGAACAAGTTAAAGTACAGTGTATTGTATGCCACAGATGTACAGTCTCCACAACAGGCATTATCAGACAGGTGCGAGACTGAACTGCGATGTGACACACACACACACACACACCAACCAACTTCAAGATTAAAACCAGCCAGCAACGGCTACTAACAGTCACTATGTGAAGGCCACACATTCTCCCACATATTCAGCCCAAACTGCCCCTGCCCCCACCCCTGTCTAACATACTGCATTTGTTTAGAGTTCAGTTTCATTGCCATCTTCACAGACACACACACATTAATTCTTTCTGTTAAGGTACAAACATGGTGTGCGTAAAATCGATCCTTTTTGGGGCTATAGTGTCTAATTATATTATTAAAATCCTAACACCAGCTCCACGCAAAGAGCTTTCGTCTGACGCTGATGATCATTACAAAGCGCACACACCAAACACGTGTCATATGAAAACATCCCTCACAAGTTGGTGAACGTGCTTTTATTGTATGGGTTAAGCTTCATGTGTCCTCTGTTAAGACTAAAATCTATGTTTTCCTTTGAATATTGTTAAGACTAAAATCTATGTTTTCCTTTGAATATTTATTAAGACTAAAATCTATGTTTTCCTTTGAATATTGTTAAGACTAAAATCTATGTTTTCCTTTGAATATGTGTCTGTGAAGATGGCAATGAAACTGAACTCTAAACAAATGCAGTATGTTAGACAGGGGTGGGGGCAGCCTCGTGAATGAAGCGTCTGTCTCCCGCAGACATGAAACTACCGGCTCGTGTTTTGCGTGGTTACTGGCTCGTGTCTTGCTGAAGTCGACACAACACTGTTTCCCTGGAGGAGAGGATGAGTATGTTGGAAAGTAAAGCCGCGGGCCCAGTGTGGATGAGTTGAAGCGGAGAAGACGGGCGCACAATCCCAAAATTAAGGTAAGAGCTAAACTACAGAGAGAAGCCATTGCTAACTGCTAAGTAACTCTTAGATCTGAATAGCGTGTTAACAACTGTGGGATTAGCGAGAAAGTTGCTAAAAGAAGAAGAGAGCATCGAGTGCTTGAGCAGAACTAGTGCATGTTTAAATATGTATGAACTGCTTAAACTTAAGAGTTTGTTCTCGTTAAGTTTTTTCATAAACGTAACTTTTTGTCCGGTTGTATTTTATAGGAAACAGCCCGTCTCTTCACACCTCTGAGGCAAATGGCCGGCGCCACGAACCGGAGCGAGGGTAAGATTAAAGAAGAGACGCGCTGTGCTGTATAAAATACATTGTATACGTTTACTTTATCTGATCCACTTCATCATTGTGTTTTCACAGCCTGAGCCCCCCCCCCCCCCACAACGAGGCAGTCACTGCACATTAGGCCGAGACTTAGTCCGGATTTGCAGTGTGGAAAATGATGCCATTGTATGTAAGTAACTGTTTAGTAAAAGTGTTTTTTTACTGTGGATCTTCCAACGGTGATGTAGAATCAGAATCAGAATCAGAATCAGAATCAGAAGTATTTATTGCCAAGTAGGTTTACACCTACCTGGAATTTGCCTTGGTATATAGGTGCATACAAGGAACATAAAACATAAAAACACAATAAGTACTACACACATGAAAAAACAAACAAATATAAAATAAAAAGATATATATATAAAAAAATATATATATATATATATATATAAAATAAAGTAAATGCAAAATGCAAAACAGGAGTGCAATGAGAATGTGCAATGTGCAGTTTAATGTGTGTTAATGTAACACAGACTTGAGGCGTGGGGGCGGGTTAAGGGTCCAAGTCAGGTGGGGGTCCCTGGCCTTGTTGATAAGACCAACTGCAGCCGGGAAGAAGCTAGTCTTGTGGCGTGAGGTTTTGGTCCTGATGGACCGCAGCCTCCTGCCGGAGGGAAGTACCTCAAAGAGTTTGTGACCCGGGTGGGAAGGATCGGCCACAATCTTACCTGCCCGCCTCAGGGTCCTAGAGGCAAACAGGTCCTGTAGAGATGGCAGATTGCAGCCAATCACCTTCTCAGCAGAACGGATGATACGCTGCAGTCTGCCTTTGTCATTGGCAGTGGCAGCAGCGTACCAGATGGTGATGGAGGAGGTGAGGATGGACTCGATGATGCAGGTGTAGAAGTGCACCATCATTGTCTTTGGCAGGTTGAACTTCTTCAGCTGCCGCAGGAAGTACATCCTCTGTTGAGCTCTTTTGGTGAGGGAGCTGATGTTCAGCTCCCACTTGAGGTCCTGGGAGATGATGGTGCCCAGGAAGCGGAAGGACTCCGCAGTGTCGACTGGGGAGTCTCTCAGGGTGATGGGGGTGGGTGGGGCTGGGTTCCTTCTGAAGTCTACAACCATCTCCACTGTTTTCAGAGCATTTAGCTCCAGGTTGTTCTGACCACACCAGGTCACCAGATGGTCAATCTCCCACCTGTAGGCGGACTCGTCCCCAGCAGAGATGAGCCCAATGAGGGTGGTGTCGTCCGCGAACTTAAGGAGTTTGACGGACTGATGACTGGAGGTGCAGCTGTTGGTATACAGGGAGAAGAGTAGAGGGGAAAGAACACAGCCTTGTGGGGAACCGGTGCTTATGGTCCTGGAATCAGAGACATGCTTCCCCAGCCTCACGTGTTGCCTCCTGTCAGACAGGAAGTCTGTGATCCACCTGCAGGTGGAGTCAGGCACACTCAGCTGGGAGAGCTTGTCCTGTAGCAGAGCCGGAATGATGGTGTTGAAGGCAGAGCTGAAGTCCACAAACAGGATCCTGGCGTAGGTTCGTGAGGAGTCCAGGTGCTGGAGGATGAAGTGAAGGGCCATGTTTACTGCATTGTCTACAGACCTGTTGGCTCTGTAGGCAAACTGCAGGGGGTCCAGGAGAGGGTCAGTGATGGCTTTGAGGTGGAGCAGCACAAGGCGCTCAAATGCCTTCATCACCACAGAGGTCAGGGCGACGGGTCTCTAGTCATTGAGTCCAGTGATCTTAGTTTTTTTGGGGACAGGGATGATGGTGGAGGTCTTGAAGCAGGCTGGAACGTGGCATGTCTCCAGTGAGGTGTTAAAAATGGCTGTGAACACCGGAGACAGCTGATCAGCACAGTGCTTCAGGATTGATGGAGAGACAGAGTCTGGCCCGGCTGCTTTGCGGGGGTTCTGTCTCCTGAAGAGTCTGTTGACGTCCCTCTCCAGGATGGAGAGAGTCGTCACTGTGGAAGGGGAGGAGGGAGGGGGCTCTGAGGTGGGCAGTTGTGGAAAGGCACAGGCCTTTGCTATGGTGGGGGAGGTGCAGTTGATGGGCTGGAGGATGGTGTCACGGGGGATGGTGTTCGAAGCGACAGTAAAACTCATTCAAGTCGTTGGCCAGGCGTGGGTTGTTAGTGGAGTGGGGGGTTCTAGGCTTACAATTTGTAATCTGCCTAAGCCCTTTCCAGACAGAGGCAGAGTCATTGGCTGAGAACTGGTGTTGGAGTTTCTCAGAGTACAGACGTTTAGCTTCTCTCACCTCCTTGCTAAACCTGTATTTCGACTCTATAAACCTGTCTCTGTCCCCACTCCTGAACGCTTCTTCCTTCTCCAACCTTAACTTTTTGAGTTTGGCTGTGAACCAGGGTTTGTCATTGTTGTAACACACCCTGGTGCGTGATGGAACACAGCTGTCCTCGCAGAAGCTGATATAAGAAGTCACAGCCTCTGTGTACTCGTCCAGACTGTTTGTAGCAGTCCTGAAAACCTCCCAATCTGTACAGTCCAAGCACGCCTGAAGATCCTCCACAGCTTCACTGGTCCACTGCTTTGAAGTCCTCACAACAGGTTTGCAGAGTTTTAGTTTCTGCCTGTATGCAGGAATCAAATGGACCATGACGTGGTCCGAGAGTCCCAGTGCAGCCCGGGGGACGGCGTGATAGGCACTGCTTACTGTGGTGTAACAGTGATCCAGAATGTTCTCCTCTCTGGTCGGACATTTAATAAATTGTTTATATTTGGGGAGTTCGCGGGTGAGATTTCCTTTGTTAAAGTCGCCGAGGACAATAACTAAGGAGTCCGGGTTAGTCCGTTCCACACACAGTATCTGGTCGGCGAGCATGCGTTGTGCCTCTTGCACGTTGGCCTGCGGTGGAATGTAAACACCGACCAGAATGAATGAAACGAACTCACGGGGGGAGTAGAAGGGTTTGCATTTGATAAAAAAATATTCCAGATCAGGAGAACAGTGCTGTTGAATCACTGTCACATCATTGCACCAGCCGCAGTTAGTGTAGAAGCAGATTCCTCCACCTTTCGTCTTGCCGGAGAGTTCCGTGTGGCGGTCCGCTCTGAAAAGTTGGAAGCCAGCCAACTGCAGCGCAGAGTCCGGTATCGAATCACACAGCCACGTCTCCGTGAAGCACAGAACGGAAGATGAGGAGAAGTCTCTGTTCTTACCAACTAGTAGCTGGAGTTCGTCCAGCTTGTTGCACAGTGAACGCACGTTGGAGAGGAATATACCTGGTAGCGGTGTGCGAAGTCCCCGCCGGCGGAGACGCACAAGCGAACCGGCACGTTTACCTCTCCTCCGTCGCTTCACTGTATGTACGAAGGTGAGGGCGCCTTTGACCAGAATATCCAAAATTTCGACAGATGAGGCAATGAAAGTCGGAAATATATTCTCAGGAGTTGTGACCCTGATGTTCATGAGCATTTCTCTGGTGAAACAGCTCCCGGTTTTTAGGCAAAAACCAGGAGCGAGGCTATTTCCGTTTATTAATAATATACTCATGTTACTCATGTTGTTTTCCAGCTGCCTGTACTATGACGTACTAAGACGTTCTATGAGCCAGTATGAAGGAACTTCCCGTACATCCAACCGGACCTTGCAGCTCTTGCAGCAGAATTGAGAAGTCCAGGAGTCGACAGAGAAGAAAGAGGGTAAGATTAGATTCATTAGATTCATAATTTTTCAGTTACATGTGTAGGTGTATGTTGTCATTGAACTGTGCTAATTGTACTGATTGTGTTTACAGCTGATTGAAGCGGGACAGATGACATGGATCCATCCTTCCACAGCCAGGAGCTCACCGACCTGTGTGCCACACTTCAAATAATACTAGAAGCTACACGGAATCTCACAGCTACACATCATAGACGTCTACACACTGGAGCAGATTCGGACAGAGTCCCACAAAGAACTTATGACCCAGAGGCGGCAAAGAGACATGTCAAGCTTCACCTGATTAGTTTTTCACTGGCTAGGCCAGTTGTGTTTTTGCAATATTTGTGCTGTATGTAAATAAAGCTTTGACTCAACATCAATCAATCAAATTGTATTTGTATAGCCCATATTCACAAATCACAATTTGTCTCATAGGGCTTTAACACATACAAAACCACTTTTTCCCAAACTACGTACTGTAGCATAGCCAGCAGGATATCTTACACCTGTGACGTGATTTTGGTGAGAATATACAGTATTACAGTGAAGTTATTGAATATTTTTCATAATAAATATTTCCCAAAATTATGCTAAATCACTTTTTCCCAAACTTAGTACTGTATAATAGCCAGCAGGACTGCCTGGACCTGTGACGTGATTTTGGTGGGAATATATAGTATTACAGTGAAGTTATTGAATAATATATCCCAAACTTATGCAAAATATATTTTTTCGAAATTAAATACTGTAGCATAGCCAACAGGTGACCCTGGACCTGTGACATGATTTTGGTGAGAATATACAGTATTACAGTGAGGTTATTGAATATTTGTGTAATATCTCTTTTCGGTGTTGCACTTTGTAGACGGTCCCTGCGCACTCGTCTCACAGCAGGCTGTACATAGACACCAATGTCCTGTGAGGACGACTCATACTGACGATAACTGGCCTGTAGCCCGTTGTCCACCTTACTACGGTGGGAATTATGCGGCGTTTGTGTTTTAACATCGTTTCGCTTTTGACTTGTTGATCCGGGAAGTCCGAATCTGTGAATATCTTTCCAACTTTACTGAACTCGCTGCGCCATCATGAAAAACTGCGAATCTGTGAATATGTTTCCAACTTCCCGAAGTCTTACTGATCCTGGAAGTAACACCCGCCCTTCGCTGTGAAGTGAAAACTAACTGCTTATAGACGGAACCTGCAGAAGGTCTTATCGTATTAACGACGGTAAGCAGACTGTATTTCTATATAACCTCTGAGTGTTGTATAATAAAGAGCAGGAGTGAACCAGTAGATTGTTAAGATGTCGCTGATAAATCGGCCCCATATGTTTTCTGGAAATGAAACAGTGCAACAGATAGTGTGTTGTCTTCTATGACGTGTCCCTTAAACGTCTCATTACATTACATTTCATTTAATTGACGCTTTTAATCCAAAGCGACTTCCAATAAGTGCTTTCAACCTTGAGGGTTCAAACCCTGAACGTCTCATGTTTCTGTGGTGAAAAACAGTTTTATTAAAGACAAGAGAGCTGCAGGTTTCAACAGCCACCTGAGAATTAGAGATCAGCTATCTGTTTGCTGTGTACTGGTGTTATCATGGAAGTTTCAATGTCAGACAACTGCTGTGAACATGGTCTGTGTTTGAGTTGTGTTCAACTTTCACTTTCAGATATAGATGAAGAAGGGTGGAGTCTGAATATACGTGAACACACCTCCACCTCTGAACAAGTCAGAGGTTTGGTGAAAACTCTTGGTAAAATCACTCGTCCACTTCCTGCACTCATCATGTGATCAGTTATCATGTCAGAAAAACAACATCTGCTCACATATCAAACCAACTCTTAGCTGTGTGGGCGTGGTGTGTTACAGTATCTTGTAACAGCCAACAACACATGTAGGTTACACCCTTATATCAAATCCACTGGATCTCACTGAACCGTGGAAACGTTTGCGAACTTTGAAAGGGAACAGAAATAAGCATGAACTTAGAACTGTGAGCAGAGCAATGGGCTGTAAAAGCTGAGCTGACTCCAGTGCTAGGTTTAATGATTATTGTTATCTGCCTGTGAAGACACTGAGTCATCCAGATCATGGTATATCCAAGTGCTAGAAAACAGGTCAACTGGACTTGGTTAAGTTTCCTCCAGGTTACCTGAGAGGCTGGACCCACCTTGCTGTTGGTTTCACTGGGAGCTGTTGACACACCTGCCCCGTGTGGGTCATGTGTCCAAATGTGTGAATTGCAGTGAAACTTCCTGGGGATGGAAGTCAGGACTCTGTTGTATGTGGCTGAAAGGTTGTGTCTTAACCCTCCTCCTCTCTTCAGAGATGTTTTCCTAGTTTGACGTAGATGACTTCCTTCACTCCTCTTTCAAAACATCTGTCTTTCCTGGCCAAAATGTGGACTTTGTTGTCTTCAAATGAACGTCCATTGACTTTTAGATGTAGGCAGACTGCTGAGTCCTGACCTGAATCGCCAGCTCTCCTGTGCTCTGCCATGCGTTAATGAAGAGGTTGTTTAGTTTCCCCAATGTACAGGTCTGAGCATTCCTCACTACATTCAACTGCATGTACCACGTTGGGTGTTTTGTCTTTGGGGTGGACCAGCAGACAGTTAGAACTGAAGAAGGCTCTTGGATGACACGTGAAACGTCTTCAAGAAACTCAACCAAGTCCAGTTTACCTATTTTTTAGCACTTGGATATTAATGTTACCACTCACCGAAAATTTAAGAAAGACAGACTTTATTAGATTAGCAGCAGTAATGTTGCCAGGTCCCTGCTGTTCTGTGCAGTTTGTACAGCTGAGTCCTCTTTTTTCCAGATGTCTCCCTCTTTTTGGATTTAAAAATCATCTCCAGCCGGATCTCAGTGAGGGTGACTTCAGCTCAAGGAAACTGCCAACCTGCCGTTCAACATGAATTTGAGAAGTAAACATTTGGAGGCTGCATCTTTGTTGGTAAAGTTGCGTCACACTGCTCCTCGTCACCTACAGTTCTGCTCCTCTTTCCTCTCTCTGTCACTTATCAGCTGTTTTGTAGACATGTCCTGTGGAGGATCTCCGGAGAATTGGGGACCTGAATTTCACTGCAGTTTTCCTTTCACACATGCACAACGCAGCAGGAGATTCTCCGCTCAGACAAGTTCACAACAATCACAAATTCTCTGAGGGAGTCAAGTGAGGGGGGGTGCAGCAGGCAGAGGCAGGATGTGACGTATTAATCCCTCTGCGGAGATCACATGATTTTGTTTACAGCACATCCACACCGCTGTTGGCTCTTATCACAACAAACACTTTTTACATCTTTGTCGGTGACAGCACTTTTTCACCCAGAGATATTTGTTTTTCTTTTTGTTTTATTCATTTTTCCAACTGCATAATTGATTGATGAAAGAATAAATATTTGGTCGTTTTAGTGTCCAGTCGTCTCCTCTCCTCTCCTCTCCTCTCCTCTCGTCTCCTCTCCTCTCCTCTCCTCTCCTCTCCTCTCCTCTCCTCTCCTCTCCTCTCCTCTTCTCTCTCAGTTATTGACTATGTCAACATGTCAACCAAGTTTAACTAAGATGAAAACCTTTGCCCTATCCTTCACAGATATGTTTGGTCAAAGTCTTCTGTGTGAATACGCTGACTTGTCATCCAACTGAGTATTGGATAGGGAATGAATGCTGTCCTCTTTGTCCATCTGGTAAGATCCTGAACGAGAAGAATAGGCTGGAATGTTTTTTTTAATGTTTTGGCTTCTTCTGTTGTAAGTAATAAAAATGAAAGTGCAGTGCATGTTACAATGTTACGTTATAACCTGCGCTTTACCCTCAAGATGATTTGTCTTTGTTCAACAGAAATATTTCATGAAATTAAATAGTTTTCTTTTCAACAGGAAATCGTGTTAAAACACACTGCACGATGTTCTGGAGCACTGTCTGTTTACCCTGCACGACCTGTGGTCCAGGTAGATTTCTGTGCTGACATTTACTGTAGGTTTAAAATCATTAAGGAGGCTTGTTACTGCAAGTCTTACAGTGTGTGAGCTGAGATGGAGCTGAGCTGTTCTGATGATGTTTTTTACAGTGTCACTGTGTTAGTCTGTTTAGAATAGTTTCCTGCATATTACTGATTTGACATAGATGAAACTGGGATAGTGAATAAGGAGTCACAAGAGCCTCTTCTTGCATAACTAAGTATGAGACTCTGCTGTGCTCTGTAGTTTCTATCAGTGGGACTTGCAGTAATGGCAGAAGTGAGACTTCTTACAAAAGTCAGTTGTTCACTTCATATCTCCTTGTTCCTGCCACCAGGAGATCAGTCCACTAAGTTGTGTTTACGGCAGTTTTATTCTTCACCCTCGCAAACTTATAGATTGGACAATCTATTTTATTTTATTTCCTAAAGATGTCATAAGAACTAAAGATTAGTTTTAATGATATTTTGTCAGACAAAAAAGGCATAGTTGCTTTCTCATAGAATACATAGTTCAGGAGTTTTGTTTCTTCATATGTGCCCTCCTTCATATGTATCCTCTCTGTGTCGACAGATTCTGGTCTGAAGATATACACTTCATGCACAGCAACAACGGATTCACTTTGTGAACCTCTGGAAGGATTCTACTGTATAGACCCCATAGAGAACCACTGTGCAGCAGCACAGAAACACAAACAATGTCAACCAGGGCAGTACATCAAACACAGAGGTGCGTTTTCTAATGCTGACTTTAAGATTTAAGTTTTCAAAACTGTAATAAGCTTTGAAGAACACAGAGCAGGTTATTTGAGCCATCCAGTCAATGAATTGTCAAGCGGATTTCAAAGACTTCAACTCAAGATTTTGCCGCGTTGGTATAGTGTCAAATGCGACGCCCAGGGCGAGAGATGTGGATTTCGTGTCTAGACGCGTTTTTGCATTGACTTCGAATGTAATCTCGACGTTTGGTATAAAAGCACCATTAGGATCAGCATAAGACATGTCTAGACTTCAATATGGAACGGTCGACCAAACTTTCTGCATTCCTTGTTGGCTGAGAGTTGAGTACTTGTTCTGGTCACACATACGTGCCCACAGTTCCATTCATAAAATGAGGCTCTGCGTTGTTCTGGCGTTCAGTGCATGCGTACCTGAACCCACATTTCACTCCAGTAGGCAGATATATTGTACCTGGAGCATGCACAGTCAATGTGTACAGTCAACGTGGACACACAATTTGGGCTGCATACAGACGTCCACATATGGGTCGGTGCATGTATTTTACCCATATAAAGATAATGGGTTAGATACATGTCTGTGTCCATTTCGGAAAGTTCATCAAAACAGCCATAAAGACTTTGGCTGTGGACAGTGGACAAAAGTAGATGGACAGACAAATCTTCTTCCATCTATCAAGATGATTTGTTTGAGTTGGAGAAAACAAATCAAAATCCCATCTTCCTGTGCAACTGTGATAATAATAGTAATAATAAAAATAACTTTCTTTCAAAAAAGAGAGAGAGCTGAGTGGCAGTCTGACACAATTAACAATAATTGGACAATTTTGAAAAATAATAATATATACGGTGTTATTTCAAATTTGTATTATTCATATTTTTATTCTTACTACATTTTGCCCATGCACTGCTTTCCCTGTGCTGCTGCGTTGACTGGGAAATGGAGGATTATTAAAGGTACATCTTATCTGACCTTGTCTTATATTTACACATTACTCAAACCAATGTTACAAAGCAAAAACAAAACATATATAAAAACAAATAATAAATATAGTCATAAAAGACAGTGCAGTGATCCAGGTGTGATGAGATAAAAGAATATGAAATAGTTTCTGTATCTTTGAAATGTAACATAGAAGAACAGAATTCTGTCAATGTTCCTTAGTTTATAGAATCCTGTTTGTAAGTTTAGTGGCATGCTGCTCTACATTTCATCACACCTCACATAAAAAGGAGAGAATTTGAACAAAGAAATGTTTGCTGTTCAAAAACCTCAATGATCAAATATTTGTTTACCTTTGGAAATCAGACAGGTCTGATGTCAAATACCACTTTGCTATATAATCCTAATATGATGTGTACACTAGTAACTGTGTATATTTTGTGTTTGTACAGGAACAGCCCAAACAGACTCTCAATGCTCTGACTGCAGCGTTGGAACATTTTCTAACGGGACGCGTACGTCTTGTCAACCACACACACAGTAAGTAAAGAGTCTCACCAGACATGGACGTGCCTGGTTTCTTACACTTGCAGTGAATCTGTGGTGCCTCTACATGGTCCTGTGAAAATGTCCCCTGTCGTTCCAGATGTGAATCACTAAACCTTAAGCTGATGCAACCAGGAACAGCTTCAACTGACGCTGAATGTGGAAATGACAGTTTAAATAACTCAGCAGTTGTAATCATCGTTCCACTGGTTGTTTTGGGTCTTTTGGTGGTTGCAGTCGCCTTGTTTTTATGGAAAAGATATCATTCAGGTACGATGTGTGTGTGGTCGAAGAAAATGTTGTCATGGATGATAAGACCTCCATCAAGTCATGATGTCGTTGATGAAGAGCTTTTTCATTTGTTTTGTTTCTGTTACAGGAAAAATAAGAAATGCATCCTCTTCCACAAAGGTATGTTTGTTACTCTCTTTTTCACAGTGTATGTTCTGACTCTGTGTATATATGTTCTCTGCTTGATGACAATACTTGTTTGATGAAGGTAATTTTATTATTTTATTTAATATTTCAGGAAAAGGAAAACACAACTGGAGGAGAATCTGTGACGATGATGGGCTGAAAAGCAGCAGGTGAGACAGCAGCGTGTTCTACATTTAAATATTCATTAGTTGAGGACTGTCTAGAGCCGCTTTCAGACATGACCTAAGGAGGATGTCTACAGAATTGGGTCCAGACTCTCGCCGGTGTTTGTCTTTTACGCAGCAGGAGATTCTCTGCTAGGACTCGTTTGGTTCAACAAGTATTTATTCAGAAGCAATGAAAAGGTACAGCATAGCTATGTGCACATATACACAATACACAGCCTCGGCTTTCTAGTAGCACGGGGTAGTCAAGAGTCGCCCTGAACGGACGGCGGGTACAGTACTTATAATAGTAGGTATAACTTCATTGGTCAATAACGAGGGGGAGTCACCATGGTTCAGACCTTGGCTCTCCCTTGCTGGTGCGCAGGCATGGTCCCATCCTCTTGGCCCTGGAGTCTGCGAATGATGAGGAGCCGCTCCCAGGTTCGCCCCTCCTGTGACAGTAGCTGGGAAAATCTTCACATTCTGATAGTGTTTGGTTTCATGTTTTACAGACAGGCATTCAGCTGAAGCCTTGTGGGTCTTCAGTATTTTTGCAGATATGGTGTTGTTATTCATTGGAGTGAGAAACCTTGTTCCTGTGTTATCGGCTGTATGTTCTGTGTGCGTAAGCATGCGCATTTTCTAGACAAAACAACGCCTTTCCTATCTGTCCTTCAGAACGTAGTGGCAGCGGCTTGAATTCTTTCTCAGGGTAGGTCACAGTTTCTTATGAAAACAGTGCATTCATGTATGTGTGATGTTTGAATAAAGCTAATGGAGTTTAGGCTGTAATATAGTAAGTTAGGTATGAGAACAAGTTAAAGTACAGTGTATTGTATGCCACAGATGTACAGTCTCCACAACAGGCATTATCAGACAGGTGCGAGACTGAACTGCGATGTGACGCACACACACACACACACCAACCAACTTCAAGATTAAAACCAGCCAGCAACGGCTACTAACAGTCACTATGTGAAGGCCACACATTCTCCCACATATTCAGCCCAAACTGCCCCTGCCCCCACCCCTGTCTAACATACTGCATTTGTTCAGTTTCAGAGCACAGACACACACATTAATTCTTTCTGTTAAGGTACAAACATGGTGTGCGTAAAATCGATCCTTTTTGGGGCTATAGTGTCTAATTATATTATTAAAATCCTAACACCAGCTCCACGCAAAGAGCTTTCGTCTGACGCTGATGATCATTACAAAGCGCACACACCAAACACGTGTCATATGAAAACATCCCTCACAAGTTGGTGAACGTGCTTTTATTGTATGGGTTAAGCTTCATGTGTCCTCTGTTAAGACTAAAATCTATGTTTTCCTTTGAATATTGTTAAGACTAAAATCTATGTTTTCCTTTGAATATTTATTAAGACTAAAATCTATGTTTTCCTTTGAATATTGTTAAGACTAAAATCTATGTTTTCCTTTGAATATTTGTTAAGACTAAAATCTATGTTTTCCTTTGAATATGTGTCTGTGAAGATGGCAATGAAACTGAACTCTAAACAAATGCAGTATGTTAGACAGGGGTGGGGGCAGCCTCGTGAATGAAGCGTCTGTCTCCCGCAGACATGAAACTACCGGCTCGTGTTTTGCTGAAGTCGACACAACACTGTTTCCCTGGAGGAGAGGATGAGTGCGTTGGAAAGTAAAGCCGCGGGCCCAGTGTGGATGAGTTGAAGCGGAGAAGACGGGCGCACAATCCCAAAATTAAGGTAAGAGCTAAACTACAGAGAGAAGCCATTGCTAACTGCTAAGTAACTCTTAGATCTGAATAGCGTGTTAACAACTGTGGGATTAGCGAGAAAGTTGCTAAAAGAAGAAGAGAGCATCGAGTGCTTGAGCAGAAGTAGTGTATGTTTAAATATGTACGAACTGCTTAAACTCGAGAGTTTGTTCTCGTTAAGTTTTTTCATAAACGTAACTTCACACCTCTGAGACAAATGGCCGGCGCCACGAACCGGAGCGAGGGTAAGATTAAAGAAGAGACGCGCTGTGCTGTATAAAATACATTGTATCTGTTTACTTTATCTGATCCACTTCATCATTGTGTTTTCACAGCCTGAGCCCCCCCCCCACAACGAGGCAGTCACTGCACATTAGGCCGAGACTTAGTCCGGATTTGCAGTGTTGAAAATGACGCCATTGTATGTAAGTAACTGTTTAGTAAAAGTGTTTTTTTACTGTGGATCTTCCAACGGTGATGTAGAATCTGAATCAGAATCAGAATCAGAAGTATTTATTGCCAAGTAGGTTTACACCTACCTGGAATTTGCCTTGGTATATAGGTGCATACAAGGAACATAAAACATAAAAACACAATAAGTACTACACACATGAAAAAAAAAAATAAAATAAAATAAAAAGATATATATAGAAAGAAAAAAAAAAAAAAAAATATATATATATATAAAATAAAGTAAATGCAAAATTCAAAACAGGAGTGCAATGAGAATGTGCAATGTGCAGTTTAATGTGTGTTAATGTAACACAGACTTGGGGCGGGTTAAGGGTCCAAGTCAGGTGGGGGTCCCGGGCCTTGTTGATAAGACCAACTGCAGCCGGGAAGAAGCTGGTCTTGTGGCGTGAGGTTTTGGTCCTGATGGACCGCAGCCTCCTGCCGGAGGGAAGTACCTCAAAGAGTTTGTGACCCGGGTGGGAAGGATCGGCCACAATCTTACCTGCCCGCCTCAGGGTCCTAGAGGCAAACAGGTCCTGTAGAGATGGCAGATCGCAGCCAATCACCTTCTCAGCAGAACGGATGATACGCTGCAGTCTGCCTTTGTCATTGGCAGTGGCAGCAGCGTACCAGATGGTGATGGAGGAGGTGAGGATGGACTCGATGATGCAGGTGTAGAAGTGCACCATCATTGTCTTTGGCAGGTTGAACTTCTTCAGCTGCCGCAGGAAGTACATCCTCTGTTGAGCTCTTTTGGTGAGGGAGCTGATGTTCAGCTCCCACTTGAGGTCCTGGGAGATGATGGTGCCCAGGAAGCGGAAGGACTCCGCAGTGTCGACTGGGGAGTCTCTCAGGGTGATGGGGGTGGGTGGGGCTGGGTTCCTTCTGAAGTCTACAACCATCTCCACTGTTTTCAGAGCATTTAGCTCCAGGTTGTTCTGACCACACCAGGTCACCAGATGGTCAATCTCCCACCTGTAGGCGGACTCGTCCCCAGCAGAGATGAGCCCAATGAGGGTGGTGTCGTCCGCGAACTTAAGGAGTTTGACGGACTGATGACTGGAGGTGCAGCTGTTGGTATACAGGGAGAAGAGTAGAGGGGAAAGAACACAGCCTTGAGGGGAACCGGTGCTTATGGTCCTGGAATCAGAGACATGCTTCCCCAGCCTCACGTGTTGCCTCCTGTCAGACAGGAAGTCTGTGATCCACCTGCAGGGGGAGTCAGGCACACTCAGCTGGGAGAGCTTGTCCTGTAGCAGAGCCGGAATGATGGTGTTGAAGGCAGAGCTGAAGTCCACAAACAGGATCCTGGCGTAGGTTCCTGAGGAGTCCAGGTGCTGGAGGATGAAGTGAAGGGCCATGTTTACTGCATCGTCTACAGACCTGTTGGCTCTGTAGGCAAACTGCAGGGGGTCCAGGAGAGGGTCAGTGATGGCTTTGAGGTGGAGCAGCACAAGGCGCTCAAATGCCTTCATCACCACAGAGGTCAGGGCGACGGGTCTGTAGTCATTGAGTCCAGTGATCTTAGTTTTTTTGGGGACAGGGATGATGGTGGAGGTCTTGAAGCAGGCTGGTACGTGGCATGTCTCCAGTGAGGTGTTAAAAATGGCTGTGAACACCGGAGACAGCTGATCAGCACAGTGCTTCAGGATTGATGGAGAGACAGAGTCTGGCCCGGCTGCTTTGCGGGGGTTCTGTCTCCTGAAGAGTCGTCACTGTGGAAGGGGAGGAGGGAGGGGGCTCTGAGGTGGGCAGTTGTGGAAAGGCACAGGCCTTTGCTATGGTGGGGGAGGTGCAGTTGATGGGCTGGAGGATGGTGTCACGGGGGATGGTGTTCGAAGCGACAGTAAAACTCATTCAAGTCGTTGGCCAGGCGTGGGTTGTTAGTGGAGTGGGGGGCTCTAGGCTTACAATTTGTAATCTGCCTAAGCCCTTTCCAGACAGAGGCAGAGTCATTGGCTGAGAACTGGTGTTGGAGTTTCTCAGAGTACAGACGTTTAGCTTCTCTCACCTCCTTGCTAAACCTGTATTTCGACTCTATAAACCTGTCTCTGTCCCCACTCCTGAACGCTTCTTCCTTCTCCAACCTTAACTTTTTGAGTTTGGCTGTGAACCAGGGTTTGTCATTGTTGTAACACACCCTGGTGCGTGATGGAACACAGCTGTCCTCACAGAAGCTGATATAAGAAGTCACAGCCTCTGTGTACTCGTCCAGACTGTTTGTAGCAGTCCTGAAAACCTCCCAATCTGTACAGTCCAAGCACGCCTGAAGATCCTCCACAGCTTCACTGGTCCACTGCTTTGAAGTCCTCACAACAGGTTTGCAGAGTTTTAGTTTCTGCCTGTATGCAGGAATCAAATGGACCATGACGTGGTCCGAGAGTCCCAGTGCAGCCCGGGGGACGGCGTGATAGGCACTGCTTACTGTGGTGTAACAGTGATCCAGAATGTTCTCCTCTCTGGTCGGACATTTAATAAATTGTTTATATTTGGGGAGTTCGCGGGTGAGATTTCCTTTGTTAAAGTCGCCGAGGACAATAACTAAGGAGTCCGGGTTAGTCCGTTCCACACACAGTGTCTGGTCGGCGAGCATGTGTTGTGCCTCTTGCACGTTGGCCTGCGGTGGAATGTAAACACCGACCAGAATGAATGAAACGAACTCACGGGGGGAGTAGAAGGGTTTGCATTTGATAAAAAAATATTCCAGATCAGGAGAACAGTGCTGTTGAATCACTGTCACATCATTGCACCAGCCGCAGTTAGTGTAGAAGCAGATTCCTCCACCTTTCGTCTTGCCGGAGAGTTCCGTGTGGCGGTCCGCTCTGAAAAGTTGGAAGCCAGCCAACTGCAGCGCAGAGTCCGGTATCGAATCACACAGCCACGTCTCCGTGAAGCACAGAACGGAAGATGAGGAGAAGTCTCTGTTCTTACCAACTAATAGCTGGAGTTCGTCCAGCTTGTTGCACAGTGAACGCACGTTGGAGAGGAATATACCTGGTAGCGGTGTGCGAAGTCCCCGCCGGCGGAGACGCACAAGCGAACCGGCACGTTTACCTCTCCTCCGTCGCTTCACTGTATGTACGAAGGTGAGGGCGCCTTTGACCAGAATATCCAAAATTTCGACAGATGAGGCAATGAAAGTCGGAAATATATTCTCAGGAGTTGTGACCCTGATGTTCATGAGCATTTCTCTGGTGAAAGAGCTATTTCCGTTTATTAATAATATACTCATGTTACTCATGTTGTTTTCCAGCTGCCTGTACTATGACGTACTAAGACGTTCTATGAGCCAGTATGAAGGAACTTCCCGTACATCCAACCGGACCTTGCAGCTCTTGCAGCAGAATTGAGAAGTCCAGGAGTCGACAGAGAAGAAAGAGGGTAAGATTAGATTCATTAGATTCATAATTTTTCAGTTACATGTGTAGGTGTATGTTGTCATTGAACTGTGCTAATTGTACTGATTGTGTTTACAGCTGATTGAAGCGGGACAGATGACATGGATCCATCCTTCCACAGCCAGGAGCTCACCGACCTGTGTGCCACACTTCAAATAAGACTAGAAGCTACACGGAATCTCACAGCTACACATCATAGACGTCTACACACTGGAGCAGATTCGGACAGAGTCCCACAAAGAACTTATGACCCAGAGGCGGCAAAGAGACATGTCAAGCTTCACCTGATTAGTTTTTCACTGGCTAGGCCAGTTGTGTTTTTGCAATATTTGTGCTGTATGTAAATAAAGCTTTGACTCAACATCAATCAATCAAATTGTATTTGTATAGCCCATATTCACAAATCACAATTTGTCTCATAGGGCTTTAACACATACAAAACCACTTTTTCCCAAACTACGTACTGTAGCATAGCCAGCAGGAGATCCTACACCTGTGACGTGATTTTGGTGAGAATATACAGTATTACAGTGAAGTTATTGAATATTTTTCATAATAAATATTTCCCAAAATTATGCTAAATCACTTTTTCCCAAACTTAGTACTGTAGAATAGCCAGCAGGACTGCCTGGACCTGTGACGTGATTTTGGTGGGAATATATAGTATTACAGTGAAGTTATTGAATAATATATCCCAAACTTATGCAAAATATATTTTTTCGAAATTAAATACTGTAGCATAGCCAACAGGTGACCCTGGACCTGTGACATGATTTTGGTGAGAATATACAGTATTACAGTGAAGTTATTGAATATTTGTGTAATATCTCTTTTCGGTGTTGCACTTTGTAGACGGTCCCTGCGCACTCGTCTCACAGCAGGCTGTACATAGACAACAATGTCCTGTGTCCATCACGGAGGACGACTCATATTGATGATAACTGGCCTGTAGCCCGTTGTCTACCTTACTACGGTGGGAATTATGCAGCGTTTGTGCTTTAACATCGTTTCGCTTTTGACTTATTGATCCGGGAAGTCCGAATCTGTGAATATGTTTCCAACTTCCCGAAGTCTTACTGATCCAGGAAGTAACACCCGCCCTTCGCTGTGAAGTGAAAACTAACTGCTTATAGACGGAACCTGCAGAAGGTCTTATCGTATTAACGACGGTAAGCAGACTGTATTTCTATATAACCTCTGAATGTTGTATAATAAAGAGCAGGAGTGAACCAGTAGATTGTTAAGATGTCGCTGATAAATCGGCCCCATAGGTTTTCTGGAACTGAAACAGTGCAACAGATAGTGTGTTGTCTTCTATGACGTGTCCCTTAAACATCTCATTACATTACATTTCATTTAACTGACGCTTTTAATCCAAAGCGACTTCCAATAAGTGCTTTCAACCTTGAGGGTTCAAACCCTGAACGTCTCATGTTTCTGTGGTGAAAAACTGTTTTATTAAAGACAAGAGAGCTGCAGGTTTCAACAGCCACCTGAGAATTAGAGATCAGCTATCTGTTTGCTGTGTACTGGTGTTATCATGGAAGTTTCAATGTCAGACAACTGCTGTGAACATGGTCTGTGTTTGAGTTGTGTTCAACTCTCACTTTCAGATATAGATGAAGAAGAGTGGAGTCTGAGTATACCTGAACGCACCTCCACCTCTGAACACGTCAGAAGTTTGGTGAAAACTCTTGGTAAAATCACTCGTCCACTTCCTGCACTCATCATGTGATCAGTTATCATGTCAGAAAAACAACATCTGCTCACATATCAAACCAACTCTTAGCTGTGTGGGCGTGGTGTGTTACAGTATCTTGTAACAGCCAACAACACATGTAGGTTACACCCTTATATCAAATCCACTGGATCTCACTGAACCGTGGAAACGTTTGCGAACTTTGAAAGGGAACAGAAATAAGCATGAACTTTGGAGTGTGAGCAGAGCAATGGGCTGTAAAAGCTGAGCTGACTCCAGTGCTAGGTTTAATGATTAATGTTATCTGCCTGTGAAGACACTGAGTCATCCAGATCATGGTATATCCAAGTGCTAGAAAACAGGTCAACTAGACTTGATTAAGTTTCCTCCAGGTTACCTGAGAGGCTGGACCCACCCTGCTGTTGGTTTCACTGGGAGTTGTTGACACACCTGCCCCGTGTGTCTTAACCCTCCTCCTCTCTTCAGAGATGTTTTTTCTAGTTTAACGTAGATGGCTTCCTTCACTCCTCTTTCAAAACATCTGTCTTTCCTGGCCAAAATGTGGACTTTGTTGTCTTCAAATGAACGTCCATTGTCCTTTAGATGTAGGCAGACTGCTGAGTCCTGACCTGAGTCACCAGCTCTCCTGTGCTGTGCCATGCGTTAATGAAGAGGTTGTTTAGTTTCCCCAATGTACAGGTCTGATCTCAGTGATGGTGACTTCAGCTCAAGGAAACTGCCAACCTGCCGTTCAACATGAATTTGAGAAGTAAACATTTGGAGGCTGCATCTTTGTTGGTAAAGTTGCGTCACACTGCTCCTCGTCACCTACAGTTCTGCTCCTCTTTCCTCTCTCTGTCACTTATTAGCTGTTTTGTAGACATGTCCTGTGGAGGATCTCCGGAGAATTGGGGACCTGAATTTCACTGCAGTTTTCCTTTCACACATGCACAACGCAGCAGGAGATTCTCCGCTCAGACAAGTTCACAACAATCACAAATTCTCTGAGGGATTCAAATGAGGGGGGGTGCAGCAGGCAGAGGCAGGATGTGACGTATTAATCCCTCTGCGGAGATCACATGATTTTGTTTACAGCACATCCACACCGCTGTTGGCTCTTATCACAACAAACACTTTTGACATCTTTGTCAGTGACAGAACTTTTTCACCCAGAGATATTTGTTTTTCTTTTTGTTTTATTCATTTTTCCAACTGCATAATTGATTGATGAAAGAATAAATATTTGGTCGTTTTAGTGTCCAGTCGTCTCCTCCTCTCCTCTCCTCTCCTCTCCTCTCCTCTCCTCTCTCAGTTATTGACTGTGTCAACATGTCAACCAAGTTTAACTAAGATGAAAACCTTTGCCCTATCCTTCACAGATATGTTTGGTCAAAGTCTTCTGTGTGAATACGCTGACTTGTCATCCAACCGAGTATCAGACAGGGAATGAATGCTGTCCTCTTTGTCCATCTGGTAAGATCCTGAATGAGAAGAATAGGCTGGAATGTTTTTTTTAATGTTTTAGCTTCTTCTGTTGTAAGTAATAAAAATGAAAGTGCAGCGCATGTTACGATGTTACGTTATAACCTGCGCTTTACCCTCAAGATGATTTGTCTTTGTTCAACAGAAATATTTCATGAAATTAAATAGTTTTCTTTTCAACAGGAAATCGTGTTAAAACACACTGCACGGAGTTCAGGAGCACTTCCTGTTTGCCCTGTGTGAATGACACCTTCATGAATCTTCCTACTGGACTTAAACAGTGTTTACCCTGCACGACCTGTGGTCCAGGTAGATTTCTGTGTTGACATTTACTGTAGGTTTAAAATCATTAAGGAGGCTTGTTGCTGCAAGTCTTACAGTGTGTGAGCTGAGATGGAGCTGAGCTGTTCTGATGATGTTTTTTACAGTGTCACTGTGTTAGTCTGTTTAGAATAGTTTCCTGCATATTACTGATTTGACATAGATGAAACTGGGATAGTGAATAAGGAGTCACAAGAGCCTCTTCTTGCATAACTAAGTCACAAGACATTTCACATGATGAAGTTCATATTTTTAGTTCTTCTTTTTTACAGTCAAGTTATGATACTCTGCTGTGCTCTGTAGTTTCTATCAGTGGGACTTGCAGTAATGGCAGAAGTGAGACTTCTTACAAAAGTCAGTTGTTCACTTCAAATCTCCTTGTTCCTGCCACCAGGAGATCAGTCCACTAAGTTGTGTTTACGGCAGTTTTATCCTTCACCCTCGTAGACTTATAGATCGGACAATCTATTTTATTTTATTTCCTAAAGATGTCATAAGAACTAAAGATTAGTTTTAATGATATTTTGTCAGACAAAAAAGGCATAGTTGCTTTCTCATAGAATACATAGTTCAGGAGTTTTGTTTCTTCATATGTGCCCTCCTTCATATGTATCCTCTCTGTGTCGACAGATTCTGGTCTGAAGATCTACACTTCATGCACAGCAACAACGGATTCACTTTGTGAACCTCTGGAAGGATTCTACTGTATAGACCCCATACAGAACCACTGTGCAGCAGCACAGAAACACAAACAATGTCAACCAGGGCAGTACATCAAACACAGAGGTGTGTTTTCTAATGCTGACTTTAAGATTTAAGTTTTCAAAACTGTAAAAAGCTTTGAAGAACACAGAGCAGGTTATTTGAGCCATCCAGTCAATGAATTGTCAAGCGGATTTCAAAGACTTCAACTCAAGATTTTGCCGCGTTGGTATAGTGTCAAATGCGACGCCCAGGGCGAGAGATGTGGATTTCGTGTCTAGACGCGTTTTTGCATTGACTTCGAATGTAATCTTGACGTTCGTTATAAAAGCACCATTACGATCAGCATAAGACATGTCTAGACTTCAGTATGGAACGGTCGACCAAACTTTCTGCATTCCTTGTTGGCTGAGAGTTGAGTACTCGTTCTGGTCACACATACGTGCCCACAGTTCCATTCATAAAATGAGGCTCTGCGTTGTTCTGTCGTTCAGTGCATGCGTACCTGAACCCACATTTCACTCCAGTAGGCAGATATATTGTACCTGGAGCATGCACAGTCAATGTGTACAGTCAACGCAGACACACAATTTGGGCTGCATACAGACGTCCACATATGGGTCGGTGCATGTATTTTACCCATATAAAGATAATGGGTTAGATACATGTCTGTGTCCATTTCGGAAAGTTCATCAAAACAGCCATAAAGACTTTGGCTGTGGACAGTGGACAAAAGTAGATGGACAGACAAATCTTCTTCCATCTATCAAGATGATTTGTTTGAGTTGGAGAAAACAAATCAAAATCCCATCTTCCTGTGCAACTGTGATGATAATAATAGTAATAATAAAAATAACTTTCTTTCAAAAAAGAGAGAGAGCCGAGTGGCAGTCTGACACAATTAACAATAATTGGACAATTTTGAAAAATAATAATATATACGGTGTTATTTCAAATTTGTATTATTCATATTTGTATTCTTACTACATTTTGCCCATGCACTGCTTTCCCTGTGCTGCTGCGTTGACTGGGAAATGGAGGATTATTAAAAGGTACATCTTATCTGACCTTGTCTTATCTTTACACATTACTCAAACCAATGTTACAAAGCAAAAACAAAACATATATAAAAACAAATAATAAATATAGTTCTAAAAGACAGTGCAGTGATCCAGGTGTAATGAGATAAAAGAATGTAAAATAGTTTCTGTATCTTTGAAATGTAACATAGAAGAACAGAATTCTGTCAATGTTCCTTAGTTTATAGAATCCTGTTTGTAAGTTTAGTGGCATGCTGCTCTACATTTCATCACACCTCACATAAAAAGGAGAGAATTTGAACAAAGAAATGTTTGCTCTTCAAAAACCTCAATGATCAAATATTTGTTTACCTTTGGAAATCAGACAGGTCTGATGTCAAATACCACTTTGCTATATAATCCTAATATGATGTGTACACTAGTAACTGTGTATAGTTTGTGTTTGTACAGGAACAGCCCAAACAGACTCTCAATGCTCTGACTGCAGTGTTGGAACATTTTCTAACGGGACACGTACGTCTTGTCAACCACACACACAGTAAGTAAAGAGTCTCACCAGACATGGACGTGCCTGGTTTCTTACACTTGCAGTGAATCTGTGGTGCCTCTACATGGTCCTGTGAAAATGTCCCCTGTCGTTCCAGATGTGAATCACTAAACCTTCAGCTGATGCAACCAGGAACAGCTTCAACTGACGCTGAATGTGGAAATGACAGTTCAAATAACTCAGCAGTTGTAATCATCGTTCCACTGGTTGTTTTGGGTCTTTTGGTGGTTGCAGTCGTCTTGTTTTTATGGAAAAGATATCTTTCAGGTACGATGTGTGTGTGGTCGAAGAAAATGTTGTCATGGATGATAAGACCTCCATCAAGTCATGGTGTCGTTGATGAAGAGCTTTTTCATTTGTTTTGTTTCTGTTACAGGAAAAATAAGAAATGCATCCTCTTCCACAAAGGTATGTTTGTTACTCTCTTTTTCACAGTGTATGTTCTGACTCTGTGTATATATGTTCTCTGCTTGATGACAATACTTGTTTGATGAAGGTAATTTTATTATTTTATTTAATATTTCAGGAAAAGGAAAACACAACTGGAGGAGAATCTGTGACGATGATGGAGTGAAAAGCAGCAGGTGAGACAGCAGCGTGTTCTACATTTAAATATTCATTAGTTGAGGACTGTCTAGAGCCGCTTTCAGACATGACCTAAGGAGGATGTCTACAGAATTGGGTCCAGACTCTCACCGGTGTTTGTCTTTTACGCAGCAGGAGATTCTCTGCTAGGACTCGTTCAGGTGAGGGGTGGTGCAACAGTCAGAGGCAGGATGTAATATATCAATTCTGCTGCAGAGATCAAATGATTTTGTTACATCACATCGACACCGGGGTCGGCTCTTATCACCAAAAGCTCTCTTGGTGTCGTCTTCAGTGTCTTCTTCGTGTAAGGCACCGCTTTTTTATGCAGAGAGATTTGTTGTCTTTTTTTTTTATAACTACTATAACATGTTTGAAGCTTCATCAACATACCCACTCGCTCGCGGTGAATCCTGCTGTATTGACACATTAGTTCGAGTTTTAGAGAGAAACTCCGGAGAACGTCCTGAGGCTCTCACTCTGACTTTTGCATTCTCACATACAGCCTCTCTGGAGACTGTCAGGAGATTATCTGGAGTTTAGTGCATGTCTGAAAGTGTCTTAAGACTTCTCTCTGTGAAGTCTGTTCACATGTACAAGAGGTTTCCATTTTAATTCCATATATTTCTCTCCTCAGCAAAAGAGATAAACCTGCAGAGAACCAGTAGACTGTTTGTTCACTGCAGAGTGAATGTGCTCTAGAATCCAGGTATAATCCCACTGGGTTCTAGCACATTGTCTTTGTAGGGTACAGAAATAAAACCACTGCTTTGTTACAAAGGGCACACAGCTCATCGTCTCACAGATGTCACTGCACCAAAACTACAGTCGGCTGGGAATATGAAACTTGGAGCGTCTCCCTACCCCTACCCCTTGTTTTTGAGGGTTATCTTGCCCCTTGAAACGTAGTCACAAGGGTTAGTGGTTGAAATCTTCCCCTTCAAATTGGGACCGCGTTTCAAAAACCTGATACTTCATTAGTAGTTGTTGATGTAAACTAATGCGACAAAAAATTTTGCCGGGGATGTCATTGTAATAACATTGTTGAGATCTTAAATAAACCAATGCTATTGTTTGCAGTTACTAAACTGACAAACCTATAATATCCTAATAACATCTTTGCTAATGCAGGTGAATCAATGACATTTGCCATTCATCCAATTGAAATTGAAAAGCTTGGATGCTCTGCATTATTTCACGTATAAATCAAAAGCACACAGCTTCAGGCTGCTAGCAGTGGTCTGTATGCAACCCTGCCAGGATGCTTTGTTATTAGAGGGTTGTTTCCGTGTTTATGAAGCTGTACATATCTTCACGCTCAGTTAAGTGGAAGCAATCTTTGGACTATTATTAGGAAAATACATAAGAAATAGCTAGTGTCATATTTTTATCTTTATAAATGTGTGAGTAAAGATTCTGTGTTTCACCTGTAAAAGGTTATGTGTTTGAAACATAGATGTCTCTTTTTAAACAGTACAGTGTAAAACTGGGGACATTCAGTGCAAATGGATAAAAACAGTATGCATGCACACAGAAGAAGATCTGATGTAGTACCAGAGTCTGGTTCGTAGTATTATCTGTTACTAAGCAACCAACTACATAGTATTCATTCTGCTTCCTGTTTATACTGGCCCAGTGTGCATAACTGGTCACATGATAAATGTTTTCAGGGGCTCTTTTAGTCTCAAAATGTTTTTCTACCATTTTGCTGCAGTTTCTGGGATGAAATATTTAAATGTTAGTTCACCTGACACCTTCAGATATAGGCGAGTTAACTATAGTTAAAGTTTTAAAGTAAAGAACTTGTTTCACCGATTATTATATTTTTTTATTAAGCTCTATCACAGATCATTAATACTGAAGCAGCCGTGTAAGCAGCAGGTGAAGCTACAGTAAAATACATTATTAACAGTTGTATATGCAGCGATGTTAGATATATTGTGAGAGCTTCTTTCTCTTTGGATCATTAAAGCATTTGAGAAAAGCTTTTAACAACTCAGACATTTGAAATAACTACATTTATTTTTCAGAAGCGAAACATTTTCAAAACCACTGGTTTGGTTTTTATGTGTTTTAACAGCTTGTTATATTATCTGTTGTTTAAAATCTGTCAAATACATGTAATGGAGAATAAAATACAATAATTCTATATATCAGAGTAGAAGTATGAAGTAACAAAGTGGAAATATAAAAGTACAAGTGCTTACATGATGTCAAATAAAAATTTGAGATTTACAGTATTTGTGACATTGAGTAGTGTAAACTGTCCAGTCTGCAGAGGAGGAGTTATCATGTTTATCTTGACGTGCATATGCTCTTCTCTTAAGGTCTAAGCAAGGCTAACTCTAGCCAGGTTTTGATAAGCCATGTGTTGGCCATGTGCATGCAGCCCAGAATAATTCATTGTAGAAAAGAGGATAAAATGTCCCTAAAAGACGCAAAAACCTGTGAGGTGTGTTTTTCTCCAGCAGAGCAACAGATCATCATTAAGCTTGATGAAGAATTCAAACTCTTATTCATCAAGAAAGGAAACATGTCCCACTCAACAAGGCGAAGGAGACGTCATGGCAGAAAATATCTGACTTTCTTACAGCAGATGAGGATTATACAACCACGTGATAAAAATAAAACTTCTGAGGAGGGAGAAGGAAGATTCTTAGCACTGATCTAACAAAGTGAGCAAAATGTCAGTAGTATTAGAAGCTGCAGAATTTTATTACAAACTAATGTTTTTCACAGGTGATGTTAATCTTAAATGAACAGTCAGATCCACAAGACTGAGAATATTTAGCTGTATAATATCAGATGTAGGGAAGTGACATCAGTACAATCATTTACTGTTAATTAGCCTGATGAGGTGAAGTATGTGTGAAGGCTCTCTGACCCACTGACCTGATAACCCTCAGTGTTGGTGAGGATTGATGTAAGGACTGTATATGATGAACTTAATCTTTTTAGCTGGTTCTGATTCCAGCTCTGCTCCAGGTGTGTCTGCTAAAACACGGCTCAGACGACTTCTCTCTTAATGTTCTTTAATTTGGCAACAGCACAGTACAACATATGCCTATGAACGGCAGGGCAGGATATGGGTGGGAATGCGTGTGGTTCTACAAGAAGAAATGATACAAAATATAACAATAAGAATTATGGAAGGGATAAACAGTGCAACTATACAATCACAATAACATTCAGGCTGAACATACACACTACGTAAACGCACATGCATGCAGACTACACACATCCATATGAACAATATATATCCTTATCTACCCGTATATACATAATAGCGAGGAACCCACCGATAGAAGTAAAAAACAGTAGAAAAGGCACCCAGATATATAATGACGCAGATAATGCGCTGCACTCTTAATTACTACTGCGCCACACACCGCTCGCGCTACTCTGAGCACGCGCCTTAGCTGAATGCGCGCTCCCGCCGCTTTCTGTGCTCTGCGCGCACCTCCGCGATGCGCTGCGGATAGGCAGCCTTTATACCCTCAGCCTTTATTGATTCTTCTGTCACATCCCAACAGGAGCAATCTAAACAGCATATTAGGAGTTTTACGTAGCCTGTAATGAAATGTGTGTTTCAAATAGAAGTAAATATGAACCTTTAGCCATCAGCCAGTAGTGGGTGACTTACACCTGAGCTCCCACAGCTGAAGAGGACCTGGGCATGAGGATGGAAAATGTGGAGCAGTGGTGCTGCAGCGAAGAGCAGATGACAGGGTTTGTGTTTATGTTCGCTCGCTGACTTGAATGAGAACGTAGTTGAAGATTTGATGAATGAGATTTGGTCTGTATGAATGATGGCAGAGGAACCAGGGTTAATGTAACAACAAGTGTCGAATCAGCACTAGATATCACCTTGGACCAAACTAAACCTTTAGCTTTGTTAGCCGATACTAATACAATACTAAAATTCAAAAAAGACTGTCAGCGATGAATATACAGAACAGTCACTGTTAAACAAATAAATGGAAATAAATAAAGTAATATTTTGGGGGGGATGGGGGGGGGGGTCACAAGTACAAGTACCTGCCAAATAAATCTGTGAAAGGATCATGACTCCCAGGAGAACCCCTACATAAGCATAGTGGTGAGTAGACAGTGTGTGACTTTTTGTTCGTGGGTGAATTATCCCTTTAAGGTATAAATATTGGACACTATCTCTTACTCGAATAATATAATAATGAATTTATCAAAAAAATGATTTGTGTCAGTTATATTTATTTAATCATCTTCTCTTAAATACAAACAATTACAAAAAAACAAAGTATGCACTGCAAGGCATTATTGCAGTGCACAACAAAAAAATTGCCCAGTCTGAACTGCTAATCTGCCTTTTACAGTCCCAGAGAAAATCTCTCCAAAATAAAACAAGTGCAAGAGCTTGTTCCATTCAAGTAAAAGGGATATATCAATCTACATTAAGCTGTCGAACAACAAAATAAATGAAAACCAAAGTAAAATTCATGTAACTTTCTGGAGGAACATCAAAACACTGTAAATTCAAGTTTAGCAGTCTATCAAAAAATCATCTTAGGGTCAAATTTGTGCAATTTGAGTCACCCTGAAACTTTGAACTGAAGTTATACTGAACTTTTTAACAGGAATAATTCATCTCTCAGTAACAAAACACACCCAAGCACATAAAGATGTAGTTTGAGTTTCCCCTTTTCTAATTTTTCGTTAACTACATTTCACATATGAACAATCTCAACAGATATTAACAACTAAACAGCTTTAACTTTTCTCTTTGTTCCCACTTCCTCTTGTTCAGTGACAGAAGTAAACTCTTCCTTGTCCGGCCAGGAAATAAGACTACCGTAAAGACGAACAAAGCAGCGCAGGTTAAAATACAAACGCTCCGTCAGAATCTAATAATAATAACAGGTCTGGGTCCGAATAGAACAGAGTCTGGGTCTGGTCCGCCAGTGGGCGATTTGTTTCGCTTCAGCTTCACTCTTCGGGTGAATTGATGCTTTGAAGAGGCGCAGCCATCTTCCTTGTGACACGTCGACTTACGTTACGCAAATCGTAGTATTTACGTAACCGATGACGTTGATTACGTCGACCAAGCCCATGTAAACAACCGAAAGGGAACATTAACCCTAAACAACAAGAAGAAGAAGAGGAAGAAGCTGAAAAGAGTTTCACAGATTCAGACTTTTCAGATCAATAGTAAGATCAAAACACAAGTGAAGCCTCCTTCCAATCAGAGTAATGTACAAAACCAGCTACAGTTTCATTTTCATCGAAACGAGCAGTAATCCAAGTGGGAAGGGAGCGTCAACAAGTGCAACGCCGAAAACATATTCTGCAAAAATGTTCAACATTATTCAATATTTTGAGGCACCAAAATTAATACACAGACAAATGGCATTTTCCTGTTAAGACCACAACCTTAATATTAGAGAAAATATATTCAGGCTTAATTTTGAGGATTTTTATTATTAATAATAATTAATACCTTCACCCTTGTACAGTGTTACCTGCTACCTGTTTCTAGTTTGTTGTTAGTTTCAGTTTGGATTTAAATTAAATATGTTCAGTCTTTGTCGAGTTGTCTGCTTTGTCTGTGTCTCTGCCTGCTTGTATTCGTGATCCTGCCCCTTATTTATTTATTTGTTTTTTAATAAATTCTGTTTCGTTGGACTTGATCTGCCTCACTCCGACATTTGGTTCCACCTGCTCACCACACCCTGACTAAATGGTCTCCTGGTCAGACTACAACTCTCATTTGGGAAAAATATGTCTTGGCATTTTGAGGATTATTAATAATAATGAATGACTCCACCTATGAGGAGTGTAGGGTCACCAAAATAACTTCACCTATAAATGGTCTCCTCTTGGTTAGACTGGTTGAGGCTCAGGGGTGGGTCATCTTTAACATGCTTTAAACTTGTCCTTGAAGGTTGATGCTCTTTGCAAATCAACTGAAGTTGCTGTGGCTGTCATAAGAGATGCTGAACAGAAGCTGAATTTCCTTCTGCGCTACAGTGAATTTCAGAGTTTGAGGCCTGATGAACTCAGACGAGGCAAATGTCATGGAAAAACTGTCACTGTACCAGTCTGTTAATCTGTAATTAATCTCATCAGGAGTATGACTGGACAAACCAGTTTTAGCAACAGTGTTTCAAAAGTGATTCAATCATCAACATGTTAACAACTACATGCCAAACATGCTGGCCGACTGTTCCACATGAATGATTCCGGAGATATAATGATTCATATTTATATCTCCGGTGGATCATTGCACAAGAGAGCAGTCTCAGAAAGGATGAATATAACTTATTCATTAGGCAATTTATTATTATTACTTAAGTTTTGTAGACTGGAACGGTCTCTCTATATTTAAGATGGGGGTTTGAAATGTGTACATATACCCCTTGTGTTATTGTAATCCTTGATGTGATAGTAGAAAGAATTTGTTTTAACCAAAACATTTGGTGTAGCATCTTCCCTTTTTTGGCTGGTACTGTAGGGGGAATGCAGAATATGTGCTGTTTACATGAGATCTCTGTGTTACGAAAGTAAGAAGAAAGTAACACTTGGTATTGTGTGCTGTGCAACAACTGAAACTAAGGATACTGTTGGCAGGGGCAGATATTTCATATTATTGTTGGGGGGGACAATAAACACAATTTCTTCTCTTCCCTCTTTTCCACCCAGCTCTCCTCTCTTCCCCATTTTTCTCTGCTTCCAGTTAATGAGGGATTTTTTTCTCTCCACAGTTGTCAAAGTGTTCGCTTATTGTGGGAACTGTTGGGTTTAAGGACTCGACCTTACTTTGTAAAGTGCCTTGAGACAATGTATGTAATGATTTTGCACTTTACGAATATATTTTAATTGAATTGAAAGGGTTTCTTATAAGTCCAGGAGCCTATATATGCCCAATATCAGTGAAGCAACACCCATAGAGCGAAATAAAGCTCATAAAATTAATTAGATTTGTTTTATCTAAGAAGTTGATCTGTAATATTTTGATGTACACTACCGTTCAAAAGTTTGGGGTCACTTAGAAATGTCCTTATTTTTCAAAGAAAAGCACTGTTTTTTTCAATGAAGATAACATTAAATTAATCAGAAATACACTCTATACATTGTTAATGTGGTAAATGACTATTCTAGGTGGAAACGTCTGGTTTTTAATGAAATATCTACACAGGTGTATAGAGGCCTGCAGCAACTATCACTCCAGTTTCCATTATTTTTTTTCTGACACAGTAAAACATTCATCAACATTTATCAGTTCTAATCATGACTGTCATAATGGTTTTATTTCAGTAACTCCAGATGAGCTGACAGAAGACCAGTCTGTCCAGCTTTAAAGCCACTTCTCCCTGTCGGGTTTTACACTTTCTTTTTAAAACATCTTTCCTGAACACTTCAGATTCAGTCAGTATTTCATATCATGTTGTTTTCATTTTGTCGTCATCATCATGTGCTCCTGTAGCTGCCAGCCACTGGACACCTGCGTAAAAACCTTTTCATTTTCAAACTGCTGAAAATGTTCTTTGAAAGATAAACATGTTTTAATCCTGAATTACTTATCATATAATTTTCTCTTTGTTTGGACTCTTTCACTCACTGGATTTGCATGACATGCTCAACGTTGATCTCGGTTGTGAATTATAATGATTTTTATTTGTTTTACAAAGTGCTTTTTATTTCAGAAACCTATATTGAAATGCTGCATTGCACTCGTCCTGATGTTTTCTGTGTAAAGAGTTTTCTTTGTACTATTGATGCATTTCTAATTGTGTTTGCTAATTGCCTTAGAAGACTAATGGATGATTAGAAAACCCTTGAAAACCCTTGTGCAATTATGTTAGCACAGCTGAAAACTGTTTTGCTGGTGAGAGAAGCTATAAAACTGGCCTTCCTTTGAGCTAGTTGAGTATCTGGAGCATCACATTTGTGGGTTCGATTATACTCTCAAAATGGCCAGAAAAAGAGAACTTTCATGTGAAACTCGCCAGTCTATTCTTGTTCTTAGAAATGAAGGCTATTCCATGCGAGAAATTGCGAAGAAACTGAAAATTTCCTACAACGCTGTGTACTACTCCCTTCAGAGAACAGCACAAACGGGCTCTAACCAGAGTAGAAAGAGAAGTGGGAGGCCCCGGTGCACAACTCAGCAAGAAGACAAGTATATTAGAGTCTCTAGTTTGAGAAATAGACGCCTCACAGGTCCTCAACTGGCAGCTTCTTTAAATGGTACCCGCAAAACGCCAGTGTCAACGTCTACAGTGAAGAGGCGACTCCGGGATGCTGGCCTTCTAGGCAGAGTGGCAAAGAAAAAGCCATATCTGAGACTGGCCAATAAAAAGAAAAGATTGATATGGGCAAAAGAACACAGACATTGGACAGAGGAAGATTGGAAAAAGTGTTATGGACAGACGAATCAAAGTTTGAGGTGTTTGGATCACACAGAAGAACATTTGTGAGACGCAGAACAGGTGAAAAGATGCTGGAAGAGTGCCTGAAGCCATCTGTCAAGCATGGTGGAGGTAATGTGATGGTCTGGGGCTGCTTTGGTGCTGGTAAAGTGGGAGATTTGTACAAGGTAAAAGGGATTTTAAATAAGGAAGGCTATCACTCCATTTTGCAACGCCATGCCATACCCTGTGGACAGCGCTTGATTGGAGCCAATTTCCTCCTACAACAGGACAATGACCCAAAGCACACCTCCAAATTATGCAAGAACTATTTAGGGAAGAAGCAGGCAGCTGGTATGCTGTCTGTAATGGAGTGGCCAGCGCAGTCACCAGATCTCAACCCCATTGAGCTGTTGTGGGAGCAGCTTGACCGTATGGTACGCAAGAAGTGTCCATCAAGCCAATCCAACTTGTGGGAGGTGCTTCAGGAAGCGTGGGGTGACATTTCTACAGATTACCTCAACAAATTAACAGCTAGAATGCCAAAGGTCTGCAATGCTGTAATTGCTGCAAATGGAGCATTCTTTGACGAAAGCAAAGTTTGAAGAACAAAATTAATATTTCAAATAAAAATCATTATTTCTAACCTTGTCAATGTCTTGACTATATTTTCTATTCATTTTGCAACTCATTTGATAAATAAAAGTGTGAGTTTTCATGGAAAATACGAAATTGTCTGGGTGACCCCAAACTTTTGAACGGTAGTGTAAGTGTTTAAAAATCCAAAACATTATGAAGCCTAGAAACAATTAACATATATTAACATAATGTTTGTTGTATTTGAATCTTTTATGAAATCAGTCTTCATCTATACTGGAAATATCACCATGGTAGCCATTTAATATGTAGTCAGAAAAAATTATGCACGTAGAACCTATTATTTAGGGGGAAGAAATCCATTATTATAGAAATATTTTTGTCTGAAAGGTAAAATTTGTAATCATTACCTAGCATTCTGTAAGATCATTACACATCTGACATTTGTAACAAACCACACGGCTTGAAAATTGGTTGAAAATTCATTGGGTTATGAACATTTTAATATGGATACACCTCCTGCCTTACATGTGCATTAGAAGACGTGGCTGTATGTACCAGGTGGCCTCGGTTAGATATACAGCATGTATGGTATATGGATCAGCAGCAAGCACATCTCTCCAAATATTTGATAGAATTCAATACCAAGCAATGAGATTATGTACAGGTGCTTATAAACCAACCCGACCAGCAGCATTACAGGTAGAGATGGGAGAAATGCCTCTAGATATGAGAAGGACTAAAGGAAAATGTACAGGGACCCAGTAAAGAACATCCAACACAGGAAACTTTAAAACCTTGTTGGGAAAAAGGAGAAAGATAAAAAAAGCTTTGGATGGACAGTAGCACAAAGAGCAACAGAACTTAACATAGCAGAATTAGACTTCAGTCCAACAGTACCATTAGCAGCAATAGCACCTTGGATACTACCTGATGCTAATGTAGATTTCACATTATAAAAAAATAAAAACAATGATGGAGAGGCTATTTTCAATTTGGATACAAAACAGGCACATATTGACAGTAACAGCAGTTATATCCAGGTTTATACAGATGCATCAAAGAATCTATTCAATAAGGTGGGAGTAGCAATTATAATTCCAGAATTTCATATTAAAATAGGGAAAAAGATCAGTGAGGGGCTCGGTATACAGGAGAAATTATTGCAATAATGTTAACACTACAGTGGATAGAGGACACACGACCATTAAGAGCAATTATTTGTTCAGATTCAAGTTCAGCATTATCCAGGATACACAACAATCATTCAGACAGCAGACTGGACATTTTGATTAAAATACAACAAATACTAATACTAAATTCAAATGATGGAATTTAAACTCCATAGTTTTTTATGGAGCCGGCACATATTGGTGTTAAGGGAAATAAAATGGCAGATAAACTTGCAAAGGAGGCTGTGGAGAATAGCTGCACTGATGCGTCAGTCAGCTTCAGTAAAGCAGAGACTAAGAGCATCATTAAACAGAGGTTGAAGGAAAGGTGGCAGACGCAATGGGAGCAAAACAGGAAAGAACGATAGTTTTACCAAATTCAAAGGAAAGTGGGAGAAATGAGATGGGCAGGAAGAAACAGGTCGAAGAAACAATAATATCAAGAGACTCACATTTGGACACACAGGACTAAACAGTGCAGGAAGACATGATACAGAAAAATGTCATTATTGTGGGCAAGAGGAAACAGTTCATTTTATAGTACACTGTCCAAAGTATGAGCCCCGAACGGATGACAGGTGCAATATTTATAATAGTAGGTTGAAGGCGTGGTCCCAGCATCTTGGAACTGGAATCCACCAATGATGAGGAGCCGCTCCCAGGTTCGTCACTCCTTTGATAGTAGCTGGGCAAATCTTCACATTCTGACAGTGTTAAGTTTTGTGGATTAAGAAAAAGCCTTTATCCGGCTGAAGCTTTGTGAGTCTTCAGTAGTTTTGCAGACACAGTGTTTTTGTTCATTGGAGTGAGAAACATTGTGTTTCTGTTTTATCGTCTGTATGTTCTGTGTGCGTAAGCATGCGTATTCATCAGACAAGACAACACTTTTCCTATCTGGCCTTCAGAAGCTGGGCCAGCTGCTTGATTTCTTTCTAAGGCATAGGTCACAGTGTCTTAATGAGCACAGTGCATTCATGTATGTGTGATGTTGAATAAAGCTAAAGGAATACTGTAATATATATAAAGGTTTATGTATGAGAACAAGTTTAAGTACAGTGTTATTGTATGCCACGGATTACAGTCTTAACACTACTCGTAAACCTTGGCAAGTTTAAAGTACAGTTTGCTTTGAGATACCCTGCAAAATAACTGAAAAAGCAAGTGTTATCGAATACTATTTGATTATCTTAGAAGTCAATTATAATTGAGAGAATATACGTTTCTATTTAGAATCCACCATTACATAAGTATTGTAGTACAACAAACAGGAGACCCTGGATGTGTGATGTGATTTTGGTGAGAAACACACTATTATCACACTAAAAAATCATACAAAAACCCTTCACGAGTTAATGTAATGTGTCCGTGTCAGCATCACGTTGAGACAACAATATAAATCAAATGGTTAAAAAAAAAGAAAATAGTATAAAAATATACACACGTGGCCAGCTCCACTCAGAGTGCTTTCGTTTGACACTGGTGATCATTACAATGCGCACATTGAATATTTGCGAAATCACTTTTTCCCAAACTTAGTACTGTAGAATAGCCAGCACGACTGCCTGGACCTGTGACGTGATTTTGGTGAGAATATATAGTATTACAGTGAAGTTATTGAATATTTGTGTAATATATCTTTTCGGTGTTGCACTTTGTAGGCGGTCCCTGCGCACTCGTCTCACAGCAGGCTGTACATAGACACCAATGTTCTGTGTCCATCACGGAGGACGACTCATATTGATGATAACTGGCCTGTAGCCCGTTGTCCACCTTACTACGGTGGGAATTATGCAGCGATTGTGTTTTAACATCGTTTCGCTTATGACTTATTGATCCGGGAAGTCCGAATCTGTGAATATGTTTCCAACTTTACCGAAGTCTTACTGATCCAGGAAGTAACACCTTCCCTTCGCTGTGAAATGAAAACTAACTGCCTATAGACGGAACCTGCAGAAGGTCTTATCTTATTAACGACGGTAAGCAGACTGAATTTCTATATAACCTCTGAATGTTGTATAATAAAGAGCAGGAGTGAACCAGTAGATTGTTAAGATGTCGCTGATAAATCGGCCCCATAGGTTTGCTGGAAATGAAACAGTGCAACAGATAGTGTGTTGTCTTCTATGATGTCTCCCTTAAACATCTCATTACATTACATTTCATTTAATTGACGCTTTTAATCCAAAGCGACTTCCAATAAGTGCTTTCAACCTTGAGGGTTCAAACCCTGAACGTCTCATGTTTCTGTGGTGAAAAACTGTTTTATTAAAGACAAGAGAGCTGCAGGTTTCAACAGCCACCTGAGAATTAGAGATCAGCTATCTGTTTGCTGTGTACTGGTGTTATCATGGAAGTTTCAATGTCAGACAACTGCTGTGAACATGGTCTGTGTTTGAGTTGTGTTCAACTCTCACTTTCAGATATAGATGAAGAAGGGTGGAGTCTGAGTATACCTGAACGCACCTCCACCTCTGAACACGTCAGAAGTTTGGTGAAAACTCTTGGTAAAATCACTCGTCCACTTCCTGCACTCATCATGTGATCAGTTATCATGTCAGAAAAACAACATCTGCTCACATATCAAACCAACTCTTAGCTGTGTGGGCGTGGTGTGTTACAGTATCTTGTAACAGCCAACAACACATGTAGGAACCGTTTGTGAACTTTGAAAGGGAACAGAAATAAGCATGAACTTTGGACTGAGAGCAGAGCAATGGGCTGTAAAAGCTGAGCTGACTCCATTGCTAGGTTTAATGATTATTGTTATCTGCCTGTGAAGATACTCAGTCATCCAGATCATGGTATATCCAAGTGCTAGAAAACAGGTCAACTGGACTTGGTTAAGTTTCCTCCAGGTTACCTGAGAGGCTGGACCCACCCTGCTGTTGGTTTCACTGGGAGCTGTTGACACACCTGCCCCGTGTGTCTTAACCCTCCTCCTCTCTTCAGAGATGTTTTTTCTAGTTTGACGTAGATGACTTCCTTCCCTCCTCTTTCAAAACATCTGTCTTTCCTGGCCAAAATGTGGACTTTGTTGTCTTCAAATGAACGTCCATTGTCCTTTAGATGTAGGCAGACTGCTGAGTCCTGACCTGAGTCACCAGCTCTCCTGTGCTGTGCCATGCGTTAATGAAGAGGTTGTTTAGTTTCCCCAATGTACAGGTCTGAGCATTCCTCACTACATTCAACTGCATGTACCACGTTAGGTGTTTTGTCTTTGGGGTGGACCAGCAGACAGTTAGAACTGAAGAAGTCTCTTGGATGAAACGTGAAACGTCTTCAAGAAACTCAACCAAGTCCAGTTTACCTATTTTTTAGCACTTGGATATTAATGTTACCACTCACCGAAAATTAAAGAAAGACAGACTTTATTAGATTAGCAGCAGTAATGTTGACAGGTCCCTGCTGTTCTGTGCAGTTTGTACAGCTGAGTCCTCTTTGTTTCCAGATGTCTCCCTCTTTTTGGATTTAAAAGTCATCTCCAGCCGGATCTCAGTGATGGTGACTTCAGCTCAAGGAAACTGCCAACCTGCCGTTCAACATGAATTTGAGAAGTAAACATTTGGAGGCTGCATCTTTGTTGGTAAAGTTGCGTCACACTGCTCCTCGTCACCTACAGTTCTGCTCCTCTTTCCTCTCTCTGTCACTTATCAGCTGTTTTGTAGACATGTCCTGTGGAGGATCTCCGGAGAATTGGGGACCTTTACAGCACATCCACACCGCTGTTGGCTCTTATCACAACAAACACTTTTGACATCTTTGTCGGTGACAGCACTTTTTCACCCAGAGATATTTGTTTTCTTTTTGTTTTATTCATTTTTCCAACTGCATAATTGATTGATGAAAGAATAAATATTTGGTTGTTTTAGTGTCCAGTCCTCTCCTCTCCTCTCCCCTCCTCTCCTCTCCTCTCCTCTCCTCTCCTCTCCTCTCCCCTCCTCTCCTCTCCTCTCCTCTCCTCTCCTCTCTCAGTTATTGACTGTGTCAACATGTCAACCAAGTTTAACTAAGATGAAAACATTTGCCCTATCCTTCACAGATATGTTTGGTCAAAGTCTTCTGTGTGAATATGCTGACTTGTCATCCAACTGAGTATCAGATAGGGAATAAATGCTGTCCTCTTTGTCCATCTGGTAAGATCCTGAACGACAAGAATAGGCTGAAATGTTTTTTTTTTATTTTGGCTTTCAAAAGAAACATTTCATGAAATTAAATAGTTTTCTTTTCAACAGGAAATCGTGTTAAAACACACTGCACGATGTTCTGGAGCACTGTCTGTTTACCCTGCACGACCTGTGGTCCAGGTAGATTTCTGTGTTGACATTTACTGTAGGTTTAAAATCAGTAAGGAGGCATGTTGCTGCAAGTCTTACAGTGTGTGAGCTGAGATGGAGCTGAGCTGTTCTGATGATGTTTTTTACAGTCTCACTGTGTTAGTCTGTTTAGAATAGTTTCTTGCATATTACTGATTTGACATAGATGAAACTGGGATAGTGAATAAGGAGTCACAAGAGCCTCTTCTTGCATAACTAAGTATGAGACTCTGCTGTGCTCTGTAGTTTCTATCAGTGGGACTTGCAGTAATGGCAGAAGTGAGACTTCTTACAAAAGTCAGTTGTTCACTTCAAATCTCCTTGTTCCTGCCACCAGGAGATCAGTCCACTAAGTTGTGTTTACGGCAGTTTTATCCTTCACCCTCGTAGACTTATAGATTGGACAATCTATTTAATTTTATTTCCTAAAGATGTCATAAGAACTAAAGATTAGTTTTAATGATATTTTGTCAGACAAAAAAGGCATAGTTGCTTTCTCATAGAATACATAGTTCAGGAGTTTTGTATCTTCATATGTATCCTCTATGTGTCGACAGATTCTGGTCTGAAGATCTACACTTCGTGCACAGCAACAACGGATTCAGTTTGTGAACCTCTGGAAGGATTCTACTGTATAGAACCCAAACAGAACCACTGTGCAGATGCACAGAAACACAAACAATGTCAACCAGGGCAGTACATCAAACACAGAGGTGCGTTTTCTAATGCTGACTTTAAGATTTATGTTTTCAAAACTGTAAAAAGCTTTGAAGAACACAGAGCAGGTTATTTGAGCCATCCAGTCAATTGTGAATCATTTGGATGATATGCAAATTGTTATTGTTTTGCAAGTTGTTCATCTAATTGGCTTCACACGGCATCTGTATTATGAATTGTCAAATGGGGGGTCAAAGTCACTGCCAGTTCATTTTGATGATTTAATGGTTTTAATTTCCCCACATTGGACTGAAAAAGATATTCTGATTATCTGATCTCCGTCATGGCAACAAAAGTCATAGAATCACTCAGGAATTTGTCTTCAACATAGTTATACCGAGTGGAATAACAGATTTATTTTGAAAAGTTGGGAACTTTGGTCTGAATATTCGTAGAAATAGTGACAAATCATATATATAAACCACACACGTGAACAGTAACAAAGTAAAATCAGATACATTTTATGAAAAACATTGACTACTTCACTGTAGATAAACCAGGTAGGATGAACGCAAAGTTTTCTAACTTCACTCTGCACCATAGACTGTTTCTAAAAAGCTCTGCACACAACATCCAGCACACAAACAATACAAAGTGAAAGTATATTGTAGAACTGTTTGAGGAGGACTCACTAATGACAAGGAATAATTCTGAAGTTGCTCTGGAGCAGGACAAAACATAGGACAAGAGAACAGGCAGGCTTAGAATGGGCTTTTCCAATGTGGCGTTTTATTTTAGTGTATGCAAATTGGATGCTGATTGTGATAGTGTGTTTACACCAAATGCGGCACACATTTTTGCGACGCACTAAACCCTTTGCAGGATCATTTGAATTTATTTGGGTTAATCGCGCGGAAAAACACAACCGGAGTATTTGCCTGTTCTTTCCCGGAAGAGAGAAGGACGACTGGCTAATGTGATCAAGTTGATTAGGTGATTAAGTGATCAATTTAATCACCCTCTTGTTCGGGTCGGTGCCAGGACTGAGTCTGCTGAGTTCCATTCTAAGGTTGGATGAAGCGAAATGGCGTCATGCCAATTTGACGCTCGATTTCAAATACTTCAACTCAAGATTTTGCCGCGTTGGTATAGTGTCAAATGCGACGCCCAGGGCGAGAGATGTGGATTTCGTGTCTAGACGCGTTTTTGCATTGACTTCGAATGTAATCTCGACGTTCGGTATAAAAGCACCATTACGATCAGCATAAGACATGTCTAGACTTCAGTATGGAACGGTCGATCAAACTTTCTGCATTCCTTGTTGGCTGAGAGTTGAGTACTCGTTCTGGTCACACATACGTGCCCACAGTTCCATTCATAAAATGAGGCTCTGCGTTGTTCTGGCGTTCAGTGCATACGTACCTGACCCCACATTTCACTCCAGTAGGCAGATATATTGTTCCTGGAGCATGCACAGTCAATGTGTACAGTCAACTCGGACACACAATTTGGGCTACAGACGTCCACATATGGGTCTGTGCATGTATTTTACCCATATAAAGATAATGGGTTAGATTCACAGATGTCTGTGTCCATTTAGGAAAGTTCATCACAGCCATAAAGATTTTGGCTGTGGACAGTGGACAAAAGTAGATGGACGGACAAATCTTCCATCTATCAAGATGATTTGTTTGAGTTGGAGAAAACAAATCAAAATCCCATCTTCCTGTGCAACTGTGATGATAATAGTTATAATAACGTTCTTTCAAAAAAGAGAGAGAGCTGAGTGGCAGTCTGACACAATTAACAATAATTGGACAATTTTGAAAAACAGCCTAATATATACGGTGTTATTTCATATTTTTATTCTTACTACATTTTGCCCATGCACTGCTTTCCCTGTGCTGCTGCGTTGACTGGGAAATGGAGGATTATTAAAGGTACATCTTATCTGACCTTGTCTTATCTTTACACATTACTCAAACCAGTGTTACAAAGCAAAAACAAAACATATATAAAAACAAATAATAAATATAGTCATAAAAGACAGTGCAGTGATCCAGGTGTGATGAGATAAAAGAATGTAAAATAGTTTCTGTATCTTTGAAATGTAACATAGAAGAACAGAATTCTGTCAATGTTCCTTAGTTTATAGAATCCTGTTTGTAAGTTTAGTGGCATGCTGCTCTACATTTCATCACACCTCACATAAAAAGGAGAGAATTTGAACAAAGAAAGGTTTGCTGATCAAAAATATCAATGATCAAATATTTTTTTACCTTTGGAAATCAGACAGGTCTGATGTCAAATACCACTTTGCTATATAATCCTAATATGATGTGTACACTAGTAACTGTGTATATTTTGTGTTTGTACAGGAACAGCCCAAACAGACTCTCAATGCTCTGACTGCAGTGTTGGAACATTTTCTGACGGGACGCGTACGTCTTGTCAACCACACACACAGTAAGTAAAGAGTCTCACCAGACATGGACGTGCCTGGTTTCTTACACTTGCAGTGAATCTGTGGTGCCTCTACATGGTCCTGTGAAAATGTCCCCCTGTCGTTCCAGATGTGAATCACTAAACCTTCAGCTGATGCAACCAGGAACAGCTTCAACTGATGCTGAATGTGGAAATGACAGTTTAAATAACTCAGCAGTTGCAATCATCATTTCAGTGTTTTTTTTTGGTGTTTTGATTGCATTAGTCGCCTTGTGTTTCTGGAAGTGGAAAAGATATCTTTCAGGTACGATGTGTGTGTGGTGGAAGAAAATGTTGTCATGGATGATAAGACCTCCATCAAGTCATGATGTCGTTGATTCAGAGGTTTTTCATTTGTTTTGTTTCTGTTACAGGAAAAATAACAAATGCATCCTTTCCCAAAAAGGTACGTTTGTTACTCTCTTTTTCACAGTGTATGTTCTGACTCTGTGTATATATGTTCTCTGCTTGATGACAATACTTGGTTGATGAAGGTAATGTGATTATTTTATTTAATATTTCAGGAAAAGGAAAACACAACTGGAGGAGAATCTGTGACGATGATGTGATGAAAAGCAGCAGGTGAGACAGCAGCGTGTTCTACATTTAAATATTCATTAGTTGAGGACTGTCTAGAGCCGCTTTCAGACATGACCTAAGGAGGATGTCTACAGAATTGGGTCCAGACTCTCGCCGGTGTTTGTCTTTTACGCAGCAGGAGATTCTCTGCTAGGACTCGTTCAGGTGAGGGGTGGTGCAACAGTCAGAGGCAGGATGTAATATATCAATTCTGCTGCGGAGATCAAAGGATTTTGTTTACATCCCATCGACACCGGGGTCGGCTCTTATCACCAAAAGCTCTTGGTGTCGTCTTCAGTGTCTTCGTGTAAGGCACCGCTTTTTTATGCAGAGAGATTTGTTGTGTTTTTTTCCTTTTTTTACAATTTTTGCAACTGTAACATGTTTGAAGCTTCATCAACATACCCACTCGCTCGCGGTGAATCCTGCTGTATTGACACATTAGTTAGAGTTTTAGAGAGAAACTCCGGAGAAAGTCCTGAGGCTCTCACACTGACTTTTGCATTCTCACATACAGCCTCTCTGGAGACTGTCAGGAGATTATCTGGAGTTTAGTGCATGTCTGAAAGTGGCTTAAGACTTCTCTCTGTGAAGTCTGTTCACATGTACAAGAGCTTTCCATTTTAATTCCACATATTTCTCTCCTCAGCAAAAGAGATAAACCTGCAGAGAACCAGTAGACTGTTTGTTCACTGCAGAGTGAATGTGCTCTAGAATCCAGGTATAATCCCACTGGGTTCTAGCACATTGTCTTTGTAGGGTACAGAAATAAAACCACTGCTTTGTTACAAAGGGCACACAGCTCATCGTCTCACAGATGTCACTGCACCAAAACTACAGTCGGCTGGGAATATGAAACTTGGAGCGTCTCCCTACCCCTACCCCTTGTTTTTGAGGGTTATCTTGCCCCTTGAAACGTAGTCACAAGGGTTAGTGGTTGAAATCTTCCCCTTCAAATTGGGACCGCGTTTCAAAAACCCAACACTTCATTAGTAGTTGTTGATGTAAACTAATCCGACAAAAGGTTTTGCCGGGGATGTCATTGTAATAACATTGTTGAGATCTTAAATAAACCAATGCTATTGTTTGCAGTTACTAAACTGACAAACCTATAATATCCTAATAACATCTTTGCTAATGCAGGTGAATCAATGACATTTGCCATTCATCCAATTGAAATTGAAAAGCTTGGATGCTCTGCATTATTTCACGTATAAATCAAAAGCACACAGCTTCAGGCTGCTAGCAGTGGTCTGTATGCAACCCTGCCAGGAGGCTTTGTTATTAGAGGGTTGTTTCCGTGTTTATGAAGCTGTACATATCTTCACACTCAGTTAAGTGGAAGCAATCTTTGGACTATTATTAGGAAAATACATAAGAAATAGCTAGTGTCGTATTTTTATCTTTATAAATGTGTGTTTGAGAAAAGATTCTGTGTTTCACCTGTAAAAGGTTATGTGTTTGAAACATAGATGTCTCTTTTTAAACAGTACAGTGTAAAACTGGGGACATTCAGTGCAAATGGATAAAAACAGTATGCATGCACACAGAAGAAGATCTGATGTAGTAACAGAGTCTGGTTCGTAGTATTATCTGTTACTAAGCAACCAACTACATTCTGCTTCCTGTTTATACTGGCCCAGTGTGCATAACTGGTCACATGATAAATGTTTTCAGGGGCTCTTTTAATCTCAAAATGTTTTTGTACCATTTTGCTGCAGTTTCTGGGATGAAATATTTAAATGTTAGTTCACCTGACACCTTCAGATATAGGCGACTTAACTGTAAAAGTTTTAAAGTAAAGAACTTGTTTCACTGATTATCATATTTTTTTATTAAGCTCTATCACAGATCATTAATACTGAAGCAGCCGTGTAAGCAGCAGGTGAAGCTACAGTAAAATACATTATTAACAGTTGTATATGCAGCGATGTTAGATATATTGTGAGAGCTTCTTTCTCTTTGGATCATTAAAGCATTTGAGAAAAGCTTTTAACAACTAAGACATTTGAAATAACTACATTTATTTTTCAGAAACGAAACATTTTCAAAACCACTGGTTTGGTTTTTAACAATGTGTTTTAACAGCTTGTTATATTATCTGTTGTTTAAAATCTGTCGAATTCATGTAATGGAGAATAAAATACAATAATTCTATATATCAGAGTAGAAGTATGAAGTAACAAAGTGGAAATATAAAAGTACAAGTGCTTACATGATGTCAAATAAATATTTGAGATTTACAGTATTTGTGACATTGAGTAGTGTAAACTGTCCAGTCTGCAGAGGAGGAGTTATCATGTTTATCTTGACGTGCATATGCTCTTCTCTTAAGGTCTAAGCAAGGCTAACTCTAGCCAGGTTTTGATAAGCCATGTGTTGGCCATGTGCATGCAGCCCAGAATAATTCATTGTAGAAAAGAGGATAAAATGTCCCTAAAAGACGCAAAAACCTGTGAGGTGTGTTTTTCTCCAGCAGAGCAACAGATATTCATTAAGCTTGATGAAGAATTCAAACTCTTATTCATCAAGAAAGGAAACATGTCCCACTCAACAAGGCGAAGGAGACGTCATGGCAGAAAATATGACTTTCTTACAGCAGATGAGGATTATACAACCACGTGATAAAAATAAAACTTCTGAGGAGGGAGTGAACCCACAGACAGAGAAGAGAGAAGGAAGATTCTTAGCACTGATCTAACAAAGTGAGCAAAATGTCAGTAGTATTAGAAGCTGCAGAATTTTATTACAAACTAATGTTTTTCACAGGTGATGTTAATCTTCTCCACAGCCCACATTGTTTTCATTGTTTGTTTTAATAAATGAACTGTCAGATCCACAAGACTGAGAATATTTAGCTGTATAATATCAGATGTAGGGAAGTGACATCAGTACAATCATTTACTGTTAATTAGCCTGATGAGGTGAAGTATGTGTGAAGGCTCTCTGACCCACTGACCTGATAACCCTCAGTGTTGGTGAGGATTGATGTAAGGACTGTATATGATGAACTTAATCTTTTTAGCTGGTTCTGATTCCAGCTCTGCTCCAGGTGTGTCTGCTAAAACACGGCTCAGACGACTTCTCTCTTAATGTTCTTTAATTTGGCAACAGCACAGTACAACATATGCCTATGAACGGCAGGGCAGGATATGGGTGGGAATGCGTGTGGTTCTACAAGAAGAAATGATACAAAATATAACAATAAGAATTATGGAAGGGATAAACAGTGCAACTATACAATCACAATAACATTCAGGCTGAACATACACACTACGTAAACGCACATGCATGCAGACTACACACATCCATATGAACAATATATATCCTTATCTACCCGTATATACATAATAGCGAGGAACCCACCGATAGAAGTAAAAAACAGTAGAAAAGGCACCCAGATATATAATGACGCAGATAATGCGCTGCACTCTTAATTACTACTGCGCCACACACCGCTCGCGCTACTCTGAGCACGCGCCTTAGCTGAATGCGCGCTCCCGCCGCTTTCTGTGCTCTGCGCCCACCTCCGCGATGCGCTGCGGATAGGCAGCCTTTATACCCTCAGCCTTTATTGATTCTTCTGTCACCTCCCAACAGGAGCAATCTAAACAGCATATTAGGAGTTTTACGTAGCCTGTAATGAAATGTGTGCTTCAAATAGAAGTAAATATGAACCTTTAGCCATCAGCCAGTCGTGGGTGACTTACACCTGAGCTCCCACAGCTGAAGAGGACCTGGGCATGAGGATGGAAAATGTGGAGCAGTGGTGCTGCAGCGAAGAGCAGATGACAGGGTTTGTGTTTATGTTCGCTCGCTGACTTGAATGAGAACGTAGTTGAAGATTTGATGAATGAGATTTGGTCTGTATGAATGATGGCAGAGGAACCAGGGTTAATGTAACAACAAGTGTCGAATCAGCACTAGATATCACCTTGGACCAAACTAAACCTTTAGCTTTGTTAGCCGATACTAATACAATGCTAAAATTCAAAAAAGACTGTCAGCGATGAATATACAGAACAGTCACTGTTAAACAAATAAATGGAAATAAATAAAGTACTATTTTGGGGGGGGGGGGGGGGGTCACAAGTACAAGTACCTGCCAAATAAATCTGTGAAAGGATCATGACTCCCAGGAGAACCCCTACATAAGCATAGTGGTGAGTAGACCGTGTGTGACTTTTTGTTCGTGGGTGAATTATCCCTTTAAGGTATAAATATTGGACACTATCTCTTACTCGAATAATATAATAATGAATTGATCAAAAAAATGATTTGTGTCAGTTATATTTATTTAATCATCTTCTCTTAAATACAAACAATTATGACAAAAAACAAAGTATGCACTGCAAGGCATTATTCCACAACAAAAAAATTGCCCAGTCTGAACTGCTAATCTGCCTTTTACAGTCCCAGAGAAAATCTCTCCAAAATAAAACAAGTGCAAGAGCTTGTTCCATTCAAGTAAAAGGGATATATCAATCTACATTAAGCTGTCGAACAACAAAATAAATGAAAACCAAAGTAAAATTCATGTAACTTTCTGGAGGAACATCAAAACACTGTAAATTCAAGTTTAGCAGTCTATCAAAAAATCATCTTAGGGTCAAATTTGTGCAATTTGAGTCACCCTGAAACTTTGAACTGAACAAAACACACCCACACATCTCTCAGTAACAAAACACACCCAAGCACATAAAGATGTAGTTTGAGTTTCCCCTTTTCTAATTTTTCGTTAACTACATTTCACATATGAACAATCTCAACAGATATTAACAACTAAACAGCTTTAACTTTTCTCTTTGTTCCCACTTCCTCTTGTTCAGTGACAGAAGTAAACTCTTCCTTGTCCTGCCAGGAAATAAGACTACCGTAAAGACGAACAAAGCAGCGCAGGTTAAAATACAAACGCTCCGTCAGAATCTAATAATAATAACAGGTTCGGTATAGAACAGAGTCTGGGTCTGGTCCGCCAGTGGGCGATTTGTTTCGCTTCACTCTTCGGGTGAATTGATGCTTTGAAGAGGCGCAGCCATCTTCCTTGTGACACGTCGACTTACATTACGCAAATCGTAGTATTTACGTAACCGATGACCGATAAACAACAAGAAGAAGAAGAGGAAGAAGCTGAAAAGAGTTTCACAGATTCAGACTTTTCAGATCAATAGTAAGATCAAAACACAAGTGAAGCCTCCTTCCAATCAGAGTAATGTACAAAACCAGCTACAGTTTCATTTTCATCGAAACGAGCAGTAATCCAAGTGGGAAGGGAGCGTCAACAAAGTGCAACGCCGAAAACATATTCTGCAAAAATGTTCAACATTATTCAATATTTTGAGGCACCAAAATTAATACACAGACAAATGGCATTTTCCTGTTAAGACCACAACCTTAATATTAGAGAAAATATATTCAGGCTTAATTTTGAGGATTTTTATTATTAATAATAATTAATACCTTCACCCTTGTACAGTGTTACCTGCTACCTGTTTCTAGTTTGTTGTTAGTTTCAGTTTGGATTTAAATTAAATATGTTCAGTCTTTGTCGAGTTGTCTGCTTGGTCTGTGTCTCTGCCTGCTTGTATTTGTATATCCTGCCCCTTATTTATTTATTTGTTTTTTAATAAATTCTGTTTCGTTGGACTTGATCTGCCCCACTCCGACATTTGGTTCCACCTGCTCACCACACCCTGACTAAATGGTCTCCTGGTCAGACTACAACTCTCATTTGGGAAAAATATGTCTTGGCATTTTGAGGATTATTAATAATAATGCATGACTCCACCTATGAGGAGTGTAGGGTTACCAAAATAACTTCACCTATAAATGGTCTCCTCTTGGTTAGACTGGGGTGGTTGAGGCTCAGGGGTGGGTCATCTTTAACATGCTTTAAACTTGTCCTTGAAGGTTGATGCTCTTTGCAAATCAACTGAAGTTGCTGTGGCTGTCATAAGAGATGCTGAACAGAAGCTGAATTTCCTTCTGCGCTACAGTGAATTTCAGAGTTTGAGGCCTGATGAACTCAGACGAGGCAAATGTCATGGAAAAACTGTCACTGTACCAGTCTGTTAATCTGTAATTAATCTCATCAGGAGTATGACTGGACAAACCAGTTTTAGCAACAGTGTTTCAAAAGTGATTCAATCATCAACATGTTAACAACTACATGCCAAACATGCTGGCCGACTGTTCCACATGAATGATTCCGGAGATATAATGATTCATCATGAATCATTATATCTCCGGTGGAACATTGCACAAGAGAGCAGTCTCAGAAAGGATGAATATAACTTATTCATTAGGCAATTTATTATTATTACTTAAGTTTTGTAGACTGGAACGGTCTCTCTATATTTAAGATGGGGGTTTGAAATGTGTACATATACCCCTTGTGTTATTGTAATCCTTGATGTGATAGTAGAAAGAATTTGTTTTAACCAAAACATTTGGTGTAGCATCTTCCCTTTTTTGGCTGGTACTGTAGGGGGAATGCAGAATATGTGCTGTTTACATGAGATCTCTGTGTTACGAAAGTAAGAAGAAAGTAACACTTGGTATTGTGTGCTGTGCAACAACTGAAACTAAGGATACTGTTGGCAGGGGCAGATATTTCATATTATTGTTGGGGGGGACAATAAACACAATTTCTTCTCTTCCCTCTTTTCCACCCAGCTCTCCTCTCTTCCCCATTTTTCTCTGCTTCCAGTTAATGAGGGATTTTTTTCTCTCCACAGTTGTCAAAGTGTTCGCTTATTGTGGGAACTGTTGGGTTTAAGGACTCGACCTTACTTTGTAAAGTGCCTTGAGACAATGTATGTAATGATTTTGCACTTTACGAATATATTTTAATTGAATTGAAAGGGTTTCTTATAAGTCCAGGAGCCTATATATGCCCAATATCAGTGAAGCAACACCCATAGAGCGAAATAAAGCTCATAAAATTAATTAGATTTGTTTTATCTAAGAAGTTGATCTGTAATATTTTGATGTACACTACCGTTCAAAAGTTTGGGGTCACTTAGAAATGTCCTTATTTTTCAAAGAAAAGCACTGTTTTTTTCAATGAAGATAACATTAAGTTAATCAGAAATACACTCTATACATTGTTAATGTGGTAAATGACTATTCTAGGTGGAAACGTCTGGTTTTTAATGAAATATCTACACAGGTGTATAGAGGCCTGCAGCAACTATCACTCCAGTTTCCATTATTTTTTTTCTGACACAGTAAAACATTCATCAACATTTATCAGTTCTAATCATGACTGTCATAATGGTTTTATTTCAGTAACTCCAGATGAGCTGACAGAAGACCAGTCTGTCCAGCTTTAAAGCCACTTCTCCCTGTCGGGTTTTACACTTTCTTTTTAAGACATCTTTCCTGAACACTTCAGATTCAGTCAGTATTTCATATCATGTTGTTTTCATTTTGTCGTCATCATCATGTGCTCCTGTAGCTGCCAGCCACTGGACACCTGCGTAAAAACCTTTTCATTTTCAAACTGCTGAAAATGTTCTTTGAAAGATAAACATGTTTTAATCCTGAATTACTTATCATATAATTTTCTCTTTGTTTGGACTCTTTCACTCACTGGATTTGCATGACATGCTCAACGTTGATCTCGGTTGTGAATTATAATGATTTTTATTTGTTTTACAAAGTGCTTTTTATTTCAGAAACCTATATTGAAATGCTGCATTGCACTCGTCCTGATGTTTTCTGTGTAAAGAGTTTTCTTTGTACTATTGATGCATTTCTAATTGTGTTTGCTAATTGCCTTAGAAGACTAATGGATGATTAGAAAACCCTTGAAAACCCTTGTGCAATTATGTTAGCACAGCTGAAAACTGTTTTGCTGGTGAGAGAAGCTATAAAACTGGCCTTCCTTTGAGCTAGTTGAGTATCTGGAGCATCACATTTGTGGGTTCGATTATACTCTCAAAATGGCCAGAAAAAGAGAACTTTCATGTGAAACTCGCCAGTCTATTCTTGTTCTTAGAAATGAAGGCTATTCCATGCGAGAAATTGCGAAGAAACTGAAAATTTCCTACAACGGTGTGTACTACTCCCTTCAGAGAACAGCACAAACGGGCTCTAACCAGAGTAGAAAGAGAAGTGGGAGGCCCCGGTGCACAACTCAGCAAGAAGACAAGTATATTAGAGTCTCTAGTTTGAGAAATAGACGCCTCACAGGTCCTCAACTGGCAGCTTCTTTAAATGGTACCCGCAAAACGCCAGTGTCAACGTCTACAGTGAAGAGGCGACTCCGGGATGCTGGCCTTCTAGGCAGAGTGGCAAAGAAAAAGCCATATCTGAGACTGGCCAATAAAAAGAAAAGATTGATATGGGCAAAAGAACACAGACATTGGACAGAGGAAGATTGGAAAAAAGTGTTATGGACAGACGAATCAAAGTTTGAGGTGTTTGGATCACACAGAAGAACATTTGTGAGACGCAGAACAGGTGAAAAGATGCTGGAAGAGTGCCTGACGCCATCTGTCAAGCATGGTGGAGGTAATGTGATGGTCTGGGGCTGCTTTGGTGCTGGTAAAGTGGGAGATTTGTACAAGGTAAAAGGGATTTTAAATAAGGAAGGCTATCACTCCATTTTGCAACGCCATGCCATACCCTGTGGACAGCGCTTGATTGGAGCCAATTTCCTCCTACAACAGGACAATGACCCAAAGCACACCTCCAAATTATGCAAGAACTATTTAGGGAAGAAGCAGGCAGCTGGTATGCTGTCTGTAATGGAGTGGCCAGCGCAGTCACCAGATCTCAACCCCATTGAGCTGTTGTGGGAGCAGCTTGACCGTATGGTACGCAAGAAGTGCCCATCAAGCCAATCCAACTTGTGGGAGGTGCTTCAGGAAGCGGGGGGTGAAATTTCTACAGATTACCTCAACAAATTAACAGCTAGAATGCCAAAGGTCTGCAATGCTGTAATTGCTGCAAATGGAGCATTCTTTGACGAAAGCAAAGTTTGAAGAACAAAATTAATATTTCAAATAAAAATCATTATTTCTAACCTTGTCAATGTCTTGACTATATTTTCTATTCATTTTGCAACTCATTTGATAAATAAAAGTGTGAGTTTTCATGGAAAATACGAAATTGTCTGGGTGACCCCAAACTTTTGAACGGTAGTGTAAGTGTTTAAAAATCCAAAACATTATGAAGCCTAGAAACAATTAACATATATTAACATAATGTTTGTTGTATTTGAATCTTTTATGAACTCAGTCTTCATCTATACTGGAAATATCACCATGGTAGCCATTTAATATGTAGTCAGAAAAAATTATGCACGTAGAACCTATTATTTAGGGGGAAGAAATCCATTATTATAGAAATATTTTTGTCTGAAAGGTAAAATTTGTAATCATTACCTAGCATTCTGTAAGATCATTACACATCTGACATTTGTAACAAACCACACGGCTTGAAAATTGGTTGAAAATTCACTGGGTTATGAACATTTTAATATGGATACACCTCCTGCCTTACATGTGCATTAGAAGACGTGGCTGTATGTACCAGGTGGCCTCGGTTATATATACAGCATGTATAGTATATGGATCAGCAGCAAGCACATCTCTCCAAATATTTGATAGAATTCAATACCAAGCAATGAGATTATGTACAGGTGCTTATAAACCAACCCAACCAGCAGCATTACAGGTAGAGATGGGAGAAATGCCTCTAGATATGAGAAGGACTAAAGGAAAATGTACAGGGACCCAGTAAAGAACATCCAACACAGGAAACTTTAAAACCTTGTTGGGAAAAAGATAAAAAAAGCTTTGGATGGACAGTAGCACAAAGAGCAACAGAACTTAACATAGCAGAATTAGACTTCAGTCCAACAGTACCATTAGCAGCAATAGCACCTTGGATACTACCTGATGCTAATGTAGATTTCACATTATAAAAAAATAAAAACAATGATGGAGAGGCTATTTTCAATTTGGATACAAAACAGGCACATATTGACAGTAACAGCAGTTATATCCAGGTTTATACAGATGCATCAAAGAATCTATTCAATAAGGTGGGAGTAGCAATTATAATTCCAGAATTTCATATTAAAATAGGGAAAAAGATCAGTGAGGGGCTCGGTATACAGGAGAAATTATTGCAATAATGTTAACACTACAGTGGATAGAGGACACACGACCATTAAGAGCAATTATTTGTTCAGATTCAAGTTCAGCATTATCCAGGATACACAACAATCATTCAGACAGCAGACTGGACATTTTGATTAAAATACAACAAATACTAATACTAAATTCAAATGATGGAATTTAAACTCCATAGTTTTTTATGGAGCCGGCACATATTGGTGTTAAGGGAAATAAAATGTCAGATAAACTTGCAAAGGAGGCTGTGGAGAATAGCTGCACTGATGCGTCAGTCAGCTTCAGTAAAGCAGAGACTAAGAGCATCATTAAACAGAGGTTGAAGGAAAGGTGGCAGACGCAATGGGAGCAAGACAGGAAAGAACGATAGTTTTACCAAATTCAAAGGAAAGTGGGAGAAATGAGATGGGCAGGAAGAAACAGGTCGAAGAAACAATAATATCAAGAGACTCACATTTGGACACACAGGACTAAACAGTGCAGGAAGACATGATACAGAAAAATGTCATTATTGTGGGCAAGAGGAAACAGTTCATTTTATAGTACACTGTCCAAAATATGAGCAAGAAAGAAGGCAGCTACTCGTAAACCTTGGCAAGTTTAAAGTACAGTTTGCTTTGAGAGATACCCTGCAAAATAACTGAATAAGCAAGTGTTATCGAATACTATTTGATTATCTTAGAAGTCAATTATAATTGAGAGAATATATGTTTTTTTAAAGAATAGATAATGTATTTATAAAACATCCCGCCAGTAAAACCTAAAAGAAGGTTTCGTTTGACTTTTGATGTCATTTTGTTTATTAGGGCCCGAGCACCTCCGGTGGGAGGCCCTATTGTATTTCGAAGGATTTGTATTTCCCTTTTGGGGCTTTTTCAGGGCCTAGACATGCTCAAATTGTTACCAAAGTTTGCAGGGAGTATCCAGGTGTATCATGACCAGACAAACAAGGTCAGAGGTGCAATGGGAAAAAAGCAACAGGAAGCCCGCCATTTGGACTTTAGTGGCCATATTGGCCATTTTCCACATTTTTACTTTGATGTACTTTTCCCAGGGCTTTCATCAGATCAACTTGATATGGAGATGGGTGTCATCACAACAAGATGGAGATGAAAACTACCTCAAAGATCGATTTTTCGTCACACGGTGTGACCGTGGCATGGCGTCAAAGTTTGATTACACGCCATCAAAACACGAGGTTCTGTATCTTGGACATACATGGTCCAATCGAGTCCAAAGTAGACATGTAAGACAAGAGTCCCGGCCTGATGACATCTACACAGAAATCATGACTTAAAATCACAGCGCCCCCTGGTGGCAACAGGAAATGTCTTGTTTTTGGAACGTCTTACACTTGGAGGTATTCCTCCTCACCCACTGCTCGCAGCCATGTCAAACTGTGTCAAATGGGTCTCCAGACATTGATAATGTAGGCATAACATTACTGTGACTTTTCGTCAAACGCCATAATAGTGGCGTGGCGTCAAAGTTCATCAACTCGCCGTGACACACGAAATTACTATAACTTCGGTGTTGGAGGTTCAACCTCCCTCAAACTACATTTGTGTAACAACAGCCCCCCCCCCCCCCCCTGCAGACATTCAGATGGTTTTAAGGAATGGGCGTGGCAAAATAACTGACTAGCGCCCCCTCGGTGCTTGCGAGGTTGCATTTAGGCCATGAATTGTCCTTTTTCCATTTTGCCGTGGAATATGGGCTGCCACATATGGAGTGGTGTATGCTGAAAGCCTGTCCACATCCTCCGCTGCAACAAGGTCGGAGTCTGGATAGAGGTTAGGGACGGCTGGAGCTGCTGCCTGCCCCCTCTGCAGCGGTAGCAGCTGAGTGTCCGACTGGTCATCAGGCTGCACCACTGCTGGCTGTGGTTGTTCTCTTGGTGGAGCTGAGTCCAGATCAGGGTGTAGTCGGAGACACTGAGACTTGGAGATTAGTTCAGTCCCTGATATTCACTTCAGTTAAACAACATTCATACGCTCCCCAATCCGGCACATTGCAGTTTAGTTTTGAGTTGCTATAACTGATTTAAACTCAGACTTCCCATGCTTGGAAAAACCACAGTCATCCTCTCTATTCTTAAACCTATTTTCTCAAATAGGTTGTCTCAGCAGTTGTGAACCCGACTCTTATTTTTTATCAATTTAAACTCTGGTAATGTAATTATTTTTCCATCTTTAAGTCTAAATGTGGATGCTTAGGATACTGAATACCTGGCCAATAGAATGTAGAAACCTTAAAGGTTTAGTGTGTAGAATGTACAGGCAGCATAATGTTCCCCATGTGTTCAGTGTGAACCTGCTCTTCAGCTTTTAGTTAGTTACTGGTTGGTACATATGCCACTACTGATATTTCTGTGAAGAGCTCGTATTGTTCTGGTTTTAACTTCTTGGCTTGTGCGATGCTGCGCTAAATCAACTTGCAACACAATCAGAATCAGATTTAGTGTCACTTCTATAATATTCACTCAGCATACACAGGAATGATGAAGAAGAAAATGCCTTTCTCCACAGATCAGTCATACATAGTAAAAACTGACATTTTGAAAAAAGCAATAGAAAACAGGACTCAGAAGTCATTTGTATTTGGAGTTGACAAAGTGCTTTGTTAAATATATGCTTAATACAAACCATAAAACAAAATCGCAGATCCCAACTTTGGTGCTGACACAGATCAGACAGTGACATTCATCACTTCTCCAACTGAAAAATATGTGAATTTTATTCACAATTTATCTTAAGTCATTTGTTTTTCAACTGCAGAACAAATCCCTGACAATGCACAAAGTATTATACAATGGACATGAAGGGTAACGTATTGCATAAGGAACTAAGTGAAGCAGTTTATTAGGTACACCAAGCTAAAACTAATACAATCCAACACCAACAGCCCTAAAACATGTCCTACCTTCATGAAATGTACAATATTTATATAATATATGGCATTTTGTATGGGACTGCATTAGTTCCACTCAGTGTACCTAGGCATTGGTTATTAAATTAGGCATTGCTGTATTTCAAATAAACACATTTTCAAGGTACAACTGGAATTGAAGATCTCTCACCTAAGATGGAGCACAAAAATAAGGGAGCATCAAAACTCTATGATTATATTTATATACATTTCCAAAGTTGGAGGGCCTTAAAATATGTTGGGAAAGGGACTTTGATCATGTGATCCCAGAAGATAACTGTAAAAAAACTTCTTTGTGTCATGGTATTGTCATAGATTAAACAGAGTATTTTGGACTGATTACCGCCATCTACTGAGTTGGTGCACCGTTCCTAGAGGTACTGCAATACAAGGTCGATCCAAGTGGATTCAAGATTCAAGATTCAAGAGTTTATTGTCAAATGCACAACAATTACATTAAGCAGTCGCTGGCAATGAAATGCTTGGGTCACAGGCTCTCTTATAGCAATGCTCCGAATATTACAAGCAAAAAAATATTGAATAAAATAATATAAAATAGAATATCAAAAATTTCAAATAGAAAATAAAATATATATATCTAAATATATATATACACCTAAAGAAAAAAAAACAATAGTGCAATTATGTGCAATAGTGCAAATATGCTAAGGTAATGGTTTAGTGGAGTTATTGCAGATTGGAGGAGTTTAAAAGTCTTATGGCCTGGGGGATGAAACTGTCTCTGAGCCTGGTGGTGCGGGCCCGGATGCTGCGGTACCGTCGGCCAGACGGCAGCAGGCAAAACAGTTTATGGTTTCCTTTGATCTATTAGTCACATCATAGTCCTTTAACCTCCTTTGTTTGAATTTCTTAAACCTCCTTTACTTCAATTCCTTTAACCCCCTTTGCTTCAATTCCTTTAAACTCCTTTGCTTCAATTCCCTTTCTATTCTTTAAAGATGCTCTTTATCTCAGAAAAATAAGAAGTGAAGAATCAGTCTGCACTAACCAGCGAATTGGTAGAACAAAGAAGATAAGAGATTTTTCATGAGAATTTGGAAAACACATCTTGAACTGCGAAAATAACAATTCGTAACACACATTGAAACAAACAACAGTCGCAATGGAGATCACTGGGAGAGTGAAACAAATGGATATAGAGGTAGAGACTGTCCGCCCATACTTCGAGTCCTTTTTTACGAAGATCAGTGCAGAGCAGTGGGAGCTGTTGAAGTCATGCAAACCGGATGAAGCTACAACATTTATGTTGGCAGATCTTCTGCTGAAGTTAATGACGACCGTTTCAAATGCCATTGCAAAGCGATGTCCCGATGCACCCTTGTCTGAGGAAGAAGTTCGGTCCATTCTGGGCGACACTCTCAACGACAGTCTTTCACCAGGCACAACAAAGTCTAAGAGTTTGGATAAGCTCACAGACTTGGTTGTAGAGGAGGTGACGAAGACTGTCAACTCCACCTTGTCTGCAAGCTCCACCTGTGTGAGCTCTGAGAAGCCTATACCAACCCGCCTCATTAACCCCGCTAAAGTCCAGAAGATGATCTGTTATGCCTGCGAAACGTTAAAGGCAGATGCAAAAATCAAACTCTTGCTCGAGTGTCAATCGCGCAGGCGAAGTCGGGCCATTTCCTCAGAGGAACAGGAAGCTTCAGATGATCCCATTCGGATGTGTAGGACCTCTTCAAGCTCCCACTCTTCAGGAGTCAGCTCCAAGTCAGGTAGTTCCTCAGAGGGAGGTTCAACAACAAGCAGTATTGACAGTGGGAAGATGCTTGTCCAGGAAACAATCAACAATAGTTTGACTGACATCACAGACTTCTTTAATGAGTTCAATGACAGCCTCTTTCTCCATTCATCGTTTTCTCCAGAGATTGATATGGCTTTAGATGAAATTATTGAGTCAATCAATAAGGAAAGCAAAAATGGAAAGGAATCTCCACAGCCAAACCTCTCAATCAGTAAAGGAATGAGGACGATCAATAGTCTTTTCATAAAGACTTTTGCCACAGCAGGGACGCTTCAAATACTGACAGGGGTCGCGAAAAAATTCAAGGAGGAGACCAAAGTCAATAGGAGGCTGACGATACAGTCATTGATGGCTAGTATTGACGCTGTGCTTCTGGAGAAGGAGAAGCTGGGAGGTGGAAATGAAAGTTCTGCATTCCAAACACTGAAAAAGCCTCCATCTGAAAAAGTTCTTGTATTCACAAAACAGCTTTCAGATCTCATCTATGCGCACATCGCACCTGGAAGGAATTCAGACATTAGTTCAGGTCCAGTGAAAAAGGTGGCTGTTCCTGATGCACACAGGGGCATATATGCAGACATTCAGACCAGGGTGTTTTGTTTTCTGTCCTTGATAAGCTGGTGGCTGAACAACCAAGTTAACTGCCACACAAAAAGGGTGTCAGAGGCTTTTATGGCCATCGACTCACTGGAAACAAACAAGCAGTCATCATCATCAGAGGTCAGCAGCATTGAGGAGAAAACATCGAAGCAGTCAACATCATCAGAGGTCAGCAGCGGAGGGAATGAAAGACCGAAGAAGTCAACACCAGCAGTGTTCAACACAATTGAGGAGAAAGGATCGAAGCAGACGTCATCATCAGAGGTCAGCAGCAGTGGGAATAAAAGATCGAAGCGGTCAACACCAGCAGTGTTCAACGGAATTGAGGAGAAAGGAACGAAGCAGACGTCATCATCAGAGGTCAGCAGCGGAGGGAAGAAAAGATCTAAGCAGTCATCATCATCAGTGGTCAGCAGCAGTGGGAATAAAACATCGAAGCAGTCAACACCAGCAGTGGTCAGCAGCATTGAGGAGAAAAGATCGAAGCAGACAACATCATCAGAGGTCAGCAAAGAAAAGGAGAACTCAGCATCATCAGACAGCAACTCCAGGGAGAAGATTGCAAAGATGCTGGCAGCAGACAGATGTAAAATGTATGTCAGTGTTCTCTTGGACCAGCTCATCACACGAAGCTATAATAAGGCAAAGGTGACCCGGACTGATGTCGACATAACAGACACAAATCATCATCTGCTGGAGAGAATATGGGCCGAGGTCAAAGACATTGACTCAACTTTCAACCCCAACACAATCCTTGACGAGGTCATTTTCAAGGAGTTGTGTAAGAAGTGGCCTTGTCCAGAGATGCTATTGGTTTCCTTTCTTTTAAGAGATCCAGAACTTGAGATATCAATTAGCTCCTCTTTGAAAAGACGCCTGTGCAAAAAGCCTGGCGTCTTCTCCTCTTTCAGAGCAGGCTTCTCTTCCTTCTTCCGGAGATAAAAGGTGGATGATGTTATTCCGATAGCTTCACTTTCAAATTTAAATATGTTTTCTCCAGGTGCTCCTGTTATCCCCACATTTATAAGAATGAATAAAATGTATAAAATGGAATTATTTGCTCTCAGTATTTATTCCACTCAGACTTAAGTCTTGTTGTGGCTTTTCTCCAGGTGCTCCGGTTCCCTCCCATATTTAAAACAATTATTAAAAGATTCAAAATCGAATAATTTGTTCTCAGGATTTATTCCACTGAGACTAAAGTTTTGCTGTTTTACAAGCTGAAAATTCACTGTTTCACAGGTGCAAGTTTAGTTTCTTCCTTTAATTCATCAGCCATCAGCACCTTCACCTGAACTTAGCTCCAACAAGCTGTATAAGGCAGAGTAGAGTGACCTCATTATGGCTGGTGATCAAATAGCGATAGTAAGCATCTAACTGTCAGATATTTTCAGAATAAGACACAGTTGCTGCTGACTATCACCGTAAATCGATACAGTGTTACTTGATTGTGTTTGTCTTCATTTTGAAGGAAATTTGAGATCTCAACTAATTCAATTTTGGAGTTAAATTTCTGCAGGAAGATGGAAATATTACAACTGCAACATATTTTTTATATCTCACTTATGTAAAAAGCAACAAGAGTTTATATGATTTAATATATAGGATAAGATGTAGAATATCCCTTGTACGTCTGAAGGTCTTCTGCACCAATTACCACAAAAAAAACATTAGATGTTAGCAGGTGTTAGGGGCCACCAGCGGATGTTAGGGACATAACTTCAGTTGTGCACCTTAGCGTCATCAAGTGTTTTGACCTTCTGATCAATGATACAGGCCGAACTTGAGGGTACACTGAGGATAAAGGTAAATCTGACTGGCTGCTGGGTATTATGGCAGTACTATGAAAGCCATGTGGCTGCTCAGTAGATCAGACATCATTACCTCTTTAGCCTTTTTAAACTAAACTCTGTAGCATTTTAGAACATAGGACAAGATGGAGAATATTCCTTGTACGTTCGACTGCAGCAATTAATGCCTATTGCCAGTTGATGTTAGCGGATGGTAGTGACCACCAGCGGATGTTAGGGACATATCTTCAGTTGTGTACCTTAGCGTCATCAGGTGTTTAGGCCTTTTAATCACAAGACATCCTCTTTTAAGGCAGGCCCGCCACAGGTTGATCAGACCTGGGTGCATGTCCCTAGCATATTGGGGCCCAGTTGGGATCTTTCCTCCTGATCCAGAGCCATTGGCTGCAGCGTTCTGCAGTGTGTTTCTTTTATGGTCCGGCGCAGGGCTTGTCGATGGATCTCCACATCTTTGTGCAACCTAATGGTGCAGCCAACCTCCACAGGGCAAGCTATTGCTTTCCAGCCACATTGCTGTGCCTCAAATGCAAGGTCTGCATACCACAGCCTTTTCCTCTCATTCGCTTCATCAACATTATCCACCTAGGGTACTGTCAATTCTAAAAAGTAGACGATGCACATGGTATTAGACCAGATTATCAGGTCAGGTCTTAGGGTGGTAGTGACAATATGTGATGGGACTGTAAGTCGCTGGCCCACATCCACCAGCATCTCCCAGTCTCGGACTTGCTCCAACTGACCACTACTGGCCAGTGGAGGAGGCCCTCTCTTTCCCTGTTCCCTCTCGCGGATAAATGTTGTCCTTTAAACTGCATTCGATGTTTTGGATGGCAAGGCATTGGTAGCAGTTCACTTAGTTTCTAGTGTTGCTGCAAGGCATTATCTGGTTGTGTATCAACGTATACCTACCTTAGGAGATACTTATTTTACAACCAGTGAGGAGGTGCCTGACCCTAGCGTAATAATGTTAGTTAGTTGTCTCTATATGAATCCATTCATGACACAAAATGACTCGAGTGAAACTGATCTGACTTAAATGATCTGATTATTTTACAACTGTAGACCATACAACAATTGACAGTCTGAAATAAAAGATATCAAACTGAACAAATTTAACATTTAACATTCTTTAGTTTTCAACATGATTCTAAGCTGACTTCATGTTATCATTTGATGCAGTGTTAACCTTTAAACTCTGATGTTGGACAACATACTGCAAATGTGAAGAGGAAAAATCGGACATTAGCTTTAGAGAACAAACAAATTCAGATTAAATCCTGTAATTCCACAGGCAGACACTGGTTATTTCGTTGATTTACATTCACAAAAAGAGCCAATGAAATACATTGTTTATTTACATGGAAACATAACATTTTATAATTTTTAGATCTTTTTCAGAAAGGCACTTGATCAAATTCTTGTTGCAAATTATCAACAAGATTAAGGAAAATTCTATTTGGTAAAAGGCACATAAAAAAAACAAACACAAAAGACATGGAGGGTGTAAACAAACATGAACAGACCATTTTCAAACTTTGAATCACAGACAAAATGGCAATCACGACTCTATCCCAACACAGTCATGAAAAGTTGTATTTGTGATGATGGTTTAAGAACTTCAATGTAAAGTTAAAGGTGCGAGGAGTATTAAAGGGCCCTCGCTCCTTGGATAGATTAGCACATGTAGGTGAAACAATGGATTCTACTTCTAATCTACAAAACTTCTGCTTTGTAAATGGAGAACGAGACGGTGTGTAACATTTCAAGTAGAGTGACAACGGAATGGGCAGAAAGAGACAAAGATACTAGCAATATGAGAATTCATTATTATTCTAACCCAAATGAATTGGCTTTTTGAGGGATTTAACATGCTCAAAAGGTTATGAAACTTTGCTGAAAATTAGAAAGTAGTGAAAATGTACGTATTCTGGAGTCATTTGAAATGGGCGTGGCAAAATGGCTCAACAGCGCCACCTGGAACGCAGCCCCTAGGTTTCCCTTTGACCGATCTTCACAAAAAACGTAGGCCAAGTGTATCGTGACCGGGTCATACAAAAAAGGCTCAAGAAGCATTATGAAAAACGCAACAGGAAGCCCGCCATTTTGCATTTAGTGGCCATTTTGGCCATATTCCACATTTTCACTTTGACGAACTTGTCCCAGGGCTTTCATCTGATCAACTTCAAATTGAGATGAGTGTCAACACAACAAGATGGAGATAAAAACTAACTCAAAGATCGATTTTTCATCACACGGTGTGACCGTGGCGTGGCATCAAAGTTTGATTACACGCCATCAAAACACAAGGTTCTGTATCTCGGACATATTTGGTCCAATCGAGTCCAAACTAGACATGTAAGACAAAAGTCCCGGCCTGATGACATCTACACAGAAATCATGACATAAAATCACAGCGCCCCCTGGTGGCAACAGGAAGTGTCTTGTTTTTTGCATGTCTTACACTTGGAAGTATTCCTCCTCATCCACTAACCGCAACCATATCAAACTGTGTCAAATGGGTCTCAAGACATTGATAATGTAGGCATAAGATTACTGTGACTTTTCGTCAAACACCATAATAGTGGCGTGGCGTTAAATTTCAACAACTCGCCGCGACACACGAAATTGCTGTAACTTCAGTGTTCATGCTTCAGTCTCCCTCAAACTACATTTGTGTATCAACAGCCCCCCCCTGAAAATATTCATATGGTTTTAAGGAATGGGCGTGGCAAAATAATTGACTAGCGCCCCCTAAAGTGCAGCCCCGGCACTACGATTGGCCGACATGTTAAAAAATCGATAGGGACATGTGTCGTTTCATAACAAACAAATAAGTCTCTTGGATAGATATGCTAGACCAAACAGGAAGTCCGCCATTTTGCATTTAGTGGCCATTTTGGCCATATTCCACATTTTTACTTTGACGTACTTGTCCCAGGGCTTTCATCAGATCAACTTCAAATTGAGATGAGTGTCATCACAACAAGATGGAGATAAAAACTAACTCAAAGATCGATGTGTGACCGTGGCGTGGCGTCAAAGTTTGATTACACGCCGTCAAAACACGAGGTTCTGTTTCTCGGACATACATGGTCCAATCGAGTCCAAACTAGACATGTAAGACAAGAGTCCCGGCCTGATGACATCTACACAGAAATGTTGACTTAAAATCACAGCGCCACCTGCTGGCTTCAGGAAGTGACATGTTTTATACTTTGATGAACTGCTCCTGGCTACTTTACAATAAACAGCTCAAAAGAGCTCAGTCAAGTCATTGGACCATGGTCAGAATTGTGACATTTCCTCAAACCGTGTAAACATTGAGGTGCGGTGAAGGATCATCCTTCGCCAAAGGAGACGATGTTGTCATAACTCCACTGTGCATTGTCCTATCACCGCCAAACTTCTGTCTCATGATCAGAGACCAAGCCTGAACAGCTCTGTGTCAATATTTCCTCAGTGTCATAGCGCCACCTACTGATTCGCCATGAAACAGGAAGTACTTTGTGAATCCACTCTGCATTATCCAACCGGCCCCCAAACCCAGAGACCTCGCTCATCAGATTAAACAGACTCAACACTGGTTTGGTTGTTTCTGGAGTGAGATTATTGTAGGAGAACAGTATCCAGCCCAAATACTCATCCTAAAATGAAAAGCTGAGTAGTCTGCATCTGTTAAGGTGGAGCTACACTAGTGCTGCCCATAGTCAGGCTTCTTCTGGGCAGCCCACTCATTAAGGTTTTTGTATTTATTGTTTCTTTAATTCACAACTGCTAGGAAATGTGACTGAAAGTGCAGCCTGTCAGAATTCTGCTGACGCTGATCAATTATGCAGATGGGAAAATGAATGAAACAAAAAGAAAACAAATATCTCTGGGTGAAAAAGTGCTGTCAAAGACAAAGATATCAAAAGTGTTTGTTGTGATAAGAGTCAACAGCGGTGTTGATGTGCTGTAAACCAAACTGTATTGGTGAACCAATGAAGAACCAAAACTGTATTGGTGTGTGTTGGGACAGGGCTGGAGCGATGCTGGGAAAAGAAAGGACTGAAAGCGAGAGTCTTACAAGTGGCGCCGCACGTAAATTTCACACTCTGTATTATTCACAGAGAATCTCTTGCAAGCAAAACACTTGAACCAGAGCTTAAACATATTCTTGACATTGCGATAAAAATGGTCAACTACATAAAAACACGTCCACTCAATATCAGACTTGCTCTTGCGGGGAGATGTGCTGAGCCGCCTGTATGAGCTGCGGGACGAGGTGCGCATATTTCTGATGGAGCATGGATCCCAGCTCGCTGATGTTGTGCCATAATGCATCAAACGTGATACCATAAAATGGTGTGCCTTTCGGCATTCAATAAATTTGGTTATCAAAATAAAATATTAAATATTAATATTTTATTATTAATATTAAATAATAACTTTAATTGATTAAAGTTACCTCGGGCACCACCCTTCAAAGGAAGGGAAAAGATAGCCAATTTATTGATTAAGTCTCATTGATTAAGGTTCTAACTACAAATTTGGAACTCTGATTAACAATTAAATTAATAACTATAACCAAAATTACCATATAGATAGTTAGCTAAGTTGAAAGATATGGGGTTCTTGACAGTGTAGAGGTTGGCGAAATTCACTTATGCAACATTAATAAGAAAACATTTGTGAAAGAAAAACATTTATTATGAATATAATAAAGTATAAAAACACAAATTACTAACGGTATAATTGCTAAACAAAGATAGGTATGTGTGTATACATGTGTGTGTGTCTGTGTGAGTCAGCGTGCTTTCAAGATGGTCGCTGGCCAAAGAGATAACACCCGTCCCCCACCTATTGGAATGTTTACGACCTGTAGAGATAATGAGGTGAAGAGTTATGCGTGTGTCTGTGTCTGTGCCAAATTAGAGGAAGTTACTAGATTGGATGCAACGAAAGACTGTGAAGAGCATAACAGACTAACATTACTTTCTCAATAACTTGTACCCAAAATATCACAACACCACAAATCAAACTTATAAACCTCACACAGAATCGAATAAACAGTCTTGCTTAGCCTAGCATAATTATTAAGCCCAGTTGTGTTACCAGTCCGTGGAAAGGGGAAAAAGGAAGTTGCTGTGCAGTTCGCAGTTTGGTGTCGTCTTGCTGGTTTCGGTTGAGCGGTGTAGCTCAGTTGTTGGCTGAAGTTTGCAAGCAGGACATCGAGTCGCTGCTAGGACGTTGGTAGAGCTTGGAGGGCGAGGAGGTTTCCTTGGTGAGATGAGCTGGAAGCTGCACCTTTGTGCTCCTCTCGAAGAGTTGGATGGGAAGAGAAGATGTGAGCTGGAGAAGAGGCTCCACAGCCTTCCCTCCTGTGGAAGGATTGTAGGAAGAGGCAGAAGAGGCTCAACAGCCTTCTCTCCTTGGAGGGAGTTTAGAGAGAGATCGAGAAGCTGGAGAACTTAGCTTATATTGGCCCGGTGACCTCACAGGTCATGGGGTCCAGAGTGACCAATGGGAGTTGAAACCTGTGTCCCTGGGGGGGGGGGGGGGTTTCCACCCCTCTGTGTGAAGTTGATGCCCTCTGGGACATTGAGTTCCTTGCTCTGGTTTTTAATGGCCCCTGGGAGACGGAGTCCTGGAGGGACATGCTGCTTCCGGCTTTGATGGCACATGTAGGCCGAAATGTGGTTTCACACAAAACCATGGCCCAACACTGACCACCTCACTGACCCTGACTGGTTAACAAGGCTGGCGTACTTGTGCGAAAAGACTTTCTCAGCCCTAACATAATTAAAGAATAAATACAGAGCGCAGCTAAACGTGGAGAATGATCTCCGAGTCGCCGTCTCCAAAATAAAGCCGAGAATGGACATGCTCTGCTCCATGCATATTGCCCACCTATAGTGAGTTTAAGAAATTAAAGTAATGTTTAGGCTAAAATAAATAACCCTAAAGTTTTTGCACATGGCAGCAATAAGGTGTCTGCTGCTCGTTTTGCATACAGACGCGCACAGACGCGCACAGACATCACCTGCGCACTTTTTTATACTTACAGCATGTGCTCACTCAGCCCTGCTGTTTATACAGGGAGTTTCCCTGTATTCTGGTTATATTCTATTTCTTAAATTTCTATAAAATAATAGCATGGCTGTAAGGCTGCTGTTCTTTTGTGTTGTATTAATGCCCGTGTTTGCATAGGCCTAATAGTGCGTGTGCGTGGCAGTGCGCAACATTATATACCACATCCAGGGTAGGTGGGGGTCGCCAGTCTCTGGCAAAGTTATTTTGGGGGTCGCGGGCTGAAAAGTTTGGGAACCCCTGAGTTAGTCAACCACCAACATTTTCGTCTCGTTTCGTCTCGTCAACGAAAGTTAAAATAGATTTAGTCATAGTTTTTATTTTCAAAGATCCGTTTTCGTCACGTCTTAGTCTCGTCTTAGTCATGGGAAAAAGGTCGTTAACGAATATTTTTCGTCATAGTTTTCGTCAACGAAATTAACACTGCTGTGAGTGCGGTGGCTGGTTGACAGCCTGACACAAGGACTCAGCGGCTCAGAGCCCGTTTATGAAGCTACATGCATCTGAGGCTGCAGAGAACTCCTGCAGCTCTGAGTGTCCAGTTGCTGCACAGTCACAGATAAAAGAACATGTTGAGAAAGTATCTTCCTCAGATGCAGAGATCACACTGTGAACAGCTATGAGGGTCAGAGTCTGTCAAACAGTCAGGTTTCTTGTGAAAGAGAGCTGATTATTAATCTCTAATTCGAGATTTTCTTTGATTCTGTTAAAAAAAAAATGTTTTTATGGTTTTGCGAAAATTAAGCAAAAGCGCATTTTGCCAAACTAAGTATTGTAGTATAACCAGCACGAGACACTGGACGTGATTTTGGTGAGAATATACAGAGTGAAGTTATTGACTAGTTTATTAATATCTCTTTTCGGTGTTGCACTTTGCAGACGGTCCCTGCGCACTCGTCCGGCTGTATACTGAGACCACATTTTTAGACGACAAAGGAAATAAATAAAAGAAAATATTAATTCTAGCTTCTATTTAGAATCCACCATTACATAAGTATTGTAGTACAACAAACAGGAGACCCTGGATGTGTGATGTGATTTTGGTGAGAAACACACTATTATTTTTGTAACATCTCTTTTCGGTGTTGCACTTTGCAGACGATCCCTGCGCACTCGTCCAGCTGTATACAGAGACCACATTATTTCTGTGTCCAGCTCGGAGGACAGCTCGTATTGACTAAAGTAAGCGTGTAGCCTGTTGTCCACCTTACTGGGAAAGAGGCGCGGTGTGTGATTTAAGAAGGTTTCGCTCGTGACTTATTGATCCTGGAAATTGGAATCTGTGAATATGTTTCCTACTTCCCGAAGTCTTACTGATCCAGGAAGTAACACCTTCCCTTTGCTGTGAAATGAAAACTAACTGCCTATAGACGGAACCTGCAGAAGGTCTTATCATATTAACGACGGTAAGCAGACTGAATTTCTATATAACCTCTGAATGTTGCATAATAAAGAGCAGGAGTGAACCAGTAGATTGTTAAGATGTCGCTGATAAATCGGCCCCATAGGTTTGCTGGAACTGAAACAGTGCAACAGATAGTGTGTTGTCTTCTATGACGTGTCCCTTAAAGGGGACATTGTATGCCCATTTTACCACAAGTTGATATGGTTCCTTGGGGTCTTAATGAAATGTCTGTAACATACTTTGGTCAAAATACCACAAGGATCATTTAAAACAGCACCCTTTTTACCCTGTCTAAAACAGCCCTCCACAGAGTGACCTGTTTGGAGTGCCTGTTCCTTTAAATGCTAATGAGCCAGCTCCCCCCTCCCCCCTCTCCCCCCATGATTTTAAGGCCATGTAGGGAGACTTCCAGTTCCTTGTTACGACACAAAACCCAGGAAGCTCAATCGAGTCACTCAAGCATGACGTTTCTGACTTAGAGGAACCATAACAAAACGCGCGAGTGTTTTTTTCCCAGAGTTTTTGGGTTGGTAGACATGCCAGATACCCACATTAACCTGTAGAAGCACTAACAAAGTGGAATTTGCATGCTATGTCCCCTTTAGACATCTCATTACATTACATTTCATTTAGCTGACGCTTTTAATCCAAAGCGACTTCCAATAAGTGCTTTCAACCTTGAGGGTTCAAACCCTGAACGTCTCATGTTTCTGTGGTGAAAAACTGTTTTATTAAAGACAAGAGAGCTGCAGGTTTCAACAGCCACCTGAGAATTAGAGATCAGCTATCTGTTTGCTGTGTACTGGTGTTATCATGGAAGTTTCAATGTCAGACAACTGCTGTGAACATGGTCTGTGTTTGAGTTGTGTTCAACTTTCACTTTCAGATATAGATGAAGAAGGGTGGAGTCTGAGTATACGTGAACGCACCTCCACCTCTGAACACGTCAGAGGTTTGGTGAAAACTCTTGGTAAAATCACTCTTCCACTTCCTGCACTCATCATGTGATCAGTTATCATGTCAGAAAAACAACATCTGCTCACATATCAAACCAACTCTTAGCTGTGTGGGCGTGGTGTGTTACAGTATCTTGTCTGCGAACTTTGAAAGGGAACAGAAATAAGCATGAACTTAGAACTGTGAGCAGAGCAATGGGCTGTAAAAGCTGAGCTGACTCCAGTGCTAGGTTTAATGATTAATGTTATCTGCCTGTGAAGACACTCAGTCATCCAGATCATGGTATATCCAAGTGCTAGAAAACAGGTCAACTGGACATGGTTAAGTTTCCTCCAGGTTACCTGAGAGGCTGGACCCACCCTGCTGTTGGTTTCACTGGGAGTTGTTGACACACCTGCCCCGTGTGTCTTAACCCTCCTCCTCTCTTCAGAGATGTTTTTTCTAGTTTAACGTAGATGGCTTCCTTCACTCCTCTTTCAAAACATCTGTCTTTCCTGGCCAAAATGTGGACTTTGTTGTCTTCAAATGAACGTCCATTGACCTTTAGATGTAGGCAGACTGCTGAGTCCTGACCTGAGTCACCAGCTCTCCTGTGCTGTGCCATGCGTTAATGAAGAGGTTGTTTAGTTTCCCCAATGTACAGGTCTGAGCATTCCTCACTACATTCAACTGCATGTACCACGTTGGGTGTTTTGTCTTTGGGGTGGACCAGCAGACAGTTAGAACTGAAGAAGGCTCTTGGATGAAAGATGAAACGTCTTCAAGAAACTCAACCAAGTCCAGTTTACCTATTTTTTAGCACTTGGATATTAATGTTACCACTCACAGAAAATTAAAGAAAGACAGACTTTATTAGATTAGCAGCAGTAATGTTGACAGGTCCCTGCTGTTCTGTGCAGTTTGTACAGCTGAGTCCTCTTTGTTTCCAGATGTCTCCCTCTTTTTTGGATTTAAAAGTCATCTCCAGCCGGATCTCAGTGAGGGTGACTTCAGCTCAAGGAAACTGCCAACCTGCCGTTCAACATGAATTTGAGAAGTAAACATTTGGAGGCTGCATCTTTGTTGGTAAAGTTGCGTCACACTGCTCCTCGTCACCTACAGTTCTGCTCCTCTTTTCCTCTCTCTGTCACTTATCAGCCGTTTTGTAGACATGTCCTGCGGAGGATCTCCGGAGAATTGGGGACCTGAATTTCTCTGCAGTTTTCCTTTCACACATGCACAACGCAGCAGGAGATTCTCCGCTCAGACAAGTTCACAACCACAACGTATTAATCCCTCTGCGGAGATCACATGATTTTGTTTACAGCACATCCACACCGCTGTTTGCTCTTATCACAACAAACGCTTTTGACATCTTTGTCGGTGACAGCACTTTTTCACGCAGAGATATTTGTTTTTCTTTTTGTTTTATTCATTTTTCCAACTGCATAATTGATTGATGAAAGAATAAATATTTGGTCGTTTTAGTGTCCAGTCGTCTCCTCTCTTTCCGTTGTGAGTGAGTGGTGGTGGTGGACGTGTGAGTGGCGCAGAGATTTGAACTGGGTTTTTGCCTGTTTACGGGTATTTCCTTGTACATTTCATCTGATCTTTGCATGATCAGGTAAGTTTTTCTCTTTAATATCGTTGTGAGCATCAACCAAGAGACCACTGGTTTTGTCGGTGGTCTCTGGAGGAATGGCGTCCCCCGGGGCGCCTCCTCCGTCAATCCGGCAGGGAGTGAGGATAGTCCCGCCGGAAAATGACATTAGTGTGGAGGAGGTCCTGCTGGCTGTGGGCGAACAGGTAGGACACGACAAACTATGTTTCGCCAGCAGAATGAACAAAGCAGTGGTGGTGTTTTTAAAAGAAGAACGCCAGGTGTACCAGCTGATTGAAAGTGGCCTGTATATTAGGGACGGCTTCATGCAGGTTTCCCCGCTGTCGGTTCCCTCAACGCGGATCACGGTGTCCGGAGTTCCGCCATTTATACCAAACGAGCTCTTACAGTCTGAGCTCCACCGGTTTGGAAAATTTGCTAGCGGGTTTAGAACGCTGAATTTAGGCTGTAAGGACCCCAAACTGAAGCACGTGCAGTCCCTGAGGCGAAAGGCCTTTATGTTCCTGGACTCACCCACGAACACTCTGGAGGTGTCCTTCAGAGTGAAGTATGGTGACGGTCACTACATGGTGTACGCCAGCTCCGGGAGCCTTAAATGTTTAGAATGTGGAGATGTTGGACATAAACACTTCTCGTGTCCGCATAAACAGTGACAAGTAGAAGCGGCAGGTGACGGCAGCGGCGCGCAAGCTGCTGCCGGTGCCGCTCGCGCAGAGGCGGCGGATGCGTCTAGCGCCGAAGCGGCGGCTGCACTTAGCGGCGCAGGGGCGGCGGAGTCCGCTCCCACCGAATCGACGGGTGCGCCAAGCCGTGCAGGGGCGACGGGCGCTCTCCGCACCGAAGCGACAGAGTCCACTCACGTCAGAGCTAAGAGTGGTGGTGATGCCGTGAATGAGACTGAGTGCTGCGGCCCTTTCACAGCCTGGAAACGAGTATTCAGAGGGTCAGAGTCAGTTGAAGAAGCTATGTGTCTGAGGATGCAGAAAACTCCTCTCAGTCTGCAGCTGCTGCAATTTCACAGACAGAAGAACATGTTGAGGAAGCAGCTTCCTCAGATGCCACAGCCACAGATCACATTGTGAACTACAATGAGGGACAGTCTGTCAAACAGTCAGGCATCATGTGAAGAAATGGAGGACGACTCAGTCAGATAGTGTATCCTCTGTTGGGACCCCTGCTAGAAACACTTCTCTTTACACTCTAGAAGAAATTACCGTTTTTTTGGACGAAACTTTCGGGAGGGCGGTTAAAGCAGAGGAATACTTTGAAGACAGGGATACATTTATTAGATCTGTGGCTGTTTTGAAAAGACAGTTTGGGTTCAATCAGCTGGATGAGAAGAAACGCTTCCGTCTTAAAAAACATATGACAACCATGAGGAAAGATGCGAAAGCTAAAACCATGAGAAAGACCAGGAGTATGTCAAAGTGATCATGCATCACATGGTGTTTCTCCTTCTTCACTGATTTCTGATTCTCTGCTCTGATTTTTCGATGAGGAAATTAAAAACCGGGTCGCTAAACATCAATGGAGGAAGAGACAGTAAAAAAAGAGCAGTAATAGCTGAGATCTCTGCTCAGAAACACATTGTGTTATTTTTGCAAGAGACACATACGACACCTAGAGATGAAGTAGACTGGGGTTTATGGTGGGGGGGTCCTTATGCCCTTAGACCTGGCTCTAATCTTAGTGCAGGAGTAGCTGTCCTGTTCACAACAACAACAAATGCTACCATCATATCCAGTTCAGAAGTAGTAAAGGGGTAGCTGTTAATAGTTAGGGCAGAAATAGAAAGCACAGTGTTAGTTTTCATGAACATATATGCCCCCAAATCAAGGTTCAGAGAGAGTTAGCTTTTTTAATTTACTTAAAAATGAACTGAAAAATTATCATCAGGATCAGTTAATTATCAGTGGGGATTTCAACTGTACTTTGGACTTTACTATGGACAGGACCAGTGAGGAACCTCATCCCCAGTCATCACAGACCCTCAATAACCTCATTGCACAGCAAGATCTGATTGTCACTTGGAGGATTAAGCATCCACAATCCGGACAGTACTCATCCAGACGAGCTGGCTGCACCAAACTGGGCCATCTGATGAGGATGACAGCAACATCGTTGGACACCCTGAGAGAGAAAAGCAACATCACGTCCACCAGACTGATCAATAAAGTGCTGGAGGAGGTCTGTGCCGCCCTGCCACAAACCCTGAGAGTTTTTGCAAAAAAACATGCTCTGTGTGACCAGTGGAGTGAAGAATCGGAATACAGTTTTTCCCCTCCCTGTCCATCACGCCAGCTGTAGGGGAGTGGCAGGAGGGGGGTGGTCAGCTGTTGTCCTTCCCAACTCCTCACCTGGACAACCTTCAGACTGTGGAAAAACAGTCAGTTTACCAGACCTGTGTAAAGGTTCGCACTTTTCACTCTCTGGAAGGGACGAGAGAGTCAAGGTGGACTGGGCTTTTGGAACCGGACGCTTCTTTGAAAGGCAGCTGGCGGTCCTTGTACAAGCTGCCCATTGACACGGACAGCAGACCTCCAGTGGAGGGTAGTGCACGTAGGAACCAGGCCTGAACACTGGTGGCATACATCCGGCGCCAATGCTAGTGGGACTTCTGAAAGCCAGACTTAAAATAAGAACACGCCTACTACAGGATGATGGACAATGTGCTGGCTTTTAGTCACATATGGGCTGTTGGGGGGATTTTACACTCTCTTGGGGAAGAAAGGGAACTGAGTATTTACCTTTTTAAATTGAGAAAATATAGTGTGTGTGTATGCACATGCGTATATATATATATATATATATATGTGTATGTATGTTTGTGTATATATGGAAAGGAAAACTTTATTATTTACTAATCTTGTTTTTTGGTTTTACATTTGGTTGTTGATGTAAGGAGGGTTTTTCTTCCTGGAAATTCACAATAAATGGATTTTGAAAACCTCTCCTCTCCCAGTTTTTGACAATGTCAACCAAGGTTAACTAAGATGAAAACCTTTGCCCTATCCTTCACAGATATGTTTGGTCAAAGTCTTCTGTGTGAATACGCGGACTTGTCATCCAACTGAGTATCGGATAGGGAATCATTGCTGTCCTCTTTGTCCATCTGGTAAGATCCTGAACGAGAAGAATAGGCTGAAATGTTTTTTTTTATATTATGGCTTCTTCTGTTACATTATAACCTGCACTTTACCCTCAAGATGATTTGTCTTTGTTCAACAGAAACATTTCATGAAATTAAACAGTTTTCTTTTCAACAGGATATCGTGTTAAAACACACTGCACGAAGTACTGGAGGACTTCCTGTTTGACCTGTGTGAATGACACCTTCATGAATCTTCCTACTGGACTTAAACAGTGTTTACCCTGCACGACCTGTGGTCCAGGTAGATTTCTGTGTTGACATTTACTGTAGGTTTAAAATCAGTAAGGAGGCATGTTACTGCAAGTCTTACAGTGTGTGAGCTGAGATGGAGCTGAGCTGTTCTGATGATGTTTTTTACAGTGTCACTGTGTTAGTCTGTTTAGAATAGTTTCCTGCATATCACTGATCCTCTATGTGTCGACAGATTCTGGTCTGAAGACAAACATTTCGTGCACAGCAACAACGGATTCACTTTGTGAACCTCTGGAAGGATTCTATTGTATAGAACCCAAACAGAACCACTGTGCAGCAGCACAGAAACACAAACAATGTCAACCAGGGCAGTACATCAAACACAGAGGTGCGTTTTCTAATGCTGACTTTAAGATTTAAGTTTTCAAAACTGTAAAAAGCTATGAAGAACACAGAGCAGGTTATTTGAGCCATCCAGTCAATTGTGAATCATTTGGATGATATGCAAATTGTTATTGTTTTGCAAGTTGTTCATCTAATTGGCTTCACACACGGCATCTGTATTATGAATTGTCAAATGGGGGGTCAAAGTCACTGCCAGTTCATTTTGATGATTTAATGGTTTTAATTTCACCACATTGGACTGAAAAAGATATTCTGATTATCTGATCTCCGTCATGGCAACAAAAGTCATAGAATCACTCAGCAATTTGTCTTCAACATAAAAAGCGCAACGTTTGCTGGTGCAATGGGTTAAACCGATTGGAATAACAGATTTATTTTGAAAAGTTGGGAACTGGGGTCTGAATATTCGTAGAAATAGTGACAATCATATATATAAACCACACACGTGAACAGTAACAAAGTAAAATCAGATACATTTTATGAAAAACATTGACTACTTTACTGTAGATAAACCAGGTAGGATGAACGCAAAGTTTTCTAACTTCACTCTGCACCATAGACTGTTTATAAAAAGCTCTGCAGACAACATCCAGCACACAAACAATACAAAGTGACAGTATATTGTAGAACTGTTTGAGGAGGACTCCCTAATGACAAGGAATAATTCTGAAGTTGCTCTGGAGCAGGACAAAACATAGGACAAGAGAACAGGCAGGCTTAGAATGGGCTCTTCCAATGTGGCGTTTTATTTTAGTGTATGCAAATTGGATGCTGATTGTGATAGTGTGTTTACACCAAATGCGGCACACATTTTTGCGATGCCCTAAACCCTTTGCAGGATCATTTGAATTTATTTGGGTTAATCGCGCGGAAAAACACAACCGGAGTATTTGCCTGTTCTTTCCCGGAAGAGAGAAGGACGACTGGCTAATGTGATCAAGTTGATTAGGTGATTAAGTGATCAATTTAATCACCCTCTAGTTCGGGTCGGTGCCAGGACTGAGTCCGCTGAGTTCCATTCTAAGGTTGGATGAAGCGAAATGGCGTCATGCCAATTTGACGCTCGATTTCAAAGACTTCAACTCAAGATTTTGCCGCGTTGGTATAGTGTCAAATGTGACGCCCAGGGCGAGAGATGTGGATTTCGTGTCTAGACGCATTTTTGCATTGACTTCGAATGTAATCTCGACGTTCGTTATAAAAGCACCATTACGATCTACATAAGACATGTCTAGACTTCAATATGGAACGGTCGATCAAACTTTCTGCATTCCTTGTTGGCTGAGAGTTGAGTACTCGTTCTGGTCACACATACGTGCCCACAGTTCCATTCATAAAATGAGGCTCTGCGTTGTTCTGGCGTTCAGTGCATGCGTACCTGAACCCACATTTCACTCCAGTAGGCAGATATATTGTTCCTGGAGCATGCACAGTCAATGTGTACAGTCAACTCGGACGCACAATTTAGGCTGCATACGTCCACATATGGGTCTGTGCATGTATTTTACCCATATAAAGATAATGGGTTAGATACATGTCTGTGTCCATTTAGGAAAGTTCATCACAGCCATAAAGATTTTGGCTGTGGACAGTGGACAAAAGTAGATGGACGGACAAATCTTCTTCCATCTATCAAGATGATTTGTTTGAGTTGGAGAAAACAAATCAAAATCCCATCTTCCTGTGCAACTGTGATAATAATAGTTATAATAATAACGTTCTTTCAAAAAAGAGAGAGAGCTGAGTGGCAGTCTGACACAATAAACAATAATTGGACAATTTTGAAAAACAGCCTAATATATACGGTGTTATTTCATATTTTTATTCTTACTACATTTTGCCCATGCACTGCTTTCCCTGTGCTGCTGCGTTGACTGGGAAATGGAGGATTATTAAAGGTACATCTTATCTGACCTTGTCTTATCTTTACACATTACTCAAACCAATGTTACAAAGCAAAAACAAAACATATATAAAAACAAATAATAAATATAGTCATAAAAGACAGTGCAGTGATCCAGGTGTGATGAGATAAAAGAATGTAAAATAGTTTCTGTATCTTTGAAATGTAACATAGAAGAACAGAATTCTGTCAATGTTCCTTAGTTTATAGAATCCTGTTTGTAAGTTTAGTGGCATGCTGCTCTACATTTCATCACACCTCACATAAAAAGGAGAGAATTTGAACAAAGAAATGTTTGCTGATCAAAAATATCAATGATCAAATATTTTTTTACCTTTGGAAATCAGACAGGTCTGATGTCAAATACCACTTTGCTATATAATCCTAATATGATGTGTACACTAGTAACTGTGTATAGTTTGTGTTTGTACAGGAACACCCCTCGCAGACTCTCAATGCTCTGACTGCAGCGTTGGAACATTTTCTGACGGGACGCGTACGTCTTGTCAACCACACACACAGTAAGTAAAGAGTCTCACCAGACATGGACGTGCCTGGTTTCTTACACTTGCAGTGAATCTGTGGTGCCGCTACATGGTCCTGTGAAAATGTCCCCTGTCGTTCCAGATGTGAATCACTAAACCTTAAGCTGATGCAACCAGGAACAGCTTCAACTGACGCTGAATGTGGAAATTCCAGTTTAAAAAAGGCACCAGTTGCAATCATCGTTGCAGTGTTTTTTTGGGGTCTTGTGATTGCATTAGTCGCCTTGTGTTTCTGGAAGTGGAAAGGATATCGTTCAGGTACGATGTGTGTGTGGTGGAAGAAAATGTTCTCATGGATGATAAGACCTCCATCAAGTCATGGTGTCGTTGATTCAGAGGTTTTTCATTTGTTTTGTTTCTATTACAGGAAAAAAAACAAATGCATCCTTTCCCAAAAAGGTACGTTTGTTACTCTTTTTCACAGTGTATGTTCTGACTCTGTGTATATGTGTTCTCTGCTTGATGACAATACTTGGTTGATGAAGGTAATGTGATTATTTTATTTAATATTTCAGGAAAAGGAAAACACAACTGGAGGAGAAACTGGAAAGATGATGGGCTGAAAAGCAGAAGGTGAGACAGCAGCGTGTTCTACATTTAAATATTCATTAGTTGAGGACTGTCTAGAGCCGCTTTCAGACATGACCTAAGGAGGATGTCTACAGAATTGGGTCCAGACTCTCGCAGGTGTTTGTCTTTTACGCAGCAGGAGATTCTCTGCTAGGACGCGTTCAGGTGAGGGGTGGTGCAACAGTCAGAGGCAGGATGTAATATATCAATTCTGCTGTGGAGATCAAATGATTTTATTTACATCACATCGACACCGGGGTCGGCTCTTATCACCAAAAGCTCTCTTGGCGTCGTCTTCAGTGTCTTCTTCGTGTAAGGCACCGCTTTTTTATGCAGAGAGATTTGTTGTCTTTTTTTTTTATAACTACTATAACATGTTTGAAGCTTCATCAACATACCCACTCGCTCGCGGTGAATCCTGCTGTATTGACACATTAGTTCGAGTTTTAGAGAGAAACTCCGGAGAAAGTCCTGAGGCTCTCACTCTGACTTTTGCATTCTCACATACAGCCTCTCTGGAGACTGTCAGGAGATTATCTGGAGTTTAGTGCATGTCTGAAAGTGGCTTAAGACTTCTCTCTGTGAAGTCTGTTCACATGTACAAGAGCTTTCCATTTTAATTCCACATATTTCTCTCCTCAGCAAAAGAGATAAACCTGCAGAGAACCAGTAGACTGTTTGTTCACTGCAGAGTGAATGTGCTCTAGAATCCAGGTATAATCCCACTGGGTTCTAGCACATTGTCTTTGTAGGGTACAGAAATAAAACCACTGCTTTGTTACAAAGGGCACACAGCTCATCGTCTCACAGATGTCACTGCACCAAAACTACAGTCGGCTGGGAATATGAAACTTGGAGCGTCTCCCTACCCCTACCCCTTGTTTTTGAGGGTTATCTTGCCCCTTGAAACGTAGTCACAAGGGTTAGTGGTTGAAATCGTCCCCTTCAAATTGGGACCGCGTTTCAAAAACCCGACACTTCATTAGTAGTTGTTGATGTAAACTAATCCGACAAAAAGTTTTGCCGGGGATGTCATTGTAATAACATTGTTGAGATCTTAAATAAACCAATGCTATTGTTTGCAGTTACTAAACTGACAAACCTATAATATCCTAATAACATCTTTGCTAATGCAGGTGAATCAATGACATTTGCCATTCATCCAATTGAAATTGAAAAGCTTGGATGCTCTGCATTATTTCACGTATAAATCAAAAGCACACAGCTTCAGGCTGCTAGCAGTGGTCTGTATGCAACCCTGCCAGGAGGCTTTGTTATTAGAGGGTTGTTTCAGTGTTTATGAAGCTGTACATATCTTCACGCTCAGTTAAGTGGAAACAATCTTTGGACTATTATTAGGAAAATACATAAGAAATAGCTAGTGTCGTATTTTTATCTTTATAAATGTGTGTTTGAGTAAAGATTCTGTGTTTCACCTGTAAAAAGTTATGTGTTTGAAACATAGATGTCTCTTTTTAAACAGTACAGTGTAAAACTGGGGACATTCAGTGCAAATGGATAAAAACAGTATGCATGCACACAGAAGAAGATCTGATGTAGTACCAGAGTCTGGTTCGTAGTATTATCTGTTACTAAGCAACCAACTACATTCTGCTTCCTGTTTATACTGGCCCAGTGTGCATAACTGGTCACATGATACATGTTTTCAGGGGCTCGTTTAATCTCAAAATGTTTTTCTACCATTTTGCAGCAGCTTCTGGGATGAAATATTTAAATGTTAGTTCACCTGACACCTTCAGATATAGGCGACTTAACTATAGTTAAAGTTTTAAAGTAAAGAACTTGTTTCACCGATTATTATATTTTTTTATTAAGCTCTATCACAGATCATTAATACTGAAGCAGCCGTGTAAGCAGCAGGTGAAGCTACAGTAAAATACATTATTAACAGTTGTATATGCAGCGATGTTAGATATATTGTGAGAGCTTCTTTCTCTTTGGATCATTAAAGCATTTGAGAAAAGCTTTTAACAACTAAGACATTTGAAATAACTACATTTCTTTTTCAGAAGCGAAACATTTTCAAAACCACTGGTTTGGTTTTTATGTGTTTTAACAGCTTGTTATATTATCTGTTGTTTAAAATCTGTCAAATACATGTAATGGAGAATAAAATACAATAATTCTATATATCAGAGTAGAAGTATGAAGTAACAAAGTGGAAATATAAAAGTACAAGTGCTTACATGATGTCAAATAAAAATTTGAGATTTACAGTATTTGTGACATTGAGTAGTGTAAACTGTCCAGTCTGCAGAGGAGGAGTTATCATGTTTATCTTGACGTGCATATGCTCTTCTCTTAAGGTCTAAGCAAGGCTAACTCTAGCCAGGTTTTGATAAGCCATGTGTTGGCCATGTGCATGCAGCCCAGAATAATTCATTGTAGAAAAGAGGATAAAATGTCCCTACAACCACGTGTGAAAAATAAAACCTCTGAGGAGGGAGTGAAGCCACAGACAGAGAAGAGAGAAGGAAGATTCTTAGCACTGATCTAACAAACTGAGCAAAATGTCAGTAGTATTAGAAGCTGCAGAATTTTATTACAAACTAATGTTTTACACAGGTGATGTTAATCTTTCTCCACAGCCCACATTGTTTTCATTGTTTGTTTTAATAAATGAACTGTCAGATCCACAAGACTGAGAATATTTAGCTGTATAATATCAGATGTAGGGAAGTGACATCAGTACAATCATTTACTGTTAATTAGCCTGATGAGTTGAAGTATGTGTGAAGGCTCTCTGACCCACTGACCTGATAACCCTCAGTGTTGGTGAGGATTGATGTAAGGACTGTATATGATGAACTTAATCTTTTTAGCCGGTTCTGAAGCAGGTTCTGATTCCGGATAGGCAGCCTTTATACCCTCAGCCTTTATTGATTCTTCTGTCACATCCCAACAGAATCTAAAGAGCACATTATTAGGAGTATTAAGTAGCCTCTAATTAAATGTATGTTTCAAATAGAAGTAAATCTGTAAATATTAACCTTTAGCCATCAGCCAGTAATGGATGACTTACACCTGAGCTCTTACAGCTGCAGAGGAACTGGAATAGATGGGGGGACCACATCTGTGATGGGCCTGTATCTCCATGTCGCTGACTCGAATAAGAAAGTAGTTGAAGATTTGATGAATGTTATTTGGTCTGTATGAATGATGGCAGAGGAACCAGGGTTAATGTAACAACAAGTGCATAATCAGCACTAGATATCACCTTAGTCACTGGCCCTTTGGCTGGAGTTAGTAGCTGGCACGTTTGGACAGCTACAACAGTTGGTAATGACCATTACCCAGTGTCTTGTGCATTGGGTGAAAGAATGGAAGGGAGAGCAGCTGGGGGAGTCCCAAAATGGGTCTTTGGGACAGCTGATTGGGTCAAGTTCCAGAGGTGTAGTGAGGAAGCAATGGCAGGGATTGATATGTTTGGGGATGTAGATGAAAGTTTCCTCAGCAACTGTCACTACCATGGTGGACATAGGGGTGTCAGGAGGCTGTCGGTAACAGGAACAGAGCATTCAGACTAGTTCAAAGAACCCATAACATGCAGAACATGATCAAATATTAGAAAGCTCAGGCAGTGGTGAGTTTGTCAAAGAGTTTTAAAGTTACTAGGGGAGGCAGTGGCAACAAGAGAGAGGACCTTGTGTTAACTAGGTTGAGGTTAGGGCACTGTGCACCAAACTAAACCTTTAGCCTTGTTAGCCTATACAGAAAAGGACATAACAAATTTCAAAAAAGACAAAGAAAATTTTGAACAGCCGGACATTCCCAGAGATAATGGAGTAGTGAAGCTTGTTCCCAACAATTGTGCCAGCATGAATCTTGGTGTTTGTCATCTGTGGGCTCAGAGAGAACCTCCACCTTCACCAGAGGATTAATCAGCACTGTTATCTGATTGATCCTCTGGTTCAAAAGGCTGCAGCCAAATCCAATACAATTGAAGTGAATGCTGACCACTTCTTCACACCGCACAAGCACACGCGCCTATGCTCTCGCAGCGAGAACTCACGAGAACCCCTACATAAGCGTAGTGGTGAATAGATAATGAGTGACATTTTGTTTGTGGGTGAACTATCCCTTTAAGCTATAAATATTGGACACTATCTCTTGTCGAGGCAGCCTTCCTGAGAAGCTGATCCCACTCTGAACATGCGGCAGGGACGGCTTCTTCTTTGCATTTCCTGACTAAACAAAACCTTGAAATTAGTAAGGCAACACCAGACAGGCCTGTGTGAGAGTGAATGGATAGAAGTCTGTGGAGCATGTGATTTTGAGTTGTGGGCAGTATGCCTCACAGAGGGGGGTGATGAGGAGTAATTTGACTTGGGGTGCACCTATCGATTATGTTTTTATCGATTAAATCGATCGTAACTTTCTGGAGGAACATCAAAACACTGTAAATTCAAGTATAGCAGTCTATCAAAAAATCATCTTAGGGTAAAATTTGTGCAATTTGAGTCACCCTGAAACTTTGAACTGAAGTTATACTGAACTTTTTAATGGGAATAATTCATCTCTCAGTAACAAAACACAGCCAAGCAGTGGTGTATAAAGTACTTGAAAGCCATACTTGAGTAAAAGTACAGATATCTTACCTGAAAGTGACTCCGGTAAAAGTTAAAGTCACTCGTAAGAAAATGACTTGAGTCAAAGTCTTAAAGTAGCTCATATTAAATGTACTTAAGTATCAAAAGTAAAAGTATCAGTACCAAAATTAAAAATACAAAGTGCTTTTTATAGTAGGCCTATACAGACACAAAACAACCCAAAATTGTTCTCTTCAGGCCTTATTTCAACTGACTGAAAAGTTATAACAAAAATATACATATACTGTAAAAATGTTTAACCCCAGATGCTGAGGTTCAAATAGTAATGGACTAGTGCATCTGAACTTCTAGGGTCAACAAAGAACCAACACAACAGAATAAACAAGTGCCTCTTGTGTCTGCCTAAGAACACTAATAGACCACAGAATAACCACAAAAAATTCTGTAAATATCACTAAACATGGACCTTTCACTTTCTAATCAGTAGCAGGAATGATACACAATGCCCCTTATGATAACTCAGCAAAAGGAAACAAGTTCTAGGCACACAAAATAGGATAGTTTCTCTTTTGTTAACAACCTGGACAGTGCTAGTACAGAGAAGAAAGAATCACTGGACACAGTCTAGTTTTGCTGCAGGCCAAATTTCAGACGGAATAATAAAGACTGAACTGAACCGAGCTCCTGCATGAGCACCTGGGTAATTCTAAAGGGAATAAATGGATGGGGAATGTGCTCGCGTTGATTAAGTCCCTGCCCTTTGTACACACATCGCTACTACCCATTGGATGGTTTAGGGAGGTCCTCGGATCGGCTCTGGAAGAGCGCCGAGAAGACGATCAAACTTGACTATCTAGAGCAGGGGTGTCAAACTCATTTTAGTTAAGGGGCCACATACTGCCCACTTTGATCTCAAGTGGGCCAGACCAGTAAAATCATAGCATAATAACGCATACATAACGACAATATTTCTCTATGTTTAAATCATTGGTGAAGGTTTTTGGATGATAAACCCTATTTTAAGGTCTTTCTATAATAAACTAGAAACATAAAGACCAAAAACTCAGACATCAGCCCACTGTTTATCTGCCTGGGCTCTCCTCTGCAGAGTCCCTCGCTTTGTGACGCGTTTGACGTCAAACACGTCACAAAGCGAGCAGCGAGCGCTGCTGCCTGTGGCAATGAGCACTTCTGCCTCCGGAGCAGACATCGCATTTACACTGTGTTTGAAGCAATTACTGGATCGATTAAAAAAATTACAAAACGTTTGTACTCATAAACCTCCATATTCTTAAGAGACATTCTGATTCACTGCTGTTTAGTTCTGGTTCTCAGTGTAAATTGCTACTCTTACTCTTCACTTGTTTTACAGTCTATGTTGGACCTTTTTCAGGTTGAAGATGGACTCAAAATCAATTCCCAAACCTACTGCCAGTTTTTAGAAGACACTTTCTTCAAGCAGTGGTACAGGAAAAAGTCTGCATCTTTCAAGAAGACCATGATTGTTATGCAGGACAATGCTCCATTGCATGCATCAAAGTACTCCACTGCGTGGCTAGCCAGTAAAGGCCTTAAAGATGAAAGAATAATGACATGGCCCCCTTCCTCACCTGACCTAAACCCTATTGAGAACTTGTGGGCCCTTCCTAAACGGGAGATTTACGGTGAAGGAAAACAGTACACCTCTCTGAACAGTGTCTGGGAGGCTGTGGTTGCTGCTGCAGAAAAAGTTGATCGTCAACAGATCAAGAAACTGACAGAATCCATGAATGGAAGGCTTATTACTGTTATTGAAAAGAAGGGTGGCTATATTGGTCACTGATTTTTTTTTTTTGAAATGTCAGAAATGTTTATTTGTAAATTTTGAGTTGTTTGTTTATTATTCTCACTTTAACAGATGAAAACAAACAAGTGAGATGGGAAAATTTTCGTTTTTCATTTAGTTGCATAATAATTCTGCACACTGGAATGTGCATGTGAATGTATACTGGAAATATCACCATGGTAGCCATTTAATATGTAATCAGAAAAAAGTATGAACGTAGAACCTATTATTTAGGGGGAAAAAATCCAATATTATAGAAATATTTTTGTCTGAAAGGTAACATTTTTAATCATTACCTAGCATTCTGTAAGATCATTACACATCTGACATTTGTAACAAACCACACGGCTTGAAAATTGGTTGAAAATTCACTGGGTTATGAACATTTTAATATGGATACACCTCCTGCCTTACATGTGCATTAGAAGACATGGCTGTATGTACCAGGTGGCCTCGGTTAGATATACAGCAAACAAGATGCAGTGTAGTTAAATGCAAATGTGTTTTTTTTCTATTGAGTGGTTAAAAAAACCAGGAGGAGAGGATTTATATGTGTGAAGTTAGTCTGCCAAGGCATATTTTTTACAAAGAGAAGGTTGAAGTCCGACCAGGAGGAGCCCATGTATATGTATATTGATGTGAGAGGAGGACGAGTAAAGGGAGAGAACAGGTGAGGTGAGGGAAGTTTGTTGTGGAGTCCAAATAGTAAGAGAAGCTTGGAAGAAAATAGTTTGGAAGACAAAAACAATGTTCTTTACAATGTTCTAAATATAATGAGCTGCTTAGTGTACGGGGGCGGGTAAAACAGCTTTGAAGGCCATATACAGTGGATTAATTAGATCAGTGGTTCTCAACCTTTTTTCAGTGATGTACCCCCTGTGAAATATTTTTTCAGCCAAGTACCCCCTAACCAGCGCAAAGTATTTTTGGTTGAAAAAAAGATAATACACAGCGCTGTGCCAAAGTAAACACTTATACTTTATTGAATATTTGTTAAATAACTATGTTTTAAAGGATTTTTGAATGGATGCTAATTTTAAATATATTAAAAAGAAATCTCACGTACCCTCTGGAGTACCTTCACGTACCCCCAGGGGTACACGTACCCCCATTTGAGAACCACTGAATTAGATCATCATTAGATCGTGGTTGTATGGTATATGGATCAGCAGCAAGCACATCTCTCCAAAAATTTGATAGAATTCAATACCAAGCAATGAGATTATGTACAGGTGCTTATAAACCAACCCGACCAGCAGCATTACAGGTAGAGATGGGAGAAATGCCTCTAGATATGAGAAGGACTAAAGGAAAATGTACAGGGACCCAGTAAAGAACATCCAACACAGGAAACTTTAAAACCTTGTTGGGAAAAAGGAGAAAGATAAAAAAAGCTTTGGATGGACAGTAGCACAAAGAGCAACAGAACTTAACATAGCAGAATTAGACTTCAGTCCAACAGTACCATTAGCAGCAATAGCACCTTGGATACTACCTGATGCTAATGTAGATTTCACATTATAAAAAAATAAAAACAATGATGGAGAGGCTATTTTCAATTTGGATACAAAACAGGCACATATTGACAGTAACAGCAGATATATCCAGGTTTATACAGATGCATCAAAGAATCTGTTCAATAAGGTGGGAGTAGCAATTATAATTCCAGAATTTCATATTAAAATAGGGAAAAAGATCAGTGAGGGGCTCGGTATACAGGATAAATTATTGCAATAATGTTAACACTACAGTGGATAGAGGACACACGACCATTAAGAGCAATTATTTGTTCAGATTCAAGTTCAGCATTATCCAGGATACACAACAATAATTCAGACAGCAGACTGGACATTTTGATTAAAATACAACAAATACTAATACTAAATTCAAATGATGGAATTTAAACTCCATAGTATTTTATGGAGCCGGCACATATTGGTGTTAAGGGAAATAAAATGTCAGATAAACTTGCAAAGGAGGCTGTGGAGAATAGCTGCACTGATGCGTCAGTCAGCTTCAGTAAAGCAGAGACTAAGAGCATCATTAAACAGAGGTTGAAGGAAAGGTGGCAGACGCAATGGGAGCAAGACAGGAAAGGACGATAGTTTTACCAAATTCAAAGGAAAGTGGGAGAAATGAGATGGGCAGGAAGAAACAGGTCGAAGAAACAATAATATCAAGAGACTCACATTTGGACACACAGGACTAAACAGTGCAGGAAGACATGATACAGAAAAATGTCATTATTGTGGGCAAGAGGAAACAGTTCATTTTATAGTACACTGTCCAAAATATGAGCAAGAAAGAAGGCAGCTACTCATAAACCTTGGCAAGTTTAAAGTACAGTTTGCTTTGAGAGATACCCTGCAAAATAACTGAATAAGCAAGTGTTATCGAATACTATTTGATTATCTTAGAAGTCAATTATAATTGAGAGAATATATGTTTTTTTAAAGAATAGATAATGTATTTATAAAACATCCCACCAGTAAAACCTAAAAGAAGGTTTCGTTTGACTTTTGATGTCATTTTGTTTATTAGGGCCCGAGCACCTCCGGTGGGAGGCCCTATTGTATTTCGAAGGATTTGTATTTCCCTTTTGGGGCTTTTTCAGGGCCTAGACATGCTCAAATTGTTACCAAAGTTTGCAGGGAGTATCCAGGTGTATCATGACCAGACAAACAAAAAAGGTCAGAGGTGCAATGGGAAAAAAGCAACAGGAAGCCCGCCATTTGGACTTTAGTGGCCATATTGGCCATTTTCCACATTTTTACTTTGATGTACTTGTCCCAGGGCTTTCATCACATCAACTTGATATGGAGATGGATGTCATCACAACAAGATGGAGATGAAAACTACCTCAAAGATCGATTTTTCGTCACACGGTGTGACCGTGGCATGGCGTCAAAGTTTGATTACACGCCATCAAAACACGAGGTTCTGTATCTTGGACATACATGGTCCAATCGAGTCCAAACTAGACATGTAAGACAAGAGTCCCGGCCTGATGACATCTACACAGAAATCATGACTTAAAATCACAGCGCCCCCTGGTGGCAACAGGAAATGTCTTGTTTTTGGAACGTCTTACACTTGGAGGTATTCCTCCTCACCCACTGCTCGCAGCCATGTCAAACTGTATCAAATGGGTCTCCAGACAGTCATCCTCTCTATTCTAAAACCTATTTTCTCAAATAGGTTGTCTCAGCAGTTGTGAACCCGACTCTTATTTTTTATCAATTTAAACTCTGGTAATGTAATTATTTTTCCATCTTTAAGTCTAAATGTGGATGCTTAGGATACTGAATACCTGGCCAATAGAATGTAGAAACCTTAAAGGTTTAGTGTGTAAAATGTACAGGCAGCATAATGTTCCCCATGTGTTCAGTGTGAACCTGCTCTTCAGCTTGTAGTTAGTTACTGGTTGGTACATATGCCACTACTGATATTTCTGTGAAGAGCTCGTATTGTTCCGGTTTTAACTTCTTGGCTTGTGTGATGCTGCGCTAAATCAACATGCAACACAATCAGAATCAGATTTAGTGTCACTTCTATAATATTCACTCAGCATAAACAGGAATGATGAAGAAGAAAATGCCTTTCTCCACAGATCAGTCATACATAGTAAAAATTGACATTTTGAAAAAAGCAATAGAAAACAGGACTCAGAAGTCATTTGTATTTGGAGTTGACAAAGTGCTTTGTTAAATATATGCTTAATACAAACCATAAAAGCGCCCCCTCGGTGCTTGCGAGGTTGCATTTAGGCCATGAATTGTCCTTTTTCCATTTTGCCGTGGAATATGGGCTGCCACATATGGAGTGGTGTATGCTGGAAGCCTGTCCACATCCTCCGCTGCAACAAGGTCAGAGTCTGGATAGAGGTTAGGGACGGCTGCAGCTGCTGCCTGCGCCCTCTGCAGCGGTAGCAGCTGAGTGTCCGACTGGTCATCAGGCTGCACCACTGCTGGCTCTGGTTGTTCTCTTGGTGGAGCTGAGTCCAGATCAGGGTGTAGTCGGAGACACTGAGACTTGGAGATTAGTTCAGTCCCTGATATTCACTTCAGTTAAACAACATTCATACGCTCCCCAATCCGGCACATTGCAGTTTAGTTTTGAGTTGCTATAACTGATTTAAACTCAGACTTCCCATGCTCGGAAAAAACCACAGTCATCCTCTCTATTCTTAAACCTATTTTCTCAAATAGGTTGTCTCAGCAGTTGTGAACCCGACTCTTATTTTTTATCAATTTAAACTCTGGTAATGTAATTATTTTTCCATCTTTAAGTCTAAATGTGGATGCTTAGGATACTGAATACCTGGCCAATAGAGTGTAGAAACCTTAAAGGTTTAGTGTGTAGAATGTACAGGCAGCATAATGTTCCCCATGTGTTCAGTGTGAACCTGCTCTTCAGCTTGTAGTTAGTTACTGGTTGGTACATATGCCACTACTGATATTTCTGTGAAGAGCTCGTATTGTTCAGGTTTTAACTTCTTGGCTTGTGCGATGCTGCGCTAAATCAACTTGCAACACAATCAGAATCAGATTTAGTGTCACTTCTGTAATATTCACTCAGCATAAACAGGAATGATGAAGAAGAAAATGCCTTTCTCCACAGATCAGTCATACATAGTAAAAATTGACATTTTGAAAAAAGCAATAGAAAACAGGACTCAGAAGTCATTTGTATTTGGAGTTGACAAAGTGCTTTGTTAAATATATGCTTAATACAAACCATAAAACAAAATCGCAGATCTCAACTTTGGTGCTGACACAGATCAGATCAGAGGAAAAATATGTGAATTTTATTCACAATTTATCTTAAGTCATTTGTTTTTCAACTGCAGAACAAATCCCTGACAATGCACAAAGTATTATACAATGGACATGAAGGGTAACGTATTGCATAAGGAACTAAGTGAAGCAGTTTATTAGGTACACCAAGCTAAAACTAATACAATCCAACACCAACAGCCCTAAAACATGTCCTACCTTCATGAAATGTACAATATTTATATAATATATGGCATTTTGGATGGGACTGCATTAGTTCCACTCAGTGTACCTAGGCATTGGTTATTAAATTAGGCATTGCTGTATTTCAAATAAACACATTTTCAAGGTACAACTGGAATTGAAGATCTCTCACCTAAGATGGAGCACAAAAATAAGGGAGCATCAAAATTTTATGATTATATTTATATACATTTCCAAAATTGGAGGGCCTTAAAATATGTTGGGAAAGGGACTTTGATCATGTGATCCCAGAAGATAACTGTAAAAAAACTTCTTTGTGTCATGGTATTGTCATAGATTAAACAGAGTATTTTGGACTGATTACCGCCATCTACTGAGTTGGTGCACCGTTCCTAGAGATACTGCAATACAAGGTCGATCCAAGTGGATTCAAGATTCAAGAGTTTAATGTCAAATGCACAACAATTACATTAAGCAGTCGCTGGAAATGAAATGCTTGGGTCACAGGCTCTCTTATAGCAATGCTCCGAATATTACAAGCAAAAAAATATTGAATAAAATAATATAAAATAGAATATCAAAAATTTCAAATAGAAAATAAAATATATATATCTAAATATATATATACACCTAAAGGAAAAAAAACAATAGTGCAATTATGTGCAATAGTGTAAATATGCTAAGGTGCTGGTTTAGTGGAGTTATTGCAGATTGGAGGAGTTTAAAAGTCTTATGGCCTGGGGGATGAAACTGTCTCTGAGCCTGGTGGTGCGGGCCCGGATGCTGCGGTACCGTCGGCCAGACGGCAGCAGGCAAAACAGTTTATGGTTTCCTTTGATCTATTAGTCACATCATAGTCCTTTAATCCCCTTTGTTTGAATTTCTTAAACCTCCTTTGCTTCAATTCCTTTAACCCCCTTTGCTTCAATTCCTTTAAACTCCTTTGCTTCAATTCCCTTTCTATTCTTTAAAGATGCTCTTTATCTCAGAAAAATAAGAAGTGAAGAATCAGTCTGCACTAACCAGCGAATTGGTAGAACAAAGAAGATAAGAGATTTTTCATGAGAATTTGGAAAACACATCTTGAACTGCGAAAATAACAATTCGTAACACACATTGAAACAAACAACAGTCGCAATGGAGATCACTGGGAGAGTGAAACAAATGGATATAAAGGTAGAGACTGTCCGCCCATACTTCGAGTCCTTTTTTACGAAGATCAGTGCAGAGCAGTGGGAGCTGTTGAAGTCATGCAAACCGGATGAAGCTACAACATTTATGTTGGCAGATCTTCTGCTGAAGTTAATGACGACCGTTTCAAATGCCATTGCAAAGCGATGTCCCGACGATGCACCCTTGTCTGAGGAAGAAGTTCGGTCCATTCTGGGCGACACTCTCAACGACAGTCTTTCACCAGGCACAACAAAGTCTAAGAGTTTGGATAAGCTCACAGACTTGGTTGTAGAGGAGGTGACGAAGACTGTCAACTCCACCTTGTCTGCAAGCTCCACCTGTGTGAGCTCTGAGAAGCCTATACCAACCCGCCTCATTAACCCCGCTAAAGTCCAGAAGATGATCTGTTATGCCTGCGAGACGTTAAAGGCAGATGCAAAAATCAAACTCTTGCTTGAGTGTCAATCGCGCAGGCGAAGTCGGGCCATTTCCTCAGAGGAACAGGACGCTTCAGATGATCCCATTCGGATGTGTAGGACCTCTTCAAGCTCCCACTCTTCAGGAGTCAGCTCCAAGTCAGGTAGTTCCTCAGAGGGAGGTTCAACAACAAGCAGTATGGACAGTGGGAAGATGCTTGTCCAGGAAACAATCAACAATAGTTTGACTGACATCACAGACTTCTTTAATGAGTTCAATGACAGCCTCTTTCTCCATTCATCGTTTTCTCCAGAGATTGATATGGCTTTAGATGAAATTATTGAGTCAATCAATAAGGAAAGCAAAAATGGAAAGGAATCTCTACAGCCAAACCTCTCAATCAGTAAAGGAATGAGGACGATCAATAGTCTTTTCATAAAGACTTTTGCCACAGCAGGGACGCTTCAAATACTGACAGGGGTCGCGAAAAAATTCAAGGAGGAGACCAAAGTCAATAGGAGGCTGACGATACAGTCATTGATGGCTAGTATTGACGCTGTGCTTCTGGAGAAGGAGAAGCCGGGAGGTGGAAATGAAAGTTCTGCATTCCAAACACTGAAAAAGCCTCCATCTGAAAAGGTTCTTGTATTCACAAAACAGCTTTCAGACCTCATCTATGCGCACATCGCACCTGGAAGGAATTCAGACATTAGTTCAGGTCCAGTGAAAAAGGTGGCTGTTCCTGATGCACACAGGGGCATATATGCAGACATTCAGACCAGGGTGTTTTGTTTTCTGTCCTTGATAAGCTGGTGGCTGAACAACCAAGTTAACTGCCACACAAAAAGGGTGTCAGAGGCTTTTATGGCCATCGACTCACTGGAAACAAACAAGCAGTCATCATCATCAGAGGTCAGCAGCATTGAGGAGAAAACATCGAAGCAGTCAACATCATCAGAGGTCAGCAGCGGAGGGAATGAAAGACCGAAGAAGTCAACACCAGCAGTGTTCAACACAATTGAGGAGAAAGGATCGAAGCAGACGTCATCATCAGAGGTCAGCAGCAGTGGGAATAAAAGATCGAAGCGGTCAACACCAGCAGTGTTCAACGGAATTGAGGAGAAAGGAACGAAGCAGACGTCATCATCAGAGGTCAGCAGCGGAGGGAAGAAAAGATCTAAGCAGTCAACATCATTAGAGTTCAACAGCATTGAGGAGAAAACATCGAAGCAGTCATCATCATCAGTGGTCAGCAGCAGTGGGAATAAAAGATCGAAGCAGTCAACATCATCAGAGTTCAACAGCATTGAGGAGAAAACATCGAAGCAGACAACATCATCAGTGGTCAGCAGCATTGAGGAGAAAACATCGAAGCAGACAACATCATCAGAGGTCAGCAAAGAAAAGGAGAACTCAGCATCATCAGACAGCAACTCCAGGGAGAAGATTGCAAAGATGCTGGCAGCAGACAGATGTAAAATGTATGTCAGTGTTCTCTTGGACCAGCTCATCACACGAAGCTATAATAAGGCAAAGGTGACCCGGACTGATGTCGACATAACAGACACAAATCATCATCTGCTGGAGAGAATATGGGCCGAGGTCAAAGACATTGACTCAACTTTCAACCCCAACACAATCCTTGACGAGGTCATTTTCAAGGAGTTGTGTAAGAAGTGGCCTTGTCCAGAGATGCTATTGGTTTCCTTTCTTTTAAGAGATCCAGAACTTGAGATATCAATTGGCTCCTCTTTGAAAAGACGCCTGTGCAAAAAGCCTGGCGTCTTCTCCTCTTTCAGAGCAGGCTTCTCTTCCTTCTTCCGGAGATAAAAGGTGGATGATGTTATTCCGATAGCTTCACTTTCAAATTTAAATATGTTTTCTCCAGGTGCTCCTGTTATCCCCACATTTATAAAAATGTATAAAATGGAATTATTTGCTCTCAGTATTTATTCCACTCAGACTTAAGTCTTGTTGTGGCTTTTCTCCAGGTTCTCCGGTTCCCTCCCATATTTAAAACAATTATTAAAAGATTCAAAATCGAATAATTTGTTCTCCGGATTTATTCCACTGAGACTAAAGTTTTGCTGTTTTACAAGCTGAAAATTCACTGTTTCACAGGTGCAAGTTTAGTTTCTTCCTTTAATTCATCAGCCATCAGCACCTTCACCTGAACTTAGCTCCAACAAGCTGTATAAGGCAGAGTAGAGTGACCTCATTATGGCTGGTGATCAAATAGCGATAGTAAGCATCTAACTGTCAGATATTTTCAGAATAAGACACAGTTGCTGCTGACTATCACCGTAAATCGATACAGTGTTACTTGATTGTGTTTGTCTTCATTTTGAAGGAAATTTGAGATCTCAACTAATTCAATTTTGGAGTTAAATTTCTGCAGGAAGATGGAAATATTACAACTGCAACATATTTTTTATATCTCACTTATGTAAAAAGCAACAAGAGTTTATATGATTTAATATATAGGATAAGATGTAGAATATCCCTTGTACGTCTGAAGGTCTTCTGCACCAATTACCACAAAAAAAACATTAGATGTTAGCAGGTGTTAGGGGCCACCAGCGGATGTTAGGGACATAACTTCAGTTGTGCACCTTAGCGTGTTTTGACCTTCTGATCAATGATACAGGCCGAACTTGAGGGTACGCTGAGGATAAAGGTAAATCTGACTGGCTGCTGGGTATTATGGCAGTACTATGAAAGCCATGTGGCTGCTCAGTAGATCAGACATCATTACCTCTTTAGCCTTTTTAAACTAAACTCTGTAGCATTTTAGAACATAGGACAAGATGGAGAATATTCCTTGTACGGTCGACTGCAGCAATTAATGCCTATTGCCAGATGATGTTAGCGGATGTTAGTGACCACCAGCGGATGTTAGGGACATATCTTCAGTTGTGTACCTTAGCGTCATCAGGTGTTTAGGCCTTTTAATCACAAGACATCCTCTTTTAAGGCAGGCCACCACAGGTTGATCAGACCTGGGTGCATGTCCCTAGCATATTGGGGCCCAGTTGGGATCTTTCCTCCTGATCCAGAGCCATTGGCTGCAGCGTTCTGCAGTGTGTGATGTTTCTTTTATGGTCTGGCGAAGGGCTTGTCCAGATCTTTGAGCAACCTGATGGTGGATGTTGCAAGGAAACCCGTGTTTGGGTGAGGGAAGGAGGTCATAGGTTGCCCTAATCAGGAAGCTAATCCTGCTTGCTTCCATTTCCCACAGATCCTTCCAGCTAATCTTTCTTTTCTCTACGCTCATCCACTGCCCCTGTCTGGCTTGAGTGACAGCCTTCGCAAATCCTGCTGCTTCTTCCTGACACCGGATTTCCAGGACTACCAATTTTCACCGCTCTGAAGGAGTTGCTTTGTTCTACTCTGACCTAGGCCCAAACATCCTCTTCCCAGTTGAACGTGGCCCACAATGTCAGCGTGCTCGATTGCTGCTTTTGCTTGTTGAGTTGCATCTTTGGGTGTCCATTTCCGTCCTGTTGTCAATGATGGTCCAACAGCCCGTATAGATTTGTATAGATTTGACTCTGAGAGGGTCGTCTCCAGCCTTGTTTTGGTGCATTTAAACCCCTCTACTAGACTTGAGATAGGCAGCTCGAGAATGCCGTGTCCATACAGGCCGATGTTGCTCAGACTTCTTGGGACTCCTAACCACTTTCTCACATAGGAGTTGATCATTTCCTCCATGTTCTCAACTTTTGTGATAGGAACGTCAACTACTGTAAGTGGCCACATCAGTCAGGGTAACAGGCCAAACTTTAGGCACCAGAGCTTTAGCCTGCCAGGAAGCACAGACTGGTAGATGTTCTTAAGGCCACTGTTGACATCCTGCTTCAGTTGCTGGACCTGCTTGCAGTCTTTGAGGCTTGCATCAAAGCATCGTCCAAGACTTTTTATAGGTTTCTCAGACACTGTTGGAATGGGTTCTCCATTAATGTAAAATCTATGATCAGATCTCTTACCTTTGCTTATTGAGATGCCAGTGTGAGACTGTAGAGGAAATTTACTTTGCATTCAATTATTGTGAGTTAGGTGAGGTGTAATGGAACAGAGACAGAAAACACCATTGAAATGTCCACAATCACAAAGAACGCCAAAATCATACAATGCCAAAATTATTTTACATTTCACAATCAACATGTAAATAAGAAAAAAGTCAAGGCTTGATGTATAGTGTGTAAATATAAAGTATTAAAGGTCACACCTATTTAATTGTCTTCCAACTATTTTTGTCCAATCATGTTTGAGTGATCAATCAGTCAATCACATTTTATTTGTATAGCCCATATTCACAAATCCCAATTTTTCTCATAGGGTTTTAACAAGGTGTGACATCCTCTGCCCTTAACCCTCAGAAGAGTAAGGAAAAACTACTAAAAAAAACCCTTTTAACAGGGTAAAAAGAAAGTAGAAACCTCAGAGAGAGCCACATGTGAGGGATCCCTCTCCCAGGACGGACAGAAGTGCAATAGATGCAACGTGTAGTGGAGAACATCAGAAAGATAAGGGTATTTACAGCATTGATTAGAATAAACATTTTGTAGCATAATGGAAGGTCAATGAATTGATGGATTATTGTCAGTAATGGTAGAGTATCTGAGTAGGAATATTGTATATCAAGCAGTCTTGTTGTAATCATAGTCCACGGTCAGCAGCCACCATGATCAGGATCCACCATCACGATCGGATGCCAACATAGTCCACAATCATGATCCACTGCCGCCATCATGATCCACCATCAGCTGCCACCTCGATCGTGGTCCACCACCACTATCAGATTTTAACACGATACAGGATCTGCCATAATTATCACGATCTGCCAGCAGGATGGAGGATCACATCTGTAGTAAAACTTTGGCCTTGTCTACTGTATTGTGGGTATTTTTTGAATGGATATTGTCCTCCATTAATAAAAAATCTTGTTCTTTCTGGTGCATGCTCGTTACACAAAGTAACAGTGGGCATTTGTGAAGTAAGCTGTGGTCATCGTTCCCCAAATGCTGTATCACATTTTTGAAAATCCTCACTTTGGAAGGCGTTTGTAAACATTTCTACGTTAGTGACTTAAAACTCTATTTGCATAAGGACGAGCAGCCCCAGGGGAAAATTTTGTTTTGCAAAATATCCACATTAGTGTGGACAAGACGCTAGTTTAATGGGCCTGCAGCGGCCCAGGCACATTCAAGTCTGCAGTGTGTGAATATTTTTTGTTGTCCATTGTTCCACCACTAATAGTGAATGATCTTTTCACATTGTTGTTGACTCCTTGAAGAGGGGAATTTCTCTATCTTTGCTAAACTTAAACAAAATGACTCAATCTTGACATTTTCTGTGTGTGTTTGCTTTCAGGGATATGTTGATCACAGACCTGGCTCCCACTGTAACCTTTGTGGAGTTGTGTGAGGAGGTGAGAACGATATGCAGTGTTGCCAAGCAGCAGCCCATCACACTCAAGTGGATCGATGATGAAGGTGGGTATGCCTCATATTCACACACTGTACATCATTCTGTCTCGTCCTCAGGGTATCTTCTGTGTGTTTTCCTACCACTGCTGAACTCTGACTAAAACATACAGCATGGTGGTCAGTCTGAAGCCGCTGGTGTGAATTGAAATGCTCATTTCCAACTGTCCACTATACTTGTTGCTTCCAAGACCAACAATGATGTTGTGCTCAAATACATGGCAGCAAGAGCAGTCACATAGGAAGTGTTTCTGTTTGTTTGTTTTTTTTTGTTGCAAAATGTATTTTCTCATTTCCGTCAGATATACATAAGTCAATCAAACAATCAAATTGTATTTGTATTGCTCATATTCACAAATCAAAATAAGTCTCATAAGTGGAGTGAGGAAAATTACAACAGGAGTGAGGAAAATTACCCCAAAAACAGCAACTTTTAACTGGAAAATAAACTGTAGAAACCTCAGAGATACATGTGATGGATCCCTCTCCCAAAACGGGCAGAAGTGAAATAGATGCTGCAAGTAACAGATCACATCAACAAATTAACAATATTCATGAGAAGAGACAGTGTCTAAGATAAAGTTTGACAGAGATGAAGGGAGCAGTAATGACAATTGCAAAGGTATAGGTATTGCCAATACTGGTATATTGAGTAGGTATATTGTCAATCTAGGGTTAGGGTTAACCCTAAACAATCTAGTTGTAATCATAAACCACGGTCAGCTGCCACCAGGATCCATGATCATGATCCATGATGTGACCTGGATCCTGGATAAGGGAGTATCACCTAGCATAAAGAAAGGACTTATGTGGCCCATATAACATCAGATAACACCAACAGTTTAAAGAATCCCCTAAATCCCAAAGTTACATCATCAAAAGTCTTGTTTAGCTTAGCTTAGCTTGAACAGGGTTGTATTTCATAGAGGCTTGTAGAGCACCTACCTCTGTCAAAGGCCCAATTTTGTTAATGTTTAAGAAAGTGTTGAAACATTTTTTGTCAGCGTACAACAGCTGAAAAAAGCCTTGATGAAACCACATCTAAATAAACTAGATCTGGATTTGTATTTTGGTCTGAAACAAAATGCACAAACACATTGTTTTTCATCAAGAGCCATGAATAATTTTTTGACAAATCATGGAAAATGTGCTTTATCTCACACTTTTAAAGAAGTGTGAGATAAAGCACATTTTGCAATAAAGGGCTTGTCGATGGATCTCCAGATCTTTGTGCAACCTAATGGTGCAGCCAACCTCCACAGGGCAAGCTATTGCTTTCCAGCCACTGTTGTGCCATAATGCATCAAACGTGATACCATAAAATGGTGTGCCTTTCGGCATTCAATAAATTTGGTTATCAAAATAAAATATTAAATATTAATATTTTATTATTAATATTAAATAATAACTTTAATTGATTAAAGTTACCTCGGGGCACCACCCTTCAAAGGAAGGGAAAAGATAGCCAATTTATTGATTGATCATAGATTAAGGTTCTAACTACAAATTTGGAACTCTGATTAACAATTAAATTAATAACTATAACCAAAATTACCATATAGATAGTTAGCTAAGTTGAAAGATATGGGGTTCTTGACAGTGTAGAGGTTGGCGAAATTCACTTATGCAACATTAATGAAAAAACATTTGTGAAAGAAAAACATTTATTATGAATATAATAAAGTATAAAAACACAAATTACTAACGGTCTAATTGCTAAACAAAGATAGGTATGTGTGTATACATGTGTGTGTGTCTGTGTGAGTCAGCGTGCTTTCAAGATGGTCGCTGGCCAAAGAGATAACACCCTTCCCCCACCTATTGGAATTGTTTACGACCTGTAGAGATAATGAGGTGAAGAGTTATGCGTGCGTCTGTGTGTGTGCCAAATTAGAGGAAGTTACTAGATTGGATGCAACGAAAGACTGTGAAGAGCATAACAGACTAACATTACTTTCTCAATAACTTGTACCCAAAATATCACAACACCACAAATCAAACTTATAAACCTCACACAGAATCGAATAAACAGTCTTGCTTAGCCTAGTATAATTATTAAGCCCAGTTGTGTTACCAGTCCGTGGAAAGGGGAAAAAGGAAGTTGCTGTGCAGTTCGCAGTTTGGTGTCGTCTTGCTGGTTTCTGTTGAGTTCAGTTCAGTTGCTGGCTGAAGTTTGCAAGCAGGACATCGAGTCGCTGCTAGGACGTTGGTAGAGCTTGGAGGGCGAGGAGGTTTCCTTGGTGAGATGAGCTGGAAGCTGCACCTTTGTGCTCCTCTCGAAGAGTTGGATGGGAAGAGAAGATGTGAGCTGGGGAAGAGGCTCGACAGCCTTCCCTCCTATAGAAGGATTGTAGGAAGAGGCAGAAGAGGCTCGACCACCTTCTCTCCTTGGAGGGAGTGTAGAAAGAGACAGAGGCAGGAACTGGCTCGACAGCCTTCTCTCCTTGGAGGGAGTTTAGAAAGAGACTCGACAGCCTTCTCCCCGTTGAGGGAGTTTAGAAAGAGAGAGAAGAAGCTGGAGAACCTAGCTTATATTGGCCCGGTGACCTCACAGGTCATGGGGTCCAGAGTGACCAATGGGAGTTGAAACCTGTGTCCCTGGGGGGGTTTCCACCCCTCTGTGTGAAGTTGATGCCCTCTGGGACATTGAGTTCCTTGCTCTGGTTTTTAATGGCCCCTGGGAGACGGAGTCCTGGAGGGACATGCTGCTTCAGGCTTTGATGGCACATGTAGGCCGAAGTGTGGTTTCACAAAGAACCATGGCCCAACATCCCCCCTTCGTTCTCAGGATCGCACCTGACGTGGGTTCCTGAGGGCGAACTTGAACATGTTTAGTCCAAAGCTGGAAAAGTCAATTGTCAGTTCATTTGGATTGTCACATCTGGGCATTTGTGTATACTATCTAGTTTGGCTAAGCAAGATTCAAATTAGACAAATAATTCAGATTACAATGACAGTACAATATGAATAACCTGTGCTCTTCACTAGGTTAGGGAGAAAAAGGAAGAAATAAGACATTGTAAATTGTAAGATAAGATGCAGAGAGAGTGGCACGTACAATGATAAGGTCATTTTTGGAATGTCCAAGAGTTTTGTTCACTCCTTGGATCCTACACAATGTAGTACTCAGTCTGATCTGTTAGACTTAACAATTTTAATCTTCAGCAGGTTTTCCTGCGGAAGGTTGTCATAATTTTTCAAAGTCTCAAAATCCAAATGACTGTATCATTGTTTCTGTAATAATATGCTAATGTCCTAACATGTGTGGTATGGACTTTATTAGTATGAAATGGAAAGTAGTCGATCCAAACATATTTACAAAGTTGGCAGTGGTATATAAGTTTAATCAGAATTTAGGTTTTGAAGTTTGCTGCTGTTGCTGACAAAACAGTTTTCCTATTAACTGCAAGAAACTTAACACCTACTGTCAGTACAGGGGTTAACTGTGTTGGTTATGGCCGTGAGAAGCGAGCTCTGGATCGCCTGTGTCGTGGCTCAGGGCCGTAACGCTCTGGGGAGCCAGAGTCCAGGAGGACGTCAGAGGCGCTGTCACTGTGTGCTCGGTCGTAACCATGTTTTAAACTGTACTCAGAGATGCTGTCGTCATCTTCTGAGCAGTGGTAAGTTGTCTGGGCCAGAATTTCGGAGTATGGTTTCCTACAGCTTCTACTGTGGGAATGCCTATCTCTGGGAAGTGGGTGGACATGGCGGATACGCTCTGTGTCCCTACGCTGCCTGTTGTCACCCCCCTTCGTTTTGTTTTGAGGGTGACGTTTTGAGGCAGCGGATGAATTTGGCACCGTGCTGTTTGTTTTGACGGGCTCGGTTGCACCTACTGTAGCCTTGAAAGTGATAACAGTTTCCCAAGCCACCTGTGTCATCTTCCTGATCTGCTGCATTGAAGGTTTTCCTTGCTGTGTCATCAGTACAACATGTGTGCGTATACATGGATGTAAGTTACGTAAGAACATGGACTTGAAGGTGGGATTTTCTTCTAGGCGTGGTGCGTTCTTTCCCTGAAAATAAACATGCCTCAAACGTCGAAAATAATCTTTGGGATTTTCGCGACGTGAATGTTTAATTTGGGATGCTGTAACAATGGATGTTATCTCGTCAGCAGTAGAAGAGAATTCCTCAACTAGTGCTTGACGGAGCTCTGTGTAGTTACTTGTGACACTGGAAGGAAGTGACTGAATTAACTTGTGAACAGCTGTAGAGCTGGTTTTTAACACGAGTCTAACCTTCTCTCTTTCTGTTGCATTTGGCACATCACTTAAGCTGAGATCTAGTTCTCTAAAGTAATTATCAATATTGTTATCACAATTGTCTGGATCAATTGTTCAATATCTTTAGCTAGAAACTCAAGCAAATCAAAGCGCGGACACTGTGAGGTCCGGGCACGTGCATCACCTGCTGCAGGTCTCTCTGGTTGAGGGGGAGGTGCTAAAACATCTTGAAATGTTGAAGTCCCCCCTTTGGAGAGTTGTGCACGGAAAAATGTGTCATGCATCAGTGGATGAGAAGAATATGAGGCACCATGTGTTCTTGAGGGTAAACTACATATGTCATCAATGTCAGTGTCAGAGTCAGAGAGATGGGAAGTTAGGAAGCTGTTACCTCTTCCTGTCAGTGGAGGATCAGGAGGTGATTTAATTCCCAAAGACTTCGGGTCGGATGGGATTCTGTCCCATCTTGGGAGTGAAGAGGGAGTTAACCGTACACTATCGGAGGAGTGTGAATCGGAATAACCAGAATCGCATTGGTTCAAAAACTGATGTGAGGCCGGGCCTTCTAATCTAAGTTTTAACAGTTCCTCCTTGTGTGAAATGAGATCTGACTCTGCTGAGTGCAGGTCCTCTAAGTAGTGCAGGGCTTTCTTACTAGCAGTTTGAACCTCCTGGAAAAGAAAAGCATTTTGCGCTCTTAGGGCATTTACCTCCTGTTCTACAGCTGCTTTGCTCTGACAGGCAAGGTTGATTTGCCTGTGGAAATTTAGAATCATGGATCTCAACAATGGACCCTTTGATGCTGTTTGTGCATCACACCTGTCGTTAAGTAGAGAATCTATTTCTTTATTACACTCACTGAAGTTCAACTTGCTGATGAATTCAGGATAGCCAGGGGTCAGGCTCTGTGCTAGGGAAGAAACAAATTGTTCTACACAGGGGTTCTCCATTGTTGGTTCTGAAATTGAAAATTAGATTTACAAGTTTATAAATCAAAAAGCAGTGTGGTTGGCTTTGGTGTTGCACTGGCAGACACCTTGTAGTGTGGATTTGATTGTACACTAGCCTAACCAAAACTATGGTGGGTTAAACAGTTCACCAAACTTTTAATCACTAACTGATATGCAGGGCAGTAACAGTTAGGGGTTCTATAAATTCACAGGGCTGGAAGCACGCTGTGGCTCTTTCTCAGGTTCTCTTATCCAACTTGGGCTGATATGCTTGGCAGTAACAGCCAGGTACAAGCTCTGTTACATAGGGCCGGTGGCGCGCTATGTCATAATTCAAAAGCACTTAACAGTTACAGGAAATTTCACAGCTTGACCAGTTAACATTGAATATGTGATATTCAAATGTTAAAAGAAATTCTTAAAATTTCAACAACGAATATTCAACTGGAGTTATTAGCAACGATAGCAATCTTTTAGCGTAACACTATGAGGACCTAAAATGGTAGTTATGAATAATTAATTATTAATAAACATTTAATTTATGAATAAATTAAATTTCACCACAATGCACTTGTTTGTAAATACGGTTGAATGTCTACTCCGGTGGCAGACTAGTGGAATTGAATTCAAACCTTTGGCTTGACTGAAAATTCAAAATTCCACTTATTTCTAGCGTTGGCCAAAAATGAAAAGAAATTAATATTGCATAATCATGAATTTTTCAACTGTACTCTCCCTCACGCGGGGGCACCATTTATGTTAGCCAAAAATGGAAGAGGAAAAAACAATTAATGTTGCATAATTATGAATTTTTGCCAACTGTACTCTGCCCACCCAGGGACGCCATTAATGTTGGAAAAAATTATTAAAAATAAAAATTACTAATTGCTAATTAAATAACAACAATTAATGTGTGTATACATGTGTGTGTGTCTGTGTGAGTCAGCGTGTTGTCAAGATGGTCGCTGGCCAAAGAGATAACACCCTTCCCCCACCTATTGGAATGTTTACGACCTGTAGAGATAATGAGGTGAAGAGTTATGCGTGTGTCTGTGTGTGTGCCAAATTAGAGGAAGTTACTAGATTGGATGCAACGAAAGACTGTGAAGAGCATAACAGACTAACATTACTTTCTCAATAACTTGTACCCAAAATATCACAACACCACAAATCAAACTTATAAACCTCACACAGAATCGAATAAACAGTCTTGCTTAGCCTAGTATAATTATTAAGCCCAGTTGTGTTACCAGTCCGTGGAAAGGGGAAAAAGGAAGTTGCTGTGCAGTTCGCAGTTTTGTGTCGTCTTGCTGGTTTCTGTTGAGTTCAGTTCAGTTGCTGGCTGAAGTTTGCAAGCAGGACATCGAGTCGCTGCTAGGACATTGGTAGAGCTTGGAGGGCGAGGAGGTTTCCTTGGTGAGATGAGCTGGAAGCTGCACCTTTGTGCTCCTCTCGAAGAGTTGGATGGGAAGAGAAGATGTGAGCTGGAGAAGAGGCTCGACAGCCTTCCCTCCTGTAGAAGGATTGTAGGAAGAGACAGAAGAGGCTCCAGAGCCTTCCCTCCTGTAGAAAGATTGTAGGAAGAGGCAGAAGAGGCTCGACCACCTTCTCTCCTTGGAGGGAGTGTAGAAAGAGACAGAGGCAGGAACTGGCTCGACAGCCTTCTCTCCTTGGAGGGAGTTTAGAAAGAGACTCGACAGCCTTCTCCCCGTTGAGGGAGTTTAGAAAGAGAGAGAAGAAGCTGGAGAACCTAGCTTATATTGGCCCGGTGACCTCACAGGTCATGGGGTCCAGAGTGACCAATGTGAGTTGAAACCTGTGTCCCTGGGGGGGGGGTTTCCACCCCTCTGTGTGAAGTTGATGCCCTCTGGGACATTGAGTTCCTTGCTCTGGTTTTTAATGGCCCCTGGGAGACGGAGTCCTGGAGGGACATGCTGCTTCAGGCTTTGATGGCACATGTAGGCCGAAGTGTGGTTTCACACAAAACCATGGCCCAACACCACATTGCTGTGCCTCAAATGCAAGGTCTGCATACCACAGCCTTTTCCTCTCATTTGCTTCATCAACATTATCCACCTAGGGTACTGTCAATTCTAAAAAGTAAACGATGCACAGGGTATTAGACCAGATTATCAGGTCAGGTCTTAGGGTGGTAGTGACAATATGTGATGGGACTGTAAGTCGCTGGCCCACATCCACCAGCATCTCCCAGTCTCGGACTTGCTCCAACTGACCACTACTGGCCAGTGGAGGAGGCCCTCTCTTTCCCTGTTCCCTCTCGCGGATAAATGTTGTCCTTTAAACTGCATTCGATGTTTTGGATGGCAAGGCATTGGTAGCAGTTCACTTAGTTTCTAGTGTTGCTGCAAGGCATTATCTGGTTGTGTATCAACGTATACCTACCTTAGGAGATACTTATTTTACAACCCATGAGGAGGTGCCTGACCCTAGCGTAATAATGTTAGTTAGTTGTCTCTATATGAATCCATTCATGACACAAAATGACTCGAGTGAAACTGATCTGACTTAAATGATCTGATTATTTTACAACCGTAGACCATACAACAATTGACAGTCTGAAATAAAAGATATCAAACTGAACAAATTTAACTTTTAACATTCTTTAGTTTTCAACATGATTCTAAGCTGACTTCATGTTATCATTTGATGCAGTGTTAACCTTTAAACTCTGATGTTGGACAACATACTGCAAATGTGAAGAGGAAAAATCGGACATTAGCTTTAGAGAACAAACTAATTCAGATTAAATCCTGTAATTCCACAGGCAGACACTGGTTATTTCGTTGATTTACATTCACAAAAAGAGCCAATGAAATACATTGTTTATTTACATGGAAACATAACATTTTATAAGTTTTAGATCTTTTTCAGAAAGGCACTTGATCAAATTCTTGTTGCAAATTATCAACAAGATTAAGGAAAATTCTATTTGGTAAAAGGCACATAAAAAAAACAAACACAAAAGACATGGAGGGTGTAAACAAACACGAACAGACCATTTTCAAACTTTGAATCACAGACAAAATGGCAATCACGACTCTATCCCAACAGTGATGAAAAGTTCTATTTCTGATGATGGTTTAAGAACTTCAATGTAAAGTTAAAGGTGCAAGGAGTATTAAAGGGCCCTCGCTCCTTGGATAGATCAGCACATGTAGGTGAAACAATGGATTCTACTTCTAATCTATAAAACTTCTGCTTTGTAAATGGAGAACGAGACGGTGTGTAACATTTCAAGTAGAGTGACAACGGAATGGGCAGAAAGAGACAAAGATACTAGCAATATGAGAAATCATTATTATTCTAACCCAAATGAATTGGCTTTTTGAGGGATTTAACATGCTCAAAAGGTTATGAAACTTTGCTGAAAATTAGAAAGTGGTGAAAATGTACGTATTCTGGAGTCATTTGAAATGGGCGTGGCAAAATGGCTCAACAGCGCCACCTGGAACGCAGCCCCTAGGTTTCCCTTTGACCGATCTTCACAAAAAACGTAGGCCAAGTGTATCGTGACCGGGTCATACAAAAAAGGCTCAAGAAGCATTATGAAAAACGCAACAGGAAGCCCGCCATTTTGCATTTAGTGGCCATTTTGGCCATATTCCACATTTTCACTTTGACGAACTTGTCCCAGGGCTTTCATCTGATCAACTTCAAATTGAGATGAGTGTCAACACAACAAGATGGAGATAAAAACTAACTCAAAGATCGATTTTTCATCACACGGTGTGACCGTGGCGTGGCATCAAAGTTTGATTACACGCCATCAAAACACAAGGTTCTGTATCTCGGACATATTTGGTCCAATCGAGTCCAAACTAGACATGTAAGACAAAAGTCCCGGCCTGATGACATCTACACAGAAATCATGACATAAAATCACAGCGCCCCCTGGTGGCAACAGGAAGTGTCTTGTTTTTTGCATGTCTTACACTTGGAAGTATTCCTCCTCATCCACTAACCGCAACCATATCAAACTGTGTCAAATGGGTCTCAAGACATTGATAATGTAGGCATAAGATTACTGTGACTTTTCGTCAAACACCATAATAGTGGCGTGGCGTTAAATTTCAACAACTCGCCGCGACACACGAAATTGCTGTAACTTCAGTGTTCATGCTTCAGTCTCCCTCAAACTACATTTGTGTATCAACAGCCCCCCCCTGAAAATATTCATATGGTTTTAAGGAATGGGCGTGGCAAAATAATTGACTAGCGCCCCCTAAAGTGCAGCCCCGGCACTACGATTGGCTGACATGTTAAAAAATCGATAGGGACATGTGTCGTTTCATAACAAACAAATAAGTCTCTTGGATAGATATGCTAGACCAAACAGGAAGTCCGCCATTTTGCATTTAGTGGCCATTTTGGCCATATTCCACATTTTTACTTTGACGTACTTGTCCCAGGGCTTTCATCAGATCAACTTCAAATTGAGATGAGTGTCATCACAACAAGATGGAGATAAAAACTAACTCAAAGATCGATGTGTGACCGTGGCGTGGCGTCAAAGTTTGATTACACGCCGTCAAAACACGAGGTTCTGTTTCTCGGACATACATGGTCCAATCGAGTCCAAACTAGACATGTAAGACAAGAGTCCCGGCCTGATGACATCTACACAGAAATGTTGACTTAAAATCACAGCGCCACCTGCTGGCTTCAGGAAGTGACATGTTTTATACTTTGATGAACTGCTCCTGGCTACTTTACAATAAACAGCTCAAAAGAGCTCAGTCAAGTCATTGGACCATGGTCAGAATTGTGACATTTCCTCAAACCGTGTAAACATTGAGGTGCGGTGAAGGATCATCCTTCGCCAAAGGAGACGATGTTGTCATAACTCCACTGTGCATTGTCCTATCACCGCCAAACTTCTGTCTCATGATCAGAGACCAAGCCTGAACAGCTCTGTGTCAATATTTCCTCAGTGTCATAGCGCCACCTACTGATTCGCCATGAAACAGGAAGTACTTTGTGAATCCACTCTGCATTATCCAACCGGCCCCCAAACCCAGAGACCTCGCTCATCAGATTAAACAGACTCAACACTGGTTTGGTTGTTTCTGGAGTGAGATTATTGTAGGAGAACAGTATCCAGCCCAAATACTCATCCTAAAATGAAAAGCTGAGTAGTCTGCATCTGTTAAGGTGGAGCTACACTAGTGCTGCCCATAGTCAGGCTTCTTCTGGGCAGCCCACTCATTAAGGTTTTTGTATTTATTGTTTCTTTAATTCACAACTGCTAGGAAATGTGACTGAAAGTGCAGCCTGTCAGAATTCTGCTGACGCTGATCAATTATGCAGATGGGAAAATGAATGAAACAAAAAGAAAACAAATATCTCTGGGTGAAAAAGTGCTGTCAAAGACAAAGATATCAAAAGTGTTTGTTGTGATAAGAGTCAACAGCGGTGTTGATGTGCTGTAAACCAAACTGTATTGGTGAACCAATGAAGAACCAAAACTGTATTGGTGTGTGTTGGGACAGGGCTGGAGCGATGCTGGGAAAAGAAAGGACTGAAAGCGAGAGTCTTACAAGTGGCGCCGCACGTAAATTTCACACTCTGTATTATTCACAGAGAATCTCTTGCAAGCAAAACACTTGAACCAGAGCTTAAACATATTCTTGACATTGCGATAAAAATGGTCCACTACATAAAAACACGTCCACTCAATATCAGACTTGCTCTTGTGGGGAGATGTGCTGAGCCGCCTGTATGAGCTGCGGGACGAGGTGCGCATATTTCTGATGGAGCATGGATCCCAGCTCGCTGATGTTGTGCCATAATGCATCAAACGTGATACCATAAAATGGTGTGCCTTTCGGCATTCAATAAATTTGGTTATCAAAATAAAATATTAAATATTAATATTTTATTATTAATATTAAATAATAACTTTAATTGATTAAAGTTACCTCGGGCACCACCCTTCAAAGGAAGGGAAAAGATAGCCAATTTATTGATTAAGTCTCATTGATTAAGGTTCTAACTACAAATTTGGAACTCTGATTAACAATTAAATTAATAACTATAACCAAAATTACCATATAGATAGTTAGCTAAGTTGAAAGATATGGGGTTCTTGACAGTGTAGAGGTTGGCGAAATTCACTTATGCAACATTAATAAGAAAACATTTGTGAAAGAAAAACATTTATTATGAATATAATAAAGTATAAAAACACAAATTACTAACGGTATAATTGCTAAACAAAGATAGGTATGTGTGTATACATGTGTGTGTGTCTGTGTGAGTCAGCGTGCTTTCAAGATGGTCGCTGGCCAAAGAGATAACACCCTTCCCCCACCTATTGGAATGTTTACGACCTGTAGAGATAATGAGGTGAAGAGTTATGCGTGTGTCTGTGTCTGTGCCAAATTAGAGGAAGTTACTAGATTGGATGCAACGAAAGACTGTGAAGAGCATAACAGACTAACATTACTTTCTCAATAACTTGTACCCAAAATATCACAACACCACAAATCAAACTTATAAACCTCACACAGAATCGAATAAACAGTCTTGCTTAGCCTAGCATAATTATTAAGCCCAGTTGTGTTACCAGTCCGTGGAAAGGGGAAAAAGGAAGTTGCTGTGCAGTTCGCAGTTTTGTGTCGTCTTGCTGGTTTCGGTTGAGCGGTGTAGCTCAGTTGTTGGCTGAAGTTTGCAAGCAGGACATCGAGTCGCTGCTAGGACGTTGGTAGAGCTTGGAGGGCGAGAAGGTTTCCTTGGTGAGATGAGCTGGAAGCTGCACCTTTGTGCTCCTCTCGAAGAGTTGGATGGGAAGAGAAGATGTGAGCTGGAGAAGAGGCTCCACAGCCTTCCCTCCTGTGGAAGGATCGTAGGAAGAGGCAGAAGAGGCTCAACAGCCTTCTCTCCTTAGAGGGGTTTAGAAAGAGAGAGAGATCCTGGCTCAACAGCCTTCTCTCCTTGGAGGGAGTTTAGAGAGAGATCGAGAAGCTGGAGAACTTAGCTTATATTGGCCCGGTGACCTCACAGGTCATGGGGTCCAGAGTGACCAATGGGAGTTGAAACCTGTGTCCCTGGGGGGGGGTTTCCACCCCTCTGTGTGAAGTTGATGCCCTCTGGGACATTGAGTTCCTTGCTCTGGTTTTTAATGGCCCCTGGGAGACGGAGTCCTGGAGGGACATGCTGCTTCCGGCTTTGATGGCACATGTAGGCCGAAGTGTGGTTTCACACAAAACCATGGCCCAACACTGACCACCTCACTGACCCTGACTGGTTAACAAGGCTGGCGTACTTGTGCGAAAAGACTTTCTCAGCCCTAACATAATTAAAGAATAAATACAGAGCGCAGCTAAACGTGGAGAATGATCTCCGAGTCGCCGTCTCCAAAATAAAGCCGAGAATGGACATGCTCTGCTCCATGCATATTGCCCACCTATAGTGAGTTTAAGAAATTAAAGTAATGTTTAGGCTAAAATAAATAACCCTAAAGTTTTTGCACATGGCAGCAATAAGGTGTCTGCTGCTCGTTTTGCATACAGACGCGCACAGACGCGCACAGACATCACCTGCGCACTTTTTTATACTTACAGCATGTGCTCACTCAGCCCTGCTGTTTATACAGGGAGTTTCCCTGTATTCTGGTTATATTCTATTTCTTAAATTTCTATAAAATAATAGCATGGCTGTAAGGCTGCTGTTCTTTTGTGTTGTATTAATGCCCGTGTTTGCATAGGCCTAATAGTGCGTGTGCGTGGCAGTGCGCAACATTATATACCACATCCAGGGTAGGTGGGGGTCGCCAGTCTCTGGCAAAGTTATTTTGGGGGTCGCGGGCTGAAAAGTTTGGGAACCCCTGAGTTAGTCAACCACCAACATTTTCGTCTCGTTTCGTCTCGTCAACGAAAGTTAAAATAGATTTAGTCATAGTTTTTATTTTCAAAGATCCGTTTTCGTCACGTCTTAGTCTCGTCTTAGTCATGGGAAAAAGGTCGTCAACGAAATTAACACTGCTGTGAGTGCGGTGGCTGGTTGACAGCCTGACACAAGGACTCAGCGGCTCAGAGCCCGTTTATGAAGCTACATGCATCTGAGGCTGCAGAGAACTCCTGCAGCTCTGAGTGTCCAGTTGCTGCACATTCACAGATAAAAGAACATGTTGAGAAAGTATCTTCCTCAGATGCAGAGATCACACTGTGAACAGCTATGAGGGTCAGAGTCTGTCAAACAGTCAGGTTTCTTGTGAAAGAGAGCTGATTATTAATCTCTAATTCGAGATTTTCTTTGATTCTGTTAAAAAAAAAATGTTTTTATGGTTTTGCGAAAATTAAGCAAAAGCGCATTTTGCCAAACTAAGTATTGTAGTATAACCAGCACGAGACACTGGACGTGATTTTGGTGAGAATATACAGAGTGAAGTTATTGACTAGTTTATTAATATCTCTTTTCGGTGTTGCACTTTGCAGACGGTCCCTGCGCACTCGTCCGGCTGTATACTGAAACCACATTTTTAGACGACAAAGGAAATAAATAAAAGAAAATATTAATTCTAGCTTCTATTTAGAATCCACCATTACATAAGTATTGTAGTACAACAAACAGGAGACCCTGGATGTGTGATGTGATTTTGGTGAGAAACACACTATTATTTTTGTAACATCTCTTTTCGGTGTTGCACTTTGCAGACGATCCCTGCGCACTCGTCCAGCTGTATACAGAGACCACATTATTTCTGTGTCCAGCTCGGAGGACAGCTCGTATTGACTAAAGTAAGCGTGTAGCCTGTTGTCCACCTTACTGGGAAAGAGGCGCGGTGTGTGATTTAAGAAGGTTTCGCTCGTGACTTATTGATCCTGGAAATTCGAATCTGTGAATATGTTTCCTACTTCCCGAAGTCTTACTGATCCAGGAAGTAACACCTTCCCTTTGCTGTGAAATGAAAACTAACTGCCTATAGACGGAACCTGCAGAAGGTCTTATCGTATTAACGACGGTAAGCAGACTGAATTTCTATATAACCTCTGAATGTTGCATAATAAAGAGCAGGAGTGAACCAGTAGATTGTTAAGATGTCGCTGATAAATCGGCCCCATAGGTTTGCTGGAACTGAAACAGTGCAACAGATAGTGTGTTGTCTTCTATGACGTGTCCCTTAAAGGGGACATTGTATGCCCATTTTACCACAGGTTGATATGGTTCCTTGGGGTCTTAATGAAATGTCTGTAACATACTTTGGTCAAAATACCACAAGGATCATTTAAAACAGCACCCTTTTTACCCTGTCTAAAACAGCCCTCCACAGAGTGACCTGTTTTGAGTGCCTGTTCCTTTAAATGCTAATGAGCCAGCTCCCCCCTCCCCCCTCTCCCCCCATGATTTTAAGGCCATGTAGGGAGACTTCCAGTGCCTTGTTACGACACAAAACCCAGGAAGCTCAATCGAGTCACTCAAGCATGAAGTTTCTGACTTAGAGGAACCATAACAAAATGCGCGAGTGTTTTTTTCCAGAGTTTTTGGGTTGGTAGACATGCCAGATACCCACATTAACCTGTAGAAGCACTAACAAAGTGGAATTTGCATGCTATGTCCCCTTTAGACATCTCATTACATTACATTTCATTTAGCTGATGCTTTTAATCCAAAGTGACTTCCAATAAGTGCTTTCAACCTTGAGGGTTCAAACCCTGAACGTCTCATGTTTCTGTGGTGAAAAACTGTTTTATTAAAGACAAGAGAGCTGCAGGTTTCAACAGCCACCTGAGAATTAGAGATCAGCTATCTGTTTGCTGTGTACTGGTGTTATCATGGAAGTTTCAATGTCAGACAACTACTGTGAACATGGTCTGTGTTTGAGTTGTGTTCAACTTTCACTTTCAGATATAGATGAAGAAGAGTGGAGTCTGAGTATACGTGAACACACCCCCACCTCTGAACACGTCAGAAGTTTGGTGAAAACTCTTGGTAAAATCACTCTTCCACTTCCTGCACTCATCATGTGATCAGTTATCATGTCAGAAAAACAACATCTGCTCACATATCAAACCAACTCTTAGCTGTGTGGGCGTGGTGTGTTACAGTATCTTGTCTGCGAACTTTGAAAGGGAACAGAAATAAGCATGAACTTAGAACTGTGAGCAGAGCAATGGGCTGTAAAAGCTGAGCTGACTCCAGTGCTAGGTTTAATGATTAATGTTATCTGCCTGTGAAGACACTCAGTCATCCAGATCATGGTATATCCAAGTGCTAGAAAACAGGTCAACTGGACTTGGTTAAGTTTCCTCCAGGTTACCTGAGAGGCTGGACCCACCCTGCTGTTGGTTTCACTGGGAGCTGTTGACACACCTGCCCCGTGTGTCTTAACCCTCCTCCTCTCTTCAGAGATGTTTTTTCTAGTTTAACGTAGATGGCTTCCTTCACTCCTCTTTCAAAACATCTGTCTTTCCTGGCCAAAATGTGGACTTTGTTGTCTTCAAATGAACGTCCATTGACCTTTAGATGTAGGCAGACTGCTGAGTCCTGACCTGAGTCACCAGCTCTCCTGTGCTGTGCCATGCGTTAATGAAGAGGTTGTTTAGTTTCCCCAATGTACAGGTCTGAGCATTCCTCACTACATTCAACTGCATGTACCACGTTGGGTGTTTTGTCTTTGGGGTGGACCAGCAGACAGTTAGAACTGAAGAAGGCTCTTGGATGAAAGATGAAACGTCTTCAAGAAACTCAACCAAGTCCAGTTTACCTATTTTTTAGCACTTGGATATTAATGTTACCACTCACAGAAAATTAAAGAAAGACAGACTTTATTAGATTAGCAGCAGTAATGTTGACAGGTCCCTGCTGTTCTGTGCAGTTTGTACAGCTGAGTCCTCTTTGTTTCCAGATGTCTCCCTCTTTTTGGATTTAAAAATCATCTCCAGCCGGATCTCAGTGATGGTGACTTCAGCTCAAGGAAACTGCCAACCTGCCGTTCAACATGAATTTGAGAAGTAAACATTTGGAGGCTGCATCTTTGTTGGTAAAGTTGCGTCACACTGCTCCTCGTCACCTACAGTTCTGCTCCTCTTTTCCTCTCTCTGTCACTTATCAGCCGTTTTGTAGACATGTCCTGCGGAGGATCTCCGGAGAATTGGGGACCTGAATTTCTCTGCAGTTTTCCTTTCACACATGCACAACGCAGCAGGAGATTCTCCGCTCAGACAAGTTCACAACAACAACGTATTAATCCCTCTGCGGAGATCACATGATTTTGTTTACAGCACATCCACACCGCTGTTTGCTCTTATCACAACAAACGCTTTTGACATCTTTGTCGGTGACAGCACTTTTTCACGCAGAGATATTTGTTTTTCTTTTTGTTTTATTCATTTTTCCAACTGCATAATTGATTGATGAAAGAATAAATATTTGGTCGTTTTAGTGTCCAGTCGTCTCCTCTCTTTCCGTTTCCGGTGTGAGTGGCGCGGAGATTTGAACTGGGTTTTTGCCTGTTTACGGGTATTTCCTTGTACATTTCATCTGATCTTTGCATGATCAGGTAAGTTTTTCTCTTTAATATCGTTGTGAGCATCAACCAAGAGACCACTGGTTTTGTCGGTGGTCTCTGGAGGAATGGCGTCCCCCGGGGCGCCTCCTCCGTCAATCCGGCAGGGAGTGAGGATAGTCCCGCCGGAAAATGACATTAGTGTGGAGGAGGTCCTGCTGGCTGTGGGCGAACAGGTAGGACACGACAAACTATGTTTCGCCAGCAGAATGAACAAAGCAGTGGTGGTGTTTTTAAAAGAAGAACGCCAGGTGTACCAGCTGATTGAAAGTGGCCTGTATATTAGGGACGGCTTCATGCAGGTTTCCCCGCTGTCGGTTCCCTCAACGCGGATCACGGTGTCCGGAGTTCCGCCGTTTATACCAAACGAGCTCTTACAGTCTGAGCTCCACCGGTTTGGAAAATTTGCTAGCGGGTTTAGAACGCTGAATTTAGGCTGTAAGGACCCCAAACTGAAGCACGTGCAGTCCCTGAGGCGAAAGGCCTTTATGTTTCTAGATTCACCCACGAACACTCTGGAGGTGTCCTTCAGAGTGAAGTATGGTGACGGTCACTACATGGTGTACGCCAGCTCCGGGAGCCATAAATGTTTCGAATGTGGAGATGTTGGACATAAACGCTTCTCGTGTCCGCATAAACAGTGACAAGTAGAAGCGGCAGGTGACGGCAGCGGCGCGCAAGCTGCTGCCGGTGCCGCTCGCGCAGAGGCGGCGGATGCGTCTAGCGCCGAAGCGGCGGCTGCACTTAGCGGCGCAGGGGCGGCGGAGTCCGCTCCCACCGAATCGACGGGTGCGCCAAGCCGTGCAGGGGCGACGGTCGCTCTCCGCACCGAAGCGACAGAGTCCACTCACGTCAGAGCTAAGAGTGGTGGTGATGCCGTGAATGAGACTGAGTGCTGCGGCCCTTTCACAGCCTGGAAACGAGTATTCAGAGGGTCAGAGTCAGTTGAAGAAGCTATGTGTCTGAGGATGCAGAAAACTCCTCTCAGTCTGCAGCTGCTGCAATTTCACAGACAGAAGAACATGTTGAGGAAGCAGCTTCCTCAGATGCCACAGCCACAGATCACATTGTGAACTACAATGAGGGACCGTCTGTCAAACAGTCAGGCATCATGTGAAGAAATGGAGGACGACTCAGTCAGATAGTGTATCCTCTGTTGGGACCCCTGCTAGAAACACTTCTCTTTACACTCTAGAAGAAATTACCGTTTTTTTGGACGAAACTTTCGGGAGGGCGGTTAAAGCAGAGGAATACTTTGAAGACAGGGATACATTTATTAGATCTGTGGCTGTTTTGAAAAGACAGTTTGGGTTCAATCAGCTGGATGAGAAGAAACGCTTCCGTCTTAAAAAACATATGACAACCATGAGGAAAGATGCGAAAGCTAAAACCATGAGAAAGACCAGGAGTATGTCAAAGTGATCATGCATCACATGGTGTTTCTCCTTCTTCACTGATTTCTGATTCTCTGCTCTGATTTTTCGATGAGGAAATTAAAAACAGGGTCGCTAAACATCAATGGAGGAAGAGACAGTAAAAAAAGAGCAGTAATAGCTGAGATCTCTGCTCAGAAACACATTGTGTTATTTTTGCAAGAGACACATACACATGCCCTTAGACCTGGCTCAAATCTTAGTGCAGGAGTAGCTGTCCTGTTCACAACAACAAATGCTACCATCATATCCAGTTCAGAAGTAGTAAAGGGGCAGCTGTTAATAGTTAGGGCAGAAATAGAAAGCACAGTGTTAGTTTTCATGAATATATATGCCCCCAAATCAAGGTTCAGAGAGAGTTAGCTTTTTTAATTTACTTAAAAATGAACTGAAAAATTATCATCAGGATCAGTTAATTATCAGTGGGGATTTCAACTGTACTTTGGACTTTACTATGGACAGGACCAGTGAGGAACCTCATCCCCAGTCATCACAGACCCTCAATAACCTCATTGCACAGCAAGATCTGATTGTCACTTGGAGGATTAAGCATCCACAATCCGGACAGTACTCATCCAGACGAGCTGGCTGCACCAAACTGGGCCATCTGATGAGGATGACAGCAACATCGTTGGACACCCTGAGAGAGAAAAGCAACATCACGTCCACCAGACTGATCAATAAAGTGCTGGAGGAGGTCTGTGCCGCCCTGCCACAAACCCTGAGAGTTTTTGCAAAAAAACATGCTCTGTGTGACCAGTGGAGTGAAGAATCGGAATACAGTTTTTCCCCTCCCTGTCCATCACCCCAGCTGTAGGGGAGTGGCAGGAGGGGGGTGGTCAGCTGTTGTCCTTCCCAACTCCTCACCTGGACAACCTTCAGACTGTGGAAAAATAGTCAGTTTACCAGACCTGTGTAAAGGTTCGCACTTTTCACTCTCTGGAAGGGACGAGAGAGTCAAGGTGGACTGGGCTTTTGGAACCGGACGCTTCTTTGAAAGGCAGCTGGCGGTCCTTGTACAAGCTGCCCATTGACACGGACAGCAGACCTCCAGTGGAGGGTAGTGCACGTAGGAACCAGGCCTGAACACTGGTGGCGTACATCCGGCGCCAATGCTAGTGGGACTTCTGAAAGCCAGACTTAAAATAAGAACACGCCTACTACAGGATGATGGACAATGTGCTGGCTTTTAGTCACATATGGGCTGTTGGGGGGATTTTATGCTCTCTTGGGGAAGAAAGAGAACTGAGTATTTACCTTTTTTAAATTGAGAAAATATAGTGTGTGTATGTACATGCGTATATACATATATATATGTGTATGTATGTTTGTGTATATATGGAAAGGAAAACTTTATTATTTACTAATCTTGTTTTGTGGTTTTACATTTGGTTGTTGATGTAAGGAGGGTTTTTCTTCCTGGAAATTCACAATAAATGGATTTTGAAAACCTCTCCTCTCCCAGTTTTTGACAATGTCAACATGTCAACCAAGGTTAACTAAGATGAAAACCTTTGCCCTATCTTTCACAGATATTTTTGGTCAAAGTCTTCTGTGTGAATACGCGGACTTGTCATCCAACCGAGTATCGGATAGGGAATGATTGCTGTCCTCTTTGTCCGTCTGGTAAGATGCTGAATGAGAAGAATAGGCTGAAATGTTTTTTTTTTAATATTATGGCTTCTTCTGTTACATTATAACCTGCACTTTACCCTCAAGATGATTTGTCTTTGTTCAACAGAAACATTTCATGAAATTAAACAGTTTTCTTTTCAACAGGATATCGTGTTGACACACACTGCACGAAGTACTGGAGGACTGTCTGTTTGACCTGTGTGAATGACACCTTCATGAATCTTCCTACTGGACTTAAACAGTGTTTACCCTGCACGACCTGTGGTCCAGGTAGATTTCTGTGTTGACATTTACTGTAGGTTTAAAATCAGTAAGGAGGCACGTTACTGCAAGTCTTACAGTGTGTGAGCTGAGCTGTTCTGATGATGTTTTTTACAGTGTCACTGTGTTAGTCTGTTTAGAATAGTTTCTTGCATATGAAACTGGGATAGTGAATGAGGAGTCACAAGAGCCTCTTCTTGCATAACTAAGTATGAGACTCTGCTGTGCTCTGTAGTTTCTATCAGTGGGACTTGCAGTAATGGCAGAAGTGAGACTTCTTACAAAAGTCAGTTGTTCACTTCAAATCTCCTTGTTCCTGCCACCAGGAGATCAGTCCACTGTGTTGTGTTTACGGCAGTTTTATTCTTCACCCTCGTAGACTTATAGATCGGACAATCTATTTTATTTTATTTCCTAAAGATGTCATAAGAACTAAAGATTAGTTTTAATGATATTTTGTCAGACAAAAAAGGCATAGTTGCTTTCTCATAGAATACATAGTTCAGGAGTTTTGTATCTTCATATGTATCCTCTATGTGTCGACAGATTCTGGTCTGAAGATATACACTTCATGCACAGCAACAACGGATTCACTTTGTGAACCTCTGGAAGGATTCTACTGTATAGAACCCAAACAGAACCACTGTGCAGATGCACAGAAACACAAACAATGTCAACCAGGGCAGTACATCAAACACAGAGGTGCGTTTTCTAATGCTGACTTTAAGATTTAAGTTTTCAAAACTGTAAAAAGCTTTGAAGAACACAGAGCAGGTTATTTGAGCCATCCAGTCAATTGTGAATCATTTGGATGATATGCAAATTGTTATTGTTTTGCAAGTTGTTCATCTAATTGGCTTCACACATGGCATCTGTATTATGAATTGTCAAATGAGGGGTCAAAGTCACTGCCAGTTCATTTTGATGATTTAATGGTTTTAATTTCACCACATTGGACTGAAAAAGATATTCTGATTATCTGATCTCCGTCATGGAAACAAAAGTCATAGAATCACTCAGGAATTTGTCTTCAACATAAAAAGCGCAACGTTTGCTGGTGCAATGGGTTAAACCGATTGGAATAACAGATTTATTTTGAAAAGTTGGGAACTTGGGTCTGAATATTCGTAGAAATAGTGACAATCATATATATAAACCACACACGTGAACAGTAACAAAGTAAAATCAGATACATTTTATGAAAAACATTGACTACTTCACTGTAGATAAACCAGGTAGGATGAACGCAAAGTTTTCTAACTTCACTCTGCACCATAGACTGTTTATAAAAAGCTCTGCAGACAACATCCAGCACACAAACAATACAAAGTGACAGTATATTGTAGAACTGTTTGAGGAGGACTCACTAATGACAAGGAATAATTCTGAAGTTGCTCTGGAGCAGGACAAAACAATGTGGCGTTTTATTTTAGTGTATGCAAATTGGATGCTGATTGTGATAGTGTGTTTACACCAAATGCGGCACACATTTTTGCGATGCCCTAAACCCTTTGCAGGATCATTTGAATTTATTTGGGTTAATTGCGCGGAAAAACACAACCGGAGTATTTGCCTGTTCTTTCCCGGAAGAGAGAAGGACGACTGGCTAATGTGATCAAGTTGATTAGGTGATTAAGTGATCAATTTAATCACCCTCTAGTTCGGGTCGGTGCCAGGACTGAGTCTGCTGAGTTCCATTCTAAGGTTGGATGAAGCGAAATGGCGTCATGCCAATTTGACGCTCGATTTCAAAGACTTCAACTCAAGATTTTGCCGCGTTGGTATAGTGTCAAATGCGACGCCCAGGGCGAGAGATGTGGATTTCGTGTCTAGACGCATTTTTGCATTGACTTCGAATGTAATCTCGACGTTCGGTATAAAAGCACCATTAGGATCAGCATAAGACATGTCTAGACTTCAATATGGAACGGTCGATCAAACTTTCTGCATTCCTTGTTGGCTGAGAGTTGAGTACTCGTTCTGGTCACACATACGTGCCCACAGTTCCATTCATAAAATGAGGCTCTGCGTTGTTCTGGCGTTCAGTGCATACGTACCTGAACCCACATTTCACTCCAGTAGGCAGATATATTGTTCCTGGAGCATGCACAGTCAATGTGTACAGTCAACGTGGACACACAATTTGGGCTGCATACAGACGTCCACATATGGGTCTGTGCATGTATTTTACCCATATAAAGATAATGGGTTAGATACATGTCTGTGTCCATTTAGGAAAGTTCATCAAAACAGCCATAAAGACTTTGGCTGTGGACAGTGGACAAAAGTAGATGGACGGACAAATCTTCTTCCATCTATCAAGATGATTTGTTTGAGTTGGAGAAAACAAATCAAAATCCCATCTTCCTGTGCAACTGTGATAATAATACTAATAATAACGTTCTTTCAAAAAAGAGAGAGAGCTGAGTGACAGTCTGACACAATTAACAATAATTGGACAATTTTGAAAAACAGCCTAATATATACGGTGTTATTTCATATTTTTATTCTTACTACATTTAGCCCATGCACTGCTTTCCCTGTGCTGCTGCGTTGACTGGGAAATGGAGGATTATTAAAGGTACATCTTATCTGACCTTGTCTTATCTTTACACATTACTCAAACCAGTGTTACAAAGCAAAAACAAAACGTATATAAAAACAAATGATAAATATAGTCATAAAAGACAGTGCAGTGATCCAGGTGTGATGAGATAAAAGAATGTAAAATAGTTTCTGTATCTTTGAAATGTAACATAGAAGAACAGAATTCTGTCAATGTTCCTTAGTTTATAGAATCCTGTTTGTAAGTTTAGTGGCATGCTGCTCTACATTTCATCACACCTCACATAAAAAGGAGAGAATTTGAACAAAGAAATGTTTGCTCTTCAAAAACCTCAATGATCAAATATTTGTTTACCTTTGGAAATCAGACAGATCTGATGTCAAATACCACTTTGCTATATAATCCTAATATGATGTGTACACTAGTAACTGTGTATAGTTTGTGTTTGTACAGGAACACCCCTCACAGACTCTCAATGCTCTGACTGCAGCGTTGGAACATTTTCTGACGGGACGCGTACGTCTTGTCAACCACACACACAGTAAGTAAAGAGTCTCACCAGACATGGACGTGCCTGGTTTCTTACACTTGCAGTGAATCTGTGGTGCCTCTACATGGTCCTGTGAAAATGTCCCCCTGTCATTCCAGATGTGAATCACTAAACCTTCAGCTGATGCAACCAGGAACAGCTTCAACTGACGCTGAATGTGGAAATGACAGTTTAAATAACACAACAGTTGCAATCATCGTTGCAGTGTTTTTTTGGGGTCTTGTGATTGCATTAGTCGCCTTGTGTTTCTGGAAGTGGAAAGGATATCGTTCAGGTACGATGTGTGTGTGGTGGAAGAAAATGTTCTCATGGATGATAAGACCTCCATCAAGTCATGATGTCGTTGATGAAGAGCTTTTTCATTTGTTTTGTTTCTATTACAGGAAAAAAAACAAATGCATCCTTTCCCAAAAAGGTACGTTTGTTACTCTCTTTTTCACAGTGTATGTTCTGACTCTGTGTATATATGTTCTCTGCTTGATGACAATACTTGGTTGATGAAGGTAATGAGATTATTTTATTTAATATTTCAGGAAAAGGAAAACACAACTGGAGGAGAAAATGGAAAGATGATGGGCTGAAAAGCAGAAGGTGAGACAGCAGCGTGTTCTACATTTAAATATTCATTAGTTGAGGACTGTCTAGAGCCGCTTTCAGACATGACCTAAGGAGGATGTCTACAGAATTGGGTCCAGACTCTCGCAGGTGTTTGTCTTTTACGCAGCAGGAGATTCTCTGCTAGGACTCGTTCACGTCACCAAAAGTCTCTGGAGCGTTCAGGTGAGGGGTGGTGCAACAGTCAGAGGCAGGATGTAATATATCAATTCTGCTGCGGAGATCAAATGATTTTGTTACATCACATCGACACCGGGGTCGGCTCTTATCACCAAAAGCTCTCTTGGTGTCGTCTTCAGTGTCTTCTTCGTGTAAGGCACCGCTTTTTTATGCAGAGAGATTTGTTGTCTTTTTTTTTTATAACTACTATAACATGTTTGAAGCTTCATCAACATACCCACTCGCTCGCGGTGAATCCTGCTGTATTGACACATTAGTTAGAGTTTTAGAGAGAAACTCCGGAGAAAGTCCTGAGGCTCTCACACTGACTTTTGCATTCTCACATACAGCCTCTCTGGAGACTGTCAGGAGATTATCTGGAGTTTAGTGCATGTCTGAAAGTGGCTTAAGACTTCTCTCTGTGAAGTCTGTTCACATGTACAAGAGGTTTCCATTTTAATTCCACATATTTCTCTCCTCAGCAAAAGAGATAAACCTGCAGAGAACCAGTAGACTGTTTGTTCACTGCAGAGTGAATGTGCTCTAGAATCCAGGTATAATCCCACTGGGTTCTAGCACATTGTCTTTGTAGGGTACAGAAATAAAACCACTGCTTTGTTACAAAGGGCACACAGCTCATCGTCTCACAGATGTCACTGCACCAAAACTACAGTCGGCTGGGAATATGAAACTTGGAGCGTCTCCCTACCCCTACCCCTTGTTTTTGAGGGTTATCTTGCCCCTTGAAACGTAGTCACAAGGGTTAGTGGTTGAAATCTTCCCCTTCAAATTGGGACCGCGTTTCAAAAACCCGACACTTCATTAGTAGTTGTTGATGTAAACTAATCCGACAAAAAGTTTTGCCGGGGATGTCATTGTAATAACATTGTTGAGATCTTAAATAAACCAATGCTATTGTTTGCAGTTACTAAACTGACAAACCTATAATATCCTAATAACATCTTTGCTAATGCAGGTGAATCAATGACATTTGCCATTCATCCAATTGAAATTGAAAAGCTTGGATGCTCTGCATTATTTCACGTATAAATCAAAAGCACACAGCTTCAGGCTGCTAGCAGTGGTCTGTATGCAACCCTGCCAGGAGGCTTTGTTATTAGAGGGTTGTTTCCGTGTTTATGAAGCTGTACATATCTTCACGCTCAGTTAAGTGGAAGCAATCTTTGGACTATTATTATGAAAATACATAAGAAATAGCTAGTGTCGTATTTTTATCTTTATAAATGTGTGTTTGAGAAAAGATTCTGTGTTTCACCTGTAAAAGGTTATGTGTTTGAAACATAGATGTCTCTTTTTAAACAGTACAGTGTAAAACTGGGGACATTCAGTGCAAATGGATAAAAACAGTATGCATGCACACAGAAGAAGATCTGATGTAGTACCAGAGTCTGGTTCGTAGTATTATCTGTTACTAAGCAACCAACTACATTCTGCTTCCTGTTTATACTGGCCCAGTGTGCGTAAGTGGTCACATGATAAATGTTTTCAGGGGCTCTTTTAATCTCAAAATGTTTTTGTACCATTTTGCTGCAGTTTCTGGGATGAAATATTTAAATGTTAGTTCACCTGACACCTTCAGATATAGGCGACTTAACTATAGTTAAAGTTTTAAAGTAAAGAACTTGTTTCACCGATTATTATATTATTTTATTAAGCTCTATCACAGATCATTAATACTGAAGCAGCCGTGTAAGCAGCAGGTGAAGCTACAGTAAAATACATTATTAACAGTTGTATATGCAGCGATGTTAGATATATTGTGAGAGCTTCTTTCTCTTTGGATCATTAAAGCATTTGAGAAAAGCTTTTAACAACTAAGACTTTTGAAATAACTACATTTATTTTTCAGAAACGAAACATTTTCACCCTGTGAGGTGTGTTTTTGTCCAGCAGAGCAACAGATAATCATTAAGCTTGATGAAGAATTCAAACTCTTATTCATCAAGAAAGGAAACATGTCCCACTCAACAAGGCGAAGGAGACGTCATGGCAGAAAATATCTGACTTTCTTACAGCAGATGAGGATTATACAACCACGTGATAAAAATAAAACTTCTGAGGAGGGAGTGAATCCACAGACAGAGAAGAGAGAAGGAAGATTCTTAGCACTGATCTAACAAAGTGAGCAAAATGTCAGTAGTATTAGAAGCTGCAGAATTTTATTACAAACTCATGTTTTTCACAGGTGATGTTAATCTTCTCCACAGCCCACATTGTTTTCATTGTTTGTTTTAATAAATGAACTGTCAGATCCACAAGACTGAGAATATTTAGCTGTATAATATCAGATGTAGGGAAGTGACATCACTACAATCATTTACTGTTAATTAGCCTAATGAGGTGAAGTATGTGTGAAGCCTCTCTGACCCACTGACCTGATAACCCTCAGCCTTTATTGATTCTTCTGTCACATCCCAACAGAATCTAAAGAGCATATTATTAGGAGTATTAAGTAGCCTCTAATTAAATGTATGTTTCAAATAGAAGTAAATCTGTAAATATTAACCTTTAGCCATCAGCCAGTAATGGATGACTTACACCTGAGCTCTTACAGCTGCAGAGGAACTGGAATAGATGGGGGGACCACATCTGTGATGGGCCTGTATCTCCATGTCGCTGACTCGAATAAGAAAGTAGTTGAAGATTTGATGAATGTTATTTGGTCTGTATGAATGATGGCAGAGGAACCAGGGTTAATGTAACAACAGGTGCATAATCAGCACTAGATATCACCTTAGTCACTGGCCCTTTGGCTGGAGTTAGTAGCTGGCACGTTTGGACAGCTACAACAGTTGGTAGTGACCATTACCCAGTGTCTTCTGCATTGGGTGAAAGAATGGAAGGGAGAGCAGCTGGGGGAGTCCCAAAATGGGTCTTTGGGACAGCTGATTGGGTCAAGTTCCAGAGGTGTAGTGAGGAAGCAATGGCAGGGATTGATATGTTTGGGGATGTAGATGAAAGTTTCCTCAGCAACTGTCACTACCATGGTGGACATAGGGGTGTCAGGAGGCTGTCGGTAACAGGAACAGAGCATTCAGACTAGTTCAAAGAACCCATAACATGCAGAACATGATCAAATATTAGAAAGCTCAGGCAGTGGTGAGTTTGTCAAAGAGTTTTAAAGTTACTAGGGGAGGCAGTGGCAACAAGAGAGAGGACCTTGTGTTAACTAGGTTGAGGTTAGGGCACTGTGCACCAAACTAAACCTTTAGCCTTGTTAGCCTATACAGAAAAGGACATAACAAATTTCAAAAAAGACAAAGAAAATTTTGAACAGCCGGACATTCCCAGAGATAATGGAGTAGCAAAGCTTGTTCCCAACAATTGTGCCAGCATGAATCTTGGTGTTTGTCATCTGTGGGCTCAGAGAGAACCTCCACCTTCACCAGAGGATTAATCAGCACAGCTAAGGGCTGTTATCTGATTGATCCTCTGGTTCAAAAGGCTGCAGCCAAATCCAATACAATTGAAGTGAATGCTGACCACTTCTTCACACCGCACAAGCACACGCGCCTATGCTCTCGCAGCGAGAACTCACGAGAACCCCTACATAAGCGTAGTGGTGAATAGATAATGAGTGACTTTTTGTTTGTGGGTGAACTATCCCTTTAAGCTATAAATATTGGACACTATCTCTTGTCGAGGCAGCCTTCCTGAGAAGCTGATCCCACTCTGAACATGCGGCAGGGACGGCTTCTTCTTTGCATTTCCTGACTAAACAAAACCTTGAAATTAGTAAGGCAACACCAGACAGGCCTGTGTGAGAGTGAATGGATAGAAGAGTCTGTGGAGCATGTGATTTTGAGTTGTGGGCAGTATGCCTCACAGAGGGGGGTGATGAGGAGTAATTTGACTTGGGGTGCACCTATCGATTATGTTTTTATCGATTAAATCGATCGTAACTTTCTGGAGGAACATCAAAACACTGTAAATTCAAGTATCAGTCTATCAAAAAATCATCTCAGGGTAAAATTTGTGCAATTTGAGTCACCCTGAAACTTTGAACTGAAGTTATACTGAACTTTTTAATGGGAATAATTCATCTCTCAGTAACAAAACACAGCCAAGCAGTGGTGTATAAAGTACTTGAAAGCCATACTTGAGTAAAAGTACAGATATCTTACCTGAAAGTGACTCCGGTAAAAGTTAAAGTCACTCGTAAGAAAATGACTTGAGTCAAAGTCTTAAAGTAGCTCATATTAAATGTACTTAAGTATCAAAAGTAAAAGTATCAGTACCAAAATTAAAAATGCAAAGTGCTTTTTATAGTAGGCCTATACAGACACAAAACAACCCAAAATTGTTCTCTTCAGGCTTTATTTCAACTGACTGAAAAGTTATAACAAAAATATACATATACTGTAAAAATGTTTAACCCCACATGCTGAGGTTCAAATAGTAATGGACTAGTGCATCTGAACTTCTAGGGTCAACAAAGAACCAACACAACAGAATAAACAAGTGCCTCTTGTGTCTGCCTAAGAACACTAATAGACCACAGAATAACCACAAAAAATTCTGTAAATATCACTAAACATGGACCTTTCACTTTCTAATCAGTAGCAGGAATGATACACAATGCCCCTTATGATAACTCAGCAAAAGGAAACAAGTTCTAGGCACACAAAATAGGATAGTTTCTCTTTTGTTAACAACCTGGACAGTGCTAGTACAGAGAAGAAAAAATCACTGGACACAGTCTAGTTTTGCTGCAGGCCAAATTTCAGACGGAATAATAAAGACTGAACTGAACCGAGCTCCTGCATGAGCACCTGGGTAATTCTAAAGGGAATAAATGGATGGGGAATGTGCTCGCGTTGATTAAGTCCCTGCCCTTTGTACACACATCGCTACTACCCATTGGATGGTTTAGTGAGGTCCTCGGATCGGCTCTGGAAGAGCGCAGAGAAGACGATCAAACTTGACTATCTAGAGCAGGGGTGTCAAACTCATTTTAGTTAAGGGGCCACATACTGCCCACTTTGATATCAAGTGGGCCAGACCAGTAAAATCATAGCATAATAACGCATACATAACGACAATATTTCTCTATGTTTAAATCATTGGTGAAGGTTTTTGGATGATAAACCCTATTTTAAGGTCTTTCTATAATAAACTAGAAACATAAAGACCAAAAACTCAGACATCAGCCCACTGTTTATCTGCCTGGGCTCTCCTCTGCAGAGTCCCTCGCTTTGTGACTCGTTTGACGTCAAACACGTCACAAAGCGAGCAGCGAGCGCTGCTGCCTGTGGCAATGAGCACTTCTGCCTCCGGAGCAGACATCGCATTTACGCTGTTTTTGAAGCAATTACTGGATCGATTAAAAAAAATTACAAAACGTTTGTACTCATAAACCTCCATATTCTTAAGAGACATTCTGATTCACTGCTGTTTAGTTCTGGTTCTCAGTGTAAATCGCTACTCTTACTCTTCACTTGTTTTACAGTCTATGTTGGACCTTTTTCAGGTTGAAGATGGACTCAAAATCAATTCCCAAACCTACTGCCAGTTTTTAGAAGACACTTTCTTCAAGCAGTGGTACAGGAAAAAGTCTGCATCTTTCAAGAAGACCATGATTGTTATGCAGGACAATGCTCCATCGCATGCATCAAAGTACTCCACTGCGTGGCTAGCCAGTAAAGGCCTTAAAGATGAAAGAATAATGACATGGCCCCCTTCCTCACCTGACCTAAACCCTATTGAGAACTTGTGGGCCCTTCCTAAACGGGAGATTTACGGTGAAGGAAAACAGTACACCTCTCTGAACAGTGTCTGGGAGGCTGTGGTTGCTGCTGCAGAAAAAGTTGATCGTCAACAGATCAAGAAACTGACAGAATCCATGAATGGAAGGCTTATTACTGTTATTGAAAAGAAGGGTGGCTATATTGGTCACTGATTTTTTTTTTTAAATGTCAGAAATGTTTATTTGTAAATTTTGAGTTGTTTGTTTATTATTCTCACTTTAACAGATGAAAACCAACAAGTGAGATGGGAAAATTTTCGTTTTTCATTTAGTTGCATAATAATTCTGCACACTAATAGTTGCCCAATAATTGTGCACACATAGATATTCTCCTAAGAAAGCCCAAACCTCACTTTTACTTTCTTAAATATTGAGATTTGAGGTTTATTAACATTTTGGATTGACCGAGAGCACTGTAGTTAAAATGAATCCTCAAAAATACAACTTGCCTAATAATTGTGCACACAGTGTATACTGGAAATATCACCATGGTAGCCATTTAATATGTAGTCAGAAAAAAGTATGCACGTAGAACCTATTATTTAGGGGGAAAAAATCCAATATTATAGAAATATTTTTGTCTGAAAGGTAACCTTTCATTACCTAGCATTCTGTAAGATCATTACACATCTGACATTTGTAACAAACCATACGGCTTGAAAATTGGTTGAAAATTGACTGGGTTATGAACATTTTAATATGGATACACCTCCTGCCTTACATGTGCATTAGAAGACGTGGCTGTATGTACCAGGTGGCCTCGGTTAGATATACAGCAAACAAGATGCAGTGTGGTTAAATGCAAATGTGTTTTTTTTCTATTGAGTGGTTAAAAAAACCAGGAGGAGAGGATTTATATGTGTGAAGTTAGTCTGCCAAGGCATATTTTTTACAAAGAGAAGGTTGAAGTCCGACCAGGAGGAGCCCATGTATATGTATATTGATGCGAGAGGAGGACGAGTAAAGGGAGAGAACAGGTGAGGTGAGGGAAGTTTGTTGTGGAGTCCAAATAGTAAGAGAAGCTTGGAAGAAAATAGTTTGGAAGACAAAAACAATGTTCTTTACAATGTTCTAAATATAATGAGCTGCTTAGTGTACGGGGGCGGGTAAAACAGCTTTGAAGGCCATATACAGTGGATTAATTAGATCAGTGGTTCTCAACCTTTTTTCAGTGATGTACCCCCTGTGAAATATTTTTTCAGCCAAGTACCCCCTAACCAGCGCAAAGTATTTTTGGTTGAAAAAAAGATAATACACAGCGCTGTGCCAAAGTAAACACTTATACTTTATTGAATATTTGTTAAATAACTATGTTTTAAAGGATTTTTGAATGGATGCTAATTTTAAATATATTAAAAAGAAATCTCACGTACCCTCTGGAGTACCTTCACGTACCCCCAGGGGTACACGTACCCCCATTTGAGAACCACTGAATTAGATCATCATTAGATCGTGGTTGTATGGTATATGGATCAGCAGCAAGCACATCTCTCCAAATATTTGATAGAATTCAATACCAAGCAATGAGATTATGTACAGGTGCTTATAAACCAACCCGACCAGCAGCATTACAGGTAGAGATGGGAGAAATGCCTCTAGATATGAGAAGGACTAAAGGAAAATGTACAGGGACCCAGTAAAGAACATCCAACACAGGAAACTTTAAAACCTTGTTGGGAAAAAGGAGAAAGATAAAAAAAGCTTTGGATGGACAGTAGCACAAAGAGCAACAGAACTTAACATAGCAGAATTAGACTTCAGTCCAACAGTACCATTAGCAGCAATAGCACCTTGGATACTACCTGATGCTAATGTAGATTTCACATTATAAAAAAATAAAAACAATGATGGAGAGGCTATTTTCAATTTGGATACAAAACAGGCACATATTGACAGTAACAGCAGTTATATCCAGGTTTATACAGATGCATCAAAGAATCTATTCAATAAGGTGGGAGTAGCAATTATAATTCCAGAATTTCATATTAAAATAGGGAAAAAGATCAGTGAGGGGCTCGGTATACAGGATAAATTATTGCAATAATGTTAACACTACAGTGGATAGAGGACACACGACCATTAAGAGCAATTATTTGTTCAGATTCAAGTTCAGCATTATCCAGGATACACAACAATCATTCAGACAAATACTTATACTAAATTCAAATGATGGAATTTAAACTCCATAGTATTTTATGGAGCTGGCACATATTGGTGTTAAGGGAAATAAAATGTCAGATAAACTTGCAAAGGAGGCTGTGGAGAATAGCTGCACTGATGCGTCAGTCAGCTTCAGTAAAGCAGAGACTAAGAGCATCATTAAACAGAGGTTGAAGGAAAGGTGGCAGACGCAATGGGAGCAAGACAGGAAAGGACGATAGTTTTACCAAATTCAAAGGAAAGTGGGAGAAATGAGATGGGCAGGAAGAAACAGGTCGAAGAAACAATAATATCAAGAGACTCACATTTGGACACACAGGACTAAACACTGCAGGAAGACATGATACAGAAAAATGTCATTATTGTGGGCAAGAGGAAACAGTTCATTTTATAGTACACTGTCCAAAATATGAGCAAGAAAGAAGGCAGCTACTCATAAACCTTGGCAAGTTTAAAGTACAGTTTGCTTTGAGAGATACCCTGCAAAATAACTGAATAAGCAAGTGTTATCGAATACTATTTGATTATCTTAGAAGTCAATTATAATTGAGAGAATATACGCTTTTTTAAAGAATAGATAATGTATTTATAAAACATCCCGCCAGTAAAACCTAAAAGAAGAAGGTTTCGTTTGAGTTTTGATGTCGTTTTGTTTATTTGTTATTGAGTCTGAATCAGAGGCTGCGATTGTGCTGACGAGCCGTCCCGTGGAAGGTGTCGGTGAACGCAGCACACGCAGCGGAGTTGAAGGAGTTTTGAGAACACACCCTGTCGAGAGCACGAGAGAACTAAAGTAAATTCATCACAGGAGTCAGAAGGAGAGAAAGATCAACGGCAAAAGCAATGAGAATGGATAGTAGCAGCCAGTCAGAAGAATGTAAAGTGATCTTTAGATTGAAGGAAGGACCCTTTCTATACAATGAAAGATCTCATGTTCACCCCCACATTTACCACATTTTCTAACTCCTCGACATGCAGCTGCAACATGTCTGTACCCCTGGCATTAGAAACATCGTAGGGGCAGCTTCCTATATGGATGAACTTTAAAAAGGACCAACATCCCAGAAACCCTCGTTCTGGGATGTGTTTCCTTAAAGGTTAATAACACCACTACTGTTGAGTCACGCTTAGCTCTGTCATGAAAAACTTTTAACCGACTTGCTTCAGTGATCTCTGCACCATCTACGCCCCTGACCAGCTATTTCAAGTGAGACCCCATAAATCACACCTTTCATACCAAATCCTTCCACTCGCCTCATCCCTATCACTTCCAGTGAAACAGCCTTGGCCAACTGAGTAGCAGACTTGCAAATCACGAGTAGTTTCCCATCTGCAAGAATCCTTGCATTCAGAATCTCACCCAGTTCTTCCCGCAATGCCCTGGCAAGCCGAATAGGGTTGAGTGAACAAAATCTCAAGTGTGGCCGTTGTTTGTTCTGGGTTGAATTCCCTCATGGTTGAATGGACTTATTGTAAGTCGCTTTGGATAAAAGCGTCAGCTAAATGAAATGTAATGTAATGGTAGTTGTGGTGCACCTATTGCTGGGAGTCGTGAGTTCAATGAGGGTGCAGCTGTACAGAGAGATGAATAAAGGGACTTCATATGCTGAGGCTGTTAAAGTTAATAAATGTGGTGAAGCGGAGGAAATGAGGAGGAATAAAGGGCAAGGCTCCCCTCCAGTAACACGTGTAACAGAAGATTCAATGGTAATAATGGTTACATTTCCTGGCCTTTATTGTTGAGGTATTGTGACATGAAGCAGACCAAAAATAATTCATATGTGGTTAGAAGTGTGGTGGAAACTGTTGAGAGGGTCCTAAGGGGGGTTTGAGCCATCTACACTTTACAAACATATGTTTTCTAGAGACGGATAGGTAAAAACTAGTGGAGGCCGAGCAGAGGATGATGATAATACTTAGACTGATTATGTTTCATGTCCTCCAGTGGAATGCCAGGAGTCTGGTGGCCAATGGGCAAGAGTTTAAAAGATTTGTAGATGCCTTTTAAAGAAAAACCAGGGTTAATATGTATACGAGAGACGTGGCTGAAACCCACTCTTAATTTTGTATTACCGGGATATGCTTGTCTGCGCAAAGACCGTAATACTTCGGGGGGGAGGATGTGCAGTATTTGTAAGGGAAGGAATTCAATACAGGAGGTGGATGTGCTATCAGAGCTTGAGTGTGTTGTGATAGAAGTATGGAGCTCAACAGGAAGATTTTCAGTAATACATTATTACAACCCTTGTCTCCATTTGGATATGGAAAAATTTTACGAAATAGTGGCTCCGGTGCGGTCCCTAGTGGTGAAGTCAGGAGATTTTAATGCCCATAATCCTTTATGGGGCAGCAAAAGTAAAGACATGAATGGTTCATTTTTAGAAGATTTCTTAGATAAGCATTTACTTGTCATGCTGAATGATGGAAGGCTGACAAGGTTTCATGTAAATGGTAGTGTATCATGCAAAGATTTAACTTTTGCCTCAGCTGAATTAGCTAGATGTGGGGAATGGGACGTTATGGATGGGTACACAATGGGGAGTGATCATTTTCCCATTTGGAGAAGGCTAACTGGGACATGTTCAAAGAGGGCGCACAGCATCGTCAAGGACAGCTCACACCCCAGCCACAGACTGTTTGCCCTCCTCCCCTCTGGTGGGCGCTACAGGGTCCTCCGTTCCCGGACCAGCAGGTTCAGGAACAGCTTCTTCCCTGCGACTGTCACCCTGCTGAACCCCCCCCCCCCCCCCCCCCCCCCCCCACACACACACACACACACACACACACACCTCCTCCAGTGACTGTACTTCCCCCCTCCACCCTGGCTTGGACTGCCACACACCCTCCTCCAGCCACTGAACATTTGCACTAGACTGTTATTTTTTTACTACTGTATTATCCCACCTATAGTGTATTCATATTTATATCTATTTATATACTTATCTTGCTCATAGTGTATTCATCGTAATTATATCATACCATACCTTTTAACTTACTCTGTATATAATATTACTACTACCTCATTCACTTCATTTCTCATTTTTATCTCACTTACTACCACCACTTATACTTACACCTGCACTTTATATACACTTATCATATCTACACTACCTACTTCTATTGCTGCTAGTCTTGTATCAATACTGTTCATATTCCATATCTATTTCTTACTGTACATATCTTATTTATTTACATATTCCAGTTTACATATGCACATACTCTGCACTTTTACTGCTTTTTTTGCACTTCTGGTTCGTTGTCTCAGTACTTGTACTCTGTGCAATGACAATAAAGTTGAATCTAATCTAATCTAAAAAAGAGCAAATCTCATTCGATTTGGGAGATGTTAAGTGAAAGTAGTGTGGAAGAGTGGAGTTAGTCTATAAGTCATGTTATAAGAAGAGTGGCTGAAAAGTAAATTCAAATGAAAGCAAATAGAAAAGAGAGGAAGATAGTGCCATGGTGGAATAGGGCTTGTAATGAGGCAGTGCAGGCTCGAAACAGAGCATACTGTATATAGGCAGCTGAGAAAGAGTCCAGTTGAGAGACATGTTATTGAAAACAAGAGGCTTCGAGCAGAGGCCAGGAGAGTAATAAAAAGGGCTAAGAAAGAAAGTTTCCATAATTTCTGCTGCTCTATGAGCACTTACACAACTGTTAAACAAGATTGGAGTATTATCGACAGAATGGCTGGGAATAATAGGGGGTGGCCTATTCCTGTTTTTAAGGAAGGAGATCAATAAGTCATGAATAATAGGGAGAAATCTGACCTATTGGTCAGAACTTTTCAGAAAAGACATAGTACCAGTAATGTGGGTAGAGAGGGGACTCTGAGGAGAGGAACAATGCTAGAGCATGAGGGACACAAACTAGAAGTAAACAATGATAATAGTGATGGGATAAATGTATTCTTTTCTATACAAGAGCTGCAACGTGCAATAAGGCGAGGGCGCAGCACCACCCCTGAGAGAAATGGGCTTGGATATCAGGTTTTCAAAACCATGGAAGTCTTATAGCATTAGAAGAGATGTTGTCTCTGATAAAAAGTGTGGGAACAAGGGTCAATCCCAGGAGAGTGGAAACATGCAGAGGTTGTGCCAATCTTGAAACCTGGCAAAGAAGGTGACAATCCTGAATCATATAGGCCAATTGCCCTTACAGTGGTAATCTGTAAAATAATGGAAAGAATGGTAACTGTTCGGCTTGTGTATAGATTAGAGCAGAGGGGATTCTTTTCTGCCTATCAAAGTGAATTTAGACCAGGTAGGGCAAAAATGGAGGCAGCCAGGAATTTAATGATGATGATCTATAGGGCTATGATCAGAACAAATTTTGATTATGGATGCCTGGCGTATGGCGAACCGAATGCTGGGAGTGTAGAGAAGGTAGTAGCAGGATTAATAAGGGTAATTATACCAGTTCTATAAGAAAATATGGATTTAGTGGAATCAGAGTAGGTGCCCTCTGTACGCTGGCCACCTGTCCCTCCATGGCTGTGGGCAGAAGCTGATGTGGATCTGTCAATTGAAGAATTATTGCAGAAAGGTGAAATAGGAGATCTGGCAGCACATGTAGACAGTTATCTTAAGAACAGATGGAGTAATTATATTAATATTTTCAGTGATGGTTCAAGGGATCCAGAAAGCAATAGAGTGGGGTTTGGTTCATACATCCCCCATGTTCAAATCTGTCAGAGTAGAAGACTACCAGATGGGATTTCATTTTTCACTGCAGAGTTAATTGCTTTATTGTGGGGCTGTGGTGGTGGAAGATGGAGGCTGGGATAAAGTTGTCCTGTGAGCAGATTCACTATCTGCCCTAGTGGCATTGGTGGGGGGAGAGAGAAATAGAGCTAGGCCAAATATAGTTGGGGAGATCTTAATGATGGTCTCTAAATTGGAAGCAGCGTGGTTTTTTATGGGTGCCAGCTCTTGTTGGGAGTGAGAGCAATGCCGTGGCGGATAGGGCAGCAAAGGCAAGTTTGGGCAGAAATACAGTAGATGTTCAAGTGCCAAATGGAAGGATGGAGGCAACAACCATGCCTTGAAAAGACGATATCAAATTGACAAGGTTAAGGCTCGGACATTGTGGACTAGCAAGTGGGTTGGTGCCTGTGACAACTGTGGAGTCCTGGAGTCTGTCCAACATATTTGTATATATTGTCCACTCCATGCCAAAGAAAGGAGGGAGCTATTTATAGCAATAGGCAATCTGGGTACTGAAAACTTTTCCATAAAAACACTGCTTGGTGATGAGATGTACAAGACGGAGAGAGATAGGGAAGTCTTGCACTCCCTTAAAACTACAAATTTATATCGCAAGATATAAACTGAGGGCATAAACTGCAGTGACGTTTCCCTACCGGTGGGAGGCAGTAATGCAATAAATAGTGCAGTAAATAGTGCCTCGTTTGCCGGAAAAGATGAAAAGAAGAAGAAGTTTAGAATCATTGTTTAGAGTCAGTGAATAACTTTCCAGCTTCACCGCAGTATGCGAACATGTTGTGGACGTCACTTGTGTTTGGTAGGAGCCACAGAGACCCTCGACTCGTTTTGCCGCTGAAACAAATGTTGGCTCAGTGTGACCACTCCCTTCATGTACATCCGCTGTTTGTTTTCTTCAGCAGGCCTCGTCGCTGTGTTCTCGGGCCCAGGCTCCTGTTGTGATACACAGGAGTATCGAACCCAGGCTGCAGAGTGCTGCCCAATGTGCCACGAAGGTACGAGACACTGCAGCTTCAACTCGTCATAGTGAAACAGCCCAGATTCTGGAACACGAGCGGCTCTCTGAAACCACAAACACGGCGTTCCAGTTTAACTGGTGATCATGGCAACTGTTGATTTGTTGGCCTGATGACGACGTCATTACGCCACCGAGCCGATTAGGTGTTCGGTGCGCTTCACCTTGAATGAAGCGTGTTTTACTCTGTCAGCTGTATAATGTCTGTATCATCATAAACTGCTATATCCTGCGCACAGACAAAGCAAAAGCCACAAATATTTCGCGTGCTTACTATTAGTGCGCGTTTCGTGTGCTCGTTGATATCCTGGCTGTGTGAAGCAAGAATACAAACACAAGTAATGAGAAGCCTGTAAGAGCTTTTCGTGTGTCATGGTTTGCTGGTTTGGTTTAAGGCGTTTTATTTAGTGTGTAGACACAACACAAATGGAAACCTGCGCACTAATCTTCACTAACTTCAAACTGCCATGGCAAAGTCACTCTAGAGACTACCAATTTATTTCCAGATTCTGTAACCTCTATGGTTCACTAAAATAATAGCCACACCTCATACAGATATCTTTGAAGATTTGTTTCTGTCCTCTGTTTCTTATTTCTCCTTTTCCTCATCAGGAACAGGTGGAAATACCAACACAATAAAAATACTGTATAATTAAATTATAACTAAAGCGTACATGGCCCAGTGGTTTTTAAAGGCTCCCCAGCTAATGTTAACCAATTAAAATATTAGCACATCACAAAAAAGCACATTTTATCCATGCGTGATACATCTGTGCTGTAAAGAGCAACTGAGTGTTGGCTAATTTTATTGATCACAGCTTGTCCCAATTGCCTAAATAATTAGTCTTTTGTCCCTGTGCAATTCAGTTTGCAAGTTACACACTCAATCACCATCTGATGTCTTTTTATGCTAACAATTCACACCTGGTGGTGGCAAAACCTACATATATGGATTTTTCAAATTATTTGTATTATTTAGAGCAGGAGTAGTATAGAAAAGAGAAGAAAATATTGTAGATATAGGATAGACTATTGCATATATTAGATATAGGGTAAATTTGAGTATCGATAGGCATAAATTAGCATAGGTTAATATTCAGATTAGTAACAGTATAGTCAGGGACACTTGTATATCTATACACCTATATATCTACATATACTTAAAAGACTTCCTGAGGCATAATGCCTATCCTTTTGGTTTATCTTCAAAAGACTGTTTTATTTTATAAAGAGGAGATGTGAAAATTACACCTTTAAGGGTAAGTAGTAGGCCTTGTCTTTCCAAACAATAAGGCACTGATGTTGAGTTACTAATATCATCATGGCCCTCAGATGGGCAGCTTCACTACGTATGCCGTAGAAGGAAGCAGGGCGAGTATCTCGCCAAAGTTGTTACCTCATCAGAGGAGGCAAATGACGTGTTTGTGGATTTCCATGCGAGTGAGCATGGAGGGCATTGTGGGATGGAGAAAACTGTGGACGCCATTTCCTTGCGGTACTACTGGCCTGGGATGGAAAAGGACATACGGAAATGGGTGAGCTTGATCAAATTTGGTCAGTAATCTCTGTGCATGGTGGTGTAAGTTAAACACACTTTCATATTCAATTGGTTTCTTTTATCATTTACTGATTTCTCAAATTATTCAGAATCGTGAAATTGGAGGGAAAAGTGTGGACATTGTCACACCAAAAAGCAAAGTAATTCATAAAGTCAACATCGACCAGCTGAGCAGGTATATTGAGCCCACGCCGTGTATCCCCCACAAATGGCTGACCGAATCTCCATCCAACATCTACCATCTACCATCTCCGTCTCAGCCTCATCTCCAGCCGCCTCACTGTCACCTGCCTCTCCAGCAGTGTGTGTCCCGCACAGTCTATTCAGACACTTTGCAAACAGGTAATAGCAAATTATGAGTAAAATTATCTTGCTAATGTTTATGCAAGTAATATGTCAATTTTCTTCTACATAGTGGTACAGATAATTTGGGCTGGGGAAAAGCCAGAGGTGTTGTGGAGCAAGATAGGTCCCTACAAAGTGTTTACACACAACCTCTGGGAACACCTTTGTCCAGATGAACTTGTGAAAGTGAGGTAAGCAAAGGTTTTGGCATTTGAAATTTGTATTGACATGTGGGTTCAAATTTGATTTCATTACAGATCATAAATGCATACCTCGTGCTTGCACTGAGGCATTTCACTGAGGCAGGCAAAGGCAGGGGCTTTCTACTGGAGTCCTTCCAAATGACTGACATTTGGCAAGGAAAGAACAAAGGACTGAGGAAGGTGATAAATGTGAATACACTGAATATCAGGGAGGATTTTTTTATTCATGTTCCTTCACTTGTAGGCCTATATGTTATTTTTCTTTGTCCTATGTTTATTTATTCTGCATCTTAATATTAGAGCAAATTGCTCCTGAGAAAACCTGTTTAATTTTCTGTGTTCTATATTGCATAAATGCAGGTAGATCCCCTGGATTATGACGTCATGGTTGGAGCTGCTTTCGAGCACCAACATTGGACACTAACTGTGGCTATAATCACAATATACAGCTCCTGTTTGAATAATTCCCTGTTTGCCTTTTCTAATTTGTCCAGGTGATGTATCCTAAACAGAGGCACTCCGTGTATGTGGATCCTTTTGGGGCACATGAGGACGCATTAAAAAAATGCAGTGCAGTGACCAGGTAAGGGGGGCCATGGTGTGGAGGGGGTTCATAGATTTTTGAACGTGGTATTAATTATTACTAGGCTGCACAGGGCTTTCATGAGGCAGCGAGGCCACAACTGCTCCCACTGCTCCTGTGAAACAGTTTCACACACTCCTCAAGAGGATGCAACCTCGTGTGGTGTTATTGTGTCTAAAGTAAGTGAACGTGCTTTGAATCAACCAGTTCAGAAATAAATGGTTGAACTGTTTACGCATCCCTGTATTTTCCACTTGTTTCTTGTTCCAGGTAGCAGACATGATTTTAACTGAAGAGGAAATAGACGTCATTTTTAATAAGCCTGCAATCATAACTCAGAGAATGCAGATAGGCCAACGGCTGATCCAAGAAACAGGTTGGTTTCTTATTTGTTTTTATTAGTTATTGTAAAACAAGAGCTATTTATTAGAAAAAAAGAAAATAACTGTTTAATGAACAGATGATTTGTCCAGCCTATGTCGAGTGTGTGGTGTGTATGACATAGATGTGCAATGGGTAAGGCAGATTTTAAGCATTTTCAGTTGATGCATGTCTTACTTATGGTACTGCCATACAGATTGTTTTCTCTACTTCCAGATTGCTTGTACACTGTGTGAGAGCTGGTTCCACTGCAGCTGTGTTGGGTAACCACCAGTGGATGGTCACTTTTATTGCCCACTGTTACGACCCGGCTCGATAGGAATGAGGTGGCAACATAAAACCAGGTGTTTTTGGTAAATTAACAGTTGTTTAATTTAGTTTAAACTTGGTTTTGAGGTTGTAGGACAATACAAGTAACATACGCTTAACAGAAAAACAAGCACAAGGGGGCTAGTTCAAATAAGAAAACAAATATAACAAAAGGACTCTTAAAAAAAGCTACACAAACTTTATTGTAAACCAAAATGCAAGGGCAAAACTCATTAAACAACAACACAACTAGTTCAAACAAAAGACATAAATTCTCTAATAACGATTCAACAGGAATATTATCTCATAATATAAATATAGCTAGTCTGACTCTCAGACAACAGGAATATTATCTCATAATATAAATATAGCTAGTCTGACTCTCAGACAACAGGAATATTATCTCATAATATAAATATAGCTAGTCTGACTTTCAGACAACAGGAATATTATCTCTTAATACAAATTTGATGGAAGAGCTAGTTTGGTGAGCTGTTCACACAGGACATACAGCTGGGCATAATTTATAGTCAGCCCAAAGTGCTTCATGCTGATTGGATGCTTAGGGAGGATGCCGCTCCAATCAGAATCTCCGTCTTTGTCTCCACCGCAGGCCAGGAAGAAGGAGGAGCATCTGGGGACTCCAATGAATACAGAAACACAGACACACGGACAAGGGACGGCTACAGCCATAACACCCATTGTGCATTTAAACATGTATAGTGTAATATGTCTTTTTTTAACTGGCTACGTACCACAGGCTTTTAAGGTAGCTTGATTGATTGATATAAATGTCAAAATAATAAAAGTGGAGATGAGTGTGCAGGTGTGCATTTGTGTCGAAAAGCTCTTACAGGCCTCTCATTACTCGTGTTTGTACTCTTGCTTCACACCAACCAGGATATCAACGAGCACATGAAACGCGCACTAGTAAGCACGCGGAAATATTTGAGGCTTTTGCTTTGTCTTTACGCAGGATATAGAAGTTTATTATGATGTCGGACGTGTGGTAAGCACAAGGGGCACAGCGGTGTCCAAATGTGTGAAGTATGAACGATAATTCCGAGTTTACGGTTAAGTTGTGACAACTGCACATGGTAAGTGGTTCACAGGCTTCACAGTCATTGGAACATAGAGGTGACGCTCCTCTTCGGCCTGATCAGTGGCGTAGTGGGCAGCGCCATTGCCATTACGTTAGATGTTTTTATGTGGACCACAGCACATCGATTCCCGTGGTGGGATTTTTTCACATTTATATTTAGCCCCACAACTAAGTGGTTTTGTCTGAAGATGATACTGACACAAAAAGGCACTTAATCGTTACTGATGTTTCCTGAAGTGTCCTCAATTGCCTGTATCACCACACCACATTGTTCGTGAAAATACAAAAAATATAGTTGTATTATTAGTATTTATCACTATTATAATTTGCCAGAGTTGTCATAGTTAAACAGGGTACTTTATTGGTTAAATGCGCCTATTGTAGGTCGCTTTGAATAAAAGTGTCAGCTAAATAATATGTAATGAGCTGCAGTAGTGGAATAATTGTGGAAAAGTATTGACACTGTCAGGAGTTCTGTCCTAACCCAGATGAAAAGAAAGTGGCTTGATGATAAAACAAAACCTGAGTTTATGCCAAAGTTAGCGGGTTAAGCCACTAATCCTGATCCTGTTGTGTTACAAGCATGAACATTGTGCTGTCTTCAACAGGCACCTTTGTTCAGAGTGACTGCACACCGTTGTCAGGCACACGCTGCAGACCCTGTGACAATGGGACTTATATGGATCAACCCAATGGTCTCAAGAAGTGTTTTTCCTGCTCTTCCTGTGTTGCAGGTACAGTCAGTCACATAACAAATATTTAACAAATTAACAGTATGGTCTGTAATTTAAATGTAAAATAAAGGCAGTATATTTTAATCATAATGATCATCAAACATTTATCTTTTTTTTAGATAATGGTCTCTTTGTCTGGCAGAAGTGTACAAACAAAACTGACACAGTTTGTGATGTGTTAAATGGATTCTTCTGCAAAAGTCTGGCTGAAGTTACAGGATGCAGTATGGCAGAGAAACACACACACTGTGCTGCTGGTCAGAGAATAAAAGAACCTGGTAATAAAAAAGTGTCTTGTTTGACATTTTTTCCCAGTCAGATAAATTCTGGATTTTGTTACTGGATGTTGGGTTCTTTAATGAATGTAATAATCCCACTTTTTTCCTTCTTTCTCTAAGGAACCGACAGAACTGATACAGTGTGTGAAGACTGTCTGATGGGCTTTTTTTCACATGATGGTGTGAAGTGCACACCTTGGACAATGTAAGACATTTTCTTTCTTTCCCACTGTGTTGGTGACTGTAGGCATTATGTTGCTATGGTTGTTTTTCCCTCTATCCCTTTGTCTGTCCCATTCTTCTGAACACGATTTCTTGAAGAACTCTTTTTTTTACAAATATTCACTCAAAGTTAAGGATGACTTTTTAGGTCACTCTGAGCTCAAAACCTTTTTTTGCCTTGTGAACACGTTATCTCAAGAACACCTAGAGAGAATCATTTCAAATAACGCTCAAATCTTCTCTCAGACTCACAAATTATCTGATTAGATTTGGGTGGTTAAAGGTCATGGTGGCCTCACAAAACATGTTTTTGGCATCTTGATATCTCAAGTCTGCCTTTAGGGAATATCCTCAGATTTTGACTAGAGGTCACCTGGACTCAAAGATTAACTGATTAGATTTCAGTGGCCAAAGGTCACATTGACCCCGTGAATCTGGAAATAAAACATATGTAGACTTTGACTGCACTGGTTGGCAGATGCATACATCCACATGGTGATAATTCTAGTTTTATTATCAAATGACTCTGATCAGTAGCTGATCAGCTGTACCCTGAGGTTTATCATAATCAGTGTGAGATGTTCAGAAGGGTTAGAAATTAAAGGAAATAACTTGAGAAACATATGTACTGGAAAAATTAACTAAGTATGGTTGAAACCTATGTTGTAGTTGAAAAGTAAGTTTTATGACCTGTATCTACATACATATACAACCTGTCCAAATACTTTATAGCCTGAACTGTTTTATGGTCTGAACTGTGTTGACCTGAAAACTGTCAGACCCTTTTTATCACTTATTTACTCTCCAAAGAACTGAATGTATGTCTGCTTATCTCCAAAGGAAACATATGTAAATCAGTTGTCTGTGTTTAGATTCCTCTCTTAACCTGCGCCTACAGAACCAGTCTGAACTGGTTCTGAGAGACAGCCTTAGTCCTCCTATATAAGATCCTTGCATTTGAGTGTCCTGCATCTTCACTCTGAGATCCTTGTGACTCTCTGTGTTGATCCTTTCTGCAGAAAGCCCCTATTAAAATACACGTAGATAACTTTGGTGTTTCCAGCCTCTTGTATTTCCAGATTTCCATCACACATAACAAATGCAGATGCTTCTGCATGGTTGCATGGCAGAGTACAGTAACCATTTACATTCACTCATGCTCTGTGGCTTGTTTAGAAAGACTGAACAGGCCCAGTTGATTCTGGTCTTGCACTGAAAATATCTAAGTGGCTTTAAAAGAGGTTTAATTGTTGGCACAGATCAGAAATCAAGCTCACTCGGCTGGTGTTTCAGTAGGAACAGCCACTGATGTGACACATGTATTTAGATCCATGGGAAATAAGTCTACAGGTTCGGAAATTGTGTTAGACAAGTGCATATTTGATGAGCGTGATGCTCGTGCCTTAGTGTGATATGGAAGAAAAAAAACTGAAAAGCAACTCTTCCTCAGGCAGGTCATGATCAGACTGTGTCAGCAACAACAGTCCGTCACCTGTTACATAGACATGATATTATAGCAGGGCTGCAGTGCATGAAGAGGAATTTACATGTTAGACTGCCATGGTGCTACAGAGATACTGAGAAAAGGAAACCTATGGGATTACATATATTAAACATGGATACGTGGATATGTGATCAAAGTGCATGTTTCACTTTTAAACTTAGTATGATTTGACATGTGAAGTTAATGTGTTTTTACTTTTTTCAACTTGTAAATATTGATACATTACATCGATTTATAAGATCTCTTGAGTCCTTATACAAACAAAGCTTAAACACTGGACAAAAAGCCACTACAGTTTTATCACTGTGGGGTTCTGGAGAAATACAATTTCTGGGGCTTTGAGAGTTTTTAATTATTTGCTAATTTGTGCCTACTTTATAAAATTTTGAATGGTTTCATCTCAATTCAGTGACTTTGACTATTCGATCCTCACTGTTATCCTCTGTATAAGATATATAACGGTATAAGACAACTTAAAGTCTGTTGAAATGTGCTTGGCAGTGTTCTCAATGAGTTCTGTTCCTTTTATTTATTTATATTCATTTTACAAACATCTTTTGATGTGCTTTAGTGCTTGTATTATATTTTGTGTTCATCTTTGTATAATTTTGTGTTGTTACTGACTGTGTTGCATTTCTATTCTTACCTGTAAAAAGATGCAGATGTGAACAAGCTTAAAGCTATAATCTGGTACAGTGCATCAAATGGTGAAATTTATTTTTAACTGTACATGGTCCCTCTCAAATTGAGTAAAATAGTGTTTGACTTCTCTTATCCAACAGTTGCTCAGAAACCCAAGTTCAGGTCAAAGATGGCGATCCACGTGCTGATGTCATTTGCTCGAGTGCATCAACAAATACTTTTGAGAAATTTTTTTGTTTGGCTTTGTTACATTTGTTTTTGCATGTGACCACAATAAACCCTTTTTGCTTCAACTAAATGCCATTAACTCTGCATTATGGCCCGAGCACATATTCAATAATTAACACATTCCACTAACTCGCATCATTTGAAATAGGCAGCTAGACTTCTGACTAGGTGTTTTTTGGGTCAATGACAAATTAAATATCTAATGATGTAAATTTTACAATTCTGACTTTTCAAACTGCTTAAATTAATTACTTTACTGTAGTCAAACATTTGTAATGATTAGTATTATGTTATATTTGTATTATATTTTCCCACAATTTGTGAATCTTTTTGTATCCCTTGCACCACCTGACGATTATGAGTTATGCTACCTGACAACTGATAAGAAATATGCTGAGTAATTGCATTTTTATTTTAAAGATGGACATGTGTTTTAGTCATCAGTACCTATTGAAGGTTTTTAGAGGAAAACAAACTTGAAAAAAAAAAAGAAGAGGTAAATTTATCAGAAACAGGACACTTGACATTAATAGAAAATTCAGTGCAGCAACTGGAATAGGCAGTTAATTAATTAGGTGCACTAATGGATTCGGAAATCTTGGATGGATTCTTCTGAACAGGCTTTGGTCAAGTCTTAGTTTAATACACTAGAAACATGCCTAAATCCACTGAAGAATAGAATCATAAATATCCAAATTCAAAATTAAGATTTTAAAACAGATGCATATTAACTGGAATCTTTCAAACATTTAATTAACATGCTCTGGCTGTGAGATCCCTTTGAGCACCACAGTTGTACAGTAAATAATGATGTCAGCAATGGAACTAAGCAGTTGTGATTCCTTTAATGTATCCAGCTTTTATTTGTTATAAAAGGTGAAAAAAACAATAAAATATTATTTAAAAAAATACACCCGATTGAATGCCTTCACCCTGACTTTGGCCACTAATTAAATTTTTATCAATATTTGAGAGAGATGTACACATTTTGCCACTTGGTGAAAAATGTTTCTTGGGTTCCTCTGGCTACTTCTGACTGTTTCTATTACCTCTCATATTACTACTATTAACTCATCACTTCAAAACTAAATTCCATTGTTATTAAATAAATGTTTGACACATTAAAGAAATGCAAATTGCTGGACAAACCTTTTTAACTCAACAGCTATTAAAACTGGGATTTGAAAAATGTGGATTATTTGAAAAGTGTCACTCATGAAATAAATTGACATAAATCATAAAAATCTGCAGATTTGTTGGGACTGTTACACCACACGACATTTGGCAATTTGAAAAGCCCCCCCCAAAAAAACATTATTTGAAGGTTCTGATTGTATGTAACCAAATTGGTTTTATAGAATAAAGTGATACATGTCATGAATAGATTACAGTATTTAAAAAAAAGAAATAATGCACATGAACACAAACATATGCATATCATGGCATTGACACTTTCCAACATCTCCTAAAGCTGTTCTTACATTGGTTTCCAATCTTTCTGATATTAAACGTTAAGAAACATGGAGTTGCATGTGATAAGGACCAGTGTGTAGAATTTAGGGGATCAATCAGCATAATTGTAATATAGTATTCATATTATGTTTGCATTAGAGTGTACTCACCTGTAATTAAGAGTTGTGGAGTTTTCGTTGGCTTACAATGTGCCTATCATATCAACACAAACATGGGATTTTATGTCCAAACTTTTTTCCTGCGGACACCCAGGCTAAGTTTTCCCACAGGTTTGTTACCTTTTTCCTTGTAGAAAGGTCTTTCTGAGCTACTTCAACCAAAGCTGCTGAGTCTCAAAGGCTCATCATCTGATGGATACTGTATTCCTCTTGTTTTCTACATATGTGGATACATGTGCAGTGCCTGTTACAAACTTTCCTGGTTGTAATTGGCGGTTTGCTTGTTCTGTGGTAATGCTGGTTGCAGCTTTCTGGTAGAGCCTCAGTTGCCCGGGGTAGGAAGGACACATTAGTCGGCTGCTTTTGGAGGAGCCTTTCAAATTGAGATAGTCTAGTCGCGCCGGTGTGACACAATTGGTCTTCAAATGCAGCCTCCGAAGGATGCAGCCCCCGAATTGAGGCACAGCTCGTTTGGGGTGTAATGTAACCTTCTGCACATCTGCAGCAAGCATCATAGTCATAGCTGTGGACATGGCTCAGCAGAGCACCTTCAGCTGAACCAGGGGGTGATTAGCACAGATGAGTTGAGAAAGCTTGGGAGTGTATTCTCCCAGAATAAAAAACAACCAAACAATGGGTAAGAGGTGAGGTGTGTGTGTGTGTGCGTCTCAAACGGTCTCAACATCCAGAGTTCAATCCGTGTATTTATCAAGTCCATTACAGTCACCCCTACAAGCACAACACATTTTAGTTCATTCTAGTTCAAATCAAGACAAACAAAAAATAGTTGGTGGTTCCACAGATCTTCACAAAACAACAAATCAGGAAATGAAACAGAAAGAAATGTGTACAGGGCCATCACAGTACTGTCGATAGTCAGTATACGGCATCAACTTTTAACTACGCCAATAATAATAATAAGAAGAAGTCAAATAATAAGTATACAGTATAAATTGCATGCATAGGCACACATAATAATAACTTTTGTCACGTTTAGTTGAAGCAGGAGGACCCAAGATGCAGAGAAAAAAGGTTTAACAAAGAGTGTCCTTTTAATGAGGCAGGGTTCTTAACAAAACAAAATCCAAAAGGTCCATAAACAGAAAGGAACCACGGTGATCCAAAGTTCTCCAAAAACAATAGAAGAGCAAAAGAAAAACACTAGGGAACACTAGGAGACACTTGTAACTTACAAGTGAGGGGTGATGGAGGAGAAATGACTACGGGTGGATTGACGACCATGTACGACAACGAACCGACAAAGGTAAGCACAGAGGCTTATATACACAGGGGAGGCAGGGGTAGTTGGACACAGGTGAAACACATGAGGAACAGGTGCAGACAATCACAGGGGCAGGAGAGAAGACAGGAAGTAAAGTAGAAACACAAGGAACAGAAACTACAAAATAAAACAGAAAACAGAACTATAAATAAATCCAAACACAAGGAAAACGCAGGCAAAAACAAACAAAGAATCTATAATCAAAACCAATACACTCCTTATTCAGGAGGCAAAGTCCAGAGAATAAGTTCATAGTCATGACAAACCTAATTTGTATAGCAAATTTCCATACAAGTAACAAAGTGCTTTACATCAAATAATATGAAATTCACAAACAATCCAACTAAGGCCGGTAGCTCCAGGTAAACTCCACGGGAAAGTAAACAATCGACTTGAATTATGACTCCGACTTCTGAGACAAGGTGTCTGCTCCTGAGTGGCGGCAACCCGCGTACTTTACAACGCGCTCTTCGAAGGTAAACAGATGCTTCTCTCTTCGCTTGGTAGTCAATTCGTATAATGGTTCAGAATGCGCAGGGCTGGTGGTCGGGGGTTTGGATTGGACTATTGGATGATTATGGGTGTGACTGGAAAATGTGAATGTTTACATGAAATAAAGTTTCAAAGTTTGTTAGAATAATGTAATGAGTATGGAGGTGGGCAGATGTGGATGATTTCATCAATACTTTGAATCTGACCTGGTACCAAATTAATGATTGATTTAAATGTACTGAAGCCATAACTTATCAACCATTGAGCACTTTGACACTAGTGATTCCTCTTAGCTTAACTGGATGATGTTGCATAATAAGCTAGTCATTGCTAATGTGTGTGTGTTTAAACCCAGGCAACAGCCTGGATACGTGGCTATAACAATCACTGTACAACTAACTGTCCTAACCAGGGTTCTTTTAATGTTTACTGAGATTAACTTTGTCTTACGCATTTCACTTGGTGAAAAACAAACAGTCCAAAAACATAGTCATATCTATTTTGAACCACTATAGGCTAATTTTAAAAATTCCATGAAGAGACCTCTGATAATGCTATGTAACTGTTTTTCTGAGTCCTGACTTTGTTTATCTGCAGACACATGCACATGGTCATTGCAATATGCAGTCCTAACGTGCCAAGACCAAGGTACAAACACTAGATAAGCCCGGAGAAGCTTGGCTCCTCTTAGTAAGACAGCCTCTCCTGAAAACAGAATTGTGAAATTTTGGGGTGTCTCAAAATGTTGACGATATCCCTTTTTTGCCAAACATTTTTATCTCTGTATCTTGATCAACATGGATCATGAGGAACGTTGGCTGTTATTGATGCTTGAGGGTATTCTACTTATTGTAAGTCGCTTTGGATAAAGGCATCAGCTAAATGATATGTAATAATAATGTAATATATGAAGAAGTATGAACTACAATGAAGTAGTGACTTTTAATGAAGAATAAGTTTATTGGCATATTTTTATTGCTAACATCTTAAATCTTGCCCCTGACAAAGACCACCAATATTACAAATTAACCATTTAGCTGCTGTGAGTACCAACTGTGGTAACAAATTATATTTCCAATGAATGCTTGACAATAAAAGCCAACCTGCGTTAATAATGTGAAGCCGAGGCAGCATTAAGAAACCTTTGGGTAACATTAACAGTGTCTTGATAACATTCAGGTCAATAACATCCTCTGCCTCAGAGATGTATGAATGAACCTTGAAGGGTTAGACATCATGATCCTCTGAATCTCTCATCTGCAGATCTACAAAGAAGATTAAACTTGTGCAAGGTGATGAGTGTGGTGTAACACTACTTAACCACATTGCACTGTTCCATATTGTGTATGTGTGTGAAAAGTTTTTGTTTAAACTCTGTGTGCCACATTTCTCATTATGCAAGATGACTGTATGAACCAACATTTGCAAAGAAGTGAAATACAAGTATTGCCAAGACTACTGGCACTGCTACAGCTAACTGTCCAACTTTACAGCTGCTTTTGTTGCCTGTACTGAATTTTCTCCAGTTAAACTCATCCCAAACAGAAATTGTTGTTCTTAGACCCAGTAAAACAAACTAGTAACAGTAATACTGCCATATAACAGAGCTCTGTATACTTACATTAAGCCTGATGCCAGAAACAGCAGTCTCCCTTTGAGTGTCTCTAAGGTCATGTCACTAAACTTGTACAAACATGTTTTTATCAATTAACATTGACAGAATTCGCCTTCTGTTAGATTTTAGAAATACAGAATCTCTATTACATTCTGTTTAACTCATCACGCCTGGTTTTCTGGCTTCCGTTCCTCCTTTTCATATTAAAGCCAGTCAGACGCCATACGAGACTTCCAACACGCACATGTTTATTGTCTTCTTACCGTGAGTTGAATTGCTTGCGGGTCCCGTTGCAGAGACGAGGTGGATGAATGCTTGCGTGTGGTGTGAATGTGTGTATATGAGGTGGCCTGACGTCTAGTTCAAGTCAACTGGTAGCTTAACGTATAGTAATTAAATAATGTCTGAGTCCAAAGTAGCAAAATAACAAACGGTAATTAACGAAAATCAACAAACTTTGGAGCGTGCGGTTGAAAAACTGTTTCTCTACTGCGTCTTTGTCTCTCGTCGCACACCTGGTTTCATTAACCTCATTCCGCTGTGTGTGACGTCACTGGCTAGTATTAGTCTCAGCTGGTCAGCTATAGTCAAACTTGTTCTAAAATAAAATGTCTCCAACATAACCGGCCCCTATTGTTATAATCACGTTGCTAAATAACAAGACAAATTAAAAAACAGTAGCCAATTGAATTAAATGCTTTTCAAACAAACTTTCAAAAAATATATATTTTTGTGTCCTGTACTGTCATGTCATATGAGGACGAGTATGTGACCTTTCTTCAGTCCTCCACGGATGCAGGAACCAGCAGACAAATCTTGCTGACTGGCCGCTCAAGCATTCTTGTTCTTGTCTGAAGTTTCACACTTCTCACCAACCCTCTGTAGTCTGGTTTAGTTTCTATAACACGGGCCATAACCCAGGAACCTCGGGGGCCATTAGAGTCTGTCACCAATACCACGTCTCCTTTGCTGAAGTTTCTCTTAATTCTGTTCCACTTGTGTCGTTCTTGCATAAGTGGATGATATTCCTTTGTCCATCTTGACCAGAATAAGTCTGAAATGTATTGTACTTGTCTCCATCGACGACGAGCATATACAACATCTTTCTTGAAAAGTCCAGGTGGAAGGATCGGTTGTGACTTCAGTACAAGCAGGTGATTTGGAGTGAGGGGTTCGAGATCATTGACATCTTCTGATATGGTTGTTAATGGACGACGTTTCAATATTGCTTCTACTTCACACATTACTGTGGACAGACTTTCATCATCAAGAGTTTGTTGCCTTGTGATGGTGAGCAAAATTCTTTTCAATGATCTAATCAACCTCTCCCATACGCTTCCAAAGTGTGCAGCTGCAGGAGGATTTTCACTCCCTTTTGTTGTCAGTGCTTCTCTCAGTTCTCTGTCTGTTGACACAAATTGGTTCCATTGTCAGATCTTATTCCAATAGAAATAATCTGTGTCTAAAGAATGAGCAACTTTGAGGTGGACAGCTCGGCTTGCAAGGCAGGTAAAAATGACACCATATCGTTTCACAGTGTTTCTTCCTCTCTTTACCTCAATGGGACCGAAGTAGTCAACTCCTACGTGGGAAAAGGGAGGTAGATCAGGTGTTAACCTGTCCTCTGGTAAGTCAGCCATCCTCCGATCTTTACATGGATTCTTCGACATGTTACATATTCAGAAATTACCTTTCTCGCCAAGGAATTGGCGCATGGTATCCAAAACTTCTGTCGGAGAACTGATAACATGTGATTTCGACCACTGTGTCCAGTTTGTATGTGAATGTGTTTAAGAATCAATCTGGATACATGGTGCCTTTTGGGCAAAATGGCTGTGTGTTTTATCTCTTCGGGCATGGCAAGTCTGCTAAGTCTTCCGCCAACTCTTAACACTCCTTGGTCCATCTTTGGGTCCAACCTAAAGATTGAGCTGTCTCTTTTAACATTTGATTGTCCTTTCTTCAAGGTGACAATCTCATCAACAAAACATTGAGCTTGACATAAACAGATTATTGCAGTTTCAGCTTTCTTTAGCTCATCAATACTCAACTTTGTAGGTTTGAGAGATTCTTTAAACTTTATCATTTCAGATTCTATCAACGCTTTCCATTTATCCGAGTCCTTCTCTTGTGCTTGTATGTTTTGACATACATCCTTTGTAAGGGTTTTGTATTCTTTATTAAGAGTGTTTGCTGTTTTTGTCATTACCTTGTGTTTCTTGACTTCCTTGTGTTTATGTTTGTCTGAGTTGTTTCGGTGTCCCTGTGTTCTCTTTCCTGTTTTATTTTGTAGTCTCTGTTCATAGTGTTTTCTCTCTTCACTTCCTGTTTTATTTTGTTGTCTGGGTTCTTGTGTCTAGTGTCTAGTTTTACTTCCTGTCTGTGATTGTCTGCACCAGTCCTCATGTGTTTCACCTGTGTGCAATTGCCCCTGCCTTCCCTGTGTGTGGATATAAGTCTCTGTGCTCCCCTTTGTCCTGGTTGGATCGTTGTCTATCGTCGGTGTCTAAGTGCCGTTATGTCCTGTCCTCCTGTGTTTCTGTATCCCGTGTCTCCTGAGCTCCCATCCTGTTCACCTGTGTAAGCCTCCTGTGTTTTCTCCCATGTGCTTTTGTTTCTTCAGTTTTACCTTTTGAGATTCCTGCGTTTATTCTTATTTTTTCTGTTAAAAACTGTTTATTAAAAAGACTTTAGTTCAAACTCTGCATCTGGGTCCATCTGCCTCACATACCCTGACATCCTTATGCTTCCTGCTCACCTTTATCAACAGGTCTTTGACAGCAAACATCCAGGCTACTCTTCTTAACTTGGTCCAGGTGGAATAGTGATGTAGTAGAGCTGTAGTAGGATCTGGTGTGGCTGTCTGGATGGTGTTGACTATCACTTTAGCTTTTTTAACCTCAGGGTCATCATGGCGCAGAGATTCAAGATGTTCAGGAGGTTTGGGCCACTATTAAGAGGAACTGAGGGCCATTGATCCAGTCATTACATTTGGTGAAGGCATCTGCTGTAAAGCCACAGGATGCATGATCTGCTGGATTAGCGCTGGTGTTAACATATCTCCATTGATCGACTTCTGATAGCTCTCTGATGAAACCAACTCTATTTGCCACAAATGTTTGGAATCTTTTCGAGTAATTTCTTATGTATTTTAACACTGATGTGCTATGCGTCCAGTACATCGATTTCTGAAGCTCAATTCTCAGTTCGGTTCTCAGTATTTTGTCAATATGTACTGCTAACACTGCAGCGGTCAGTTCCATTCTGGGGTGCAACTCATGCCTTTCCCATGAGGAATGTGACATGTTTCTGGAGGGTAACTTTGAACATTGTCTTCAGCAGTTCTTCTTAGTGCGTAACTGGCACAACTAGCAGAGGATGTTGCTCCAAAAAGGTGAACTGTCATTCTGTATTCAACAAGATTTTTTATAATGTCGCCATTAGGCCACCACAAGAATCGCAGGTAATTAGAATCAGATGATGTCACCTTGACTTGATGATACATGCTCTCAACATCTGCCGTAATGGCCACTTGTTCTTGTCTAAACCTCAATAGAACTCCAAGTAAGGTACTTTTGAGGTTGGGTCCTTGCATCAACTGATCATTAAATGACATGCCTTGGTAGGATGCAGAGCAGTCAAAAACCACACAAAGTTTGCCTTTCTTTGGATGTCGAATGCTGTGGTGATGTAGGTACCATACTTTGTCCATTTCTTGAATTTGTTCATCATGTGGCACAATTTCTGCATGTCCTTTAACAATCACATTCTCTAGGAAAGCAGTATATTCCTTTTGAAAGTCCTTATCTCTGTCAAACTTTCTTCTTTCAGAAAGTACTCGCTGTTAAGCTAACTGCCGATTGTTGGGCATTGATGGATTGTTATTTTTGAAAGGTAGTTTAAGTTTATAATGTCCATCCTTTATTTTAGCTGAGCTCGAGACTACTTCCATGAATCGTTGGTCTTCTACTGAAATTTCTGTTTTCTCGTTGGAGGTTTTTTCAGGGAAGTCATGGTTATATTGTTGAATCAAGAGATCATTTAAGTTAACACTGATATACTGTTACTGAAGATGTGGCTATGAGTACTTCCTTCTTGGCTGTCTTTGTGCAATATTCCAATAACAACCCATCCAAGTTTGGTTTCAACTGCATAAGGCCCATTTCCTTTGCTGTTGATCGCTTTCCAGGGCTCCATCCAATTTGGTGCGTCTGAATCAATATGGACTAATTTCACTTCATTCAGGTAGTCCCATTCGCTTATAGCCTCCTGAGTAGGAATTTGCTCTTTGGTCACTGGAATTTCATCGTGGATATACAACAATGGAAGTTTCATGAAGTTAGTTTCTTCAATACTTGAGATTTCAAGACCGGATATCATGTCAATATTGGTGACTTTCTCTTGACCTAATGTTCTCAACAGGATTCTTGTTTTTCTTCCCTTTGCATGTAACAGTTTCCTGAGAGCTTCAGTACAAAAGCTTGGGCGTAGGTTTGCAAACAGATGTCACTGCAGCTTTACTCGGACAGGAACGATGGAAAGGGTCTGGTTGTCACCGGCCCCAGTTGGCTTCTCCAAAGACACCAATGCACTGCTCACTGACGACTTCTCTTTGTTTACATGGTCTTTCTTAGTATCTTTCATTTGCTTCTTCACAATGTGCAATATTGTGGGATGTTTTAACATGCATATTGTACAGCTAAAGCGTTTTCTACAATTTTTGCTCAGATGACCTTTATTCACAGATCCAAAACAAATGCCACATGCCTTGAAGAAGTTTACTTTCTCATCGTGTCTTTTTTTATCAAGCTGCTCACAAGCATCAGTCTTTGGATTTCCTTTGCAGAATAGACAAACCTTTTCGCCAGATGGTTCTGTGTCCATGGCTTGGACTCCTTGAGCTTGATTCCTGTGTTATCGTCATAAAACTGCTTTTTTGGGATCTAAAAGATCTAAATCTATCACTACTTTTGATGATTACATTTCTGTCCTTCCTTGGTGCAGCATCATTTATGTCTGGAAACAATGGGTCACAGGCGATATTTGCTTGTCTTTCCACAAAATCCACAAGTTGCTCAAACTTGGCTCTTTTTCCTAAACGTTCGTAATAATCATAAGCAACAGTGCGACATCTTTCTCTAAGCTTGTATGGCACTTTTGCTATGACTGTCTTCATGTGTGTTGGGGTGTTCATGTCTTGCAGTATATCAACATCCGTAATCACATTACAACAGCTTCTTAAGAAGAACAAATAATCTTGAAGTCCTTTTCTATCCTCTGCTTTGAGTACACTCCAATTCAGGGCTTTCTCTTGATAAGTTGAAGCGATCAATACATAATTTCCAAATGCTTGTTTTTTGGCTTCTTTAAATCCCTTTTAGGGTTCCATATGTATGCAACTTCTGACAACCACTTGAGGTCGTCCACTTGTGAACTGCTCCAGGAAGAACAATCTATCACAATCATTGTCAGTTTTGCTTTCAATACAGTGTTCGAACGTACGCATGAAGGACAAGTAATGCAGTGGATTTCCATGAAAAACTGGAATTTCTCTTGTTGGTAGAAGTGAGAGTCTTTGTTATTTAATTAGCATTTCAGTCATTTCATTTTGTCTTTGCATGATTTTCAGCATGTGTGAATATTGATCATCCTTGTGAGGACCTCTCTTAAGAGGAGGTTGCACATACACTTTGGGAACTCTGGGGGCAGAAGAGATATTTAGAAGTCCCTCATCATCATCATTATCATCACCACCATTGTCATCATCATCGCTTTGTGTTGAGTCATATCCTTTATCATACTTTTGAAAATCATATCTCTCTTTGGGCGGATGTAACTGTGGAGACTTTACTACTGTTACTGCTTGTGCTCTTCACGCCTTTGGCTGAAACTTTACTTATAATTCCAATAGACATAGCAGTCAAACTCTCATGCATTGTTGTATCTGCAACAGGTGACAGATGCATTACTGTGCTTTGATAGGCATGCATAGCAGCTTCTCTGAACCATTTTTTCTAAATTCCTTTAATAAATCACAGTGAACCAACGGCTAGTTTTAATGATCTGTTGCTACAGTATAATGGAGTCTGTGGCTACACACTTGTGAACAGGGAAGGACTTCTTCTTCCAGGTACTGCTCTCGTTATTACTCTTTAATTATTCTTTTATCATTAACCACCTCAACTGACTTGTTTCAGGGTCGTGCAGCAAAAAAGATTAAAGAAGGTTAATGTTGGACACATGTATCCATGGTCTTATCCTCATTAAATACAATTTAAAAGGTTTACATAATCGAATGTTCAGACTCATCACACAGAGGCTGAAAAGAGGAGCTGCAGCACAGCCTCTGTCTCAAACACTATATAGGTTATAGCTCCTGTCTATCTAAAGCCCCCCCTCCTATTATGTAAATGTAGTGTATTGTGATGTCACATGACATCCCTATGATGTAAAAGTATTAAATATTTTTGTCCTTTTAAGTTTTGTCCTTTTAAGTAATGTCCCATTTCTTTTGCAGGTAATCCACACATTGGAGTCATGAGACATAAAGAGAAGCTTTATGCTTTTAGCTCCAAAGAAGCAGCCTTGAAATTTGCCTCTCGTCCAGACGACTTCATTGCTGAGGTCGCAGAAAAATCCAAACTCTCCCCTGAACTTGTAGCGTAGGTTCTCTAAATTGAAAAAATAAAAGAGTTGGGCGCCAGACAGGGCTTCGTCACCCATCAACAATTTGAATATATAAAATATATATATAAAATATATTTATAAAATATATAAAATTTAATATGTAAGAGAGTTAACCCGGATAGCTTATTTAGCTAACTACGAAAGGCATCAAAGGAAAATAAATCACAAACAATCAATTCTGTTAATCAATATATATTCAATTGAATTATTCAAATCAAATTAACAATCAAATCAAAGAGGTATGATTAATAAACAGACAAAGAACTCAAATTCACCAAAATATCCAGTAATCAATAGCAAACAAATTAATTTCCAAATAAGAAAAATTAACCGTCCATTAAATAAACATATGAAAGAAGTTTCCATTAAGAACTCTTAATGGAAACTTCTTTCCATTAACAAATGTCCATTAAGAGTATAACTCATGGTGACTATAGTCCAAGTTCAGATAAAGTGTGAGATTGTGTGTGTGGTTGTTGGAGAGGGGAGTTAGGGTCCAATGAAAAGGTAATTTTTTGGGTGGTCCTTTAATCTCCAGGTAGAGGGAAGATGAGGGGTGGATTTTCTAGAGGCAAAGGGATTCAGGGGAAGCCAGGAGAGTTTCAATAGGAAGACTTAGCTTGTATGGTTCATCCAGGACAGAGGGGATCACGTTACAATCCGAGCAGGTTAGATTGGTTATGAAAATCCACTTCAGGCTCCAGGGATCAGCTTCTTTGGCTCATGGTCCAGGACGATTGTGAAATAAATCCAGCCGTTTCTTGGATCAACTTTCCAGACTAGTTTATCTTTTTGTGATCTCCTTACTACAGTTACTCTCACTTCACAGGCTTCCACTCCATGCTGCCTTTGTTTGATTTTCCCTCTCCTATCTGGCTCACAGGTCTGTCCAACTTATCATCTCTCTCGCCCCTCCTTTTCCTGTTGAGGAGTAAAGGGCAATTCTGTCTTTTTAGTTTTCTCATTTCTGCTACACTTCTCCCCCTCTTGACAAGACCAAGCTTAATGGTGGCTGAGGGTTCTGGATCCATTATTCAGGCTCAATCTAGAAACCTAGGAAATCTTCCTCCTCCGAGCTTTCCTGAAGGATGTCTAGTACTCTTTGTCTTTCCATTTGCTCCAAGTCTTCAGCACTAGGGTAGAAAGGTTAGAGGTTACAGATATGCACAGTTCTTACATCCTGACCGGTATCCTCAAAAACAAATTGGTAGTTTAGGGGTCCAAGTTGTTGAACTACACGGTAGGGTCCTTTCCACTTTTTTGCCAGCTTAGAGGTGAATTTCTCCTTAGCATGTGACTGAGGGAAATTTCTAACCAAGACTCTTTGTCTAGTTTTGAATCCAACATTACGGCGTTTTTTGTTGTAGTTCCTCAGTTGCTTTTGTTTTGATTTCCTTATATTTTCCTCAACATCTGCTTTGAGTTGTTTTAGTTGATGGACTACATCATAAACAGGTGCATCAGGTGGGTAAATCTTTCCCTTCAGAACTTTATCCATTGGACAATTGAGCTTCCTACCAATTTGTAGTTCTGCCGGGTTACCCCTGAGTTTCTTGAACATCAGAGTTTATGGCAAATCTGAACTCTGGAAGGTACTGATCCCATTTACCATGATTGTCATTCACATAACATGCTATCATACATTTAAGAGTATGATTCACTCGCTCAGTTATACTAGCCTGTGGATGATTGAGGACCACGATCAGACAAGATGTAATCAGGTATGCCCCATCTTGTAAAGACTACCTTCCATAGGAACTGAGCCATTGTCCTTGCTGTAGGAGTTTGCAAAGGGGAAAACTCAACCTAGCGGGTAAAGTAATCTACCACTACTAATAAGTATTCCTTTCTTTCTGAACTTCTTGGTAGTGGACCCATGAGGTCAATGCCTAACATCACATTAGGGCCTTTGACAGTGGTTTGTTGGATCTTTCCAGCAGGTTTCTGATTACGTGCTTTGATACTTTAGCAAACAACAGTTTCTTATTAAGTTTTTTACATCTGTCCACATTCCATGCCAATACACTACTTCATAAAGCCTTTTATAGGTTTTGAAAATACCTGCATGTCCACTTAATGGATTCTCGTGATAACTTTTAAGTATCTCCTGAACAAGACAATGGGCAATGTAGAGCCTAGTGGGACGGATTTGTTTGCCATCTGTTTTTTGTGATATAGTTTATCTTCCAGGACAACAAAATCCTGTGTAATTTTTTTGATGTCAGCTAGCTGCTTCATGATTTTCTCCACATTAGGTTCTTTATGTTGCTCCTCACAATTTTTTTCCAGGGAAATAGGGATATTCCCATCTCTTTGATTGGAGTACAGGCAGCACTGGCTGAAAGGGGGAATCCTCGAAAGAGCATCAGGAGCATCATTCAGTTTTTCCTTCCTGTATTCCACAATAAAGTCGAACCGTTGCAATCTTAGTGCCCATCTGATCAAACGACTTGTGGTTTTTGTTGAGGAGAGGACCCATGTCAAGGCAGAATGGTCTGTAATGACAGTAAAGAGATTTGGCTCCAGATAGTGCTGCCATCTCTCTAGAGCCCAAATGATTGCAAGGCACTCTTTTTCTGTTAGAGTAATTTCTCTCAGCTCGGTTCAAAGTTCGACTGGCATAAGCATGAATGACTTCGCCTACAATGTCTTCTCTCTGCGTCAACAAAGCTCCAAGACCGGTATTACTTGCATCAGTATAAACAAAGAAAGGAAAGTCTAGATTTGGTTGACCTAAGATGGGTGGTGAGATCAAATTGGACTTTAATTTCTCAAAGGAATCTTGGCATGCTCGACTTCAGAAGAAAGATCTTCCTTTTTTCTTGAGATCATTTAAGGGCTCAGCAATTTTTGAGAAGTCTGGTACAAATTTATGATACCATCCGGCAAGTCCCAAGAAACTCTGAACCTCCTTGAGGTTAGTCGGTACTGGATAGGACCGAATTGCCTCGACTTTGTCAGGATCAGCACTGACTCCTTGATCAGAGACAATATGTCCCAGGAATCTGATTTCTTGCAGGCAGAATCTAGACTTCTTGAGATTTATGGTCAGATTAGCTTTTTGGAGTCTATCAATTACAGTTCGCAGACATTCGAAATGATGAGTCACAGATGACGAATAAACAATTATGTCATCTAGATATACTAGACAGATTTGACCCCCAGGCCCTCCAGGAATTTCTACATTAGTCGTTGAAAGGTGGCCGATGCATTCTTGAGACCGAAGGGCATGACATTGAAATGATACAAGCCAGAATGAGTGACAAAGGCAGTTTTTGCTTTACTATGAGGATCAATGGGTACCTGCCAGTATCCACTATTTAAATCAATTGTGGAGAAAAGGGAGGCTCCAGAGAGGGACTCAAGTATTTCATTGATGTTTGGGAGAGGATATGCGTCTGTTTCAGTGACAGCATTGATTTTCCAAAAATCTACCCAAAATCGATGTCCTCCATCTTTCTTCGGAGAGAGGACTACAGGGGACGCCCATGCAGAATAGGAAGGTTCAATATCTATATAAATTGTTCTTTCACAATGGCTTGCTTACCAGGGTTCATTCGGTAAGGCCTTTGTTTGATGGATACACAGTTTGTAGTATAGATGGTGTGCTGAAGAATATCAGTTTTTCCAGGCTGATTGGTGCAGACCTGTGGGTTAGACTCAAGGAGCTGTCATAACTGTTTCTTTTCTCCATCTTGTAAGTGAGCATGTGACAGAGCAAGGTTGATGCAATCTTTGGCTTCCAGTCGCACCGGTTCCAGAGAGAATGGGAGGTTGGACAGAGCTTATCAATGAAAGATTCCATACTGGACTGGTCTTTGACATTCGGATGTTTGATTGATTTTCATGAGCTTTATTCCCTGGGGGATGGGCACTGCCTGGCTGAAAGGGATAAGTAACAGGGGGGTTGGACTTGAAACTGTATACTTTATCAGGCACATTGATTATCATACCGACACTAGAAATTAAATCAAGACCAAGAACCATACCATAGGCTAGAGCTTCTGACCCAAGTCCAACTGTAGGTGGAGTGGACAATTGTCCTTGAAGTTCCACAGAGAACTTCATGGCTCACAGGTGTGTCCCACTTCATCTCCCTCGCCCCTCCTTTTCCTGTTGAGGAGTAAAGGGCCATTCTGTCTTGTTAGTTTTCTCCTTTCTGCTACAAACTCAAACACAAATGTCTGGCCCCCTAGTATAAAGTCAGCAGATGTGTGAACACAGCAGAAGATCCAACGTATGATTAACAACAAGCGTTTTGTTGATGAGGCTTCTCACATGCAACAGACACAAAAATGGGAAAAAAAAACAAGAATAGAACTTTGTCAAATTGAAAAATTGGAGCCACACGTAGAAGACACTGACGAAGATGTAGTTTGTCGTGATGGAAGCTGATCCTGGTTTCAATGTGCTGTAAACAAAAGCATGTGATCTCTGCAGCAGAATTATTACGTTACATCCTGCCTTTGTCTGCTACCACCACCCCTCACCTGAATCTTCTGGAGGATTTGTTGCTGTTGTGATCGCGTCTGAGCGAAGAATTTCCTGCTGTGTTGTTCATGTGTGAAACGTAACCTCTGGACGAAGTCTGGACCCAAGAGTTCCTCTGGAGGTCATGTCTGAAAACGGTTCATGTCACTTTGGCATGATCTGGTGATCGCATTAAAAGTAACTGTTTCTAACTTGTGGTTTTGCAGATGCAGCCAGGAGAGAGTTTGCTGGTGAAGCCCATCACCAAGTGTGAGAGCAGCACGCAGACTGACCTACACCCAGTGGAGACAAACATAGTCAAGTCATATGAGTGGAATGAGTGGGAACTGCGGAGAAAAGCTATCAGACTGGTGAGCCTGGTGAATTCACACTGTCACTAGTGACCATGTAGTTTTATAGGTTGTTCTTTTTGGTCTTTTTTGGAATCAAAAAAACATCCAGGATAAATAGGCAGAAGTTTAGACTGAAAATACACATTGATTTGAATGGCCCTGGCCCAACTTATACTGCAACAAAATGCAGCACAATGTCATGTGGTGCTGCACTGTCCTATCACATACATGCTAGTGTACTTTGCTGGGCGGGTACTTTGTATTACTGCTATTTATCTCACGAAGAAAAAATAGTTGTCATCATGTTAACTGTCTGTGAGCACACACACCATTGAACCGTGTATTGGTGTCTGATAAATGACCAATGTAGCCAAGTGCACGGTTTTAACAAAGCACTGATTCTCATCAAAATTCCTGATGTAATTTATTGACACTGTATTAAGTAAAATAACTTTGAAAAAAATTTGAATTAGAGGAAAATAACCTCCAGCAAAAATATGTACAGATATAAAAACCACATTACAGAGACAAATCAAGTTACCTTCCGTCTACTAACACCTGTTTTGGCTCTGCCATATATAACCTTGTTAAGTTATTGACCAATAAATGTTTCCATTTCATAATTCCAGGCTAATCTTCGGACCAAAGTTACGCACTCAGCACAGACTGATCTGAGCCACATGAGGCGGGAAAACATCACTCAGACCTGGCTGCCCAAGGACGCCGCCTGTCAAAGCAAGAGAGATGGTGAGAGCAACATGCCCAGGCCTCAGGTCTACCTGGCAGGTCTGAGGGGACAAAGAGACGGACACATGGTCAAAACTAACCTGACCAGATCTGTGGATGAATAATCAAGGTGTGTAAAAACAGTTTGTTGTCGAGTAAAATATCTTATGTAATGCATATCATCATTTTTTATTAATTTTGCTCTTGTGAGATCTGGAGAAGACGGCACACATCTTTATAAAGGACAAAGCCAGAATCAGATAATGTAAAATTGAAAACATGCATTTCTTCAATTGTACACTGTATGTTTCCTCATTTAAATCTAGGCACATTAAAGGGGTGGTGGCCTGGAAAATATGATAAGCATTAACTGTAGGTTAATGCTTATCATATTTTCCAATCCTTACAAGATTCCTACAACTTTCTATAACTTATTGCTGTGATACTTTTACACACGAACTTGATTTTCTATGGATTATTGCATACTATCCAAATAAGTATTCCTATTGATGGCTGCTTTGTGTATATGCTTCAATTAATGTTCTATACAGGCCTCAATTCAAGAATATACTGTATATGTATATGTTTAAGGAAAAATAGAGACACAACATTGAATCCTTGACTTATTTTCACATTTTTAACCTGAGTGTCATTCTTGACTCCACCCTCTCCTTCTAATCCCACATCAAATCCATCACCAAATCCGCCTTTCTTCACCTCAAAACCATCTCCAGACACCGGCCTTCACTCACTGACTCTGTGGCAGAAACCCTCATTCATTCACCTCCTGCCTGGATTACTGAAATGGAGAATGACTGGATTTACTGGATGATAATAGATTATGTCAATGGCCCCTTTAACACGACACACAAGACATGAGGAAAGATTAAGAACCACAAAGTGAAAGAAATGTTAATAAATATTTATCTAGATAAACGGTGAATGTTTCAGTAACAGAAGAGAACTGTAGCTGTGGAAATAACGCAGATTACTTGTTTATTAACAATGATTAAAGTGGACCTTTATGCTAGTGCTAATTTAAGCTAAAGATATGGTGATGCTAAACGAGATACACCCTCACTGAGCGGAGAGGACTGCTCTGGGTTTTCTGAGGACTGTTTTTGGATTAATGAGAGGATTTAAATGCTGCTGCTGTCTGGTTTCATCTGTTGGACCACCAACTGTTTGTCTACCTTGGATGTTTACAATAAAATGATAATTATCAGAATCTAAGATGTTTTACTTTCAGCTTCTTTCGTAGATCAGCTGGTAAAGCACTTGCTGTATTTAAGTTATTTTGTAGTATGCAAACATATTTCTATCATTTCAATTCTGTAGAAGCCCAACTTATGAAAACAGTTGGCCCAAAGACTTGTTGTTGTTTGTTGCATCCAAAGGCCTGGCCATTTCAATCACAACACAAGACACATCACTGAAGTCAATCAAAGGTCATCTATCAATGGGTAATAAGTCATGTCTTTCCTGAAGGGTCTCTGAACAGAGTCATCAAGTGCTGATGGACTGGACAACTGTTGGTCTCCTCAAAATCAAGTCCCACCGAGATTTGAACTTGGATCGTTGTATTCAGAGTCCAGAGTGCTGACCATTACACGTGTCGTAAACACCAATGTTGTCGGGTGTTTTACTCTCTTTATACAAGAGCGTGGTCTTGTGTTTGATAGCAGGACTTAATGATTTGATGTCCAGATTTGTTATGCTTTCACTCAAATCCCTGCACTTGCACTCAAAGGCTCCAGCTTGAGCATACATTTTTCTCTTCATGTTCTGGAACTGTTGGCTTGTACTCAGACATTATGTTACTTGAACAAATTTCCTGCGCTCCAACTTCAGCTCTTAGATTGTTTTGAGTAACAAGTCTGTTGAATTCTCCAACCAATAGAATCCAGCTAATCTGATTCGTCATCACTACACTTGGTATTCTATTACTTTTTCCACCAATTTCAGATTCTAGACATGAATTGATAACTTTCCTGTAGTACTACACTTGGCTGTGGAGCAAAATAATTATGTCCTTAAATTCATTTACAGTATTATCTGATGAACATAAATAAATAGATTAGAGGGAGGGAGGACATGCAGCAGCACGGTTAAAGGATACCTGGTCTATAATGTGAAGCTGCATCAATCAGAGTGGCGGTAATGATTTGGTTGCTGTACGTCGTGGTTCCATGGTGTAATGGTCAGCACTCTGGACTTTGAATCCAGTGATCCGAGTTCAAGTCTCGGTGGAACCTCAGATTAGTTTATGTTTCTCATGAAATTTGCTATAATCAGGGTACATTCAGGTTAAATTCGGGCCTCGTGCTAATCTGTGTAAATCTCCATGGTAATTTATAATGAACGGCTAACCTAATTGGAGATGAGAGATCAACCGGTATAAAACTAACCAATCAATCAATTCCTTTGAAACATGACATCACCTTTCTTAGAGGATCCTGTGGAGAAAAAAAAGGGATCTAAGATACAAGTTGTGGGTTTAGAACATGAGATTATTTTGGTCAGCTGATCAAGGGTGATCAGAGAGAAGCTGTCTAAATAATTGGTAAGATTCTCAGCTGTTCCTAAGATTTCTGTTCTTGTTAGGGTATTAGTGCAAACTGAGGGCAGGAGATGGTTGATTTTATTTCTAAAAGTTATCTTTATCTGTTTTGAGGACTAGGCTTGATAAATTCAGTTAAAAATTCAGAATAAGCCCCAGGAGCACGGTAAACTACAGCAAATATGATGATATGGCTGTTGGTATTTCTTGGATGGTTGTGGAAGACTAAGAACAAGACTTTCAAATGAGTTGTAGCTTAGTTTAGGTTTAGGATCGATAGACAGGAGTTAAAAATAGCAGCAACTCCACCTCCTCGGCCAAAGTCTCGGGGAATGTGTGTATTTATATGACTGGGGGGAGGAGATTCATTTAGGCTGACATATTCATCAGGATGCAGCCAGGTCTCAGTGAGGGACAACAAATCAATTTTGTGATCTCAGACTAGTTCATTTACTAAAATAGCCTTGGATGACAGTGATCTCATGTTTAAGAGTCCACATTTAAATGTCTTTGTTTGTTGTGTTGTTGCAGAGGTTGTGTTCATTTTTTTTGTTTGTTTGTTTTTTTTCATTTTTGTGCACATTAAAAACATCGTCTCTCACCCAGGCTCTCACTGGACACCCTCCAGTCTGAATGTTCACTGTATATTAGTATGATTAAAGGTTTATAAGGAAAACTGACCCACACACAGTACTGTGCAGCACTCACACTTACTGTTGAGGGAAGAACTCGTTTCTTTCAAGACCCCTTCAAGTTCGTGAAATCTTTCTTCACCACAAAGAAGGGAGGAACCCTGAGGACCTTGAAACAGGACATAGAGGAGCACCTAGAGAGAACACACTCTGATCCAAAGAGACATGATCCGATAGCTATTCCATCTGATATCCCACCCATTGAACAGGCAGAACACCAAATGGATTTGAGCCCTCCGAAATGAAAAGAAGTGGAGAACACAGTGAGGCGGGCAAGAATGTCATCAGCCCCAGGCCCGAACGGTGTCCCGTACAGGGTATACAAGACTGGTCCTGATGTTCTATGCTTCTTGTGGAAATTAATGAGAGTGACATGTGTGAGGCAAACAATACCCATAGCTTGCCGCAGAGCTGGAGGAGTACTAGATGATGCTATGATGAAAACCTTGAAGACTGCGAGCAGGTCCAGCAACTGAAGCAGGATGTCAGCAGTGGCCTTAAGAAAATCGACCAGTCCATGCTTCCTGGCAAAGCTAAAGGTCTGGTGCCCCAAGTTTGGCCTGTTACCCTGACTGATGTGGCCACTTACAGTAGTCGACGATCCCCTCACAAGAGTTGAGAATATGGAGAGAATGATCAACTCCTACGTGAGAAAGTGGTTTGGAGTCCAAAGATGTTTAACCAACATCGGCCTGTATGGACACGGCATTCTCAAGCTGCCTATCTCAAATCTTGTAGAGAACTTTAAATGCACCAAGAAAAGTCTGGCGATAACCCTCTCAGAGTCCCGAGACAAATCTATACGTGCTGTTAGACCATCTTTGAAAACAGGACGGAAATGGAAACCAAAAGAAGCAACTAACAAGCAAAAGCAGCACTTGAGCACGCTGACATTGTGGGGCACGTTCCACAGGGAAGAGGAGGTTTGTGTCTAGGTCACAGTCTGGTCTACTCAGTGGGCCATGCTTTCATACTATTGCCATACAAGCCAGTCGCCAGTCAGATTTACCTTTAGCCTCAGTCTACCCTCAAGTTCGGCTGGTATCATTTTTTACAAACCCAGAACAATTGATGACGCTAAGGTGCACAACTGAAGTTATTTCAATAACATCTACTCGTAGTTGGTAACTTAAATTGTGCAGAAGACCTTCAACGTACAAGGGGATGGTGAATATCTTGTCCTAAGTGACTAAAATGTTGCATGTGGAATTTTTCGGTTGTTATGACAATTGCGTTGAACTGTATTCTATTCTATGAATAAATTAAAAGGCTCCACTGCTCCCTAATATTAAACCATTGACAGTGTTCCCACTGTTTCCTATTGTTCATATTTGGATGTGATTAAACCATTTAATTTAACAGTAAAAAGTTCAATCTTATCTATGAAACATAAAAAAGTTAAACACATTTACAAACTAAAAGAAAAGTGATCTACAAACTAAACAATATTTATATTATACATTATATATATTATAATACTAAATAATCTTATCTTAACCCCCCAACATAAAACGCATCTACAAACTATAAAAAGTTAAATCCTAACTACAAAGTAAAGAGTTAGATCTTATCTATAAAACTATAAAAAAGTTAAACAGATCTACAAACCATGAAAAGTTCCATCTTATCTATAAAAATATAAAATGTTAAAACTCATCTACAAAGTAAAAGGTAAAAACTAACCTACAAACAAAAATATTATTTGGACAAAGGTATTTGTACAAACCTCATAAGCTTTGAATTTACAACCCCAACTCAGAAAAAGTTGGGACGGTATGGAAAAAAGAGACAGCAGTGATTTCTGAATTTAATTTTACTTGTATTTCATTGCAGACAGTATTAACATAATATATTTTATGTTTTGTCTGGTCAACTTCATTTTATTTGTAAAATTCAGGCCTGCAACACATTCCAAAAAAAGTTGGGATTTAGGGCTAGTAATCAGGTACAATGATTAAAAAATGATGTGATTTGAAATAGGTGATGTCAACAGGTGATTGTAATCATGACTTGGTACAAAAGCAACATCCAGGAAAGGCCCAGTCCTTTAGGAGCAAAGATGGGCCGAGGATCGCCAGTTTGTCAACTGAGAAAATTACTGAAATGTTTAAATATAGTGTTCCTCAAAGAAGGATAGGACTGGATTTGGATATTTCATCCTCTACGGTGCATAACATAATTAAAAGATTCAAGGAATCTGGAGGAATTTCAGTGCGTAAAGGACAAGGGCGCAAGCCTAAGCTGACTAACCGTGCTCTCTGATCCCTCAGACGACACTGCATCAAGAACCGTCATTTATCTAGAAGCAATAGAACCACATGGGCTCAGGATTACTTTGGCAAACCTTAGTCAAGCACTACAATACGTAGTTACATCCACAAATGCCAGTTAAAACTTTACTTTGTCAAAAGAAAGCCTTATGTTTACCTATCCAGAAGCGCTGTTGACTTCTCTGGACTGGAAGGCATCTGGGATGGACCATAGCACAGTGGAAACGTGTACTGTGGTCAGACGAGTCACTATTTCAGGTCTTTTTTGGAAGAAATGGACGCTGTGTACTCCAGACCAAAGATGAAAAGGACCATCCAGACTGTTACCAGCAACAAGTCCAAAAGCCAGGGTCTGTCCTGGTATGGGGTTGTGTCAGTGCACTTGTTAAAGGTAACCTACACTTCTGTGATGGCACCATTAATGCTGAAGGGTACATAGAGATTTTGGAGCAGCATATGGTGCATTCAAGATGACATCTTTTCCAGAGACATCCATGTATATTTCAACAAGACAATGCAAAACCACATTCTGCACACATTACAAAGGCATGGCTGTGGAAGAAGAGGCTGGGGGTGGCCTGCATGCAGACCAGACTTGTCCCCAATAGAGAATATTTGGCGCATTTTGAAATGCAAAATGGGACATCGGAGACCCCGTACTGTTGCACACCTTAAGACTTGTTTGCAGGAAGAATGGGACAAAATGACTCCTGAAATGTTTCATCACTTGGTGTCTTGAGTCCCATAAAGTCTTTTAAGTGTTGTGAAAAGGAATGGCAACATTACAAAGTGGTAAACCATTTTATTACAAAAACACAATAAATACTTAATACACTCATGTGAGGGTATTTAAAAGGTTAATGACAGCAGGAACAAAGTAGTTCTTGCATCCGTTTGTCGTCTATCTAGGAAGCAGCTTATTTTTCAAGGCTAGTAACCAACACCAACAAATAAAAGAAACGGTAAGAACAGATTCAGTAAAAAAACAATAAAACATTTTCATAAAGGCGCTGTCAACATTAAAACTACAAACCTTTTCGATAAAATTACATTTGCTGATGAGGTTTCCTACACAGTGCCCATGTGATGCTCAAAGGTCAGCTTGTGGTGTCCGAAGATATTTGTACAACTTCTACAGCCTGACCATTAATCCCCACAGGAGAGATGACGTTTAGATTCTTCCTGAAATCTATGATCATCTCCTTGGTTTTGGCAACATTAATATCTAAAAAGGACGACTTACACCAGTCAATAAAATCTGTTATTACAGGGTCATCAGCTTTAAAAGTGACACAATGAACGAATGATCAGCAAACTTTAAAATATGCTGCCCCTTATGCTGGATTTGACGTAAATTACTATATAAAACAAATAATAGAGGTGAGAGGATACACCACTGCAGTGAACCAGTAAAAAGTTTAGCCTCACATGTGTTAAGGTTAATATTTTTGAGACCTGACAGTTAAAAAATCAATCAGTCAACTTATCAGTCAATGTTGTGGGTGCTTTTTAACCTTTTTACCAAAACGTGTGGCTGCATACACTTAAAAGCAGAAGAACAATCAATAAAAAACAGCTGCAGATAGTTTGGTGTGGAAGAACTTGACTGGCCCGCAGAGAGCACTGACCTCAACCCCATCAACACCTTTGGGATGAACAAGAATGGAGATTGCGAGTCAGGCCCTCTTGTCCAACATCACTGTCTGACCTCACAAATGCTCTTGTGGATGAATGGGCAAAAATGTCCACAGACGCACTCCAAAATCTTGTATAAAGCCTTCCCAGAAGAGTGAAAGCTGTTATAGCTGCAAAGGGGGGACCAACTCCATATTTATACCTATGGATTTAGAACGGGATGTCATAAAAGCTCCTGTAGGTGTCCCAATATAGACTATATATATATATATATATATATATATATGGACTATATATAAATAGTCCATATAGTGTATCTAACACTGTGTTTAAACTATAGTCCATGAGCAACAGCAAAAACTTAATTAGTTTAAAAAACCGGAACAGTGTTATTGTAACACAAATTAAAATGTTAAGGTCAATACTCTAATATTGTCTGCGCTACTTTTTCTTAGAATACTTTTATTCAGGTTTTTAAACAGCATAGAGAATCTTTAATATTCAGTACTGCCTTTTCATATGTAACTACTACAGTATTATTAAATCTGCTGCTATTGATAGATGAATGAAATGTCTTATCTTTTTGTATTGTAACAAGTTCAACTGTGTTGACCAAATTTACAGGTTTTTAGGAGGATTTAATTCTCCATAACTCAAACTGTCTGACAATGTCCTATGTTTATGCTTCCTACTGTTCATATTACAATGTTAGGCCTTAAAAATGTTGTACTGTCATGTTGCATTCATCTTTTCCATAGAAAGATTTTCCAGGGACTCTCTCGACAATAAACTGAAAGTGTGTTCCACCTCAAGAGCTCACTTCCAACAACCTCTGACCTTTAATAAACTCTGTATTTTTCACAAACTAACATGTGCTCATCCTGGTCTCCAATGAGCACACCTTACTTCACCTCACATTTCCTGAAACCATTCAGCACCCAGTGTTCAAAGGGTCTCAAAATACAGAAACATCTGATACATATGTAATGGCTGCAAAATTGTGGGATTCCTTACAAAAATGGTGTACTACTGACGTCTAGTGGCTTCAGTCAGTTTAACATACTGTCACATAACCTGCCTTCTTAAACATGTTTTAACTTTTATTAATTTAAACAGCCATTTAGTTTATTTAGGAAAAGACATGGTCAAAGTTAACAGTAACAACAATAGTAAAAATGTAGCATGGGGAAATAGCTTGATTACACTGTATAAGGTGTGTAGTGTACAAACATACAGTAAATAAAAAAAATGACTTTCAGACGCCACTAAGCATTGGTGGACCTTGGATCACATGACCTCCTCTGCACCACAATGACCTGGTAAGAAGGGCAGAGAGAGAGAGAGAGAGAGAGAGAAGACCATGGGAGAGAAATCCAATGTTAGTGACAAGGGCTATTAATGTACAACAACTTTTATTAATTCAGATAAACCAAACAATCTGACAATTACAATTACAACTATACTTGTAATGCAATATTAGATATAGAGATGAGTTATGAACATATTTTTAGATGTTTAAGATGATAATTATTTAAAGTTCATGCACTCAACTACATGCAATACAATTGTTAGAGCGATAGTGTCTTATTAGAGCTGTTTACTAATTGACCAGCAGGTGGCGCCTCAGATACGCAGTGTTGTGACTGAGGCCTGAACCACCTTGTATCCATGTTAGAACCTGTGTTTATACTATTCGTCAACGTCCTTGAAGGGCCCTCTTGTTGTTATCTTGTTTTACATCTTGCAGCACATGAGAAAATATTATCAAAACATAATCAAAACCAAGAAATGAAATACATTTAGAAAACAGTAACGGGGCATGTTGTGGACATCAACAGGCAGTTATTTCAGGGAATGAAAAAAAACAAAAACATCCTTGATGTAGTAGAATGACAAGGACGCTCCACTAGGGGTCAAAGGAAGTATTGATAGGTGAGGCAGATCACCTTTATAAACCTAATGGATAGTACAGAGAAAAGTACTCAACCTTCAGTAAGTTGACTTACTAAGTCGACCAGTGACTAATGAACTGGACTTTCTACGGGTCCAGACAACAGGCCCCGTTCGAAACAGAGTGACAGGTGAATAAGGATTACGGTAACCATAGCGAGACATGAGAAACCCGGCCAAGTTACCCATACTTTACCCCCACGCCACGAGGTATTTCCGTTTCAAAATAAAAGCGCCCCATTGATCCTAGAATCCAATCAAATGACATAGCTGTGAGAATGCATTTTATTCTGAAAGGAGAGGCAGGAAATTGTAATTTCATTCCAGCCTCCTTGACAATTCATCCGTCAGCAAAGCCTCCGATGTTTTCCGAACGCAAGAAACTTTAAAGTAGCTCGACAAGTTTTCCTCTGGAGAGCGTCGGGCGAAGCGTAACTTTCAGACCGTGTGATGTGAACGTTTATCTTCCGACGAGAGCGGTTGATAGGGAGAGTGCAGGCCTGTCCGAGCACCGGGGGAAAAAACAAAGTGCACCATGTATATGCACTGTAACGGATCCACAATGGAGCTGGAGCTGGTGAAGATGAAAACACACTATTGTGGGTGAGTGAGCACACACACACACACACACACACACACACACACACACACAAGCCTGCTGAGCCATGATAGGGACACACACCTGTGGAACCTCAAGTGTCTCCTCACAAAGTCACTGCCTAGTAGTGACTTTGTGTAGAGTCACTACTAGTAGAGTCAGGCTCATCCAGACACACTAAAAATACTGAGGATACATGTGAGAACATTTGAAGAAAGTGTTTAAATCGCCCCCAATAAGTATTCAAGAATATTGAATATTCTTGAATACTTATTGTGAATAAGTATTATGAATAATTTATATTATTATGAATATTTTACATTATTAAACTGTATGATGTTCTGTTCTCTTGTCCTGTGTTAATGCTCTGGAGCTACTTCAGAATTATTCCTTGTCATTAGTAAATCCTCCTCAAACAATATAATGTCACTTTTTATTGTTTGTGTGCTGGATGTTGTGTGCAGTGCTTTCTATAGACAGTTTATGGTGCAGAGTGTTTGTGTTCATCCTGCCTGGTTTATCTGCAGTGAAGATTTTATTTTCTCATATTTGCTTCATTATTATTCATGTGTGAGGTTTATATATAAGTTTGAATTATTTACTAAACTGCTGTTATTTTTTCATACATTGCATGTTGGCTAATTCAGAGTGTGCTAAGCAAGTGACACAATCTTCAGACCAAAGTTTGCAACTTTTCAAACTAAAATGGTTTGTAATTTAACTTTAAGGGATAGTTCACCTTAAAATGTAAATTGACTCATTATCTACTCACCACTATGCTGATGGAGGGGTGGGTGAAAAGTGTATGAGTCCACAAAACAGTTTATGAGTTTCAGGGGTAAACAGCGTTGCAGCCAAATCCAATACAATTTATGTAAATGGCGACCACTTCTTCAAACGTAAAAAAACAACAGAAAAAAACATAACATGCCTCCATACTGCTCCTGTGGTGTCATCCAAGTGTCCGTAAGTCCAGACATTCAAATTTGACTCGAAACAGCGTCATTTACACCATGTTTTTAGCTTAAATGTCTTCTGATATCCTCCAACGGTGCTGCATTCACATTCCCCTGAACTCATGAGTTTTCTTTACGCTTGAAGAAGTGGCATAGTGGTAGAGTATATTATGAGTGAATTTTAATTTTTCTGTCAACTATACCTTTAACATAAAGCATTACAGCACCAGCAACTCCAGTGTCTATGTCAGACTGATGTGGTGAAATAAAAATAATCAGATTATCCAAATGATCTGGTGGTTCAGATATTATTGACTGTAGGCTGCCAGTTGCCAACCACTGCTGTGGTTTATCTAAGGGTGTAGAAGATGACCTATTCAACTCGCTCCGCAGACTATCAGCATGTTGCCCAGCCCACACTGACTGCTACAGAGTTCTTATCGACTGTTTATATAATCTTTACTAATATTGTACAGATCCAAATTGTCCAAATTGCACCAAAATCTGTACTGCACGTTCTTAGGCAATTTACAAAAGAGAGTTTGTGAGATCTGCATTCCACATACAGACAGACAGACAGACAGATGTTTGCGGAATTATTTGTTAGATGAGTCCATGACAAGGTGCTTATCACCACTTCCTTGTTGTGACTGATCATATAATAACTGACCAGTCCCTTCACATTGACAAAAATTCAGTGATTCCACTAAAAGTAGTAAAAGTAGTGAGATGAAGTTGTTGAAGATCGTTGGTGATGATGACTGTGTTTATATCCCTCCTGTCACTGCCTCAGTGGCACAATCTATCACTGAACATAAAGTTGAACTGTAAACCTATCACTGGATCATCTTTTCTTGAGTTGACTGGCCTCTTCACTGTTTATCAACACACTGTGATTCTTTTTCTGCCTCCTTATCTCTTGTCTCAACTATGTGGTTATGTCATCGTTGATAATAAGCTTAACTCAGGCAAACGTCTGTTTTTTGTAACTCCAAAGAAAAATAAGAGATTACTTTATATCTTCCTGTAGTCCGGAAAATATAATGTTTGTGCGTCATTTCTTCCTCTTCTTGGCTTGCATCACACATTTCCCAACTGCAACTTGTTCACAACACTGCAACAACAGGACTCTGTGATTGGATCCTTGTTGGATGGTTTTTGAACAAACCTCCAGTGTATCTCGAGGTGATGGCTCTGTTTGCCATTCCTTGGTAATCTGCATGTGACTGGGCTTCCCTACACAGTCCCATCCCTTTAGACAGAACTTCTTGTTATACTGAGCTTGTCTAGTTTCTTTACCACACATTGTTCCGACTTAAGTTTTGTGCTTGTATTACAGTAATTATCTGATAGTGTTGGTGCTATTCAAGCATGTTTTATTCATGTAATTGTTATTTTTTTACTGATGTAAGGACAAACCCCATAGAAGCCCCAGATAGTTTTAACAAGGTCAGAAACTGTCAGAGCAGGTTTTGTACACACATTCATAATAATCTATACAAACACCAACAGAGTATCATCGGCATTAGGCAACCATAGCCAAGAGGAGGTGAAGGAGGTTCAGTTTTAGCTGTTTGGCTGCAACTCATCATTTTTTATGGTGACTCAATAAATAATTTGTAGAATGTTGTAAATAAGGACTTATGCCCAACATGACTGCCCAGAAACCAGTGTGTCTTCACATACCCAAAGATTTTCAATTAATTATGTGAGACCAAGCAACCCATCAAAAATACTTTGATTTGAGAATAAGCCGATAAAGCATCCGATAAACACAGCGTGCTTGGTCATGCTCATGAAGTCATACATCCATGCCTGTCCATACCAGCGTGATGTGTTTACGTCAGAACTGAAAACTGCATTGCCGTTTTGGAAGTTTTTCACACTTTCTGAGAGTGACTGTAGGATCGCAATTTGTGCAAAGGTACAGAGAGGGGGAAAAACGTCCAACCTCATAAGTCACCTTTAGAGTCCGTCATCGCAATGACGATGTATGGGGAGAATACGAGGCGCCTACCCTAATCCTAACCCATAGCAATGTCAAAATTGAAGAAATACCATCCAATTAGTTTAATACTGTCTCAAGCAGATTCAACAGATTTTCCACATTTGTGTAGGCCATCTTGGTAGTAAATTAACTGCTTTAGCAGCACTGACATTGGATGCTTCCCTGGTAGTTACTGAATTATTTCATTTTAGATAAATGGTTTTGATGCAACAACCTGGATAGATGGAAATCCGTTTAAATAGGAGGGGGAATAATTATGAACTTGCTGACTATTTTAGTCTTCAGGCTGATAAAGAAACTTGTCATTTTGGAATCACAACACAGCTGTATGACCAATATTCATTCGTGGAGTAAAACTAATGTGTATTATTTACAGAATTATACATAGTGATGACGGAGTTTATGATTCCCATGACACTTGGTGGAAGGATGCGATATGGGCCAAGAAAGAACCCATTCAATTTTGGCACAGCTCCGGACAACGTGACAGATCCAGCAATTTTATATGAATTTCTTCTACACTGCGATATAGGGTCCTTAGCGGACACGTGAGTACTGAGAGCCATTCTAGTTGCTTCCTCATTTCCATCATTGAAATGTAGATTTGTTAGGTATATTTCCTTTGCATTAGGCATCTTCATGTCTTAGTGACTGGGATAATACTGTTGTTTCCTTTTTTTATGCATAATCAAGCATTTTTATTCAAAAGGAAATAGTAGCAACTTAGACTAAGGCACCTGAAGTTGTACTGAACCCCGAGCCTCTTTACAGTCCAGTGAAGACCGTTTATAGTGATCATGTGTGTCCCGGGCCAAAATTATCACTATAAGTGGTTGATTACTGTATACGAATTGCGTAGCTTCTGTTTAATAGTCTCAGAACTTGAGGAATTGATCCGGTTGGCAGTGCGCAGCGTGACTGATAGAGACACAGAGAGGAGCAGTAAATTACTGACAGAGCTGCTAAAAACTGTAAAACATAACTTTTTAAAGGTCCGAATTAACAAATTAACGCTGTAAGCGGATTATCGATATATAACCAAATTATTTAAACAGCCTATATATTGGACCGATTTTGTCCCAAGCTTTTTGATCCATATAAACAGTTGATCACCATATTTGTCATCACTATAAGCGGTGTCCAGCGTATTACAGTATTATCCCACAGTATATGCACAAGTTATCTGGATGGTTTCTCTGGAGTTGTACTTGGGTGCATAGATCTTATCGTTTCAGAACTGAAGAAGCTTCTTGGATGAGAGATGAACTATTTTTAAGAAACACAACCAACTCCAGTTGCCTACACGTGTACAACTTCTGAAGATACACAAACAAGGATACAAATAATGAAACTGTACTGAAACTGGGAATGACTGCTCCGGGCAAACTTGGTGTTGTTTTAAAGGCTTCATTAAAAAATAGCCTCCTTTTGACATGTTGTGCCCCTAGCTGATTCCTAAAAGTAGCAGTTACACACAAACTACTTAACACAATAATAGTAGGATATCTCAATTAAATGTCTTTTTTTGTTCATTCAGTTTAAGGTGCTCCTAAAAAAAACTAAGGTACAGTACCCAAGACTTTCTGTAAGGGAAAAAACAGCTTTTGTAAATTAGATATTTTAGTTTTAGATTTTCAATCCATTTGCAAAATGCATAAAATCAGGTTTTACTGCATCATTGCTTTTTGTTGAATAAAGATTCATAGTTAATAAAACAAAACAAAATAAATCATACAAAGGGTGAATGTGTCTGAATACTTTCTAAACCCAGGGTATGTGTGAATACAGCCACGTTACTTGCTAAAAAATATTAACAATTATTTCCTGTTGATAGACTAATTGACTGCTCACATCATGTGTAAGTGCATGACTGAATAGCGCAGTGGAATGCCTTCTAGATCCATTCTGGATTAACAGTAACAAGGTCCACAGCATACTGAGCCAGGCTTACACTGGCTTCTCATAATGAAGAGGTCAGAAAAGGTTTAACACACTCAAATATTGAGTGTGAGAAAGAAAAGCCACCTTGTTCAATAGTTTATTAATCTGCTTAGCCTGAAGAACCACACAGCTCAAAATAATACTGTGATGAGTTTCTGCTCTTTCTATTTGAGCAGTAAAAGTTTTACAACTTTACGGGGTGTTAGGGGGTAATGTGACCCCATTAAACTTAGTTAGTTTTTCTATAATACAACACACCACTTGTTTTAAGTTAGGGAATATCAACGAACTAGTGAAGGAGGTAATGAATCTGAACATCTTGACATTTTGTTACTCTGCTCCAGACACATGTTATCGAGAAGACTTATTGAGAAAGGCCGGATCTATGGCTGTGAGGGTTAGATGCAGTCATTATTCAATTAATAGATGAGTCGACTGAAAACAAATTAATTGGCTAGGGCTGGGTGATAAAACGATAATAATCTCAATATAATTTGCATCAATAGCAATTAAACAAAAGTACAGGATTATGCATTGTGCAAGCACCATTGGTAAAGCACATCATTGTGCTTAAAACCACAACCACCACTGAGGAGCAAATATCAGTCTGGAGAGGTGTGATTATCTTAACATTTTGGGGCGGCTGTGGCTGAGGGGGTAGAGCAGTCACCCTCTTACCTTGGGCAAGATACTGAATTTCCCCTCTCATTGACAAAAGTGCTGCCCATAGATGCACTCTACGAATGTGTGTGTGAATGCGTGAATGGCAAAAAAACTCAAGACTATAAAAGCTCTTATAGAAATACAGACCATTTACAATCATCATGATAATGAATTGCTACTGACTGTTTTATCTTGATAATGTTTTTGCCAATCGCCCATCCCTATAACTGGCGACCTTATTTTTAAATTTTTCATCATTTATGTAATTGTTTTGTCAATTTTGAAGCAAAAATGGTCAAATATGCTTGTTTATACTTGCTCAAATAAGAGGACTTTATTGTGTCTCTGATTTGTTTCTTTGTAAACTGAATATTTTTTGGGTCTCTCGAGCTCTGGGAAAATAATTTCAACGTTGTATAGATAACAAGTTCCTGTTATTATGCTTCCATGCCAACCTGTTATGAAGTGTATATGTTTGCATAGTTAACAAATAGAACTGACATGCAGTAAATGTTACAGAATATTCTTTCAGTCAGTCAGTCAGTAACATTATGTCTCCCAGGGGCAGTGTTCACATGTCCCACAATCACAGATCAATTGCTTGGTGGGTTAATATGACCAGAGGCTGCCACAATAATCCATCATCATATGTGAGACATCCTCATCATCTGTTAAAGCCTCCGAGCTTGTGTGGAAAAGACGAATGGCTGGTTTTAGTTCTGATTGATGGTTAATTCTAAAAACATAATACCAGTCAGGCTTAATGGAGTTTCCCAGAGTAAGGTGAAAAAAGAAAAGTCAGTTGTTTTGCCAAAGAACCAGCACACAGTGAGTTGCACAGTTGCATATGCCAGAGTTGAAATAAACACTTTTGATTAGAGGGATCAAAGATCAACATGTTGATCTTCAGGTTTATGCACATGACCGATTCCTAAGTGTGCCAAGCACTTTTGAGTATAATCACTCAGCAAACAGAGCAAGGGTCAGTGTGTCTAAAAAGAGAGGCAGGAGACCTATGTAACTCACCCCACCACACAATTTATGTTTAATTACTTAATTAATTAATCTACCTACTAATACCACAAGCGTCTTTCAGTCTGTCTTCACGTTTTGCTGCAATACATTACACAGAATCAAGCTGAATTACATGTTTTATTTTGAAAGGTTGTGAACTTTGGTCTGAAGATTGTGTCAATTGCCTAACAGACCTCTGAAATAGTCGATATGCAATGTATGGAAAAATAACAGCAGTTCAGTAAATCATTCAGATTTATATATAAACCACACACATGAACAATATAAAAGAAAATTCAGTTTTATTTTATGAAAAACATTGACTCTGAAATAAACCAGGTAGGATGAACACAAAGTTTTCTAACTTCACTCTGCACCAAAGACTGTTTTATAAAAAGATCTCCACACAACATCCAGCACACAAACAATAAATAGTGTCAGTATATTGTAGAACTGTTTGAGGAGGACTCACTAATGACAAGTAATAATTCTGAAGTAGCTCCGGAGCATTAACACAGGACAAGAGAACAGATCATTACAAACAGACATGAAGGGGCATTGCCCTGGTTGATTCAATTGCAATAAGTATGATAAGCACGATAAGATAAGTAACTGATGAAATGACAAATAAATATACAATATCAAATATCAAACTCATTCAACATAATGTATAAAAGTTAACTCAACCAGATCTCATTTGATTGCAGAACAAATACTTGATCAATATGAGGTAAATTGTATATATATAGGCATTACCCTTCTATGTGCGTGTGTTTGTGTGAGACACAACAATCCGCACTGACTTGTGTGGGTGTAAACTCTGTGTAGCAATTCCTGCTGGGAAACAAGCTGTCTGTGCTGCACCTTGTCAGAGTCCAACAAACACTTGCCATAAACACTGAGTCACACACTTGTATGGACCCGGTCACAGCAGCTCCAGCACTTATACTGTTTAAAGCATACCACAGGTTATGCTACAGCATATCCACACACACCTGGGGGGGGGGGGGGTTTGGCCTGTGTCCATTACTGTTGTCCACAGCTATGTATTCAGGCAGCAGCAGAGCAATGATAGTTGATGTTTAAACTCAACGTGCACACCCTTCTTTAAAATCATCTAGCTGATAAGAGTAATTGATGGCCATCAGCACTGATAAGAAATTCAGCCACCTGTGTGCTTTCTGTTTCAGGTCAGCTTTCAACAACAGAGAGATGAAAAAGAAATGCTTGCTTATAATTTATTTTGATAAACAGCTTAGTTTATGCTTGTTTGGCTCATCCTTTACTTAGTGCAGGGTATTAAACCTAAGTACATTTTGGCACATATATGTGTCCACAAACTGCCAGGTCCCTTAAGTCTGTATAAAATATGGAAAAATGTATTGATTCACCCTTGTATCGGTACAGAAACTCAGGGATTGTATAAGAACAAATACTGAAAAATGTCTAACAATATCCAGTCCTGAGCAGAATATGCTGGGTTATTCCTTAAAACAACTAGAGATCATTAATAGTGTACAACTGTAGATATGAGTTTATTAGTTTTTCTATTGCTATGGTATCAACACCATTGTTTTGTCAGAGTAGTGACTGATCATCAGGTGCAAAATCTGAAATGTGCCTGGATTTAATGGCATAATCTATTCAAACTGTGCCTGTTAACATCAGTGTTTAAACCGATAAGCAGCTGAGACTGACCTGAACCAACCGTTAATGCTGCAAAGCAGACAGGTCCAATAATTCACATTGGGCCTCATTTACTAACATGTGCGCAGAAATGTTCTTACTCCGCAGAAAATAAGTGCGTGCGCAAAATCGCCGCCGGATTCATGTCACGTGCGCACCAGCCACTCTTGTTCTCACCACCATGCGTATGTTTGTGAATCAGACTCATTCTAAATCGACAGGTGCGTCTCTGCTCTCCGTCATTAGCATACTGCCACACCTCTATTTCTCCATATAAGGACATTGGTTTGTCATGAGGAGAGCGGTGTGCTGAACAGTTGAAGTTATAAGAGACGGCCCCTAAAGGTAAAAAACACAAGAATCTCACAACAGCAGAAATTGAAGGCGTCGGAGGTGGAAGACACGAAACACACACTTTTCTTTAGCATGAGTGACGATGTTTAAAAAAAATTAAACCTGGGCTGCAATAACTGAGGCGGTGAATGCTGTGTCCTGCACAGAGCTGAGCACTAGAGCTGTGGACATGTCTCTTAGATGCATCGCGACGCGGACGTGGACTCCGCTGAATAATTATAACACTGCTGCTTCAGGATCAGAACAGACGCACAATTAAAGGTCCGGTCGTCCTGTGTCAGAGTATCTTTCGGAGTCTGCTTCCTCCTCACTCCTCTGACCTGCGCTCACTTTACACTTTAACAATGAACACCAGCACTGATCACAAGTTGTTAGGACAAGTACAGGACTGATGTTTACTTTGTGTTTGTTTTGATTCGCACCGTCAGGACATCAGGGTTAAAGTGACGGAACGACCCGGAGTCATGATCCGACATCATCGATTAATAACTGAATACATGTGATTATCAGTTCGTCTGAAGAGGGACAGACACACACAGACACACACAGACACAGACACACACACACACACACACACACACACACACACACACACACACACACTAGTAAACACATTAGTAAATTAAATTATTGCTGTCTATCTACTCTTTTTATTTAAATAAATTGAGTTTTAATATACTATGCATTTAGTCAAAAGGGTGTGTTTACATTTTCTAGGACAGCCAGGCCTTCATCATTTGCGTCAAACATGCGTACGCACGGTTTAAGCACAGATTTGTGCGTACGCACTGTTAGTAAATGAGGCCCATTGTTCTTAGTCGAGGGCCACTGACTGCTGTACTCTGTCAAACCAGCTGAACTGAACAATCACTATCTGAGGAGTGAGCCTCCTCATCTGTAACCACAGAGTATAGGACGAGATATTGAATATCCCTTGTACGTTTGAAGGTCTTCTGCATAATTTAGGTTACCAACTACCAGTAGATGTTAGCAGGTGTTAGTGGCCACCAGCAGATGTTAGGGACATAACTGTGCACCTTAGCACCATCAAGTGTTTTGGGCTTGTACAAAATGCTACCGGCCGAACTTGAGGGTACGCTGAGGCTAAAGGTGAATCTGACTGGCTACTGGCTTGTATGGCAGTACTATAATAGCCATGTGGTTGCTCAGTAGATCAGACATTATTACCTCTTAATACCTTTTTTAAACTAAACACTTTACCTTATTGAACCTGGGACAAGATGGAGTATACGTAATGTACATTCTGCCGCACTAATTAATGCCTACCACCAGTTGATGTTATCGGATATTAGTGACCACCAGCAGATACTAGGGACATGTCTTCAGTTGTGTACCTTAGTGTCATCAGGTGTTTCGGTGTTTTAATCACAAGACACCTTCTCCCCAAGGCAGGCCCACCGCAGGTTGATCAGACCTGGGTGCATGTCCCTAGCATCTTGGGGCCCAGTTGGGATCTTTCCTCCTGATCCAGAGCCATTAGCTGCAGCGTTCTGCAGTGTGTGATGTTTCTTTTATGGTCTGGCGAAGGGCTTGTCCATGGATCCCCAGATCTTTGAGCAACCTGATGGTGGATGTTGCAAGGAAACCCGTGTTTGGGTGAGGGAAGGAGGTCATAGGTTGCCCTAATCAGGAAGCTAATCCTGCTTGCTTCCATTTCCCACAGGTCCTTCCAGCTAATCTTTCTTTTCTCTACGCTCATCCACTGCCCCTGTCTGGCTTGAGTGACAGCCTTCGCAAATCCTGCTGCTTCTTCCTGACACTGGATTTCCAATTTTCACCGCTCTGAAGGAGTTGCTTTGTTCTACTCTGACCTAGGCCCAAACATCCTCTTCCCAGTTGAACGTGGCCCACAATGTCAGCGTGCTCGATTGCTGCTTTTGCTTGTTGAGTTGCATCTTTGGGTGTCCATTTCCGTCCTGTTGTCAATGATGGTCCAACAGCCCGTATAGATTTGTATAGATTTGACTCTGAGAGCGTCGTCTCCAGCCTTGTTTTGGTGCATTTAAACCCCTCTACTAGACTTAAGATAGGCAGCTCGAGAATGCCGTGTCCATACAGGCCGATGTTGCTCAGACTTCTTGGGACTCCTAACCACTTTCTCACATAGGAGTTGATCATTTCCTCCATGTTCTCAACTTTTGTGATAGGAACGTCAACTACTGTAAGTGGCCACATCAGTCAGGGTAACAGGCCAAACTTTAGGCACGCCTGCCAGGAAGCACGGACTGGTTGATGTTCTTAAGGCCACTGTTGACATCCTGCTTCAGTTGCTGGACCTGCTTGCAGTCTTTGAGGCTTGCATCAAAGCATCGTCCAAGACTTTTTATAGGTTTCTCAGACACTGTTGGAATGGGTTCTCCATTAATGTAAAATCTATGATCTGATCTCTTACCTTTGCTTATTGAGATGCCAGTGTGAGACTGTAGAGGAAATTTACTTTGCATTCAATTATTGTGAGTTAGGTGAGGTGTAATGGAACAGAGACAGAAAACACCATTGAAATGTCCACAATCACAAAGAACGCCAAAATCATACAATGCCAAAATTATTTTACATTTCACAATCAACATGTAAATAAGAAAAAAGTCAAGGCTTGATGTATAGTGTGTAAATATAAAGTATTAAAGGTCACACCTATTTAATTGTCTTCCAACTATTTTTGTCCAATCATGTTTGAGTGATCAATCAGTCAATCACATTTTATTTGTATAGCCCATATTCACAAATCCCAATTTTTCTCATAGGGTTTTAACAAGGTGTGACATCCTCTGCCCTTAACCCTCAGAAGAGTAAGGAAAAACTACTAAAAAAACCCCTTTTAACAGGGTAAAAAGAAAGTAGAAACCTCAGAGAGAGCCACATGTGAGGGATCCCTCTCCCAGGACGGACAGAAGTGCAATAGATGCCACGTGTAGTGGAGAACATCAGAAAGATAAGGGTATTTACAGCATTGATTAGAATAAACATTTTGTAGCATAATGGAAGGTCAATGAATTGATGGATTATTGTCAGTAATGGTAGAGTATCTGAGTAGGAATATTGTATATCAAGCAGTCTTGTTGTAATCATAGTCCACAGTCAGCAGCCACCATGATCAGGATCCACCATCACGATCGGATGCCAACATAGTCCACAATCATGATCCACTGCCGCCATCATGATCCACCATCAGCTGCCACCTCGATCGTGGTCCACCACCACTATCAGATTTTAACACGATACAGGATCTGCCATAATTATCACGATCTGCCAGCAGGATGGAGGATCACATCTGTAGTAAAACTTTGGCCTTGTCTACTGTATTGTGGGTATTTTTTGAATGGATATTGTCCTCCATTAATAAAAAATCTTGTTCTTTCTGGTGCATGCTCGTTACACAAAGTAACAGTGGGCATTTGTGAAGTAAGCTGTGGTCATCGTTCCCCAAATGCTGTATCACATTTTTGAAAATCCTCACTTTGGAAGGCGTTTGTAAACATTTCTACGTTAGTGACTTAAAACTCTATTTGCATAAGGACGAGCAGCCCCAGGGGAAAATTTTGTTTTGCAAAATATCCACATTAGTGTGGACAAGACGCTAGTTTAATGGGCCTGCAGCGGCCCAGGCACATTCAAGTCTGCAGTGTGGGAATATTTTTTGTTGTCCATTGTTCCACCACTAATAGTGAATGATCTTTTCACGTTGTTGTTGACTCCTTGAAGAGGGGAATTTCTCTATCTTTGCTAAACTTAAACAAAATGACTCAATCTTGACATTTTCTGTGTGTGTTTGCTTTCAGGGATATGTTGATCACAGACCTGGCTCCCACTGTAACCTTTGTGGAGTTGTGTGAGGAGGTGAGAACGATATGCAGTGTTGCCAAGCAGCAGCCCATCACACTCAAGTGGATCGATGATGAAGGTGGGTATGCCTCATATTCACACACTGTACATCATTCTGTCTCGTCCTCAGGGTATCTTCTGTGTGTTTTCCTACCACTGCTGAACTCTGACTAAAAAATACAGCATGGTGGTCAGTCTGAAGCCGCTGGTGTGAATTGAAATGCTCATTTCCAACTGTCCACTATACTTGTTGCTTCCAAGACCAACAATGATGTTGTGCTCAAATACATGGCAGCAAGAGCAGTCACATAGGAAGTGTTTCTGTTTGTTTGGTTTTTTTTGTTGCAAAATGTATTTTCTCATTTCAGTCAGATATACATAAGTCAATCAAACAATCAAATTGTATTTGTATTGCTCATATTCACAAATCACAATAAGTCTCATAAGTGGAGTGAGGAAAATTACAACAGGAGTGAGGAAAATTACCCCAAAAACAGCAACTTTTAACTGGAAAATAAACTGTAGAAACCTCAGAGATACATGTGATGGATCCCTCTCCCAAAACGGGCAGAAGTGAAATAGATGCTGCAAGTAACAGATCACATCAACAAATTAACAATATTCATGAGAAGAGACAGTGTCTAAGATAAAGTTTGACAGAGATGAAGGGAGCAGTAATGACAATTGCAAAGGTATAGGTATTGCCAATACTGGTATATTGAGTAGGTATATTGTCAATCTAGGGTTAGGGTTAACCCTAAACAATCTAGTTGTAATCATAAACCACGGTCAGCTGCCACCAGGATCCATGATCATGATCCATGATGTGACCTGGATCCTGGATAAGGGAGTATCACCTAGCATAAAGAAAGGACTTATGTGGCCCATATAACATCAGATAACACCAACAGTTTAAAGAATCCCCTAAATCCCAAAGTTACATCATCAAAAGTCTTGTTTAGCTTAGCTTAGCTTGAACAGGGTTGTATTTCATAGAGGCTTGTAGAGCACCTACCTCTGTCAAAGGCCCAATTTTGTTAATGTTTAAGAAAGTGTTGAAACATTTTTTGTCAGCGTACAACAGCTGAAAAAAGCCTTGATGAAACCACATCTAAATAAACTAGATCTGGATTTGTATTTTGGTCTGAAACAAAATGCACAAACACATTGTTTTTCATCAAGAGCCATGACAAATCATGGAAAATGTGCTTTATCTCACACTTTTAAAGAAAGTGATAAAGAGTTCCTGGATTTAATTAGTTGTTCCTTGGGTTGTGCTCCACCCCTCCATAAAGTTTCATGGAAATCGGTTGAGTAGTTTTTGCGTAATCCTGCTTATTTAAAAACAAACAAATCCAGATGAAAACATATACTCCTTGGTGGAGGTTATTATTCAATTACTATAAATATAATCTTATAAAAAGAGTATAAGACTTTTAATTGAACATGTCACTGTAACATCAACTAATCATTGTAGCTGTAATCAGGTGATTATATTGATAAGAATGTGTTTGTTTGTGTGTATAGGGGACCCTTGTACCATCTCGTCTCAGATGGAGCTGGAGGAAGCGTTTCGAATTTACCAGCGAACCAAGAACTCTGGATTGCTGCTGCACGGTGAGCTAGGTCCTAATATTCTGATAACATAAGAATCATTTAAATAACACTTTATTAAAGGCTTTAATTGAGTACATATTTTTCAATGACTGTAATGAGTGCGGAGATGGCTCGACATTATGTTGAACCTTTGGTGAGGACATTAATGTATAAAGAGTGTGCGTGACCTTGAATTCATTGTGTATATTCAAGCTGTTCATTGTGTATCTAAAGCTGTATATTAGTCATGATTGCTGCTAATGTGTAGCTGCATTTGAACTTCTTTAATTTCTGTTGTTCTATTCATTTTATTATAGGGACATTTTAGGCCTGCAGGGTTTTCATTTTCATGACCTGTGTTTTTTTTTCTTAACACTTCTCTTTGGTGAAGACAAACAGCACATTGAAATGCGTTTTCTCTTATTGTGTATCTTTGGCAGTTTTCCCCAGTATCCCGGAGCAGCCTGGCATGTCCTGTCCTGGAGAAGACAGTGAGTAAACCAGCTTTGCTTTCACTATTCCCTTTCTAGGTCTCGCCTCACAGCGAGACCCCTAATGTTATGTGCTTATGGGCAGTCAAGATCCCACACCTTGTATCCAGCAGCATTGTTAAACTTGGTTAAGTGCCTATTTAGAAACAAGGCTTTGTTGTAAGTGGAGTGAGAGCTCTTTGGACTCATAAGCCGTTTTCAGACATAACTTGAAAGACTTTCTCCAGAGTTTTCCTTTCCCACGTGAAGAACGCAGATTTTCCGCACAGACGCATTCACAAAACAAACAAATCCTCCGGAGTGTACAGGTGAGGGGTGGTGCTGCAGGCAGAGGCAGGATGCTGCGGAGATCAAGTGTTTTTGTTTACAGCATATCGACACTGGCGTCAGCGCTTATTACCACACACTCTATTGACATCCTCATCCAGAGACATTTGTATTTTATTATTTTTATTATTTTTATTTTTGTATGTTGCTTGTTAAAAACGTTATCAACACACCCACTAGTTTTCCTGAAGAGGATCTCCTGCTGTGTTATTACATCAGCTCCTCTGGACTTTCTGCGGAATTTATACTAGGGGGGCAAACGGAGAAAGTCTGCAGAAACTCCTAAGGCTCTCACTTTGCATTTAGACATACAGCCCCTGTGGAGAAAGTTTGTAAGATCTCTGGAATTCAGTGCATGTCTGAAAGCAGCTATAGATGTGAGACCTTCAGCAGCTCTAGAAGACTCCACTGAGTACCAGCCATCTGTCAGTGATGATTAAAGATTAACTGTGGTCAGTAAATAACACATGCAGGTTTAAGCTGTAAGATGGAATCTTATATAAACTAACAACATGCAGGGCAAAGAGTTATAATAGAAGGGAGCACTTATACATATTTCTTCATACAGGTATGTAGACACAGCTAGACTTAACCTACATTTATCAAATAACAGCACTGCATATTAAACAACTTTTTTCTCTAGAGTACATGCATACTACATAAGGCCTGTACAAATTTAACTCGAAGATTAGTGACTCATTCACATCTACCTAAAACCTGTATCTTCACCCTTGCAACAAAAGTATGGGACGGCAGACCTGCCTGGTTGATCCATCTCAGGGAAACTTAGCAAAAGGGAGGTAGAAGATTAAATGAACTGTTGGGTCTATGTCGGACTTGTGACTCTCTTAAAGTCTCTTTTAAAGCTTATTTATGGATCATATAGTCCAGGTACCAATAAGTTCTCTACAGCTTACTTGTAACATGTGATACATAGTAAATGGTCTGTATTTATACTATGGACCAACCAGGTGCTGCTCACTATTTTGGGTGATCAGTCACCAAAGATGGATCTTTAGCAAGTTCCTGAAAAAAATGACTATGAATCCGCTGGGAGCATGACTCTGTCGAGCAAAATTGTTTGGTAAGAAATGTTCTAATCGAATGGACGGATAGAAACCATCAATGAGTGTTACAAATTGGATGGTTGGACAAGAGTAGAGGTAAGAGGTCACCAAAAGTTAGGGTGCGTCCTCTATGAGCTATGAATATCTACTGCCAGTTGGGCCTGAAACATTAATTTTTCTAAAGTCAACTTTACCAGTGTGAATGTTGTGTTTTTACATATGATTTTGAAGCTGTTATTTTAAGGTTAAAAAAGTTGCATAGTGTTGCTTTAATTCAGACTTAGAAAAAACAGTATCACGTAGTAATATGTTAACTTATTGATAAAACATGTGTGTGTTTGTCTCAACCATCGATTCTCAGCAAACTTGGTTCGCCTGGGAGGGCATCCCTAGATAATATAATTCTGGATCTGATCAGACGGGTGTGGGAGACTACACTCCTGCAGCAGAGAACTGTATGCTTGTTCTATGCTGAATACTGCCTGCTGATGTCTCCCAGGGCTGCTGATGGTCATTCTGACTGGCTAACAGCAAAGATCGCTGTCCTGTAGTTCTTTTTCTTTTATTTTCTCTGCCATTCTGGCCAGTGTTTACTGTGTGCCTCTGACCATATTGCTGCTCTGACCTCCAATGCAAATCTTGTAGCTAAGGATTCTGAGATTTAATTAGCAGCATTAACTTTAGGATGTTCATCTGCAAACAGTACTTCTATGCACATGCAGCCCTCCCTCTGGATGAATCTTTAGTCATCTTTGCCATCTTTCTGCCATCTCTCTTCCCCCTACATATCGCCTACTGACACTTGCCACTTTGATATTTTAGCTACAAATTTGCCAAAGTTATCATCACCCTTTAACCCTTCAAACTTTGTGAATCAAACACTTGTTTGACTCAATGGTTATCACTGTGGGTTAACTCAGCACAATGTACACAGGACACAGAGCTTTGATAAAAGCTGTTTTATTGCTGTGCACAGTAAACAACACAAGAATTCCACGCCACAGTGCACCTTGCTGCTCTGGTGCACAGTTCCCCTGTCTCTGATGTGATCTCCATGGATCTACATTTCAGTCCTGTAGCTCTACTCTGTCTCTGTCTCCCTGTGGCAGCTCTGGCACATTTAAACAGGGTAGTGATGAGCTAACTTGACTCCTTTGCTAATCACCCCCCTGCTGCAGCTGGAGGTGCTCAGCTGAGTCACCTCCACCCTCACAGACTCATATTTCAGGGCAGGTGCGTGATGTAGCTGCGTTACCTATCACATTTTGTAACCCGTCTCTGTCGGCAAGATGCTTTGTCTGGTTGATGTGTGGACTTCTTTATTTGTGTAGGTTTTAAACATCTTTTACAGACAGGCTTTTTGGTGTCTGTGGGTGTTCCCTGACTGTTGACCAACAGTCTGTATTTATATAGCACATTTCTTGTCTTGATGACCACTTAAAGTGCTTTAAACTCCAGTCTAGCCATTTACCTTTTTACACACACCTACATACAGCTTATTTCTATCACAAATCACTCATACAATATGGGGTCCAGTATTTTGAGGAAGGACACCTTAACCAAAGTGGGGGAGACTAGGATCGAACCAGCGACCTGCTCTTCCTCCTGAGCCACCTATTTGTTACAATGAACTGTTGGCCCGCCAGCTATGCCCGCAGGAAGTGGAATCAGAGTGCTGCACACAAAAGCACACACACGCACACACACACACACACACACACACACACACACACACACACACACACACACTTGAACATATATCTTAGTGAGGACACTCATTGACATAATGCATTCCCTGGCCCCTTACCCTAACCTTAACTATCAAATCTAAATGCCCAAACCATGTTTTAAGTCTAAATGTCCTCTGATATCCTCCTCGGAGCCACGTACGCAGGCACACACTGGAAACACCACAAACACTGCACACAAGCTCTCACCCAATAGGGCATGCAAGGGATGCACGTTAGCATTGCTACATCTGATAGCATCGCTACTTCCGGTAGTGGACTTTTAGGCTTAAAACACTGAGTAAATGACCCTGTTTCGAATCCAATTTGAATCTTGGGGCTTCCTGACACTTGGATGACACCACACGAGCAGTATTTGTTTCTGTTGTTTTATTACATCTGAAAAAGGACTCACTAGTTACTTAATTTGTTTTGGATTTGGCTAAAACGCTGTTTACCCCTAAAACTCCATAAGTGTTTTGTGGACTCAAACACTTCACCCACCCCTCCATCTGCATAGAACTGAGTAGATAATGAGTGAATTTTCACTTTTCAGCTGCAAAAAAGAAAAGAAAGACATTGTCTGTGCTCGTTCCTTCAATTAAAAAGTGGCAGTGAGTCTAACGAAAATGCAACGCTACCGAGCGGACCAATCACAGCTCTTGCAGTCTGCGTCATCTCGTCGCGTAGTTCAATTTTTGGGGAGGTGCATGTCAGTGTAGGGTACACATCTATGTGTAGGCTACGGCGTATAGCTTCGACGCAGAAGCATGAATTGCCTTTCCTCTTACCCTAACCTGAACCTAATTCTAACCCTATCCCTAAAACCAAGTCTTAACCCTCAAACAGCCCTTTGAATTTGTGATGACCAGCCAAAATGCCCTCACAACGTCAAAATATCCTCACAATAATGGTATTGCACTAAAATTGGCCCTCATAACAATACATAGACATGCGCACGCGACACACACACACACACACACACACACACACACACACACACACACACACACACACACACACACACACACACACACACACACACACACACACACACACACACACACACACACACATACACACACACTGTTGTACATCGTCACAAATATCAGTTTGTTGATCATTGATTAGTTTTGTATTTTGTGCCATTTTGGGTACTAAAAAGATTGTGGTTAAACTGTAATATCTGTTGTTGCGTAATGTGGTGGTCACATCTCTCTCTCATGTACTCCCATGTTGTTTGCTTCACTCCCTGACTGTCTATTTGAGGTGTCAGCATGTTTCAGCAATTTTTGGATTGCACTGTGTGTGTGTGTGTGTGTGTGTGTGTGTGTGTGTGTGTGTGTGTGTGTGTGTGTGTGTGTGTGTGTGTGTGTGTGTTTGTGTGTGTGTGTGAGAGACAGAGAGAGAGAGAGAGAGAGAGAGAGAGAGGGATTGGAGGGGTAGTCCTGTGCTTTTTTCCCCAGATACAAACCACTGGTTTGCTTTGAGAAGAGCAGAGTGTGACTGTCATTCTGTTGGTAGGTAATGATGGATACACACTTGTACAGTGTTACACGCATACACACACATACACACACACACACACGCATACACACACACACACACACACACACACACACACACACACACACACACACACACACACTTGTTGTTGATGAATATGAATGCAGAGAGGTGAAAGGATAGAGCTGTTCTTTTGAGAGATGACGAGGGGAGGACGGAGGGTGACATTGTTTCTCATTCATGTTTAGAAAGTGTCCGTTTTTCAAGGTTGACTCTGCAATCATATCTCCTGATGAAGCATGCAGCAGTTTATACTTTGTGTCGATACTGAAACACTGAAGGCTCGGTTCACCCTAATCACCACAAACAACATTTCTTATTTCTCCTAGTTTTGGTGCTCTTGGTTTATTGGTTTATTGGTTTAAATTGTCTTCCACTGAGACTCGTTTGAGCCATCAAAATACAGCGCAGGAGCATTTTGCTTTTGGCAAAATATATTGCTGTAACCGGGACAGTGGTTTATGCTGGGAAGTGTACAAAGCGGATTGTTATTGATATTTATTATTTGAGGATACTAGTGGGAAGCCTGTTCAAAACCTGCCTGTTTGTAATGTTCTGTTCGTACTGTGTTTATGCTCTGGAGCTACTTCAGAATTATTCCTTGTCATTAGTGAGTCCTCCTCAAACATTTCTACAATATACTGTCACTTTTTATTGTTTGTGTGCTGGACTTTGATTTCATCCTACCTGGTTTATCTGCAATGACGATTGTCAGTGACTTTAATAATAATAATAATAATAATAATAATAATAATAATAATAATGAAAGTGAATTTGCTTTATTACTATTCATGTCTGTGGTTTATATCAGTTTGAATGATTTACCTAATAGGTATTCGTTTTTTCATACATTGCATGTCGGCTATTTCAGAGGTGTCTTAAGCAGCCGACACAATCTTCAGATCTTGTTTACCACTGCTGTAGTATATCAGAGGATGAAGAAGACATGTTCAACTAAGTCCATGAACTGACTGTTAGCACACTGTCCTGCCTGCACTGACTGCTACAGAGTACTGGTTGCCTGTTTAATCGATTTTCATTCATATTGAACATATCCCATAACATGCAGTCGATCAGAATGGTTCGTGAAATATGCATACATACAGACAGACAAAGAGAAAGAAAGACATTTGAGGAATTATTAGGTCGATTAGAGAAATTAGTAAAGGAGCCTTGTTGCTGCTGGTGGAGCTGCTGGAACCAGACAAATTATTATGTAAAGAACTATCACAAAGCGTAATGATGTGGAACAAGATCCTGAAATAACATGGGAAGAAGGTACTATGATGAAACAACAGACATACAGACCAGCTATACATTTTGTCCATGGGATTACTGCAGTTTATATGTCAGCATTGTTATCAGTGTACCATGTCCATGTGTTAGCTTATTGTGTTAGCATCCTGATAATTGTTAATTAGAACTAAACAGGAATCATCCTTTACAATTCATGATGAACATGGCTGACAATAATGTACCAGATCCATGCCAAAGTTGGTGGGTAGGATTCATCCTCTGGGGGCTGCGGCTATCTGTGCCACATTTAATGGAAATAAAGAAAGTAGTGGAGCAACACTAAAGACACATTGGCAGTGATTTCTCTATCAGCTTATCACCTACAGCTCTCTTGTAGAAGGACCTCACTGTTTTTATGTGCCAAGAAGTAATCTGTCTTTGTTCTGTGCTGCCACAGTGAAATTGATGTGACCAAAATAAAAACAGAAAAGTTTTATTGACTCAGGGAGAAGCTCAGCGTTAAAGCGACTGAGGTCATGAAAGATAGAGCTGTCAACAAGTCACCCCGACAAAGCATCTTGTGTTTTCAGGCTTAGAGTGTGTGTATATGCATGTGCGTGTCTTTGGTTCTGTGTATATCTTTGTGAGGAACATTGTGAGTGTTTAAGGGTTAAGACTTCATTTTTGGGTTAGGTTTAAGTTAGAGTAAGGGATTTAGTTGTGATGGTTAAGGTTAGGATGGGGGGCTAGGGAAGGCCTTATACCAATGAGTTGTGTGTGTGTGTGCATGCAAGCCTGCCTTCCTGTGCATGTGGACACAGAATGATGGATGATGGAAGTGTTAAAATCCTGGATGATGCGCTCAGTGGATGGAGGCTGCCCTGCATTGAACTGGATTCTCTGGCAGAGCTGCCACCCCCCATCCCCATCCCCATCACCAAGCCCCGCCCACCCCCCCACAGCCCCACCCTCCTTCTTCTGCCCAGCATCCCCCTCTCTCTCTATCTCTCTCTCTCTCTCAGCTGTGTGGCACCGCTGTCTCTCCAGGGAGGAGCCTACAACGCTGCTGCATCACACAAGACACACAGGCGGGTGAGGGGCATAGTATGAAAGTGAACTAGAGGAGAGAGAGGGAGCGTTGTACCGTGCATATATCGGCTTTTAAGATACAAGGCAGACACTCCATTTTTTCCCCTTTCATTCTTCTATTTTTGGCTTTGCCTGCCATGGCAAAAAACTGAGAGATACGACTAGTTCTAGGCAGAGCGAGGGACAGGCTGACAGAGAGATAGAGAGAGAATTAAACCTTGAGAAAAGCTAAGCAACTCTATCAGCTGTGAGGAGAGAGAGGGGGAGAAAGGGCAAGTGAGAGAGCGACGAGGAGGGAGGAAATAATTAAATAAATCCCAGGGAGGAGAGAGAGAAAAAGGGAGGGATCGTCAGAGAGAGGGAGAGGAGGGGATGTAGCAGTGTGTATCCTCGCCGGCTTACCACACATACACACATACACACATACACACACACATGTACACATACACACACGCACACTTAGCCTGGATAATGTGCTGAAAGAGGTGGAGAGAGAGGAAGAAGGCAAACCGGTGAGCTATCTTTCTTTGCATCCATCCATCCATCCATCAATTTTTTCATCAATCTGTCTGTTTTTCCACGCCATACCCAGAGACAATGGATTTAGGCGAGTGTGTCCTTGCCTTGATTCCTGTTTGTGTGTGTGTGTGTGTGGGAAATCCATCTGCCCCCATGATTAGGTTGTGTGATTGATTCATGCCTTATCGCCCATCGTGTCACGCACTGCAGGCAGGGATTGTGTGCATGCAACCTGCTAGCTCTGTTAGCATGGACGGTGGCTGCTCCCAGCTGGCTTCCTTCACTGTATTGTGGTTCTGTTGGTTTGGCAGTCCACTCAGAGGCTGCACCTGCCAACCAGTGCGACATGGTGTCGGCGTGCATGCGTGATAGTGTTTGTGTGTGCAATGGCTTTATTGTTAAGGAGGAGTTGGATTTCACCATTATATCAGGCTGGCACTGGTCTTAAATTCAGATGTGTGGTAGCTTCTGGCGTAATGGCTTGAATGCAGGTTGATGGCACATGAGAACACTGCTCATACTGGAGCATCAATAGACTGTAGTGGTCTAAATGCATGACATGAATACATTTCTGTTGGAGAACTTTGTGCTTTCCATACAACAATGCTATTGTGACAAAATAGTAGTGATCGCCATTTTAATAAAAAAATATCAATGTTAAGATTGACCTTCAAAAACCTCTTTGTGCTGCATTAATTGTACCAAAAACATTCTCTCTGTCTTTGTTAGTCAGACATACATACACATCATGTGTGTGTGCGTGCGTGCATTTTTTTGTGTGTGTGTGCGTGTGTGTGTAGGTTCCAGGGGATTGCTTACCTGGTGGCTGTGCTCATTTCTCCTGAAGAGAGGCTGAAGGAACAAAGAGTATAAAAATGCATGTCATTTCTTCTTCTCTCTGTATGAGAGAGAGACAAGGGAGTCTAGCATAGTTGTGTATGTGTTAGAAACGTCTGAAGGTGGCAATTTTACATACCATTATCAATTTACTTGTCATGGTTAGTACTACTCAGTCTGTGATACCGACTGCAGTCCTCTGTGGTTCTAGAGGAGCTTTCTCAGATCTGAGTAAATAACCATGGTGGTTTCATCAGGGTTTTCACAAACTGGGTTCAGAGACAACACTTTTTTAACAGAATTCCTCTGGTGTGCTCGATGTTTGAAAGACGTGCATGTTCACCAGGCAATGACCCTTTATCAAGACTATCAAACTGCATTGTGGGAAATGTAGGATTAACTGTTTTTGGAGCTTGGCCCATACCAGGGACAAAGAATAAAAATATCTTCTCCAGTGATCAATTGACCATTTTTTTCTTGTGATTTTCTGAGGTTTAAATAATTTCAGCACTAAATTGCAGGGGGATCATTTTAATGGGTCAAGTCAGTTTTCAGTCTGTAGGACAATGACAAAGGCAGTTTGTCTACTTGTACTATAGATTTCCATCTGCAGTGATGTGTGATGATTTTCCTCTTGAAACAATAGAGTGTTTTTCTCTGCCTAGGTTAGAGCTAGCAGCCATGATACTGACCAAATGACTGAATTGCCAAAGCATTTGATTTCATTCATTCAGCCTGACACTGTGCTCATGTCAGCTAGTTTCTGTTTAGGGGAGGTGTTTTGTTTTGCTGTAGCCAGTCAATAGCAAATGGCACATCAGTCCTGCCAATACCATTTTCATTTGACACAGAAGCTGCAGTATCTTCTACTTAGAGCCGTTATTTTTATATTTTTCTCATTGATCGAAGAAACCTGCCAATTGTACAGTTGTTACTTCAATAAGGCCACTTACATCTGGAAGGAAAGTTCATGTGAATAGATGGAGCTCATTTGTCTTAATGTTCTACTTCTTCCAGGAAATAAGTCTGGTGTCCATCTGGAAAGATTTCAGTTTTATGCCCCAACACCAGACTGAGTGCTCATCCTTCAAAGCTCTCCCATGATTCATTGTCCTAGTGACACTTTATGAATTGCTACAGTGTATTCCTCTGATGCTGGTGTGGCAGTAATAGCTCATCCCTGTTTACTGACCCTGACAGTTTATTTGCCTAAAATGACAAGGCACTCCAGCATCCGGGGTTTTTGTCCTTGGCCTGTTCTCTGCAGTGCTGGGAGGTAGTCACCGAGCTGGAGTATTACATCTCAGAGACTGTCTCTGGTTTTGGACCATTATGGTTTTGAGCTGTAGTGACCATGCTTTGTACAATCTGAGTCATCCTGCATATTGATCCCCACACTGTTTCCCACTATTTATGAGCCGCTGCTGCTGTTTGTGTGTGTCTGATTGGAAGGTTTTTCCTGTGAGTCAGTTTTGCTGACTGGTCCCTGACCTATTAATAGCACTTTATAGATAATGCTCAGTTGAACCACTCGGTCTGCAATGCAGTTATTGATATGTAATACTACATAATGACCCATCAGCTCCTGTTAGTGGATGTGACCGTGTATATCAGTGCTTATCAGCAGCTGCAGCTCTCGTCTGGTTTTCTGCTGTGCTTTGAGAGGGCCCATGGGGACTACATTATGGAGTCAGTCTACAAGTGGTTAAACTGGTTAACTAGAGACCAGCTGACTAAATTGACTGCTGCCTTCAATGTCTAGATGAAAGTGTAAAAAACATCTATTCCCGAATTTTGACTATTGCAGCACTATGCTTTCAAATACATACACTCCCATCCTCAAAGCATGTCCACTCATTCCTCTCCAAGTGTAAAATTTGTGTAAAGCATGTGCAACAAGACAGGTACAAAATGAAAAGCTCTGTATTTGTCACAGCTGTTACATCTTTCAGAGAGTTATTGAGACTGACCTCTGTCATGGCTGGAAGACAAAAGAGAGGTTCACTGAACACATCAGATGATGTTCAAGTTATAAATTGGCATTTTGGACACAACACTGCTAAGCTCAGTAGTACAGATGAAGGTGGTTAATTGTATGTGCTTCTGTGGACCATAAATGGATGAGCACGAGTTGGTATGGATCTTATGCACTGTCACCTCAAGAAACTGAAATACTAAAATTGATTTATGTCAGTCCAATTTAGTCTTGTTAAATCATGACCCTAGGTTGTCGTCATGCTGTATTGCTATGATGCATCATAGTAGGAAAGTCTGCTCACTCCTGGCACACTGGGATTACGTAACCCATCAGTCCTGGCTTGGAACCAGAGATGGAGAAGCTACTTTGAAAATCCAATTTCAGCCCACTCATTACTTGCTTTAAATTGTAGCCAGTGATGTAATCACCGGGATGCCTCCACTCAAAGATATAATCTGATTGTCAGTTGTGGATTAATTTACTTCCACAATACCACAAAATAAAATGAATACAGAAACCACTTTTTCAATATCTACCAACGGTCAGTGCCATCTTTTCAAGTGATCTGAAAACTGCCTGACCAGTATTAACTACTCAGAGTGTATGTATAGAGTCAGGATTTATCAGACACAAATATCAAACCTTGGGGAACTGTCAAGTTAAGACCAGAAGGACAATTGTACATCTTTTATTTGTTGGGCTCCTCATCACATTCTGAAATAAAATAATAGATCAGATGTTACAAAAATGAATCACCAATCATCTGGCCAATGAGAATTTGGTTGGACAAGAGCAAATTGACAAACAATTAGAACTACAGCCCTAACAATATGGATACACCGTTAGTTTGTTGACAACCTGTCGGATCCTCAGACGTCTTCTGTTATAGCAATGTCACCATGGTTCCAGATTTCAGAAATGATTTTGAGTGCAATAGCCTATAGAAGGATCACGACAACTAGAGAAATAAGGCTCAAGCTATCCTTAATTCAAGCAGAAGACCCTATTCACAGAGGCTCCAGGTGAGCGTATAGCTTCAGTGGTAAGACAATGCTCCCTTTTATAAATTGTATAAGAGAAGCAGTAAACACAGATGAGTCAGGGGAGACTTCAAGGAGTAATATAAAAACACCCCTGACCCCCATGGTAATGACTTCTGCTTCCTTTCATAGTCCCTGCACTCATTTACTCACTCTCACTATTCAATAGAACAAGTGGCTTTTTGATGTCGTCTTGGGTGGCAGCTGTACACTCCTGCTGTTCATTTTGACTCTGCCTTTTCTTGTGTTGATCCTCTGACACCCACACAGATCCACTATGGGATCTATGATGCAGGAGCCAACAGTGTACACTAGTGTCTTACAAATCAAGAGAGGACCAGAGAGAGGGTGCTCTTATTTATGAACTCCCACCTGCCATGGGTGGAGTTTGTCTTCATGGGGTATGCTGCCTCTCCTAAAATTGGGGTGTATATGAGACTATTACCAATAAGCAAAACAAAAACAGACACAAAATCAGTAAGAACATTTAAAAAATGACTAGTCAAGTCAAGAACGTCTACCCTACTGTATGAGTGTAGACTTAATATGCAATTAAAATGTATGTGCCGAATCTGTTGGAAGATTCTGGTCTGTGTTGTATTATATAGGTTCTATGTACCACTCAGGTAGACACACTAAATATCATTTGACTTCTGTGCAATGACAATAAAGGCATTCTATTCTATTATGGTTACCAACAGCTGTTTATTTATGATATTCAGTTCAAATACGTATTTGATCATTTTCAAATCTAAATCTTTTGTACAGTATCAGTGGCACCAAACCCATCTTTAAACAATGTGGTGCTAAAATAGAAAATAATCAATTGGGGTTAATGGTGTCTTATAGACAGAGTGAGTGCAGCAGTGCAGCATTAATTTACTTTTTACGTGCAGGGGCCATCAGCTGCATCTGTAACAATAGTGTTATGTAATGTACTAGCAGGAATTAATCACTGCGCTGAAACTGTGACCAACCCCCTGAGGATGAAAGTGCAACAGGCTTACAACAACAACACAGTGTAAACTACAGGAGCTTCCAGGCAACAACAGCTACCTTGTTCAGAGGCATAATGTCACAAAGCTTCCTATAGCGAGGAAGCGAGTCTAATGTTGCTCGTCCGTTATCCAGCAGTTACAGTATGATCTGTGGGGCCACAATCAGTGATATTCTGCTCTGATATTAAATGTAAGGTCTATTTTTTGTTGTGTATGGTAGGATATTGATCACAACTGTCAACACCATGGGACATAAGCATCGAGTGAAACTTGAGGAATCGAATCTAAGAGAAATCAGATCTAAAACACTTGATAACTTTTAGGAGCGATTGCCTATATGCCACGTGGCCCACTTAGTTTGTGGTGCTGTTTGTGGCCCTACCAGCATTCGTTGGACCTAAGAAAGGCGTCCATCTGTCTACCTGTTCGGCACTAGAGCAGGTAACAGGTTTGATTGACACAGATCAGAGGTATCACAACAACTACCAACAATACTTTGGTCATCATGTTTGGTGCAGGGGTGCCAAAGACTTGTGACACTACTATCCCTGCAGGTGGTTGAAACACAGAAAGGATGTTGATTTGAGGTAATTCCCCAAAAATGACCTGTGTATTGTGGTGCTGAAAATGGACCGGCTGCTGTCATTAATCTGTCATAATCACCTTGGTGGTCACGTTGGGACCAATACAATTTGAAGGCTGATATTTTGATCTATAGTAACTATTATGGCTAAAATATGCTCATCATAATCATTATTACATTTTGTTAACTTTTTTAGTTAATTTGGGGAAACAACCCCAACTTTATAAGACACTGCTCTAGAGAATAATTCCGACTTTGCCATGTGGCTCATTGGATGGCACCATTATCAATTAAAAACTTTTCTATGATACACACTTTGACTCATGACAACTGGAAACTTAAATTCATTTTTGCATTAGTTGCTCTATACATTATCCCAACAGAGCAATCATAGGGGCATCTGACAACCCCCAAACCTCCCCAATCTTTACGCAACTGTCCTTACACACCCTAACCCTAGCCTCAGTTAGGCTCGAGGAACACAATATTGTGCCTGAATGTAAGAGACCGATTTTTAGAAAATTATTTAAAAAAGCTGATCACTGTGTTTTTACCCATGTCTTTCAAACTTCATGGCCTATTTTGTAATGCAGGTTTTTGATAAACGTGTTCTGCGAGCACCACAAGCCTTTAGATTTGACAAGTCAATTTACTCGTTTGGGGAATCTTGACTTGTCTATGAATCTTAACTGCACCTTTATATCAACTCCTCACATAGATTTCTGCCTCCAAGCTGCTGCAGAAGTTATGATGAAGTACCCTCTGGTACAGTATCTGTCACTGAGCTCACGACTGTAAGTATTTACTCCGACCAAGAAATTATGTACATATGTATGGACAAATATATCCTAAGAGGACCTTCAGTTAAAACTTAACGTTACCACACAGTTTTGAACAAAACAAGGGGCAAATCAATCAAATGCTGTACATGGATAAAGTTATTAATTAATAATGAAAGCATACAATTTCTCACCTTTCCTCATCCTTCTTTTTTAAATGAGCCCCTTGTTTATTTTCTGCCAATATAAATGTTTCATTATTCACTCCATATCCCCATGAAGGATAAAGGGAGCTTTTGTAGAGTTTGTAAAACATGATGAAAATGTGCTGATAGTTTGATGACACTCACTTCACTCACTTTAAAAAGCAGATTTAGGTTGAGTCCAGAGTTACAGACATTTTCAATCTAAGCCCAAAAGTTCCAGTGCAGCACATTGCATCTATAGCAGTGCAATAATCTAGAGAGTGAGAAATGGTTTTAATCCATTGTATGTTGTGTGGACCTAGCAGAGCATTGGTTAAAGTATAGGCTGGGGATTGGTCCAATTACTTCAGCGTAGCAGAAGCATCACCTTTATATCCAATCCCATTCAGTGACTGTTCAGGTCAAAGCCATCCCCTTTACAGAACATATGTAAATGGATGTCTGTTTAATGATATGCCAACGATGTGTTCAAATTGAATACTTTGATGCTGGATCCATACTCTGCTTTCTGTGTGAAGTGGAACTTCTTTATGGATTTTATTGTATATATTTGTATCTAGTAAAGCATATATACAGGCTCTATCCAGGGTAAATGTGTTATATACCAGCAGTTCACATCCAGATCAAATCTGTTATAAATTAAACCAGAATATAGCTCTGCTTGTAGGGTTTTTAATTTCTGTTATTTGTTTTAATAACAAAACTGTGAATCATTCACAGGGGTGGGTGGGAGGGTGGGGGGTGTTTGGGTTTACTCACAAGAGCATGTGGTTTGCTCCCATGTGCATCCGAGCATGGATGCAGCAGCTTAAATTTACAAAGTTAGACACATTCTATGTTATAATGGGAAGTGTAAAAAGATTTTGCTGCTTTATGAACCTGTGTCGGGACAAATTAGACTATGGCAGGTCGCCAGAGTCTAAGTAATTAATGGGGAACTAATCGGTTATGTCTTTACTGTATCTACAATGTGACTGTTGGCAGAACCCTGGCCACTTAGAACAGAAGCTGTGTTATATGCTACAGCACTTTACATACAGAAGGCCTCTAAAATGGGTTAATTGATGTTGAATTGAATCGGGGAGGGTAGCTAATATATTTGGTTGGACAAGTGCAAGTCCTTTTTGTGCACTATTACTTGCAGACTTCAAGACTTTATTTGTCATTACCGAAGCAAAGTGGTGGTTTAAGTGAGCGAGCAGTTTTTGGCCAGTCATTGGGACACAAGTAATAATATATATATATTACAGATACATTTTCTGTCTTAAAAGTGAAAGCCAACAGTATAGTGATGGCAGAAAATTAGCGGAGAGAAAAATGGTAATGACATGCATTCAAGATCTTCAGTCAGTCATGAACTGTCTGAAATATGCTGTTTCCTGGTCAGCACCTTACTCGCCGACCACCATGGGGGTGGCTGTGGCTCAGAGGTGGAGCAGGTCCTTCAATAGTCGGAACATCGGTGGTTCGATTCTGGCTCATCTCGTCCACATGTGGATGTCCACTAGATTTTGAACCTCTGATGTAGCATTGTTGCTAGTTTATGTGTGATAAGAGAGGAGCTGTGTGAATGTTACTCAGACCCTAATTTTTCCCCAAGGAGCACAAGTTGAGAGAGCATTAAGTGATTTTGAAAAGTAAACAAATAATAGATTTTTTATTATTTCAACGTTATTGTTTCTTTGTTTCCAATCTGACTCACTTAATATTGGATATCCAATACTAATATTATTGCTATAATTATAATACTTGTTATTATTGATATTATTATTAATATTATACAGCCTGTGAATCTGACACAGTGAATTAAAACATTTGTAATCTATTCCTTATTTTTTTATCAACTTACTGAAGGTCGTAGTTATAAATATGAGGTGAAAATATCAGATATTATACCAAAGAAAGCTCAGTTGGTAGAGTACCTATGACGAGACCTGCTTCATTTGGTTGACAGTTAAATCTTCTATGAGGCATCAACAACAACATCTTCATGTAATTAATTAGCTGTTTTCACTGTCTCGGTTTATGTTGGCCAAACATTTTTACTGAACATGAATTGCATTGCATATAAGCATATAGTATATATGTACAATATGCATTATGCAATCACCGTGGAGGTGATGACATTAACGACATTACAGAAAATGCAAGTAATTACCAACAGTAAGAGTAATGTAGTAAGTAATTGTAAGGTAAGCAAAAGAGGTGTGGTCAAAATCGACACTGAAAAGCACCCGCACTATTAAGTAGCCAAAATAAAACCTCCTTAAAAAAGGTTGATTTGATACAGGCCTATAGTTACATATTACGGAGAAATCCAGATAAGGCTTTTTAAAAAGAGGCCTAATACTTGAGTGAAAAAAAATCTAAAATGCTGTCTTGTTGGATAAATGCCTCCAATCAAGCTCCAACTAGCTTTTCAAGCAAAAAGTACAAACATTTGCTGGTTCTAATTTCTAATATAAGGGTTTCCTGCTTTCATAGCTTGCTTCTTTAGTAAATTAAATATCCTTAAGTTTTGGATTGCTGGTCAGACAATAAAAGACATATGAAGACGTTGAAGTTGAAGAAAAATAAAATCTGATTTGGGGCCACTTGGGACCGCTGTGTGGACATATTCATAGAATCTCAACAACTGACAAAGATACACCAACATTGCTGGTGTCAAATACATAAAGAGATCTGTTTGGCATTTAATAGCGAAAGTGAAAAAAAAACTGTAAAATTCCAGAAAACGACTGCATCTCTGAGCAATCTCACACATTGATCCCAGTGGATCTTCTTTTGACAATTAATATGATTAGTTATGTCATATTTTTTCACTCCCATTCACTGACCCTTCCCTTAAAATGTATTTAAAACCTCTTGACTAAACACTTGATTATCAACAAATAATTGTGAGTTTAATCTGTGGTAAAGGCAGTGCTGCTGGAGTTTTGACTTCAGGCTGTTTTCCCTATCTGCACTCCTTGGAACTATGTTGAAGTTGTTCCAGAAATGCCATCTATGCAGCAAACACACTTTTTCATTTTAGATACATCACACTGACATTGTGACTGTTGTCAGCAGCTGTGGGAACTATAAACTAAAGAGTGAGACCCCCTTGCCATGGCACCATTAATACTATACTACTTATTACAGACACTGGCTTTGTTGTTCAGTGCTTATTTGACAGTTTTGACAGGGATTTTGGGCTCTTTTTAATTTCCACATGAATTATGTGTATTATGTATTCTTAATGGCAAAAGCTAACATTTCCACAGGTAATTTCCAAGCTGTGTCAAAAGGTTTATAGCAGCGATGTTCCAGTCATTCTAGTGAAAGGTCCTCACTTCATAATTTTTGGGCCTATAGCACATGTTTGTCTCTGGTTGAGCTAGACACCTTCCAGTACATGAACGGCAAAATATTCAAATTTTTATCTTTAGTTTTTATGCTGAAGCGGATGACTCAAACTTTAATAATACAAAATACTTTTCTGAATGTGTGTTGTTTTTTGATGCTTGTTCAGGTCTTGGTGTGTACGGTATATTCCCTCTGAGCATTCATCCAAATTACTACATTTTCTTTTGAAAACACATCAACTTCTTATGGATACGCCTGGCGTCCACAGTACTCTGGAGTTTTAGAGCTAATAATACAGAGAAGTTTAGAAACGCTCCCTAACCCGATTAAGTTTGAAAACTCCAGCTTGAGTCAGTCTGTCACATGACCTGCAACGTCTACTCTGGCTACTCCGCTGAATCCTATTTAAGCCCAGTACTGCTACTGTAGACCTGGTTCCTGCCTCTACTGTTTGCTTGTATCATGTCAGCGAATCACGTCTCCTGCTCTGACTGCAGCCGTCAGAGATTAAGTCATATGGCAAGTAGGGGTCAAAACATGTCATGGTATCAGAGAAAGGATGAGGGTCTTAAAGCTCATGCTCAGCTGTGTGACTGTGTGAGTGTGTGCAGGGCTGGAGGGTTTTCACTGCAGCATCTGTGTAACATCGGTCCAGTGACACTGGTAAAATATATAAAGTATATGATTTTGGAGTAGACTGAGCTGTCGGCAACACTGTGTCATTGTAGTCTACAGTGCAACATCGTCAGTTAGATTCCTGATCAATGGTGCATGTTAGGGATGAGCGAGAACACCAATATCTTCTCACTATCTATCTGTATCTGTATCTGTATCTGTTCAACCAACTAAATTATCCATACTCAGATTAAACCAGAAGTAGGCGGGACTTAAACCGGAAATTGGTATTTTAAGCCTGACGTGGATATGGGTTGATCAGAAGTTGCTATATTTATTGTTAATTAGAAAACTATTTACAGAACAGCCTTAGAATTGAGCTTCAGATCAATGCTTTTGATCACAAGAGTAAGAGAACTATTCAGAACAAGTATTTTATAAACGTCGGTGAATCAATGAACACAACAGTATTAAGAATTATTAAGTAAAATGCAGGTTTTTTAAACAGTGTGATGATTCTGTGTGTGACTGATCACAGGGCTTTGTACTACCTGTCGTAGTTTTTTTAGGGGGGTGCTGTATTTTTTATTTTTACACAAAGTAAAACACAATGTTAATTATGTGGTGTGGGTGTGTGTGTGAGTGAGAGAGAGAGGAGCGCTTGCTCCGTGTGTCTAGCCGGGTTTTGAGCACCACGGCTCGGCCAGTGGAGCCCCCGCATGCCGCCTGGCTCTCACTTGGCTAGTGGCGAGGAGCGCTCGCTCCGTGTGCCGGGCTTTGCGAGAATAAATGATCATAGATAACGATGTTACACGTTAGTATCCCTGTGGACAGAGTGGCTGTGACAACGACATGATTGCTGTTGGCGCGGAAGCAGTTCGCTTTTTATAGGCTCTGTGTAGGGGAAGAGCTCTGTGTGTGGCTGGCCTATCAAGGAATGATGTGGACACAGCTATCCAATGAGGATTTTCATTCATCACGAATACGTATATTGACACATTTTCCTCGGATTGGTACTCATGCTTGTAAAAGTACATTATCTGTACCGGATACTCATTTCATCCGAGTATGCGGCTCAACCATAGTGCATGTCATCAATCTTTCTCTCTCCCAGATCTGCTTTTGCTGTTTACCTTCAAATCAAGGGAAGAAGAATGTGCTGTGATTTCCACAAATCACCAAAATGAAAAAATAACAGCACATATAACAAACAAAACGTGATTATGAATCACTTTGCACTAAAGGTATTACAGTTCAATAGGCCATCACAAAACTGAAATATTTTGGCTAATATAAAATTACTGATTTGACATCCTGTTAATTATTCAGGTGTTTATCTATGTAGGTCTGGCAATTGAACCCTCTATTGTATATATTAGAGGTGAAACAATTGCGAAACTGAGACTGTAACTGTGATGGTTCCACAGTCTCACATCAGCACGACAGAACTGCAATACCCCAACCTGCTGCTGCCGCGTTAGGCTGTTGTGCCCTAAATACTTTACTAGTGTCAAACTGTTTCCAGAGATGAACTCCGGAGAATGTCCGTACAATTGGATCTGGACTTTCTCTGGAGTTTGCCTTTTACACATGAACAACATGTCTCCCATCAGAAACGTTCACAACAACACAGAAATCTCTGGAGCATCCAGGTGAGGGGTGATGCAGCAGACAAAGGCAGGACAGTGTATTAATTCTGCTGCGGAGATCACATGCTTGTTTTTATAACACTGGTGTTGGCTCTTATCACCAAAAGCTCTTGAAATCTTCGTAGGGTCTTATGGCACCACTCTTCTTGAACACATGCGTTCGTCTTCCAGCCCTCTCGACATCCTACCCACCTCATTCCTAAAAGAAGTAATCAGTACTATTGGCCCTAGCCTTCTCAGAATTATAAATTGCTCCCTTTCTTCTGGCCATGTCCCTGATTATTTTAAGAAAGAACTGAAAAACCATTCAGCCTTTACTGAAAAAGCGAAATCTTGACCAATCACTCCCACAGAATTATAGGCCCATTTCAAAACCCCCCTTTATATCCCAAATTCTTGAAAAGGTGGTACGAACCCAACCTTAAGCTGTGTGTGACAATAATAAAAAATGTAACAAATTCCAGTCTGGATTTCGCAAAACAGCTGGTGATTGCTCCTTATTACTGCTCCTTGACCTCAGTGCCGCATTCAGTACTGGCATATCTGGAACTGCCCTTAGATGGTTCAAGTCATATGTCTCAGATAGACAAATTTCCGTTTTAACAACTCATCCTTGGCCCCACTGATGTTTGGGGTGCCACAAGGTTCTATTCTTGGTCCCGTCCTATTTTCGCTCTACATGCTCCCAGTAGGAAACGTCATCAGCCATCAGCCATGACACCCAAATCTACTTGTCTTTCAAGTCAGTATTGATTTTGAGAGAGAGAGAGAGAGAGAGAGAGAGAGAGAGAGAGAGAGAGAGAGAGAGATGTCAGCATGCAGGTCCTTCACGCATCACAAGACTCAGCTGTCAAAGTGTGGGAGCCAGTGTGGCAGTGATGACTTACTCTTGTCTGTGCACGACTGAGAGCCAGAGAGGGAGGGCCAGGAGGCACAGGGGGAGAATGTTAATAGACTAGAATCAAACCTGTCATGTAGTTATCCATCCAGGCCTTCGTCCACTGACATCCCTCAGAAAGTCTGAAAAAGTTTAAAGAGGTGGTTTAATGTAAAACAAGAGTGCAACAAGTGTTCCCATTAGAGATGTTATTGAAGTTGTCCTGCAGGATGAATCTTATACTTGTCATGTGATGAAACATTATCATTTGTACTAAGCTACTCTGAACTGACCCTGAACTGAAACTGTCTTATTCCAGTTATTCATGTGCACCTGTAGATATGTTGTGTGAAGATAAGGGTCAACAACTGTTAATCTTATTGGCTTCACATTTGGCATGTCTATTAAACATTTCCAAAGAAAGTGCAGTTCCAAGTTTGGTGTAATTTGGACTCGTGATAAATCAAATTTTAATACAAATTGGGGTTGGGCTGATGGACGATGTTGGCTCAACACCCCCGTTCGACACTGACAGACAGGTGCCGCCTGCCACACACAAACTATGATTTCAGAGTCTACTATACCAGAATAGTAGGAACAGCTTATAGTGATCACAGATTATAGTGATCAACCGCTTATATGGATCAAAAAGCTTGGGACATAATCGTTCCTATACAAATGCTGTGGAAATAATTCTGTTATAGTGATCAGGTAATCTGCTTATAGTGTTCATTTTGGGTCTTTTCATATATGTTTGGACTGTCAAAAGTAACTTTTTACAGTTTTTAGCAGCTCTGTGAGTAATTTACTGCTCCTCTCTGTGTCTCATTGTGCTAAACCGAGCGTGCCGCCATCTCCTCCGGCTCTCCATACATTGACTAAGTTTACAAATTCTGTGGTGTTTAACAAGTCTGCGTTTACACATGTGTCTGATGACACTGCTTGTGTGTGTGAGTGCAAGTCATGTGTGTCGAGAGAGTAAGTGGAGTCAGGATGATCTGAATTAATAAATTAATGTGTGCAACTATGAATAAAGATATAACTAATTTGAAAAAAGTATGGATCATTATTTGGTGATCAGTATTAATATCGTCGCAATCATTTCAAAGAAATTGACATTTAAACTGTGTCTCGTGTGCGAGTAAGACAACCCCCCCCGATAGCTGGATATAAGTAGCTCTAGATCATTAATGCAGACCAAACAAACAGCCCATTCCAAACAGGGAGGTCAACAAGGAGCACTGCACTATTTTGTCAAATTAAATATACATACATTGTCTCAAAAACTATGAAAGATGTGACTAGGACTTGTTGTATTTATAGTTTCCTTTTTTGTCAGGTTTGACCCAACTGCATGTTCTTATGTGTTAATACAGTAAGAACCTGTTGGTATGCTTGTGTTATTACATAAGTTTACTCTCACCAGAGCTGAGGTTCAAGATAACATCTCTTACAGTAATGTCCATGTATCAGTTCAGCTGTTCAGATGCTGCTTCCTAAAGGGACCTCATACTGCTGAAACACAATCCCGACTGTTGTCATGGGTCACTGCTGTTCAAATCATTCTGTATCCTCTGTGTGTCATGTCAATAAGACTAACTGCGGGTGGTTCATGTCAGGTCACTTTTCTTCCAGTTATACATACAAATGTTTTACTGGACATCAAGCACGAGTAACGCAGTTGGAATTTTGTCATTCATCTTTCTACCTCATGACAGTTGGTGGTTACTCTGTGCAGTGTTGGATCAATCAGTTACATTGAGCCACAGTTATAAATATATTATTGATCACATTAAAACAAAAAATTCCATGGCTCACACACATTCAGCTATGTAGTCTACCCTGTTAATATGGGCTTACACATAATTGTTTTAATTAAAATGTATGTTTTATTTTTTTAAGGCTATTATCCCACAATAATGATTTAATTGTAATTATTTTCATCACATGGTATTAATTCATTGCTATGATAATGATTCATTTTCTCATTATATAGCTGTTCTAACAGTAGCATGCATATGTCTACCAATATCAACAAGCTTTAAGTGCAGAGCTAACTTCTAACACACCAGCTAGCCCCGCCCCCTGTTCACCATCTCATTCAGTCCATTGACTAAGTCATTAGCTCATTAACTTGTGAAAGTACGCAGATCAGTTTATTCCTGAGCCGTCCTCTCTCACACAGTAAACATCTGCAAACTGCTCCTCTTTGTTACTCCAACATAGATTAATAAAAGCAGATGGTGTAACATTGCTAATTAGAGTTAATAGCTTCCTCCGTTTTGAACTGTAGCCTCCTCTCCACCCCTTTCGAACCAAATCCATTATTCGTTGGGATTTTTTAAATTCTAGTTTAAACAGGGGTGTTAACTTACATTTAAGTTTTGGCAAATTGTAAACAAATGGCTTGACAAGGTTTTTGATTTAAGGTTTTGGTTTGATGTCTTCCCTGGGACTTGAATAGAGAATTCATAATCCAGGTTTATTTGAGGCAAAATAATACATTTATCCAATGAGATCTCAATCAATCTTGTGATTAAATCAGTTTCAACCTAAACAGCCTTCTGATTATGAAACACTGTCCCTGTTCTGAGATACAGCACATGGATCTGACTTGTTGCTATTAAGCGTCATGTGATCTAGCAAAAACAAAATCTATAAGACATCAGCCTCCTGTGTCCAGCTCACAGAGACGTTCTGTGGCGGCAGCAGTAGATGCCTTTTAGAACTTTGCAGCTACATTATGTCACACATTAACTCCCTTACCTTGTCTGATTGCCTCTGCTCATTTAGAAACAATGAGAATGACCAAGGTCATTAGTTGTTATCACCAATGAGAGCAGCTGGACACAGGTTCAGGCTCCACACCCATAATTCTCAGCACACCTCTTGACTTAAGAGCATCTCATGCTCCAGAAATAGCAACAGTGGTTTTGTAATGTGTCAGGCTTCCCTGCTGCACTGCAGCACACCCACATGTTCCTCTGCTGCTGAGAACCAAGCAGCTGAATGCATTGATCTGAATGCAGAAGCTCGTCGGCTCTGATAGGATGTATTCCATCTGCAGATAACTGCTAATTTTCTATCAATAGTCAGCATCAGCAGTTCTCCTTCAACTCATGTATGGGGCTATTGGCCAGTACATATGTGAACAAATATTGAATAGAGCCAGAATTTCAATCTGGCACAAAGCAATTGTTGCATGCAATTTTGAGCACTGCAAATTTCTAATTCAGAATAAGAAAAACTTCATTTCCTCACCAGGAATTTACTTTAGCTCAACTTACAAATAAGAAGGAGGAAATAAAAGAAGTTAAAACTATTATAACATGGTAACAATAATAAATACATAGTAAGTTAATGGGAAAAAAATGCAAATGTGCGCTTTTTGATCCAGGGTCATCAGTCCTCTACTAGCACCACCCACAAACTAAAAGTATAAGACACCTTTATAGTTGAAGTCCCTGTAGAATTATTAATTAGGAAAGCACTGGGGTGCAGAGTGCGCAGTCTCACGGTAACAATGGATAATGTCACATGGGTTTTTTGTGTTAACTGAGGGGTGGATGTAAACGACCACAGTGACATCATACAAACACATCTTTCCATGTTGGTCCTGTGTGGTGGGGTTTTGTCTCTACGCATACATCAGACATTAATGTGAATATGTGAGAAACCATGCTGTTGATGAGCGTAAAGTAGTATAAAATCTCCAAACATTTTCTTGGCATGATTTTGCATCAGCTCATGCCTGTGTGACCATACAATGCAGAACGCATAACCATGCAGAAAGAAAGCTAAATAAGAAAAGAGCAGAAGCAAAAGGTGTTAAGACCTGTAAGAATATCATTATCATATTAGCATAGCCTTTATAAGCTTTTACTGGCTGTGACATTTCCTGTATCCCTATGGTTGTTTCTTGTGAAGTAATCTGGGTTTGTGTAGATCTATTCCTGCAGCAGCATAACACCCAAACAGAGCCAACATAGTTCTGAAGCTGTCAATGGAAGCCTTGTTGGTGCAGCGTGGACAGTGGCACAGCAGAGTGCTTTTGTTCTGCCTTTGACACACTGTGGTTTCTATACTGACCAGAATGATACATTGTGGGTGACAGAGGCACTCTGCTGAGACAGAACTGTGTGTGTGTGTTAAGACTATATGTTTGACTACAAGCTGACTTTTAATCGTCCATCTCACTGAAACACATAATATTCTATGCATCAAACCTTGAGGTGGATGGTCTTCAACAGTAGATGGCTACAGTATGTCAGGTTCAACTCCTGTGAGCTGAGAACAGAAATCTGAGGCCACAGTGGACACAAGCTGTGTCTCAATTTAAGCGCTGCAGTTCCCACTCTGAAGACTCTTTCAAATGTGGCCGACAAATGCGTCTCGCCATCAAAGAAGAAATGGCTAAAGGAAAGCGACGAGACGTCCAATGCTTGAGAATCACACTTAAACTCAACCAAACAGCTAACAGTACACAGATTATAAAACCAAGGGGCATTCAAACGTTTTTATCATGTCCAACTGTAGCTCTGTTGCTAGGCAACAGCAGTAAGGGTAGGACTAGCTGATAACACAGATCACGGAAAGCCTCTGAAGACCAGACTGTCTGACTTTGGTTCAGCCTTTGCAGTCTGTGTCCTCAGAATGGTGCAGCCCCTGAATTTAGACTCAGCTATTGACTCAAAAGTCGTCTCAAACTGGTTTCATGACAATGGAATGAAGAATTGAGGCAGTTTAAGAGCAAAGGGAGGAACTAGATAGTATTTGTTTGGTTTTCCTATAAAGTGCTTGGTGAGTGAGTGTCCACCTTCAATGCTAGGATGTCTTTTTCTTTATCAATGCCATCTCAGTCAAACACATTGTTGCTCAGTAAACAATATCAAATATTTATTGCATATTAGGGCTGTCACTTTTTCCAAAAATCAAGTTTGAATGCGCGTCAGACAAGGTTTAACACTTGACGTTGCTCTGTTCATCTGTGGTGCCTCCTCTGCTGCTGCTAACAGCTGAGCCTACAGGGAAAGAGCTGGTGGCGAACAGGTCCTGGAGAGAAGGCAGGTTGCAGCAGATCACCTTCTCTGTAAAATAACTACTTGTTGTCTTACTTCTTATGGTTTTGATGTTTCTGTTGAGTGAGTTTATATCTTATGTAAAGATGGAATTGTAATGACCTGTTACAGTGCTGCGTACACCCACATGAGAGTTTGGAGGTCCTAACTGGGGGAGAGATAGGGTGCTCTGCAATAAAGATTCCTCACATTTTTATACATTGCAATGTGAGTGGTGTTGACATGTAACTGTCACAGTTTTAGAGATTGACAATGTGCTGGTCTGTGCCCCACTTCCCAACCCAACCCAACACAGAATCCCAGTCTTTAAACACTGTTCATCACTTCTCTGACGCCATACCACTCAAATGGCTTTCCCTTCAGGCTAATGATCCAGTTCCCATGCGGATGAGCATGATTGGTGATGTTGATGTCTGCAGAAGAAAGAGGGACACACAGAGAGTGAGGGGAGAGTTACAACTGTGTAGGATTTGCTGACTTGCTTCAGTGATAAATCAGATGAAGCCACAGTTGAATTTGAGCTGTTGAGAGAGCAGGTAGATGATACATGTACACACAGTGAGGAAATATAGCTTTGATTATAATGCACCTACAACTACTGTGACCTTCCACTTTCTAATTCCGTTTAAATTTCTATAGAAATGTTACCAGATCTAATGGGATCATATTGTGTAGTTTTTTATTTACAATTTTATTTTCTATTTTATTATATTTTATACTTTTGTGTGTTCTTTTGTCGACCTCATTCGGTATCTGCTGCTGTATCAAGTGAATCTTATCGTATCGTATCTTCCTGTGTAGGCATCCAAACACTGAAACAACACTTTTTGCACATAGCAATTGGTGAATGGTGACAAGACAATATATTTGCTAATCAAATATGTTCAGCTGGATAGTTTTTTGAGTACGACGTACAGTTTGATACACTAACACTGCCTCTGCAAACAAATGTAAATTGTTCAGCATTTTGGGAAACATATATATTTACATATACATATAATACATTTGAATTCAGTATTTCTGCTATCAGGTACATTCATTAAATCACACTTGGCTGCCAACTCGGCTTCACAAACAATTAACATATACTGAGTTTAATGTTCGAAAGAAAGAAAAATTGTGATGAATGCATCTCTATTTAAGACCAAAATTGTATTAATTTACTTTAAAATATACTTAAATCAGCTTGCTTTATTGTTAATAAGTAATATATATATATATATATATATATATATCTCACAGTGTGTGTGTCTGATGCTGTGTACGACCATCATGTAACTTGTACTTAATGCTGCAACACTGCCGCTGGTAATCAGATCATACACATTAGTACATACATCAAGAAATTAGCTGATAGTCTCTTAGTTTTCAAATCCCAATCTCTGTGGGTATCTAGTTCACAACTTTTTTGTCTGTCCTGGTTACATAATGTCACATTATGAGGTGACTGTATGGGCCATCAAAGCCGACCCTCCGCAGAAGGACACCCTTGGTCTCTACAGCCTACAGAGGAATCCCTGCTATCCCAGAAGTGATTGCTCTGAGCTGTCAGCTTCAAGAACCAGTGGATTGATTTCTCATTACATTGTCTTAGTGAGCTGCATGTACTGTGTGGGCCTGTGAGTCGATGCGAGACAGGCTCCTGTGCGAGTAGATGGAAGAAAAAATGACGCTCTGGCCTCTGTGAGGAATCACTGTTATTTTATTCCTGATGCATTGAGGTTATTTTTACACAGCTTTAGCTTGGCATCTCTTTGCTAATGAAATGCTCTCATCTTCAAGAGCAGAAAATCTCTCTCTCCAGGGGAGGGCAACAATGAAAAAGCCCAGATTCATTTCAGTCTGTCGGAGAAGAAAAAGAAGCAGGGATTTGAAATTTCAATATGATCTTCAATGGGGGTAGTTCAGGTGGATTCCATTTAAAAAGTCTATAAACAGGCTGCCTTTTGAATAACTGACTGCTCGGCAGATTATACAACTTCACCTACTTTCCCCTTCTATACTGAATCCCTTTTTTACTTTGACGCACAAGATTTAAAGGGGACATAGCATGCAAATTCCACTTTGTTAGTGCTTCTACACGTTAATGTGGGTATCTGGCATGTCTACCAACCCCAAAACTCTGGGGAAAAAACACTCGCGCATTTTGTTATGGTTCCTCTAAGTCAGAAACGTCATGCTTGAGCGACTCGATTGAGCTTCCTGGGTTTTGTGTCGTAACAAGGCACTGGAAGTCTCCCTACATGGTCTTGGCCCACCCCCGTCCCCCCACACTCATTACGCCGGGTTTACACCGGAGGCAGCGAGGCTGCGAGGCAGCGCAGCGCCGTTCCCAAGCACGCAGCCGCCTGGCTGTTCACACGGGACGAGCATTTCTCCGCTGGTCAGCCCGCGAGTCACTCACATGTGGCATTTGTCTGGATCGTTGGGACTGGGAGGCTGCAGCAGTTGCTCGGGCGCGACCGCTCGCTCTCCCGTGCGTGAGCTGGAATTTGTGTCAGCTCCACACTGCTAGCAGTGTGGAAGACTTCCGCAGTGTTCAGCACTACTGTACGCCGGGTTACAGTAGTTACGCCGGGTTAACACCGGACGCGGAAGCGCCGCGCCGTTCTCAAGCGCGCAGCCGCCTGGCTGTTCACACGGGACGTGCATTTCTCCGCTGGTCAGCCCCATAGACTGTATATATAAGGTCAGCCCGCGATTCTGCTTTCTCCGCTTGTTGTTGTACCCGTTGAATGTCGGGGTTCGGGGGTAAATGATGGTCTTCATAGCCCCCCCCCCCACCTCTCTTTCTCTCTCTGTCTGTCTGCTTGTGTGCTTGTAGTGGATGGGCAGAGGGGGACATTTAATTATGTGATTGGGAAAATTAAAACTCCAGGACAACAGAAGGGGAACACAAAGTATGGGATGCATATTTGATAATTTATATCATATAAAATATGTAATTTATATCGTTTAAAATCATGGGGGGAGAGGGGGGAGGGGGGAGCTGGCTCATTAGCATTTAAAGGAACAGGCACTCAAAACAGGTCACTCTGTGGAGGGCTGTTTTATACAGGGTAAAAAGGGTGCTGTTTGAAATGATCCTTGTGGTATTTTGACCAAAGTATGTTACAGACATTTCATTAAGACCCCAAGGAACCATATCAACTTGTGGTAAAATGGGCATGCTATGTCCCCTTTAAGTTGTTTGCTCTTTGAAATGGCCTGTGGATGCATGACAGCAAATAATTTCATGGTCTGGGCTTAGCTAAACCCCAAACTCTGAATTTAGCTGTTTAGAAAAATTGCAGATGCACAGACATGTCTGCAAGGTGAAAAAGGCAATGTAGCAGCCCAAACTGTTTCTTTTCCATTCCTTTTCTAAAGATAAGTAAAACAGAGAGTTAGATATATTTGTCTTTAATGCAGGCGATGCATTAATTTACTTTAAAATATACTTAAATCAGCTTGCTTTATTGTTAATAAAGTAATATATATATATATATTTCACAGTGTGTGTGTCTGATGCTGTGTACGACCATCATGTAACTTGTACTTAATGCTGCAACACTGCCACAGGCGAGATCTGTCAGTCTATCCAACAGCCGACAGCAAGTATCTCTGTTAGCCAGATTACTGGGATTTTGTCTAGATTTTTATAGCTCCCCACATATGACTCTAAATAACTTTGTGACCCACTGACCTTTAGTCTAGAACCAAAGGTAGGGAACATGTTCTCCCATGTTCTACTTTGGTGTAGGATTGTTCAATATCCCATTAGGTGATTGATGATTAATGATGAGGACAAGAGCAGAAGACACATGGTGTCATCCAGCCACTGCATATGTGAAGAGATGCATCAGGATCTGATCAACCTATAGGCTTTTAATTATGTGAGCACATTATTGCTATTTAGAAGATAAACCCTGTTAATGATCAGCATGACATTTCCTCTGGTGCCATCTTTTGGATAGACTTTACAAAATTATAAATACACTGCTCATTTATCCCATCAATATATTTATAATATTGTGCATCTTGAGTAAACATTTCAACCTCCTGCAGAATTTTTGATTCTTATGTCAGATATGTTTAATAGGAATCCAGACTAGGAGGAGTTAGATAAAAAATGGTGTCTCTTGCATGTTACATTATCACCACAAAAAGCTGGCTGCATACTCAGATCTCAAATACTGGTAGCCAAATGAAAGCAAGCAGCTTGAGATGTGTCCTCAGATTGTCTTTCACCATCTCAGCTCTCCAACCTTTTTATTTGTTGGATTTCTCTAATTTGACTGGGAGATGGACATGTCTAAAATAAAGATCAGTGAGGCATCACATTCACCACATTGTCCATAGTGTCTTCCTTAGTCAATGTCTAACTTTTAAGCTATTTACCAACAATGTAATGTAGTACATACCGTTATGAGTGTCTTTCCTAAAGTCAGGAGTTGGGTCGATCTGAGAAAAAATCTGCTGATTTTCTCAAACTAATTATTCGGTTTATAAGATAGCAGAAAAAAACAAGGTGACATCTTAAATAGGTTTGTTGTTTTGGTCCAAATCTACAAATATTACTTCTCTACAAATTATATTGACAAAATCAGGGTTTGTGCAGATCCTGCAAATTCTTGTTGAATAGCAAAACTGAAAAGAACTATAGTGACATGGGACATAGTTGCAGAGCTGTGGAGCCCTAAATGCTCACCACACAGGTTAGGAGCAAAGTTATGCGGGTCTCTACGTTGATGAAAGGATGAAGTAGAACTCTACCTCTGATTGTTCTTCGACTAACTGATTTAAAGCAAGTAGAGCTGTAGTGGGATAACCTGGGACTCAGGTGGGACTGGCAAATGGTTAAAGGCTCAGAGGTCAGGTAGGAGGGCCCCTCAGCAGAAGGCCCCCAGGAAGACCATGAGAGACCCAATTAGCTTCCCCAACTAAACATTCTTCTCCACTGTTTTTTGCTTAAGACAGTGGAAACCATAGCTTGGTGCTCAGAGGATGTGTTAGACTGAGCTTAGAGATGCCAGACTGTGTTTTGGCACTTTCCACCACACATAACACCCTGTTTCTTTCCAAGCATTCTGTTGATGCTCTTTCAAGGTAGGAGTGAATTGCAAACTCAGATCAGTTTTACTCTGCTTTAAGTACACAGTGTACTACAGACTGTTCTATAGCAGCCCTTTTGGATCATATTATCATTGGGTATCATCAGAGGATTAACAGAGAATTGCTTGTAGTTCAAGACTGGATCATTATAAACGTCTTGCTCATAATGAGTTATACTCCCGTGGCACTGCAGCAGAAACATCATCTTAATGTATGCTTGATTGATTTTTCTCAAAGAACAGCTTTGTTCTTGATTTGGTTTTTTGTTCCCTGGGTGACAGATGTTGGTGCTAATATAAAACCTAATGAAGCACCGACTCAGGGCAGCACCTCTTCACTTACTTACGACTGCAGCCAGCCTTACTACACATACTGTCAAATGTTTATATGTGCAATGTCAGACACTTCAATAAATACCAATACTGAAGCTTACTACCAGTCTCTGTGGTTAGCACTAAGCTAACTGTGTTTGATAAATATGTTCTGACATCTACTTAGATTCCACAGTTGATATGACTTCACATTACATTAGAATCTGACCTGAACTATTCTTCCTCTTCTTATGTGTGAATGACTTGTTACGTTCCTCAAAAGCTCAGCCTCAATAAAGTCAACAGTCTTAAGGGAGCAGTGGTTTCTCCTCTCTTCTTCTTTTGCTTACTCAGCTGGAACTAAACCTTTAAGTAACATGGCAGTTATCTTATCCACATTCGATTCATATCACTCTTCAGATGAGGAAATCTTTTACTTAAGGACTGATTTAAACTCTCTTTAACCTCTGTCTCTTTGTTTAATCCATTTCTCCCAAATCTGCAGGAAAGAAATGGTTAGAGCTTTGAGAACTGGGGCATTTTTACAAAGACGACTCTGCTGCAGCTCTCTGGCACCATGGACTGCAGTCACTTTATATTATAAGCATTTTGTCCTTTGATGGGTTGTCTGTCTGGTAAACCAGAGCAGTGTTGGACTTTCAGGGACGAGCTAATGAGTTTATTGTGTGTCGCATGGTTCTTGCCACATTAAAAGAGACGTTTTTTTCTCCTCACAACAAGGAGTGTGACTCCAAGGAGTGCTTGGAGGAAGGAGGACATGTTTGGGCCAAGGCACTGATCTTCAAAGACTTTAGAAATAAAAAAATGATTAGCAAGCAAAACATTTACACTTTGAATGTTTGAGCTGATATGACACCAATAATCACAACTTGATACCTTTCTTTGAGAATATTATAATTGATACTATTTAACTTTTTTTGGAAGTAAGAAAAAGTGGTTTACAAGAAATTTCTATAAATATTAAACATGTATTGATCCTCAAATTTTTTTTTATTGTCTCTTCTGGGGTAAAACCCTGATGTACAGCTTGCCATAGCTTTAAATAGAATATTTTCATATACTTTGCGGTTAATTGTGAAACAAAAAACGAGTGCTGTTACATTAATAAAGTAATGAGAGCTCAGCAGGTTGAAGCTGCAGCAGTAGACAGCAGGTTGAGGTATCACAGTTCCCTCTTCCGGTTTCACAACACATGATTGTGGACGTTTGTTGTGTGGTTTCTGTCTTGGTTTTAGCATCTTTACACCGCTACTCAGTACACTACAGATATTCTCAAATTACTATGATTTAATTCAGTAGGAAATACGTTTGTTTATAAGAGTTTGGGATACTGTGTTATACAATACAGTCACACCAAAGGTTTGCATTCAAGCATTGTTGTTGCTTAAAGTACACAGATAACAAAACTACTTATCAGACACATGAGCGTCCTTTATTCATCCTATGAAATCTGCAGTGTTACCGCAGCAAGTCATTGGTAAAAAGGTAATAAATAAGTAAACACGTTTATATACAACGTTTATATGTTTGTGCGGATGTCATATGGAAAGAAATTGAAATTGCATAATTGACCGTTTTTAGTCAAGATCATCACAACCTTGTAGCCACTCGTCTCTTTTCTAGATCAGCTACTGACCTCATTCTGTTGTGGAGCTGGATTTGGAGTGGTTTGCATGTCCTGCTATTGAACCTGTGCAGTGAAAAGTGTTAGCCTGCAGCACATCTGTTGAGAAGGCTAATCCACAAAGAGCTGCACCCTTGCATAATGCTTACACAGGGCAACCACTTCAGCTGGCACTAAACAAGCCACAAAACAATGGTGTCGCTGAAGCTGGCCTGTGGTGAGGCTACGAGCCGAGCAGAAAGAGGAGAGGTCTGCTGAGCTGCTACATGTTTGAGTGCTGTGAACTGTCTGTGGCTGAGCTGCTGGCCTGGTTTCAGAGGCGTCTCCCTGGCTTTTCCCCTTTGTCTAACTCCCCTCTCTCTCATACATCACAACCCCTTCATCTGCCAATCTCCTGCTTTCTTTTCTATCATGCTTTGCCTTCTTCCTCTCATCACTGTTTCCTTTTGCCCATTTTCTACCATGTCTTCTGGTCTGCATTCCTCTGCTCAGTGCACTACATGCCTGACCAGGTCACCTTGTTATTCTTTGCTGTTTTTGATTTCTGAAGTTAAAGCATTTTGAGCAAAGCCCTGCAAGCTGACATAATACAGGAATGAGATAGACTGACTGACTGAGCAATGGCCTTTCAAGGTTTCATAGACACATGGACTGAAGCTTTATGTATCATGAGCAGGGGAGCTTGGATGTATTCAGGTCATTGGGATTTAGCTAAAGTATAATATATAGTGTGTAGTACTGTGGGTTTTGTGTGTGTCTTTGTGACTTGGTTGGCTGAGAGTGAAATTACATTTCACTACAAGCTACATTTCACTACAAGTTACACAGTAAACATTTAATGTCCAGCATGGTTTCAGGTTTACTTGTACATCGTTCATTGTTGCATGGATTCATAAAAGGTTGTGTAAATGATGTTAGGGGGTGGTCCAGGCTAGGGCTGGTAATCCTGGAACAGCTAGCAATAGCAGGCTTTCCCCTTCCATTATCTTGTCAAAGCTATGCCCTAAAAAACATGAATGTGCACTGCCTGGCAACTTGTAAAAGCCGACTTTTCCCTGACTCATTCGCTAACTTCTGGCTATCATCCCTGCCTCAGCGGGGTGTGCCCCTTTAGGTCATGCCGTGTGAAAGCACAGGCAGGGTGCAGGCAGGCAGGTAGGTCGGTGTGTGACAGGCAGGTACGCCAGGCAATCAGTTCATTTGGGCTGGATGAAATGATTGCTCTTGTTTACAGTCCTTCGAGGCCCAAAGACACTGGCTTCTTTTCTTTTTAAATTTTTTTCAGAATACTTAATTTATTGATGGCTATCAGGATGTGAAGAGGGTTTCAACAAACAAGATAAAATAGCTTCAGAAACCATTTACAATTAGCAGCCATACCTTTACTTAGTGGTGCCTATACTGTGTGGACAGGAAATAATACCATGACAGACTACTGTTCATTGAAATACAAATATATAAACTTTGTAATGATTACAGTGGAATCACAACAATCAGTAAATCTGCTTGCAGGAGTGACGTAAGCTTATTCAAATTTTTTGGGCATAGTTGAGAGAGATTATATATATATATATATACATGGCTGCTTAGTTTGCAGTAGTTAGCAGGTACATACATATTAGTTTGAGCGCTACAAGTAGTGACTGTCACCAAGCTGCTAACGCTTTCTCCTTCATGAGGATGTGTGGGTGGACTGTGCTGTGTACCTTCTGGTCTGACCAGGGTTTTGCAGTAATGTAAGTGGGTACAACAGACTGCATATGAGGTTAGTACAGTAAGTGTCATCTGTCAGCCCAGATTTATTATTGTGTGAAAAACCCAAATTATAATTACTTACAATAAACTAGTCTTGTGTTGTGTGTAGAAAATGTTTTGTGGACTCACTTCACCAACCCCTCCATCGACATAGTGGCGAGTAGATAGTTAGTGAATTAACATTTTTTTGGAGAACTATCCCTTAAAGTTTATTAGAGGTTATAAATGTTGGTTCTGATACATTTTTGGTTAATTGCCCAGCCCTACAATCAACTATTAAAAAAAATGAAGTTCAATTGCAAGAAAATATCATTGTCTCTCCACAGATGCTCTCAAACAGATTAAGTGACAGTTGAACATTTTTAGAAAAAAAAATGAAATTAACATAAAGCATAGTATCTAATATGATACTATGTACATCAAACAAAAAAGTGAAAAGCCTAATACTTTTAAAGCTAGAACATGAAAATCGACCTAATTCCTCAAAAGTCTGTAGTTAGAACACATATTAGGTGACCTGTTCATCTAGTCGACTTCACACTAAGCATGTGTATAAAAAAACATTGACTATAAAATCTGTGCAAACAACAATCTGGTTGATCAAAGGTCACTTTTACAGTGTCCGAAAGAAAACTGCAACCAGCATAGCCACAGGTCAAGCAAGCAACCCAATCCCAAACAGGCAGGTTCAGAACGGACACTGCACTAGTGTTTTCAAATAGAGGAAGATGTTTGTTAGAATGAAGCTAGTTCAACTAAGAGTACTGTGACTTGGTGCCAGTGACCACACAGGGTAAAGGGAATGTCTCAGTTCCTCCCTGTGGAGAAACTCTTTACAAATCAGTCAGTTTGTGTTTTCTAATGCACCACTCACAGCTCTCAGCCACAGTGTTGACTCAGAGTGAATGAGTGGCTGCACCACACCGCCTGCTCCTGGTCGCGCTGATAACGTTAATAGGTCTTGAAAGTTGCTTTGATAAAGCCCAGGGTCCCGCCTAGAGAACAGCCTTCCACCCTCACTGTAAAGGAATGCAGAAAATGCTTGCACAACCTCCCAGTGTTGCAACACTGGCCGCAGAGTAGAGACGTACATGTGTCCAAGTGTGTGTTTGGCTGGGAGAGAGAGAATGAGGGAGAGAGGAAGAGCGCTCTGGGTGCGTCTGATCTAAAATAACATGTTTTATGACGGAATTTACATGGTTTAATAATCGTCCCGTCATCTAAGGCACACACTTTGCTTTCTGAGTTTTTTGAGGCCAGTACAATATTATTATTTATGGGATTTAGTTGTCTGATAATGATTTATCAGACAAAAGTAATTTTGTATATAAACACAAACACAGAATCCGATAGGGAATTAGAGATAAATACAGAGCAGCACATTTCACAGATGCAAGTGGGTTTGGGTTGCATTAGTAATTATAATGGTTAGGGATTTTGTAGCATAAGATTTGTGGAACTAAGTTTAAAAGTTCAAAGTTTCAACGTTTATTTTTAACTGGGATTAAAAAAAAAAGGACCAGTCATTGATTCCATGACTGTTATGTGTGTCATCATATTGTGGGATTATTGTCAAAATCCAGCTAGACTCTCAAACATCTGTCCAGGTTTGTGTGTTGTCCAGCAGCTGAAGCAGTCAGTAGCACAGAATAAATGCCACGAGCTGGTTATATTATTGTATTGTATTGAACAGAACAAATGTTCTGAGTTGTTGTAATGTTGTACTGTCAGACAGTTACATCTCAGCAGTATATGCATGTTACTATATTATTAATAATTAATAATAATAATTTGACTGCTATATTGACAGCTAAGAATTGGCATCTAATAGGATTTAAAGTGAGTGTATTTATACTAATCTTAAGAAAATAGTCGGTTTTATAATCAGACCTAATAACATCATTAAAAAGGCAATATCACAGCATACATTTTTCCAGAGTCAGTTAAAATGAATATAAAAATCCTCGCCCTTTTTACACATCTAACCAATGAATTTATTCAGTGTTAAAGTTAATTAATGAGTAAGTAGTTAAGAATTAGTTAATCCTGTCCTGTCCTGTCATTTCACTTTTAGTTTTTCTAATTTTAATTCAGTAGTTTGAATTATTGTGTCATGCATCTGATCCATGGTTTGTTAAAGAAAGGAAAACTGGTTTAGGAGCAAATGGAACTTAAAAACACAACTGGCTGATTTTAACACCAGATCCTTTAACCTTTTGCTACTTTGTTTGGAATTATCTTTGAAAGACAGACACTGTGCTCATGCCCATAAATGAAATACATGCATCAGTTTACACATCTTCAATAGCTTGAAATTTCAATATGCTGCACCCCTGGCTCCTAAAATGCAGTGCAGCAAGAAATGACTGCCTGCAGGTGGTATACAGTGACACGTAGAGCTCTAATAGATATAGAGCTCAATGAAAGTGGGAGATGTTTCCAGAGACGGATTTCGAGGACAGAAAGGCTGTCATCCAGGATGTGATCCAGTAGGCACAGCACTGCCACTAAAAATAGTCCTCAAGGTTTAAATTTAGGTTAAAATGTGTTGTGTGCAGAAGATGCTGCTATTGGATTTACAGCTACTTCTGCCATCTAGTGGGCAACATGCTGCAATTGCAATAGGGAGGAGACAGCAGGTTCCTGTGACAATCCTAAATCATGAGGTGCGATTCCTGTTCAGACATTAGAAACAAGTACATTACAGGAAATGAAAAAAAGCAGCATGTTTGCATGTGTCTTGTCGGCTACTTCCAGGAGTGTGTGTGTAGTGTGAGTGGAAGACGAAGACAGGCAGCCTGGAGGATTGAGAACAAATGAGGCGGGAGGGGAGGGAGGAGAGAGTGACACAGAGTCACACAAGTGAAGCTGTTCGGATAGAGCAGGAGGAGGAGGAGAAGGAGGAAGACGGGATGAGGAGAAGAGGTGCAGCAGAGCGCCATGAGATCCGTGATGTAAAGGCGAGAGTGCGCTAACATTCAGCCAGAGGGATGCTGCTCACGCTGCTTTTCTACCTTCGAGTCAAAGGTAGGGGAATGTGGGGATAATTCTGTCACAGCGTCAGGTCACCTGAGGTCCATGCAGCCGCAGACAGAGAGCGCATTAGGATCGAGGAGCTGAGCTTTTAATGTCAGATGAGCCATAAAGTATCAGCCAATTAAGTAAAATACTTTTGTTGATGATCTCTTTTTTTATTAATCGTCTGAAATGCAGTGAAATTGCTCCACTGTCTTGTTGCATGCATCCATTGAGTTTAATGCAATGAACTAGATCCATTCTCCACAATGTCAGCTCAGACTAAACAGAGTGTGGGTTTCTCCTTCACATCAGCAGCTACAAGTAAAGTGAACATGTCCTGTTTTTCTTTGCTTGGGGCATGAGAGTCTCTCGGTCGTCTGCAGACTGTCAGCCCTGACGTCTCATGCCTCTTGGTTGTTCTCAGTTACACTGAGCTGCCGATTAGGATCTTTGTAACCTGTTTAAAACCACCAGTCTGTCTCTGTCTTCCTCAGTAACAATGTTATGGTCAAAATGTGTCAGTCTTGATTTAAAGATAGCCATCTGAGGGAGCACTTGTCTTATAGGCAGGAGATTAACTGCTCTTTATATGCTCAGTACCTGCTGTTTTTATATCATACTAACAAATGATGGATCCGGACAAGAGCAACAAATACAAGCTGTAAATGTAAAGCAGCACACAATGCCTGAATATAATCATTATTTCAATTATTTTTCTGTTGAGTATTTTAAATGTCAGAAAATATCCATCGTAAATTTTATACAAAAAATTCTACTTTTATCAGAGCTTTCAGGTGATTTTAATGGTTTCTAGCAGTGTATGGAGTTTCCTCAGTCATTAATAAGTTTTACTAACTATTTTACTCTGTTATCACATCACCCAAAATTACATATTTTCATGTGACGTGATAGAAAGGTCCAGTAAAAAGCTTGTAAGAAAACCTTTAATTAATTAATTTTGTCAAAACGATAAAGACCAACAGTTCAAACCCCAACAAGGTTCAATTCACAAAGATAGAACCCGAAACCCATGACTGTTTTATTTATTTTGAATAAATTCCAAATAAACTCATTATTGCAGCCTTACTGTAAAATAAATAACATGAGTAACTGGTTTTATGTAAGAAAAACAAAATCAGGAGCATTTCACAGAAAGGCTGAGGTCCTAAACCCACACACAATTCCCCAAAAATATTGTATTTATTCATTCAACTTGATATGCTTTTCCAAGGTCAAGCCGTCCTGCAAACTGCAAGAGAATTATTCTAGTGTAAAAATACTGAAATCATCCACGTGTAAACTCCCCAGTGTCTGAGGAAAAAAAAACTCAAGGACACAATCTCAGTGTCCTCTCTAGTACTTACAGTCCTACCCAGAAACACCAGAGCTGAAACAATTGTGTAAAATTATAAAGAGTTTAATGGTGGATCAGCTTCAGATTAATATAACCTGTGAAAATACCTGGTTAATAAATGTGAACACTTAATTAAAGTAAGTGGAATAATACACCATTAATTGACAATTGGAATTTAAAGGACTATTACACAAATGCACATGTGCTAAACAAACAAGCAAAACAGAACCAGGCATATAAACTGTTGTAATCTAGTTTAAAATCCACTTTATAGTCTAGAATACATATATATAAACCAATGAGTGCATATTGAGGTGGACGACTTGACAGCTTCTAAAAGTGAAGCCAAAACATCTGGATCTTGCCGTTGTGTTGTCCATGTTATTAGATGGCACATGGACCAAACTTACAGTAGATGGTTTCTCTCAATTTAGTTCTTATCACACTGGTGTATGTGAGGTGTTCACATTTCTAATTAGTTTGTTTTTAATTAGATGATTGAAGCTAATAACAGGGTAAGACGTCATGATTGACAGCTGACACTGACTTGTGATTGGTCAGGCGGGACAACTGCTCCTCTCCATGATCACTACTATGCACATTCGATGTAAGCACCTGCTTTGATGTGCTTTGATGGCAGCAATTGTATCCAGGATCTTTTTGTTATATTTATGTACAGTCATTGTTTTCAACCAATCCAACTGATGTAGATAAAGAGACAAAAAAATCATCACATTAAGCCAGATAATAAAAGGCGAACGTCTCTTAGTCACCACGGAGTTTTCTCCTCTCTTATTGCTGTCTGGCATGAACATGGAAGATTTATTTTGAAACTTAATCACCTCCCTTTTCTCAGATTTTACTGGATGCACTTGATGTGGTCTTCTGTTTTCCTAACAAACAAAAAAAACATGGCATTTTAAATTTGTCCTTAACATTCCTAAAAACTATGGCAGTGAAGGCATCATGCAGCATTGTTGTTATTGGGGAAATTTTCATGTTGCAAGTCACATTATGATTTCAAAGTTCAATGACTGTCTGGTCATTTGTGGCAGGTGACAGTTCTGGTAAAATCTTTTAGTTGCTTCATATCATATGTTTATGTTTTATATGATGTTTTACATTTTATGAGATCAAAGGAAACTGCAGCTGCAACAGATTGTCCTGCTGATTATATAATGTACAGATGAGACCAAAGTATTTTAGAGAACCAGAAAAGCTAAAGAGGGAAATTGCAAAGCATGGAGAGAAGAACTGAGCTTGGAAATAGTATTTACCATCGGAAAAGGGAGTATGCTCCATTATCTGAGGAAGACAGGATTGGACAAAATAATTTAATATGGCCTAGATAACTCTGATTCACACTTCAACACAGTGGGTTGCCATCCATCACTGGACCGAACAAAGAGGAAGGAAAAGCTATCTAATATCAAGGGTAATAGGAGATACAGTATCGAATGGGGAAGAAGAAGAGGAAGTAGTAGGATATAGAAACTCACAGTGGAGTGCGGTAATGCACCTTGACGTTGGTTGCCGCCCGCCAATAAACCGAACATAGAAGAAGAACAAGACTTACCTCGTAAATGCACAGCTTTTATTTACAGAGCGTGTGTGTGCTTACGTGTGTGCGTATGTGTGTGCGTAGAAAGGGAAATAGTTGCTTTATACTTATGGTAACCCAACCAGCACTCAACTAAAATGCTGAGTAATTCAGGACACGGTCAGTCACACACACACACACACACACACACACACACACACACACACACACACACACACACACACACACACACACACACACACACACACACACACACACACACACACACACACAGATGTTTTACAACTATCTTAGTGAGGACACACATTGGCATAAGCCGTTCCCTTAAGGCATAACCTTAACCATCAAAACTAAATGCCTAATCCTAAACCTAATTCTAACCCTAAAACCAAGTCTTAACTCCTTAAACAGAATGGGGTCAGAAAGGGAGGGCTAAGGGACAATACAACTACAGCCCACTATTAGTACTAACTACTATACTGACACCCGAAGTTACATCTAATAACTGATAATAACAATGACAATACCTAAAGGAAGCAGGTTTTGATAATAAGCTTCCAGTGACTGAGAGCCACATTCACTTTTATTTTCTAATCATGATGGTGAGCTCTTACCTTTATACCCATAAATAAGTTCCTTTAGGTTATATATTGTCTTTCACTGAGTTTTGAATGAGTTGAATTATCTATCTTGACGTTGAAAGTTGTTCTTCTTGAGTTGTTAGTCGTCACTTGACAGATTAAAGAAATCAGCAACCTCTTTTATTAGTACACAGAAAACATGAGCAGTATTCATAGTATATCAATACAGTAGTATCTGAGAAACACTAAGATACTGCAAGAAGAAGACATTACATAACTCAGCTCTCAGTGGTCTGATGAGGACATAATGCAGAGATCTGTTGCCATGGTGTCACCTAGAACGGCTGACTCATCAACATTTGATTCTGACTTTTCGGCAGCCCAGGGAATCCCACACACACACTCTGATTGTATGCCTATCAAACAGTACGCCTGTGCTTGCCTCCCACCCTATCACTTTCAGGAAACCCCTGCGGTCCTTATGAGGCTTCTTCTAAATCCGGATCAGATTTCAGTGATCCCTACTTTTAAATTGGACGTCTTTTATAATTTCATGCACTTTGCAGCATCTGCCCTCTCTCCTCTTTTATCCGGAACACACTGATTAAAAGGACAATTGAATAAATGGTTTAATTAAAAGTCAAACTAACAAAGTTGGTCATGCCTTCATTGAGCCGCCCTATCACAGAGGTCTAATTGTGTCTGAAAAGGCCTTGAGGCTGTTCCATTGATCCCCCTCAGCTCCTTTTGGTAGTGTAGACCTGTAATAACCTTGCTTTCTATAATAGCTCTCGACAACTGGCAGCAAGAACAGAGTGTCCACAAGATAACGATGCACTTTGCAAAAGTTGACTAGTGCCATGGACCTGGATAAGGGGAGACCTCTTACTGTGTAGTCACACACATATGATTGCTGCTGATTCCTCAAAAACAGTTGAAAACACACAGTCCAGTGTATCCGCAGTCTTTTTTTTTTAAGGGGTATTTTAGTGAGGGGGTGGGTTTTGTTGGTAGCAACTTGTACGCTGCTGCTTCCCTGTGTGTAAGAGGAACAATGTCTGGAAATGAGTCAAGCCCTCGTAAATGTCCTGTCCTGGAGAGATTTGGTCGTACCACCCTGTTCCCCTGCTCCTTGTCTACAGTAATCTACAGTATCACACCAGCAGGTCGTCTACTCTTCTTTATACCTTCTGCGGTCAAAATGGCAGGACTGTGCGCGATGGCCTTTACATCCGGAGGTGTAGTATTGTGTTTTGATTTATCATCTGAAAAGTGGTTTGACTTGCCTGCTCTGTTCTCTCTCATTCCGGCACCTTGGCAGAAAAATGGGGCCAGGCAACACTTGTGCTTTTGCGAAGCGGGATGTTGTAATAGGTCAGATCTTTGAAGGTCTGCCAGTGCAAGTGCAAGTGGTCTGAGGCAGCAGGGTCTCATTGCTGTCGGGCTGCGAGGACGATCCGAGCAAGATGTAAACAAGGACTGATCCACCCTTCAATCTAAAAATAGATTTTTAATTGAACGCAGTCATCAATAAAAGTGTGCTTTATGGTCAGAGGGGATTTAAGAGCCTGCTGTTATCTATGGGTAAAATGTGAAGGAATAGATGAGGCTGGGAAATCCCACTGGTGTGTTTATCTTTAGTGGTGGGTGATTTTTGAGTCTTGACTTCGGCAGGATTTACAGCATTATGATGAGTCGGAGCTGGAGCAGAGAAAAGGGTTTCACCTCACAATCAACATATCTTGCACTCTTCTGCATTTCACTCTATATTCATAGAATCTTTTTCTTGTACAGCGACACTTAAGTCACATAATTTGTTATCGCATATTTCACCATCCGGCTCCTGTTGTTGGTTAAAACCTGGTTTGTTCTTTAAAGCTGCAGTTGTTTGTGGTACATGTTGCATCTGCTGTAGATCAAACTTAAAAGAAGCCATGAGCCGTATTCAGTATGTAATATCAGTCAAAAATCAAAGCACTGAATTTCACAGCATGTGGCAACTGCAAAACATTTTTAACATGCAGATTATACATAACACACACACACACACACACACACACACACACACACACACACACACACACACACACACACACACACACACACACACACACACACACACACACACACACACACACACACACACACACAATATTTATTAATTTATATATTTATTTTATATCTCTTGTCATGTCAAGAGATTTGGTCTGTTCCTTTCTGGGATCAAAAGATACTCTTAACGGACCAAATCTATCTTCTGGTATTTCATTTACAAAATGTGGAAAAAAGAAAAATAGGAGACACACAAAGAAGAAAGAGAAATAAAAAAAATCCCAAATGAACTGGTCATACTCAGAACAATAAAATATCTATATATTGATTTGATGTAGAGGTTTATTTTTTGTCTCTCTGGCTTTCTTAGGATATTTGAGTAATTTATGTTTTACATGGAAACATCATTTAGACAAATCTGATTTCCTTCTTCTAGATTAATGTATTGTCCAGTTTACAAGGTAAATTACCTGATGAGATTGGACCACCTTCAGTGTTTAATCATCATTCCAAAGATATAGTAGAAAATAAAATGTTTATATGTACATAAATCCTTATATAAATAAATGAGAGTGTAGACTGTCTGACCCAGTCCATATTCATCAAAGCCACATTTACCTCATGGGAGGATGCACAAAGCTGATAGTCCACTTAGTGGGGGTAACAGTAATAATAGTAATAGTACATAATTCATGACATAGTGACAAGCAGGGTTCTTAATTGGTGTCTTAAATATTCATTAAATATGAAATATTCATGACTAAATGAGCAACAAACTGCACAAAAAAAACATTTTAACTAATCTGCTTCATCTGGACAGAGTTTTTTGTTTACACTGCTTACAACATGAGCAAACAATCCCACAGCTATCAACACATTTAGCTTCACATGTTGCTAAACTCTGATTGATGAATGGAAAGGTCAACTGGGCCCCACCCCCTCTAAATGTGTGAGCAAAGCAATGACACAAAGATCTCATGTCAAATAACCGTTCTCACTGAGAGCCTTGCCCTATACCTCCTAATTCCACACATGTCTGTCTGGATGTGGAGCACATTTCTCAAGAACATTTCATCTTATTGACTTCACACTTTCCGTGTGTATTGTAATTACCCGAGGATGTGCAGTCCCGAGTTGGGTACGATTTGGACACACAAAATGTTCAATATTAATGAAAATTTAATGAACAGACAACCAGCGCTTCTTCTACTTTCTCAGATAAACTACAGCAGTGTTCAATATCTGTCCAGCTACACATTCTGGGGAGTCGCTGGTGCTGATCTCTGTCATGCAGCAACATTCATAGAATCACCTCATTTTTAGCAATTTTTCTTCACTGAAAAGCACAATGTTTGTTTTCTTGCTAAATTACAGAGGATATTTATTTTCAAAAGTTGTGAAATTGGGTCTTAAGATTCTGTCACTTGCTTAACAGACGCTGAAATAGCCGATTTGCAATGTATGAAAAAATAACAGCAGTGCAGTAAATCATTCAAACTATATAATAAAATACAAAACACACATGACTTCGGCTACTGAAAGTAGCTTTAATCTAAGGTGTCCACAGGATTCTATATATATCATCAAAATGTGCTTGTACCTCAGAGACATTTTTTTAAGAATATTAAAAGTATTTTCAGGGTTTAAACCCAGAGATGAGGAAGGAAAACATTTAGTCGTGTATTTAACCTTCCTCTGTGTAACCACTCATCTATTCATCAGACATTGAGCTAAGAGATGCAATTACCACTGTGTCCAAACATCTGTCGCAATTAATTATTTAATCACACACACTTTATTTAGCATCTGACGTGGGCACTGAGGAAGCGTAACGTGATGTGTAGGCTCACGTTGACTCATACACAGAGCCTCGGCGGTACATTGTGTCTATCCCCAACTCCGTCAGTCACCCACTAGTGAGGGCACGGAGGGAGAAATCCTGGGTAACTATGGTAACACAGCGAGGTGAATCTCTGAAGCAGGCGCCACTTTCTTGTAGAGGCCTTGAGTTAACAGGATTAGGGGGAGTTCACAGATGAGACCCTAAAGAGCAGGGCCCCTCTGTGTCTCTGTGTTTCACTCTGATCTCCTCGGCCCTGACTCAGTTGGAGAGAATGATAATGACAATCACAAAAAAACCACATTCATCACATTGCAGAAAAGGCAGAATGCATCTTTTCAAACACAGCAGAGCTCTTATCTCACACCACCACTCTGACAGGAGTTTTGCTGCAGTGTTGCTTTAATCCGAGTCAGTAGCTCATGTGCCAAGTGTCTGTTTAAATCCTTTTCTCTATGGCTGCACATTTGCATACAGAGATGAACACAACTTACATTTTTGGCTCAACCTCCTTGTGAGTATTGCTCACCAAGCTGAGGCCACACATGTTTTGCTTTGAGTAACGTGAGTATTGCACACTGCAGACATTTGCGACTGAGACAAAAGTATGGGTTGTTAACTTAAATACAAAAAATTTGAGGTACCTGTTAAGGCCATCTGCAACAAAAGGTCACCTCACAGTATGAACATTTATATAGCTCTGCACTCGCTGCTGAAGATATAGACAATAAAGAGGCCTAAATACATTCAACCTTTCAGTTTTCAAAAGTTGGGAGGGGTCAGTGTTGTTAAAATATACTTTTCTTTGCAGACGTTCTGACATCCTCACAACCAACTAATAATAGCTGGTTTATGGTAGGCTGTGGCTACCATAGCAACAGAGGCAAAAAGGGGTGAGTGAGTGGAGGATAGCCACACCCATCACTGGTGCAACCAACCAGACTGGAAAACCAGTACAGACAGGGGGGGAGAACAACTAGTGAATAATTAGTGGAGTCAAGAGGGCAGTGCCTGATGGGGTTGAGCCAACCACTTTAATCCATCCATCCATGCTGCGTTGAGGGCAGTGCACATATGTAAACTGACTGATAATTTATTGATTTATCCGATTTTTATAGCAGGTTTTTCAGTCAACTTGGAAAAATGTTGATGCTTCTGCCTGTGAACTACACCACTCAGTGCTCTGCATGTGTAAGACTGCACCAGGGTTACATATAAAGTTGACATGCTTCTACTGTGTACTGCTCAGCCTGTGCAAATCATCAGTTGGAGGGATAACTTAGTAATGTTTTTAGAAAATAACCCTGATCATGGTTAGGGACTTTTTGAACCTTCTTTAAGGTTTTGCACCAACAGGATGCATGAGGGCGAGGGTGTTATGCAGCCTAGGAGGGTTTAATGAATGGTCCACTGAGATGTGTTGAGTGGGATTGAGGCTTTTTGGATCTTTGACTAAAAATATGACTAAAATTCAGGATATCTTAACCATTATTTGCAAATGTCCAAACTTTAAGAAAGTAGTGATACTAAATCACTTAAAGCTAGGGTTGATCATCCTGGAACAGCTAGCAAGAGTAGGCTAAACAATGATAGAATGCAACCACTACATCCATTGGCCCTCTTGTCTAAGCTACGCCCCCAAAACACATGATCACGCACTGACTGACAACTGATAGAAACCACCTTTTCTCTGACTCGCTCCCTAACTTCTGGCTTCTGATTGGTCCAGATCTGTCGTGTTTATTACAGTCCTGCGAGGGCCACAAACACCAGTTTCTTATCTTTTTTTATAGACAATTTTATTGATGCTATTGGGACGTGAAGAGGATTCTACAGCTGACAGGGGAGAAAATTGTGTATTTGTGGGGGACGATTTTAAGTGGTGCATTAATCCACATTCTGTGTTCTAGTGAGTATCTCTGGCAGCAGGACAGTGTTTGTGACTGATTCAAAATGAACTTCAGTGTTTGTGTTGATGTTAATGAAGGAACGTGTCAATCAATGCAACATCGTGGCCCAGGTAGTTTGGTCAGAGCATCCTGGAGGAGTTTCCAGCGTTGTTCAGTGGATTCAGTTTGTCTCAGTGTTTCTGTGGGGACCAGCCTATCTGCTGCAGGACCCCTTGTTCCTTAGGACTCTGTGTTTGGGCTTGTCGTCCTGATGCAGAATGAATTTGGAGCTGATCAGAAGCTCCCATGATGGTTATTGTATGATTGTTGGTTCAGGGCTTTTCATTGGATGTGCTAATAATAAGATGTAATAATAATAAGTAAATCAATAGAATGTCACGATATTCTTTATGGCTTTTTTAAGCTTGAGCCTACAGATGAGTGACATCCTCCAAGGAGTACTTATGCATCCCTTAAAGCTTTAGGGATTTATTTTTGTTACATTTTAATGGTATTTTTCTGTTGTTTCTTTTGCCACTTTAAAACTTTCTTAAGAAAAAATAGAGAGCGCTATTTTCCTTTTGATCACTATCTAAGAAAATTAATAAAAATATTTATTTTTTAATATTTCTGGTAAATCCATCTAATCACCCCAAAATAAAAATGTAGTCATCATCACCACGGCATCATGACCACTTTGATGTCGTATTGGTCACACATCAACAAATCCTCTCATGTTGATCATAGCGAGTTACTCCACTCTTACCCACTGGTGTTTGCTGTGTGACAGCACATCAAATTAAACCCTTTTCTTCTTTGAGCTGATGTAACACCCTGAAATCCAGATTTCCTGCTGCTAATAGAAATGTAATGGTTTCCAATAATAATTCTGTAGGAATCACTTATTACCTAGTCACTTCGATGATACATCTCAACTGCGCACTGGAATAAAACTGGACCATGACTTAGTAATATGAACGACATACATGATGCATAATGATTATACAAATAGTAATTATGCTCATTACAGCCTATGACATGGGCAGTGGACTGTGGGCTGGCATTGGATATAGTACATTGATGAGGCTAAACATTACGACCACCCAAAGATAGAGTGATTGATTGTCTTGTTACACTGGCACACATCTAAGTGTGGGATATCTAAAAATGTAAGTGAGTGGTTACTTCTTGTTGCGAACTTGACAGACTAGTGCAGTGTCCATTCTAAATCTGCCTTGTTTGTAATGTTCTGATCTCTTGTTCTGTGTTAATGCTCTGCAGCTACTTCAGAATGATTCCTTGTCATTAGTGAGTCCTCCTCAAACAGTTTTTTTAACAGTCGCTTTTTATTGTTTGTGTGCTGGACGTTGTGTGCAGAGCTTTTTATAAACAGTCTATGGTGCACAGTGGAGTTAGAAAACTTTGTGTTCATCCTACCTGGTGTATCGGCAGTAAATATTTTGTAGTCAGTGTATTTCATAAAATGAACATTTTGCTTCAATACTGTTCATATAGGTTGTTTATTTTTTTATTTTTAATGATTTACTTAACAGCTGTAATCTTTTCATACATTGCATGTTGGCGACTTCAGAGGTCTGTTGCAAGTGACATTATCTTTAGACCCCAATTCTGAATGTTTCCAAATAAAAGCTTGATAATAGCTGAACCACCCTTATCTGTCAATATACTCCAGTACTTTGTTTGTACTTTACCTATCACTGGGGTGAACAATGCTGACAGAAATGTTACAAAATGATACATTAAGTTGCGTATGTGTTGTAAATATGGCAGCTCATATGAATCACTCAAAGATGAAAGGCAAGATTCCTGAAAAACATGGCTTCTACATGTCAAGTCACATCGACTTGGTAGATGAAAATATCATTTTCACAGAGGAGGAGATGGACAACAACAAATTGCCATTCCTAGACTGTGCAGTCTGCACTTCCACTATTTATCTCCATCCACTTGTTATTCGGGATTTAAACTGGGCACCGCCGGGAAGAGAAAACATTAGCAAACACAAGGCAAAGCCAAGGGAACACAGGCACATCCAGGAGGCATAATAAACTTGTAGTCACCTTGACTGAGAATCTGTTTAAACAATACCAGACCAAAACAGAAACAGATAAACCTGGTACCATATTGAATTATCACAACCCCGTCCCTGATTACTGAGTTTTTTCTCAGTGCTCACCCTGTCTAAATGTTGCTTAATCTCAGCAAAAAAATTTTTAGAGTGAGGAATGTTTAAATCATTTTGAAATGGTGTTTTCTCCCTCACTGCGAGGGACACCTAGCCACTCAACAACTGTATGCTGTCCTGGCTCCTAAATGGTGGAACGAGCTCCCCAATGACATCAGGACAGCAGAAAGTCTACACTCTTCCATCGCAGGCTAAAGACACATCTCTTCTGACTACATCTTGGTTAAGAAGATGATGTCTAATAGCCATCGTCAACTCTTTTTTTAAGCTAATGTACCTACATGATTCTTGCTGTTCTGGGTTTGTACCCTCATGGTTGAATGCACTTATTGTAAGTCGCTTTGAATAAAAGCGTCAGCTAAATGATATTTAATGTAAAAATGTAAAGTGCTGTACATGAAGACAGAATCATCCAGTTTCCAGTCTTTGCTAAATGCTTGTTTATGTTCGGCAGTTTATTAATAGCTGAATACGTGTTCCTTTTACAAATAGCTACACCCTCATTTTCTCATCTGAAAAAAGGCAATATGCATGAAGAAGTCCATTCATCACCAAGCGTAAAGGGACTGAGGCTTTGATGAGGGGAAGAGGAAAAGAAAGAGGGAGGAATATGAGGAGAGAGGGTAAAAGAAGAGAGTCAACTAGAAAGAGGGAGTGGAGGTGGAGCTAAGCACTTTGTGTGTGTGTGTGTGTGTGCATGTGCATGTGTGTGCATCATGTTTATTTGATAGCTATATTTCCCTACTTGAACTCAGACTTCACATGAAGGAAGAGCCTCAGGACCTTTACTCCAGCTCTTACATTCTTCATTTCACCTCTTCCCCCTCGTCTCCATCTTTCCCCTGTCCAGTGCAGCACACCTCCATCCCACTCTTCATCAGTTTGTCACCATGCTTCTACTCTACAACAGTTTGCTTTCTCTCTTAGAATCGATCTATCGCCGTGGGGCCAGAAGATGGAGGAAACTCTACCGAGTCAACGGACACCTCTTCCAGGCCAAGCGCTTTAACAGGGTGAGTGTTTTCACATCTTGCTAAAACACTGGGGAGTAGATGGCTGAACAGTCCTTTAATCAGTCCAGTGGTATCACTGGGGAACACTGGAAGATAGAGGACGCTTTCAAATTATGTTAACTCTTGGCTTTAATAGCTTTTTTCGGTTAAAGAGTTTGACTTTTTGAGATGTTTTATGTTTGCTGGACCAATTTTTTTTGATATTAACGTGAGCTGTTGGACTTTATTCCACCAAATCTTTCTAAACAATGTCTATCAATGAGCAGAGCAAGAAAAAGAGGCATTAGTTTACATTCAAACACTCAGTTGTGACTGATTAACCCACATGACCAGTTATCTACTGGACCAAATCACACCGCAGATTTTGGGGCCTCATTTTGGTGCCTGAGCTCTTTACTGAAATAGTTGCCCTCCTTATAGGCGACTTAAACATCAACTCACGTGATTACATTTAACTCTGTTGTTAACACACTCTCTAAAGGGCTCTGGCAGCACATAACATTAGCCTGCTGTTAGCTAGTAGCAATATCAAACTGGAGTCGACACAACAACAAACTAAAGCTAAGAGGTCAAAAGTGTTGCTGTATTTCTTGTGAAAGGATTCCGACACTTGGACGTGCAGAAAATATTTAAAAAAGTGTGTATGGAGTACCAAATCAAACTTCATGAAGCACTTTGTGATGCACAGGATTCATTTGAAAACAGAGGGATACTCCGTGTTTGCATTTTTTAAGAAAACTTTTTTTTTTTTTTTCTGGCACCGTTTAGGCACAGGTATTAAAGTATAGAATATTGGAAAAACTAAATGAAATGATAACCAACCATACTGATATACCTCTGCCACAAGTTTCACTTGAACTGGATACAGAAACTGTCATTAGCTGTTAGAAGCAGTTGATGTTTGTCATTTGAACTGTTGATTTGTAGGTTATTTCCCTTTAAGTTACCTTATCACAACCTGTGCAGCTGATGATGACATCACCACGCCTCTATTGGCTTGTTTTGTAAAGCCATCCGAGAGCAAAATACAAGACTTTACCTAAATCATTGAAAGTGACTTAAGAATGTACAAACAAATCCTAACTTAGGATCCACATACAAAACTTGCTTTTACAGCATCATTAAACTTGCACTGATTAAAACTGTGGGATGCAGATCAGAACTTCAGTTAAGAATTTGGGATCCATCGGATACCTGAACAAGAACGAATCTTATCAAATTGTTATGATTGCCTAACACTACCTTAAACAAAACTTACTTGCAATTTGAGTTTAATAAGTCTAATATCACTGTTCCTTTCTGTTGGTACTGTAGGATTGGTCATGTATTTTACATATAATACATTTTCAGAGTCTATAAGTACCTGTAAATGCCCTGTGGTACATAGAGTCTTGAGCAACATCTTTTACAATCTGCAACTGAGCACATGATAATTATTTCCACATCAGGAAAACAGTAATTTACCAATATTTAATATACTACTCATAACCAACTAGTTTCCACACAGCCACATTTGTGTATGCTTCTAAATCTGAATATGAGTATGTGTGGAGTATACCGCATATAGTCTGTTATGCTTCAGTTACATTATATACTGTGTGACAGGTACTCAAGTCACCGCTGCTGCTAAGCTGTCTGGATATTGATAAATAATTCATGATGTCCTAGTTATGACTTCTTTAGCAGTTGTCTCATGTCAGCTCTCAGCTCCATGCTACACACACACACACACACACCCACACACACACACACACACACACTCGCCCACGCCCACACACATATCTCCGATATCTCGTTCGTGTCATAGTTGAAAACATTAGTGTTTTTAACTATCAAAACACCAATGTTTGTCTTTTCATAGTTGTCCAGAAGTCCAATCCTTGCATAAATGTAATTCTAACCTAAACCCATAAACCCTTTGTCTCCACAACTCCAAAATGTCCCCATAACACCATAATGTCCCCATAATGCTAAAATGTCCCCACAACAAACATTTTTTCTCACTGCATGGAAATGTTCTCAACTCCAAAATGTTGCCACAACAATGGTTTTTAACCAAAATTGGTCCTTATAGCCATAGAAAGACACACACCTGAATGCACATGTGGCCTTTCATTATTTCCCTGCTGCACATGCTTACTCTGCTTCTCTGAAAGGAGCAATAAAGGATTGAAATCATTCTTATACCATGATGCAAAAGGGTCATGCTGTTCGGCAGACGGATAAATACATGAATATTATTTCAAACAGGCCTTAGGTAGCTAATGTGTTTCCTCTGAAGGAGAGGAAATAAGTTCTGGTTCTCGTGCAGCAAGAACAAGGCTGAGTCTTAACCTCAGTGCTGTGAGGATAAGCTTTAGCCAGATCTGACCGTTACTTACTGTAACCTTCTAGTTTCTCTGAGATGAAAATGTATTTACTGAGACAGCTGTCAAATAAATAGGAAGAAAAAGAAACGTACAGTTCGGTCAGTGTACAGCATGTGAATCTGAAATGCTGTAAAGGAAAGGTAGCTCCACCATTATTTGCACAGGGTAAGAAATTCAGTGTCTGTCAGTTTGCTTTAAATCAGCTTGTGTGTAGTGTGTTGTACAGAATTCAGTTCAGTGACATACTAAGCTTTCAAACACAGTGCCACTGCAAATTCACATCTTTCACTGTTACAGTTGGTTTGGATGAAATATCTCCCATGGCTGCCACAGTCTTACTGTACTGTACCTCTTCTACACCATCAAGTGGATACGCTCCATTTGCAGACATCTTGCTGACTCAGTGCTTTGCCCCACTATCTACTCCTGGTTGTATATTAGTACTCAAAGTAAAACCAGTAATTATAATGGCTAATCTATAGAGAAATATAATGCAGAAACACTCATCATAATGACTAGACTACTGCTCAGTCCCTTCATGCTGCCCATATACTATATACTACTATTCAATCCTGTCGCCTACAAAATACATTTGTATCTGTAGCACCCCCAGCTGAATGATGGTCTGACTCTCTTTGCTGATGGTTCACAACGCTTTATTGACATCTCCAACACACAGAAGGGCTAGGAGGAAAAATACAAATACAAATATTACTTCCCTTGATATCCTTATAAAGGATCTTTATAGCCCTTTAAAGGTGTGATCAGTATGAGGATACTTGCCCCCCATATTGTAAAATTAAACACACACACATGTGGTAATGAGCGACCATTTTTACCCACGTGTAACAAAGCCAGGGCATGCTAATGGTACGTTTACATACTGGCATTACGGCGAATACAGCTCACACACAGTGATCTTGTTAGCTTACACACACTCACATAGTTGTCCTTAAACTTAGCAAAACTGCCAAAGTAACGTTTTAAATTCACTCTATATTAACCACAATAAAAAACGAAATATCCACAAACCTTGTGCCCTTATCAGCCAGGTGCTAAACCAACTAAAAGTATGATTTATCATTCATTTGCAAGGCACACCTGCCATTTTATCTAACATCTTTTGTTTACTGGCATTACCTTTTCAAAATATAAGTACACTGTTTCTCCTACCGTAAATACCAATTTCAAAATAAAGACATCGGATTCCAATTGTGCATCTATTTGGACAAAATTAAAAACAGAGTTCAGAAGATATCTATAAAATGCATTATAATGAATACAATAAAATCTTCATTGTGGATAAACAAGGTAGGATGAACACACATGTTTTTTTTACTTCATATTAAAAGCTCTACACACAACATCCAGCACACAAACAATAAATAGGGACATTATATTGTAGAACTGTTTGAGGAGGACTCACTAATGACAGGAAATAGTTCTGAAGTAGCGTAAGAGAACAGGTCATTCATTTTGCATCATGACTGACACCTGTTAATTATGACACAGTGCATTAATTTACCTGTCAGCAGAAGGTATTGAAAGATCACTGTTGTACTACGAATTTTTTTTTTTCAGTTATGGACTGTCAGACTGAGGACCATCCACTAAACAGGGTGATTTTAGATACAGCCTCACCTAGGACATGGAAATGGATATTTGAGCACATGATTTTCACACTGTAGGCTGTGGTTCACGTTTTACATCCCACTCTCTGTCAGGTTTAGGCTGAGAAAACACTGGGTGGATGTGTGTTTAAATATTTAAGAAATCACTCTTTCCTAATGTCAGCAGTGCCACACTAGCAGTGGGGCTCAAAATTTCCATTCATGGTCCCCAGTGGGTGAATCCAACTGGTCCCCTGAGTTTAGGTTGACATTTTTATTATTGTGGAGAATAGCTTGAAAACTATTGGATGTATTAGTGATCCTCCACCATCAGGTCAAAATAAAATTTGTCCCGAACTTTGGGCGATGACAAAATCATAAACCCACTATAACCTGATATGTTAGTATATTAAATTGTGAACATGTAAACATGCTGATGTTAGCATCACTGTGCCTAAGTGCAGCCTCACAGATATGCTGACATGGCTGTAGACCCTTGTTAAAGATTTATGTCTTAACATATTGTTTGCTTTAGTCTTTTTATGTCATTGGTTGACAGAAATAAATAGAATATCACAAGCCTTTCCCTTACAGCACTAGTATTTAAATATATTTATAAACTCATTATTAGATGTATAAAAAAGATTGATTTCAATTCATTCCTTAGATGCTGTCTTAACCTGAATTTGCAACTTAGAGGTGAGTGTTTGCATTGTTAACCAGTTGGTTTTCAGTCTGGTTGTTTTTTCTGACTGTTGTTGCTATGCCAGATCCTAAGATTCTGGTTGGCTCAATCTGTTGTACTCAGCATATAAATAAGCCAAGGAGAAGTAGGTCAGGTTTCTCCTCCCTTCTCTCACTCCGTCTCTCTCTCCTTCCTCTGAGTTGCTACATGTTTGTCTCGTCTCCCTCCTCCCTGTCCTGCTGCTTCTCCTCTTGATGTTGCAGCAGAGAAAGCAGCTTTGTGGATCCCTCCCTTTAGAGATAGTGGGGTCTCTTTAGCTCCCCTCTCCTACATGAGGGAGCAGAATTCAGTCATCCCTGCTGGCTGTTTGCCTCCACAAGGGCTCCGTTAGAGTGATGACAGACAAGAGACACTCATGGTAAAATCCAAACAAAAATAATCACCCTGTCTCATGGCTGGGAAGTGGTGATATTTTCCAACCCTGACTTGCTGAGATGTGTTATCAGGGTGAGAGCTGAATTTGAAATAAACGTACACTGACATTAATCTCCAGAGATTCACTGGACACTCGCATATTATCTTTAAACGTTGTTTTCAATCCCACTGGTCTTTTCTTGTCTGCCAGCTGGAAGTCACAAAAGGTTTAGATTATATAGATAGAGTTTATGTCAGTGATGGACAGCAGCTTTTACCCTTCCATCCCCAGCAGGGGGCCACAACATGGGGGGTGAAAGCAAGGGGCTTTACCCACATAGATAAATACAACAGGCCTCAGCCATTAGGTTCGGCCAAATACCATTTTTTCAGCACTTTTCACTGAAGGGCCAACACAGGTTTACATGTGCATGCTTTGGTGGATTATTATCTGTTTATAGCTACACTAGTGGCTGTAGGATAATAATATATTAGAGTTATGTACAAATGTTGAACCAAGAATTCAAAGACTTTGGCTGACTCTGACTTTATACTACTCAAGGCTTATATGTTCAGTTTTAGTCAAGTATCATAATCAATCAATCAATAAAAAAAATTTGTAAAGCCCATATTCACAAATCACAATTTGTCTCATAGGGCTTTAACAAGGTGTGACATCCTCTGCCCTCAACCCTCAACAAGAGTAAGGAAACAGGGTAAAAAGAAAGTAGAAACCTCAGAGAGAGCCACATGTGAGGGATCCCTCTCCCAGGACGGACTGAAGTGCAATAGATGCCACGTGTAATGGAGAACATCAGGAAGATAAGGGTATTTACAGTATTGATTAGAACACTTTGTACCATAATGGAAGGTCAATGAATTGATGGATTATTGTCAGTAATGGTCGAGTATCTGAAGAGAAATATTGTATATCAAGCAGTCTTGTTGTAATCATAGTCCATGGTCAGCAGCCACCACGATCATGATCCACCATCAAGATTGGATGCCACTATAGTCCACAGTCATTGTCCACTGCCGCCATCATGATCCACCATCAGCTGCCACCTCGATCGTGGTCCACCACCACTATCAGATGCCAACACGATACAGGATCCGCCATTACGATCACGATCTCTGATTCACGATCCACCATCATAATCCACGATGTGGCTGCAGCTGCGGCCCTGGATCTGTGGACGATAAGGCAAATGGACTCCGGGGGAGAAGTCATGTCGGTAACATGTATTGATGAGATATTAATTTCTTTGATGTGATAACGATTGAGAAGAGGAAGGAGAAGCTGGAAAGAGAAGCTCCGAGTGTCATGTGTCCCCCGACATTCTAGATCTATAGCAGCATAACTAAGAGCAGGTCTAAGACAAGCCTGTACCAGCTCTAACTATAAGCTTTATCAAAAAGGAAGGTTTTAATCCTACTCTTAAACGTACAGATGGTGTCTGCCTCCTGAACTGAAAGTGGGAGATGATTCCACAGGAGAGGAGCTTGATAGCTGAAAGCTCTGGCTCCTACTCTACTTTTAGAGACTTTAGGGACGACAAGTAAGCCTGAATTCTGGGAGCGCCGTGCTCTAGTTGGTTGATAAGGTACTATCGGCTCTTTGAGGTATAATGGTGCCATATTATTAAGGGCCTTGAAGGTGAGGAGGAGAATTTTAAATTATATTCTAGATTTAACTGGAAGCCAGTGTAGTGAAGCTAATACTGGAGAAATGTGGTCTCTTTTCCTGGTTCTTGTCAGGACACGTGCTGCAGCATTTTGGACAAGCTGCAGAGTCTTTAACGACTTACTGCTGGAGCCTGATAATAAGGAATTACAATAATCAAGTCTGGATGGAACAAAGGAGTGGATTAGTTTTTCTGCATCTTTTTGAGAAAGGTTGATGTCTGATTTTTTAGATGTTACGCAAGTGAAAGAAGGCGGTCCTAGAAATTTGTTGAGAATTAAAGGACAAATTGGGATCGAACATCACTCCCAAGTTCCTGACTGTTTCATTGGAAGCAAGGGCAATGCCGTCTAGCGCAGCTATATCATTAGATAATGTATCTCTATGGTGTTTAGGGCCAAGTATTAGAACCTCTGTTTTATCCGAGTTTAATAAGAGAAAATTGCGGGTCATCCAGGTTTTTATGTCCTTGAGACATGCTTGGAGTTTAGTTAATTGAATACACTGTTGAGGTTTTATTGACAAGTATAACTGGGTGTCATCCGCATAGCAGTGGAAATTTACCGAGTGTGTCCTGATAATGTTTCCTAGGGGAAGCATATATAATGAGAATAAAATTGGGACGAGCACAGAGCCCTGTGGAACACCGTGGTTAACTTTGGTGCGCACAGATGACTCATCATTAATTTGCACGAATTGGAATCGATCTGAAAAATATGATTTAAACCAGTTTAGGGCGGTTCCTTTAATGCTAATTAACTGTTCTAGTTTCTGTTATAAAATGTGATGGTCAATTGTGTTGAATGCTGCACTAAGATCTAGATTGTGGGGGTCATAGGTTGAAAATGGTTTTGGTCTTGTGAACACAACTTCTCAAGACATACTTGAGGGATTTTCTTCAAATTTGGTACAAACTTTCACTTGGATTCAAAGTAGAACTGATTAGATTTTAGTTAAAGGTCAAGTTCATGGTGACATCATGGCCTTGTGAATTAAATATATCATGAACACACTAAGGGATTTTCATTACATCTGGCACATTAATTTAGACTCAGGAATGACCTGATTAGAATTTTTAGGTGAAAGGTAAAGGTCAATCTGCCTTGTGAATGCCAATTACAAATTGTAAATTCGGCATAAATGTTCACTTAGACTCACAGCTCAACTGATTCGATGTCAGGGATCAAAGGTCACGGTGATATGAATCTGAAAAAGTAAAACTTTACTGGTTGGCGGAGGCAGTACAACAGCAGGGCGGTAATCCATTTAGTTTTGGCCATAACTTAAGATGTCACATGGTAATTATGACCCAATTTAACATGAACGTCCAAAGGTAAAAATTCAACTTCACTTTGACATCGTGACACTTTTCTAGCCATTATTCCATGCTGTAACTCAGGAACAGCAGGAGAGACTGTGATCATAGTTGACTGTTTGGCAAAAGAAAACAACTATGAGGCATGCCGTAACTATTCAGTCACACTGTAATAACATTTAAAAAGAAAAAAAATCCACTGAAAGAAAAACATATCAAGTTGTGTTGAATTGTTTCAGTAGTCTTCTGGAGCATTGCTGGAGGAAATAGTTTTACACAATGCACTAAAGTTTGTGTAGGTTGTTGGGGTGTGTTGAACACAGCATCCACAAAGCTCCTCGCTAACCTCTCATTATACCTGTTTAACAGCGGCATGTGTCTTTGTGACTTCACCACTGGGCCAGACTGACAGAGTTGTTAGAATGGCTGTCAACACTTAGTCTTAGTCATTAAACATATACCACCAGAATTCATGCAGGGTTACACCTATAACTCCTGTAATATAGTGAAATGATTTATGTTGTAGGCTACTAGTAGCTGACAGTGAGTATAAAAGGTTACACATCATTCTCCCAGTTTTGATAACAATGGTTGATGTTTGGGGATATATCTGTTGCATCCTGTTATACTTGACCTGATTTCCATGCACAGTCTTTTTAGTGTCAAGATGAATCAGACAACTTTTCTCAGCATATTTCTCAGGTTCCAGGCAGTCCTGTGATCTGTCATGGTGGGCTGAGTGGAGGGCTGTCAGTCGATAAAAGTCTATCTCATACTCAAGAGAAGCTGCATGTGGCTGCAGGACTGCATCTAAATTAGCCTATTAACAGTACTAATAAGTCTAAAATAGCATTCATTCATATGTTCCAACACAAAGTGGCTAAGGTAGACTTTCAATAGATATTTTATTGTTTAAACTTTGCATTTCTTTAAAAAGAATCCAATGTTTTGGTGCCTTTATAAAATTTAACAAGTGCTACACTAAAGAAAAGGGTTTGAATCTGTATATAGTTGCTCTGATAAATTTGTATGTTTTACTGCATGGGAATGTGTTTCCACGCCATACTATCTCCTGAGTTACCAACAAACTAGCATGGGCTCAGCCGTACACAGCATGGGCCCAGCCGTACACAGCATGGGCCCAGCCGTACACAGCATGGGCCCAGCCGTACACAGCATGGGCCCAGCCGTACACATTACATTTTTTTGTTTTACATTTTTGTTCTTTGCTAAGTTCTCACCACAAATCAAACATTTTGATAAGGCAGCAGTAGTGCTGATGAAAGCAAATGAAACTGCCCACGCATTGTTTTCCTCAGTCTTTTCTTAATTTTGAATCCATAGCGAGCTTAAACACAGACACACAGACACACACACTTAGACACTATGTCACTGCCATTATTTTTGTTGCAGGACTTAATTATCATTTGATGTGCATACATTTCTTTTTTAATTCAGTATATTTTTTACATATTTTACACATAGCCTATTATAGATTGTATGTATTTGTATTCACAGTTACATCATTTTTTACTTTAGGTCTACAACAATGATAGCAAAGTGTACATTATTTGCATTATTACCATATTTTTTTAAAGCTAGGGAGCCAATAGAGATGGGCTAAAACGCTGCATGTTGCTCATGTTTCTCTTCATCTTTCCATTAAAGCTCTTGCTGAAGAACACTTCTCTGAGTCTTTTGAGGATCCCTTGCTAAGCCCTGACTGAAGTGAAGTGAGTTTCTTGTCATCAGAGAAGCTGTCAGAATGTGTCATGTCAGATCTTGACAGATGACCAGGTTATTTTATGGAGTTACACGCTGTATCTGTCAGTGATAGCAGCGTTAATGAGCCCACATCTGTGCTGTAAAATATCTGAGTCACTCAGGATGCAGTGGTTCACTCTGGACTCCTCTTTGAATCTCTGTCTTGACAGTGCTAGAAAACAGTGTCAGTGAACATGGTTAACATGCGGCAGTTTTATCATTGTGAGCATGTGAGCGTTAAACTTTGCAGAGCTGTTAACTTGGTTCTAAACTTGTTGTTTACACGTATGCGAGGCCTCTGCTGTGCCGTCGATCAGACAGTGCTGTAAAGGGAAGCTTAAGGATGTCAGTCTGACTTTATGTGATTGCCTATTTATCAGTGCTGGGGGTAAAGCAGCGTGGGACTGGATGTGTTCTGGGCTAAAGAATAAAAGGCATAACTAATAGCACTCCCTGGTGTTTTCAAGCCCGACCATAGACTGACGCAGTGACGGCAACAGCTCTTTTCACCTTACACTGCTGAATACTTTCAGCTTGTGTTTGCAGTGCAGGGAGAAACGTGGAGCGAGGCAAAAGTATGTGATTAATTTATAAATGTACGCCTTAACCTCTGTGTAGAGTTAGATTAGAAAGACTGAGGGAAACCTTTGATGTCTCGCTGAAGAATTTCCATGGCAACAGAGCGGTGACGGGGACTCTTTGTTCTTCACACTGTCGGCGTGCACACCCCGTGAATGAATGTTGTCGATATATTGAAGTGCGCGCACAGCATCTTAAGTCTTTAGTCTCCAGTGAAACGTTTTAGCGACAGATTTATTGATGTCCAGGGACACTGAGCTGCAAACAAAACATCCTTTGGTACTAATATAGCAATGTAAGAGACGAGTGACAAAATAACCACAGAGGAAGAACCAATCAAAGAACAAACTCTCTGGAGACCATGTTATGTAACAGAGAGTGAACTTCAGTGGATCTCAGCTTTACAATAGATGAATGTGAGGGAAGGGAGGAGACCAAGTCCTTCACCAGACATAATAACACACTGTACACAGGATAATAATGTATGAAGGATTCAGTAAAAACAAGTCAGACAACATCAATCAATCAATCAATCAAATTTTATTTGTATAGCCCACATTCACAAATCACAATTTGTCTCATAGGGCTTTAACAAGGTGTGACATCCTCTGCCCTTAACCCTCAACAAGAGTAAGGAAAAACTACTTAAAAACCCTTTTAACAGGGAAAAAAGAACGTAGAAACCTCAGAGAGAGCCACATGTGAGGGATCCCTCTCCCAGGACGGACAGAAGTGCAATGGATGTCAAGTGTAAAGGAGAACATCAAGATAAAGGTTTTAGCAGCATTGATTAGGGTAAACATTTTGAAGTATAACTGAAGGTCAGTGAATTGGTGGATTAATGTCATTAATGGTCAAGTGTCTGAGGAGAAATACTATGTATCGAGCAGTCCTGCTGCAATCATAGTCCATGGTCAGCAGCCAGCAAGATCATGATCCACCATCAAGATCGGATGCCACTATAGTCCACAGTCATTGTCCACTGCCGCCATTAGGATCCATCATCAGCTGCCACCTCGGTCGTGGTCCACTACCAGTATCTGATGCCAACACGATAAAGGATCTGCCTTTGTTATCACGATCAGCCAGCACGATGCAGAATCCGCCATACTGGATCCACCATTACGACCTCTGATACGTGATCCACAGATCCTAATCCATGATGTGGCCACAGCCGCGGCCCTGGGTCTGCGGACAATAAGGCAAAGGGACTCCGGGGAAGAAGTCAAGTCAGTAACATGTATTGATGGGATATGAATTACTTTGATGTGATAAAGATTGAGAAGAGGAAGGAGAAGCTGGAAAGAGAAGCTCCGTGTGTCATGTGTCCCCCGACCTTCTAAACCTATAGCAGCCTAACTAAGAGCAGGTCTAGGACAAGCCTGGACCGGCTCTAACTATAAGCTTTATCAAAAAGGAAGGTTTTAAGCCTACTCTTAAACGTACAGATGGTGTCTGCCTCCCGAACTGAAAGTGGGAGATGATTCCACAGGAGAGGAGCTTGATAGCTGAAAGCTCTGGCTCCTACTCTACTTTTGGAGACTTTAGGGACGACAAGTAAGCCTGAATTCTGGGAGCGCAGTGCTCTAGTGGGTTGATAAGGTACTAACAGCTCTTTAAGATATAATGGTGCCATATTGTTAAGGGCCTTGAAGGTGAGGAGGAGAATTTTAAATTCTATTCTAGATTTAACCGGAAGCCAGTGTAGCGAAGCTAATACTGGAGAAATGTGCTCTCTTTTCTTGGTTCTTGTCAGGACACGTGCTGCGGCATTTTGGACAAGCTGCAGAGTCTTTAACGACTTACTGCTGGAGCCTGATAATAAGGAATTACAATAATCCAGTCTGGATGTAACAAAGGCGTGGATTAGTTTTTCTGCATCCTTTTGAGAAAGGACATGTCTGATTTTGGAGATATTACGCAAGTGAAAAAAGGCTGTCCTAGAAATTTGTTTTAAGTGAGAATTAAAGGATAAATCAGGATCGAAGATCACTCCCAAGTTCCTGACTGTTTCATTGGAAGCAAGGGCAATGTCGTCTAGCGCAGCTATATCGTTAGATAATGTATCTCTAAGGTGTTTAGGGCCAAGTATTAGAACCTCTGTTTTATCTGAGTTTAATAAGAGAAAATTGCGGGTCATCCAGGTTTTTATGTCCTTGAGACATGCTTGGAGTTTAGTTATTTGATTACTTTGTTCAGGTTTTATTGACAAGTATAACTGGGTGTCATCCGCATAGCAGTGGAAATTTACCGAGTGTGTCCTGATAATGTTTCCAAGTGGAAGCATATATAATGAGAATAAAATTGGGCCGAGCACAGAGCCTTGTGGAACACCATGGTTAACTTTGGTGCGCACAGATGACTCATCATTAATTTGCACGAATTGGGAGCGGTCTGAAAAATAGGATTTAAACCATTTTAGGGCGGTTCCTTTAATGCTAATTAACTGTTCTAGTCTCTGTAATAAAATATTATGGTCAATTGTGTCAAATGCTGCACTAAGATCTAACAGAACGAGGACAGACACAAACCCCTGATCTGAAGCTATTAGAAGATCATTAGTGACTTTTGCCAAGGCTGTCTCTGTGCTGTGATTGGCTCTAAACCCTGACTGAAAGTCTTCATATATATTATTTTCCTGGAGAAACTCACACAGCTGATTGGCTACAACTTTTTCTAGGATTTTAGACAGGAAGGGGAGATTAGATATCGGACGATAATTGGCTAAAACCTCTGGGTCTAAGGTGGGTTTTTTGAGGAGGGGTTTGATTACAGCTATTTTAAAAGACTGTGGTACATATCCTGATGATAATGACATGAAATATATGTTTTGAGTTTGGTGGAGCTGCACAGTTGCATTGACCCAAGAACACAATTCAAAGACCTCTAGAGCAGAGGTGAAATATTTATCTGAAAATTATTTGTTTTACACATTTGTAAGTTTGTACTGGTAAGTTTCTTTAGAAAGAACCATTTCATTTTGCAAGACAGAGCACAGAGTGAAAGTGACAACAACCCCAGAAATGCAACAAAAAACCCACATATAATGAAGGTGGAATTCACCACAAGTGATGGGCTCAATATGTATAAGCAATGATGTTTTATACATTTGCTTATGAACCTAACCTAAGTTTTTATTACATTTTGAAAGTAAGCATTTGGGTTTTGGACCTGTGGTCAGTTATGGTCAGTCCTGCTGTTACTTCAGCAGGTCGCAGTCAGGCTCCCAGGGGGTTCACATGTGCAGTCTCACCAGGTCCTTTTGTACTTTATTGCTGTCTCTGTCGTCTTTAGAGGTTTTTCTTTAATATGTTAAAATTCCTTCTGGAAGACAAATTCGGTCAAAGTTGAAATTTAATATTTGTTGTTGCTTGTTTTTCTGAAGGCAAAGTTGAAAATACAACATGTGTATGTATTATTGGACAGTTTCACAGCAGCACTGCCTCTGTGTTAGGGTTTCTATCAAGTACAAATCCAACATCATCATTTCAATAAAAAGGAAAAATATAAATATAAAATAATGCATATGCATAAATAAAAAATAAGTATGGCACATTAGTGTAGGGGAAAAGGGGCGGGATAGTTTAAAGTTTAAACAAAATCTGGAAAAGAGGAAAAAGTATTTTTGCTTGTAGCTGTGTTCTGCATTTACAGTAGATTCAAATTTCAAATCTAAAATCACAGGTGTTTCTTATCTGCTGAATCTGATGGTAAGTTTAGCCTCCTGTTTTGATGACTGATGGTGGTTCCTAGATAAAAAGATTAAACACAATATTTTCAAGTTTTGTTTTCTAGAAAATTGTGAATTTAATCTCAGACTAATGCAAATGTTTTACTTTATTTTCTCTGAATACCTCTAAGTATTTTCCTCATACATGTGCAACTTAAATTATTTATTATATTACCCCTTCCCTTGGCTCTATAATATTTTAAATTCAGTTAATGAGACAACATAGGTTTATATTAACTTTTAAAGTGTATTTTTTATATATACAGATTGTATATCGGGTGTATCTTTTACATCTGTCAGTTAAGTCCCCTCCTGAGACCACTCCCTGTATCACCTCTCGTGTAACATTTTTAGTTCTGTGTGTTAATAAATATGTGATTTCATATTTGTATTTGCAAAGAAGCACAGAGGTGATCCACAAAGTCTCAGGAACAAAGTTTTCTGGGCTGATGAGACCAAGATGGTCATACACTTTTACGTGAAACGGACAATTTTACAGTAACTGTAAGTGAATAAAATGTCTTTATGAAGTGATTTATATAGCATTTTTTATGCGAACAAAATGTCACACAAAGTGTTTACATCAAAAAAAGCCCATCCCATCCCCAAGTACCCACAATCACATGGATGGATGGATGGATGGATGGATGGATGGATGGATGCACCAACACCACCGAACCTCACAGATCAGCCTGTGTGTTCTGGATTATGAGCAGATCCTTTTTTTTTCCAGAACTGCATTTTGGGAATACAATTTTTTGGTCAGACAACCCTGAATCTCCCTTTTGTTTGACCCTCTGCGATAGTCGACAGGTTTTATTCAAATGAATAAACAGATGAATGCTAATGTTGCTCCGTCTCTCAGACACTCATTTATATTATATCAACATCATAAGACCATAATATTATAAGTCCAGTGTGTGTGACTTATAGCATTTGATTCTTTGTCTTCACAAGAGAAGACAAAGAATCAAATGAAATGTGTAATTAATCTGATGTATGAACTCACTGTGATGCTGTCACCGTGTGTTCATCACATCCTGCCCCTGTATATTTGTCCACTGCCGTGTCTCAATTCAGGGACTGCATCCTTTGGAGCCCACAAAGTCGGCCTCCTTCAGGGACCGCGTAGATCACGAAGGCTGAACCGGAGTAAGATGGTCTGGTCTACAGAGGACTTCTGTGATCAGTCTCACAAGCTCGTCCTGACCATATTGATATTGCCTAGCAACAGAGCTGAAGAAAGTTGCCCATTGGTTCTGTCAGCTGTTTAGTTGAGTTGAAGCATGACAGTCAAGCAATGCTGAAGCGCAGTGAATCCTGGGATAGGTGGGGCTGGGAAGAATCCACCCGTTGGAGTCTTTGTTTCTCTGGGATGTAAGGAGCCATTTGTCGGCCTTATTTGAAGCAGTCTTGCAACTGGGACAATTTAGTCGCCCCATTGTGACGCAGTCGGTCTTCAAATGCAGCCTCCGAAGGATGCAGCCCCTCAATTGAGACACCGCTAATGATCCCTATTCATTAATCCTTGATGACTAATCAGCCGGTATATAAGGTAAAGACTAACCTGTCCCGTTCTTGTCTTACAGAAAGCCTACTGTGGCCACTGTAGTGAAAGGATATGGGGGCTGGGCAGGCAGGGCTACAAGTGTATCAACTGCAAACTGCTTGTCCATAAGCGCTGTCACAGACTCATCCCTCAGACCTGCCAAAGGCTTATGGTGAGTATTTCATGTTCATGTTCCGAGCAGCAGGAAGCAGAGCGCCAGCTTGTCATACCTAACGCCAACGCAGTCACCCAATATACTGGCAAACTCTGAAAAACAGATTACGTGTTGTCGACATGTATGATGAAGATTTCCTTCCCTCAGCCAGAGAGTATTAAAGGGGACATAGCATGCCCATTTTACCACAAGTTGATATGGTTCCTTGGGGTCTTAATGAAATGTCTGTAACATACTTTGGTCAAAATACCACAAGGATCATATAAAACAGCACCCTTTTTACCCTGTATAAAACAGCCCTCCACAGAGTGACCTGTTTTGAGTGCCTGTTCCTTTAAATGCTAATGAGCCAGCTCCCCCCTCCCCCCTCATGATTTTAAACGATATAAATTACATATTTTATATGATATAAATTATCAAATATGCATCCCATACTTTGTATTCCCCTTGTTGTCCTGGAGTTTTAATTTTCCCAATCACATAATTAAATGTCCCCCTCTGCCCATCCACTACAAGCACACAAGCAGACAGACAGAGAGAGAAAGAGAGGGGTGGGGGGGGGGGGGGGGGGGGGGGGCTATGAAGACCATCATTTACCCCCGAACCCCGACATTCAACGGGTACAACAACAAGCGGAGAAAGCAGAATCGCGGGCTGACCTTATATATACAGTCTATGGGGCTGACCAGCGGAGAAATGCACGTCCCGTGTGAACAGCCAGGCGGCTGCGTGCTGGAGAACGGCGCTGCGCTGCCTCGCAGCGGCGCTTCCGCGTCCGGTGTACCCCGGCGTAACTACTGTAACCCGGCGTAACTACTGTAACCCGGCGTACAGTAGAGCTGAACACTGCGGAAGTCTTCCACACTGCTGGCTGTGTGGCGCTGACACAAATTCCAGCTCACGCATGGGAGAGTGAGCGGTCGCTCCCGAGCAGCTGCTGCAGCCTCCCAGTCCCAACGATCCAGACAAATGCCACATGTGAGTGAATCGCGGGCTGACCAGCGGAGAAATGCTCGTCCCGTGTGAACAGCCCGGCTGCGTGCTTGGGAACGGCGCTGCGCTGCCTCGCAGCCTCGCTGCCTCCGGTGTAAACCCGGAAGTAATGAGTGTGGGGGGGGGGGGGGGCCAGACCATGTAGGGAGACTTCCAGTTCCTTGTAACGACACAATACCCAGGAAGCGCAATCGAGTCGCTCAAGCATGACGTTTCTGACTTAGAGGAACTATAACAAAACGCGCGAGTGTTTTTTCCCCAGAGTTTTTGGGTTGGTAGACATGCCAGATACCCACATTAACCTGTAGAAGCACTAACAAAGTGGAATTAAGTGATAACAGGACAAGTGGAACATGACTCAGATACTTTAACTGAACATGTTCGTGACTTGCAGTGATCATTTCTATGTGAATTTATTATAATACTGTACTTACTTGAGTCATTGGTGAGACCAGGGAACACGACAACACTGTAATCTAAATGGATCATGAAAAACAAGAAGTCCAAAATATACATTACTATGTTTGCGTTTGAAAATGCATCAACTCTGTTACGGATACGGCTAGCATCCACACTACTCTGAATTTTTAAGCCAATAAAATGGGGATGTTTTGAGTCACTGCTGGCCCCGTTTTAGTTTGAAAACTCCAGGGTTGCATTTTAGTCTGGACGGGCAGAAACGGAGATGTTTGGAAACAATGATCACACTCACAACAACTTGCTGACTGGGTCTTTTCCTTCGTAATGACTTCCAGAAGGAAACAACCAGCATTAGCCTCGGCTACCAGTGTAGAACGCATAAAACGTGTTGCTGACCTTGTTGTCTTTGCCAACAGCTGTTGTTCAGTTAAATTCTGCATTTTACAATGAAACACCTCCTTACATGTGTAGGAGACAAGCTATTATTCCAGCAATCTGGGACAATTCCCATGTCCAGCAGGACCTGGTAAATTTGTATGTGTTTTCAGGTGTGTTAGTATGGGCGGAAATTAAAACTGATATGTAGCCAGAACATTTGAGTTGACAGATGTTGACAGTTGACTTTTTAGTTGTTTTCAAACTAAAAAGCAGTAGTATGGATGAAACCTATGAAGTTTTTAACACGTTAAACAGGTTTTGCTACTGCCTCATATATACAAACTAAACTGTAAACATCTGAAATGTTTCTAATATCCCTCTCCCATAGACAAACTGTGCATGTAAATGCAGCAAGTCAAAGCTGGCGCCTGATCTGGCTCCATATCTGCTGGATAATACCATTGGACAGTTAGGCTGGTCATTTTTATTGTTCATTGTGGATTTCTTCTTATTATGGAGGTGTTGTTGTGAGTCTGATTGTCAGACTGCTGGTGATTCTTGCACCATCTGTTTTCTTTGTAACAGTCTCCCTGTGCTCCAAGATCCCTGTAATTAACCTGATGACTGAATTTAAACATTTATGACAGAAAGGCTAAAGCCTACAAGGTTTTTGGTAGAATCTTGATTCAAACATCTGCCGAGGCATAACCCTTATCACAAAGCTTTAAAAATATATTTCTTCTTTGTTTTCAATCCTATGACCTAAAGCAAAGATGAGGAGGAGTGTCCTCCACTAACTCCACAGGCACAGATTTCTGTACTTTTCAAACCAACACTGACTCAAGGACATTTCATTTTGTATTTTCTTTTGAATCTTTGATAACAAAGATCAACAGAAACAGTTGACAAACTCAGAAATTAACAAGGAATTTAAAACAAAAACAAAGGAATAAAGTAAGTAAAGTAAGTAAATCAAAATAACAAAAGGCTGCCTGATATCTACGACGTCCAAGGGTGTAAACAGAGGCAATAATATATGACATCAGTGAATTATTCTTTGGATTTGAGGTGGCAAAGAATGGATCCCAGATAGATGACATTTTTTTGAGTTGGTCCTAAAGAACTTTCGTCTTTCCAGCTGTTTGATTGAGACGATGTCACCCATCCATACTTGGAATCAGGGGGGAGAGGGTGATTTCCTTCATAATAAGTATTTTGGCCACAATCATCCCCAGCATCAGGGATTGTGGTATAATTATAGGGAGGCGCAACGTGGACTGAGAGCAGCAAAAGATGGCAAGTCCAGCTACCGGTTAAATGGGCCTTTTATAGGCCTTTGAATAATAGTCCAAAATCCCATGAGTGAGGGGCAGGTCCAGAAGGTGTGAGACAGTGTGTCCTCCGTCACATTGCATCTGTCACACAATGGTGAGACAGACGGAAAGATCTTGTGCAACCTGAATTTAGAATAGTGTAGGCAGTGGACAACTTTAAACTGTATCAGTTGATGTCTGCTGTTAATAGAGCAAGGCACCCAAGGACATTTATGAGACACACAGCTCCCTCTACAGACACAAAAGGCTTTTTCACATCTTCTGTATAAAAAGGAATAATAATAATGACAAAGAAGAATTATTGTTATTAAAATATTGATACCGCTCTGTCTACTGGTGGCAAAGCAAAATTAGGTCACTGTCAGACGGGGGGGTCCAGAGTGGGTTTTGTTTGTATTTCTATCACTGCTTTGCTTCTTTTGAAGTTAGCATGCTAACCAGCTAGCCCTGGCCTGGTCAACCTGTCTTTTCACTTTCTGATAGCCAGTCACTATCTGGTCCAGTCAGCGCTTAGGAAGTGGTGCCTCTCAGAGGACATGCTATATCCTCTTGTCTAAACACAACAATCTATTGTGAATCTATTGGCAAGCAGTCACCACCACCATCTGCTCCCAGCCAGAAACCACAGTCAGCAGCAGAGGAGACTAACAAATAACATATTACACATATAAGTGTATTCCAACCTTGTATTCTTCATACTGCTTCTCAGTCTCAGTCCCTCCCTGTGCTTATTTCTGTATCATGATTATGAAGGTGCAGATCAGAATGGTCGGGCACGTACAGTACAAAAAGTTAAACAAATATGAGAAAAAATATGCAAAAACAAACAGCCAGAGTCACTTAGGCCCAGATTGTTATATATCCACATAATTCTGTATCCAGTGAAGGATTTTTTTTGGAAAGTGAAAATGAAACCTGACTCACAGCAGAAAAGCTTCTTCTCATGAGCAGAAATAGAATCTTGCTTTAGAAATGTCTGGCTGACAGCTTGACGTGTTCGTCATGTGAGCTTTGATGAAGGGAAAAGAATGTGCCTCACTCTGAGGGATCAGGCCTCACAAACGGCTGCTCTGCACTGTGTGTTTATCTGGAGACTTTCGTTTACTTTTGTTCGGGGCAGTAAATAGTTTAATATGATGTGATGTTGCCGTTCACAACTCAGAAAATCTCTCTTTGGACGTTTCCTGTTTGTCACTGTGGATTGTTTGTCTTCTTCCCTCCTCCCATTCCACTGAAACGAGAGATCAAGTTTAGGGACAGCAAATCAGTGTGCTCCATGCAATCAATCCGTTTGACCACAAAGCGTCTGAAAAAACACAAAGATCCAAAACTGAATCCTGACTAGAAAATCAATGTAGTCAATACAGTACATGCTCTGGTGCTGAGTGAGCTGTCTGCTGTCAGCAGGGGGATTCCTCCCCTTGATCACAGCTTCAGTTCAGTACCTTCAGTGCCGGATAAGTGACTTAGCAGCTCTCTGTGCATTAGCTTAGCATCTCTCCAAACACAGACACATTTCCTTAGTGCTTGCAAACATGTCTCATCATAAATTCTCAGTCTAGCTATTGGAGTGGATATTTCCTGGGATATTTGGGGGAATTTTTGAAGGATATTTAGGTGGATTTCTTCACTTCTTTGTTCAGGATCCAGTCATGCCATCACAGGAGCCCCCGTCAGACGCCAAGAGTGAGGAGGTGGACCTTCCACCAGATGACACAGAGGACACAGATGGGAGTAAGACACTGAAACCTTATTCTTTCCTTAGCTCACATCTTGATATTCTGCCCACGTTGTTAATGTAACCCAGTCAAACAAGCTCAGATGACACTCGGAGTCTTCATTTCTGAGGAAGCACATAACCAAATCTCTGAGGGAACCATCAGGAGCCATCATACTCGGACATACGTTTAAATTCCTCCATTGCTTAAAGCTTGAGTGGGTAAACTTTTATCAGAATAGAAAAACATGGCTGCTGCTGGGACCATGTCAAACCTTTCAGGGCTGTTCACTGTTTGTATTCTGGAAGAATTCGCAGTTACGAGTGTCCCGATAACCGAATGGTGAGGGAGCAAACACATGGACAAACTTCCCCTGAGCAGCAGGTTATGTCAGGTCATTCCCCCGACATTTCTTGTCTCTGTCATAATAAAGGTGTAAAAAAAATAAAAAAATAAAAAAATAAATTGCAACAGAATTCACAGGTACAAGGTGGCAATCAATTGTAAAAATAAAGAAAGTTCCAGCTCAGAGCAGACCTATGGCAGATCATTAGGTATCTCGTCATTAGTCTGTATCGCCAGGTGCAGTCTGTGAGCATCAGGCAACATTCTGTTCCCCTTCTACTTCCAGCATATTACCTTTCTCAAAATACACTGCACTAGAGGAAACAATAATGAGAGCAATCTCAGAGCTGTAGCCTGCACACTGTAAATGGCCACTTTTGACATTTATTTGGATCTTGCCGTTACTCAGTTGATTAGTCTTTTACTGTTTTGGTGGCATTTTCTCTGTGGGGAAACAGTGATCACCTCCCAACGTGCAAATGTTCCATTAAAACAAGTTCCCCCGAACATTATTTTGCAGATAGAGACAATGTAATTGTTGTTGTTTTTTCTTATATAGCAGAATGATAAAGGTGCAGCATTGCTAACACAGCCCTGTGGAGAGGTCAGGATATTGGTTGAGTTTTTTGTTTAGTAAAAATGCTCAGGTGGCAGATCACAAGTTTGTCATCAACCCTTGTAATCGACAATGATTTTGCAGTTTTCTAAATTCTTGTCGACTCAATGATTAAAGGCCATTTCAGACTAACTGTTTAGATGTTAATTACTACTTATACATGTAAACAAAAATTAGCACAGGACACCTTTGATAGACAACTGGCAGCTAACATGGCACACAATCCAGTAAACAGTAATGCTGCTACATGAGGCTATTTACAATGATAGCTCCACATGCAGAGGGACATGAACCTGTGTCCATTAATATCTACTGACAGCACAGGTTCGACATATGGATTACAGGTGTTACTTAAAGGGAGAAAATATATGAGATTTCAAGAAAAAAGTAGCAAAATTACTAGAAAAAAGTCATGAATTTACAAGAATAAAGTCGTGAATTTTTTTTTAATATACAAGAATTAAGTTGTAATATTATGAGAAAAAACTAATACGTTTTAAAGAAGTCGTAATCTAATAAGAGTTGTAAATTTACGAGAATAAAGTATCAATAGAATACTACAGTATAAATGATACGTTTGGATCCAGAGGGAGACTGCGATAAGCGCGAGTTCTCCTTGCTGCAAATTTTTCTCCTCCTCCCATTCTCTTGAACGCGATTACCTCAAGAATGCCTTGAGAGAATTTCTTCAAATTTGGAATAAAAATTCACTTTGACTCAAGGATAAACTGATTAGATTTTGATGCCTGGAGGTCAAAGGTCAAGGTGACCCCACATCCCTGTAAATGTGATATATTGACTGCCCATAGGGAATGTCAATACATTTATACATCTTTTTACATTTAACTTATATGAATATTTACTTTTTCTCAATAATTAAGAATTTATTATTGTAATAATATGACAGTTTTTTGTTGAATTATGACTTTATTCTTGTAAAAATACTTTTTTTCTTGTAAATTTACAAAACCCTTGACATGGTTGGCGTTCACATTTGCTTTATGTCATACATTACTCAAAATCACACATCAGATCTTGATGTACGAATCTTTACTGATGTACATTCTATAATTTGTTGAGAACAAAATGATGTAACAACGGTCAATGGAAACCAAAATTATTAACCCATTGAGGGCTGGATTCAAAATCATACTGAAAAATCTAAGAAAAAAACTGAATTCACAGGGTGATCCAACTTGCACGACTTTTATCACAGCAACTCATAATGTGACTCAGTACTGTGTATGGCCCCCACGTGCCTGTATGCACACCAGACAACGTCTGGGCCTGGTCCTGATGAGTTGGTGGATGGTGTCCTAGGGGATCTCCTCCCAGACCTGGATCAGGGCATCAGTGAGCTCCTGCACAGTCTGTGGCGGTACTTTGCGACATCAATGCCTTCGTCACAAGGAACTGCCTATACACTCTGGCCACATGAGGCATTGTCCTGCACCAGGAGGAACCCGGGGCCCACTGCACCAGCTTAAGGTCTGGTAATCTCTCTGAGGATTTTATCCTGGTTGGCTATGACATGGAGGTCTGTGTGACCCTCCAAGGATATGCCTCCCCAGACCATCACTGACCCACCGCCAAACCGGTCATGCTGGATGATGTTACAGGCTGCGTAACGTTCACAACAGCTTCTCCAGACTCTTTTTCCGCGGTCACATGTGCTCAGTGTGAAGAGAACAGGACAGTGCCGGACCAGCCGTTCTCTGGCAAATGCCAATCGAGCTGCACGGTGCTGGGCTGTGAGCACAGGTACCACTAAAGGAGGTCAGGCCCTCATGCCACCCTCATGGAGTCTGTTTCTGACAGTTTGGTCAGAAACATTTTGTAGGGCTCTGGCAGGAGCAGATACAGGTCCTGCTGCTGGGTTGATACCCTTCTAAGTCCCTGTCAAGCTCTCCTTGTGTAACTGTCTCCTGGTATCTCCTCCATGCTCTTGAGACTGAGCTGGGAGACACAGCAAACCTTCTTGCGACGTATGGATGTGCCATTCTGGAGGAGCTTGACTACCTGTGCAACCTGATTGGGCTGCAGGTACCGCCTCATGCTACCATAGTGAACCTAGCAGTAAGGACACTAGCAGAACACAAAACTAAAGAAGAATCAGTCAGGAAGGATAATTAGAGAGCAGCTGTCTGTGGCCAACACATGCAAAACCATTCTCTTTTTGGGGATTGTCTTGCTTTTGCCTCTTCATTGCACCTGTTGTCACTTTCATTTGCACCAAAGCAGATGAAACTGATTCATTATCAGTTGTGCTTCCTAAATGCACAGATTGATATTCCGGAAATTTAACTGACTTGCTGTTATACTGTCACGATTAAGTGTTATTTGTCAAATCCACAATCTTCAGTATAACACAAAGTCACAGACCTAACATGCAATTTTAGATGTGCAATAAGTTTGGTGATTTAATCTTTAAACTATAGTGTGTTTGTGTTACAAGTGAATGACTAATAAAGTGGTTACTTTGTTGAGACCCTGGTCGCTTCACCTCACATTCACTGTCGTCACTTACATAACTGTAAGTCAACTGTTATCTAAGTACATTAATGCTCTCTGATGGATCGCAGAGAACAGAGTCGTAAATCCTATTATGAGGAGACTGTGGACTGATGTGCTGGACTGTTTGGGGGTCCCTGGCAGGAGATGTGCTGAGACCCCCTGTGGATTGACCTAGTTTGGTGTTTCCTGTGGACACAGACCTTATTCTCTGTACTCTATCTCCCTCTACTGGCTGGAAATTTAACAACATGCTAAACCTATAAGTACGGCTTCATTTCTGTTACATTATCTGTCTACAAATGGTCATAACTCACTGACTCCGTGTATCTGTTTATTGCAGTACCCTTTTTACCACACAACTGTACGGTGGATAAAACAGATGATGCAGATACTGAGGTGAGAAGGGCTCCGAGTCATTCATTTATTGGATAGTCTTTGTTTTGACTGCAGTCACAAGCTCAGTTAATGTAATACTCGTGTTACATATTTGGGAATACGATTTTTATTTTATATAATTTTAAAAGCATTTTTACTTGTTCATCCTTCGGCTTGAATGTCGAAGTAAAACTCCTCTACCCCCCTCAGGAAATCAAAGCAGTAGTGGATGGCATTGATGGCATTAAGCTGTCCCAGGGCCTGGCTCTCGGGCTGGGAGACTTTGACCTGATCCGAGTGATCGGCCGCGGCAGCTACGCCAAGGTGCTGCTGGTTCGGCTAAAGAAGAATGAGCAGGTGTACGCAATGAAGGTGGTGAAGAAGGAGCTGGTCCACGATGACGAGGTGAGACACTTCAGTACACAAATGATGTCAAGGATGTGAGACAGGGACATAATCAGACTGACAAACAGACCAGATCAGCTCCAGAGTGTGATCATGGATACACCTGTAGATGACGTCATAATGAACCATTTCTGTTCTTGTGTCAAGCCAAGATGTCTTCACCTTTTTCATTCAAATGAGCCTTCAGCCGTTGAAACACTCAAAGTGACACTGCACACTTCAATGTGTTTTTTGAGCAGTAAACTAAATAGCATGACTACAATTGACTACAATCAATGAAATACAGTAATGCTGGTTTTAATATCGCATTTATTACCACATTTATAAAACAATTACATTTATGAGTTGAACATGGCTCATAACGCCATGTCCTCAGACATGGCTGCTTCAGCCCTGTCTGTCTCACACACACACACACACACACACACACACACACACACACACACACACACACACACACACACACACTGTTGTGACAGATATGTTGTATGAAGAAGCTTCTTCCCTCTGGAGTTTCCTGGAGGCCAAACCACAGCTGTCTTTGCCAGCAGAGTGGTTTGTTGCTTCAGTTTCAGCACCATCAACCTGTACCAGCAGTGCAATCAGCTCAGGGCGACCATGTATATATACACTACCGTTCAAAAGTTTGGGGTCACTTAGAAATTTCCTTATTTTTCAAAGAAAAGCACTGTTTTTTTCAATGAAGATAACATTAAGTTAATCAGAAATACACTCTATACATTGTTAATGTGGTAAATGACTATTCTAGGTGGAAACGTCTGGTTTTTAATGAAATATCTACATAGGTGTATAGAGGCCCATTTCCAGCAACTATCACTCCAGTGTTCTAAGGTACATTGTGTTTGCTAATCGCCTTAGAAGACTAATGGATGATTAGAAAACCCTTGAAAACCCTTGTGCAATTATGTTAGCACAGCTGAAAACTGTTTTGCTGGTGAGAGAAGCTATAGAACTGGCCTTCCTTTGAGCTAGTTGAGTATCTGGAGCATCACATTTGTGGGTTCGATTATACTCTCAAAATGGCCAGAAAAAGAGAACTTTCATGTGAAACTCGCCAGTCTATTCTTGTTCTTAGAAATGAAGGCTATTCCATGCGAGAAATTGCGAAGAAACTGAAAATTTCCTACAACGGTGTGTACTACTCCCTTCAGAGAACAGCACAAACGGGCTCTAACCACAGTAGAAAGAGAAGTGGGAGGCCCCGGTGCACAACTCAGCAAGAAGACAAATATATTAGAGTCTCTAGTTTGAGAAATAGACGCCTCACAGGTCCTCAACTGGCAGCTTCTTTAAATGGTACCCGCAAAACGCCAGTGTCAACGTCTACAGTGAAGAGGCGACTCCGGGATGCTGGCCTTCTAGGCAGAGTGGCAAAGAAAAAGTCATATCTGAGACTGGCCAATAAAAAGAAAAGATTGATATGGGCAAAAGAACACAGACATTGGACAGAGGAAGATTGGAATAAAGTGTTATGGACAGACGAATCAAAGTTTGAGGTGTTTGGATCACACAGAAGAACATCTGTGAGACGCAGAACAGGTGAAAAGATGCTGGAAGAGTGCCTGACGCCATCTGTCAAGCATGGTGGAGGTAATGTGATGGTCTGGGGCTGCTTTGGTGCTGGTAAAGTGGGAGATTTGTACAAGGTAAAAGGGATTTTAAATAAGGAAGGCTATCACTCCATTTTGCAACGCCATGCCATACCCTGTGGACAGCGCTTGATTGGAGCCAATTTCCTCCTACAACAGGACAATGACCCAAAGCACACCTCCAAATTATGCAAGAACTATTTAGGGAAGAAGCAGGCAGCTGGTATGCTGTCTGTAATGGAGTGGCCAGCGCAGTCACCAGATCTCAACCCCATTGAGCTGTTGTGGGAGCAGCTTGACCGTATGGTACGCAAGAAGTGCCCATCAAGCCAATCCAACTTGTGGGAGGTGCTTCAGGAAGCGTGGGGTGACATTTCTACAGATTACCTCAACAAATTAACAGCTAGAATGCCAAAGGTCTGCAATGCTGTAACTGCTGCAAATGGAGCATTCTGTGACGAAAGCAAAGTTTGAAGAACAAAATTAATATTTCAAATAAAAATCATTATTTCTAACCTTGTCAATGTCTTGACTATATTTTCTATTCATTTTGCAACTCATTTGATAAATAAAAGTGTGAATTTTCATGGAAAACACGAAATTGTCTGGGTGACCCCAAACTTTTGAACGGTAGTGTATATATATCTATATATATATATGTGTATGTGTGTGTACACACAGAACTGCATTTTAGAGACATTGTTTTGAGTTTGAGTTTCCAGAGAGAGACACTTCAGCTTAAACTTAGCCAGGGAAAAATACACTGGCTGTTTAAACACGCGTTCGCATAGACAACTGGCTGCGTCATTAACGTAGTTGTTTACATACTTGTCGATGTACTACGCATGTTACCGGAGGATACCACTAGAGGGCACACCGGAGAAATTAGACTATAGAACTTCTGGATTTGCATGATGTAAACAATGTACATGGCGACACTCGAGGAGGTTACTATTTTCACCAGAGCTGATGTCCTCTTCATTTGGCAACAAGAGTTTCAAGTTAACACATGGCACGCAATGTGAATGTTGATATCTGACACGTGTAAGATTTTTAGCATTTTAGCTCCTAAACTAAAAAACAGTTGTTGCTGGCGTTAGCATATGAAAATTGTGATTACAGCTTTGGTACGTTATCGGTAGGTAGACACTTACCATATTATTTTGTGAAAAATTGGTCTCAGTGGACCAGTGATTGATGAAATTGCTTTGCCAGCTGAAGTGTCTTTTTTCCCGCTGTGCACGGACGTAAAGGTCTCGGACTTGTTTCCATTTATTTTTGAGATTTTACTCACCAAAGTATAATGGCTGTTGTCTGCAAACACAAGGACATCGCGACAACAAAGGTCAAGAAACTAGGCAGTTACAAAATCACACAGGTTATGAATAAACCAACCAAGCATAATCTCCAGATTACCTCAAGCAATTTGTATGGAAGAGGAACTAAAACTGAAAGACTCAAATGTGCGTCATTTCATTTTTGCCAAAATCCGAACCATCTTTCAAAACATCCATTAAAGTAGAAACATGTTCAACTCATAGACACAAAGGTGATCTTGGTATTGTGGTGCTGCGTGTTCAGAAGTGGATTTGAAAAGGAAGAGTATAGCGACTGGAAAGTGCTGTTTTTTTTTGGGGGGGGGGGGGGGGGGGGGGGGTTGTTACTACAACGCTGATTATTTGTGTGCAACCTGAGGTACTTCCACTGTTTTTACCTGTGGATTGTCTAGAGCTAGACAGGGGGCAAGGTGACATACTTGGCATGTCTATTGTAATTTGCCAGAGAATGTGCAGTGCCGAGTGTGGTACAATTTGGACACGTGTTACTTTCAATATTGATAAAACTTGAATATACAAGGGACCAATAGGGGTGGACCAAGTTGAACATGTCCTCTTCTACGTCCTCGAATGAACAATAAAGCCAATAATATCTGTCCTGCCAGATGATTTTGATAATTTTATTGTTTTCATCGACGGGTGTCTCTGGTGCTGATATCCGTCATGGCAGCAACTTTCCTAGAATCACTTTCTGTTTAGCAATTTGTCTTCAAAGTGAAAGTGCAAAGTTAATCTTGTAGCTGTAATGCTCTTTATTGGGTCTGAAGATTTTGTCAGTTGTTTCACAGACCTCTAAAATAGCCAACATGCAAATGTATGAAAAAATAACATCAGTTAAGTAATAACAGTAATAACAGTAATAAAGCAAATTCAGTTTCATTTTATGAAAAAAAATGACGATTAAAATCTTTATTGCAGATAATCCCGGGAGGATGTTATTTTATTTTTACTTTGCATCATAGACTGTTTATAAATAGCTCTGTACACAATGTCCAGCACACAAACAATACAAAGTGACAGTATATTTTATAATTGTTTGAGGAGGACTCACTAATGACAAGGAATAATTCTGAAGTAGCTCCAGAGCATAAACACAGGACGGGAGAACACAACATGACAAACAGACATGAAGGGGCACAGCACTAGTCTTTGTAAATCCCAAACCATCTAAAACCTTCTTTGCTCCAGTGCAGCAGTTTAATCACATCCCCTCTCCACACTGACGCATCCCAGCTTCTGTACAGCACAAATTGTTATGTCTGTTTGCTGTCTCTGATTTGTGCTGTGGACTTCAGATGACATGATACACTGAGACAGTGTGTGTTGCACTGTGGGGTGGAGGACACAGAAATTGATGGTGTGCAATGTTCTGCTCTGGTCCAGGGTAGGTTAAAGTGAAATCAGTGAGTGTTTCATGGATGAGGAGTGAATTTTAAATACCTTTTGAATTACACTTTCAGTACATGTTCTTAGACTTAAAGGATTTCTGCTTTTGTATATTTAATTGCTTTGACCTTGCGGTCCAAGTGTGGAGCAGTCCCTGATGAGCCGGTCCTAAAGAAAAGCAGAAAGACTCTGGGTCCCGCAGGCAGGGATTGAGAACTGCTGGACCATGTAACAGGTCTGAGAGTGATCAGAGACGAACGGAGGGATGGAAGTATAATTCAAAGTTCAGGGTGGAAATAGAACAGTGAAGGGTGTATGGGGAGGAGAAAAGCAGGAGTGAGCAAAGAGGAGAGAGTCAGAAACTGGTAGTAGCTTCTGAAAGGAATGAGGGAAAAAGAAGTGGGACAAGGGGGATAAAGACGGAGTGGGGGTGGAAATGATACAAAAGTGGCAAAGAGCTTACGAATTGTAAAAAAAGGGGCTTAGGAGGAAGCGGCAGTAAGTGAGTGGGTGACTCACCGGAGATGATAAAAATCCGGAAACAACGTTGCCTTTGCAGTGATGAATGACCAGATGAACATGACATGAAATTCAGAAAGGGAATGTCTGCATAATGCTCTTATGTATGCAGGAAACATACATATCTTTCACATGTATTATTTATTATTCATGTAAATGGAGCTGGCTCAGTGTGGGGCTCCCTTCTTAATTTTTAAGTGTGCACGAAGAAGAACTGTTACAACACAACTCCATGTTTAGTTTACTAAACGGTCAGTTCACCCAAATTACACTGACCCATTTTAACATAGCTGGAGTGAAATCCAGTCATGCACATTAAAAAAAATAATGATGCCGAAAACAGTGACTTTATGTATTTGAATTACATATCACCTTTCCATTCCATCCTTTATTACATACCTTTAATGTAATGGGTCACATTTAATCAAGTTTTTTCTATTATGTTAAGTTAGTGTGAATAAATCAAATAACTTGAATTTTAATTTATTAAATACTATTAGTGTTTTTAATGTATATATTTATGTATAAGTTTAACTATATTCAATTACTCTCAATTGATTAGATTTATTCACACTTAGACACTTGCATGGATATTTAATATGTAATTGAAATACATAAAGGCATAATTATTTTTGGAATGCAGATGGCTTTGGTTTTATCAGTCCAGGTTTTAAGAATCAGTCTGTTTCACAGCCACCATGAAGCCTGTGTGTTCTTTGGGTTATCCAGAATGATCTGCAGATGATGTTTTTATGTAAATGTGATTTTCCAGCACAGTGAGCGCCACAAACAAAACTGTATTCACCTGTAATGGGTTGGAGGAAAGATGCCCACTTACTTGCTTTCCTGTATATACTTGAGTGCAAGTAGAACAGAAAGGTGAAGTTAGTGTATTAATCTACTTCCCTTCATATGCTAAAGCCATCACAATGTGCTTTGTGGGTACTGCACCTTTAGAATGTTTATTTTAAAAAAAAAATCAAAGTTACACGAGAGTGATTAAAGACCAAGAGTGCTGAATCCTGTTGACTTTGCTATGTTGTTGGTATGTAATGCCACCAGATGGCACTATTGCTCAACTCCTGTAAATCCTTAAAAAAAGCACTCCACAGTCCTGTGGGCTTCTGTAGCCAGAGAAGGATCACTGACCAGAGCGACCACATCATCCAGCATCTGCACAACGAATCCATGAAGATACAGATCACGCCTCCACTTCCCTCATCAGCTTCTCATCTTTCTTTTCCACAATTCACACTTAAAGACAGCCGAAGAACAAAACACATTGGGCTCAATAACAAATTAGCCCTAATAAGACAGATTTGTGGAAATCTACTTGTTCTACCAGTGTTTGATTGAACATCCCATTTTTATTTATTCATGGCGATATCCATGCACAGTAATTTAATTATTAATCCTGCAGTGGTCTCACGCCTCACATCAAAGGAAGCTTGTTCGGGCTTTCCACAGACTGACTACAAACTACTGAAGTAGCTGAGATGACCAACAGATGTGTTGTGATGGTGTGTTCCACATTATTCTAAATTCCTCCAGTAATTAGTTAACCTGAAGGAATTTGGTATCATGCCCTCAGAATGGTGTCTTTATTGTGGTGTTATAAATTAACAATATGGTGTTGGAGCGCAGCATGGGGGGCTCAAAATCTAGACACAGACTCTGTTGTAGCGCACATAAAACATGAACTATCATCAACTTAATGACACTTTGAATCAGCATAAAACACCCTGGCCTCAGGCTGAACACTGACACCTCTAAAACTGAGGTGTGAGCAATTATATCCACAAGTGAAATGAAAAGCACTTTTATATCATCCCTGTTTTTCATGTCTTTTATTGTGAAGCACTTTGTGACATCTGATTTAAAAAGGAGATATGAGAATAATCTTAATTTACATGTTAATATATCAGTAATCATAATACTAATAATCCTATAATATATCATATAGAGTTACACCACTGGTACAAATGGAATTGTTTAGGCTTATTTTGTCAGATTAAAATAAACTAGTTCACACTCATATCTTCCAATATCTTGTTCTTACCTTTTGAAACCTACAGGGTCTCAAGTGGACATTACAGACACAGTCAAGGTCAATTTTAAGAAACAACAATTTTCAGCTGAACCAAACAAAGTTCAAACACCAAGCAACTAAATTAGCTTGTTGACAAAAAATAAAACCAAACTGTCCTTGTCCAAAAAGCTGAAACATGCTAATTCTGAGCTACAACAGCACGACGTCATAGGGAATATTCACTCTAAAAGTGTAAAATTTTGTTAGGGGGAAGTAAAATCTTTCACTCTAAGGTGCTGTAAAACATGAGCGTCGTTCAGTCCTGCGCTCACGTTCAGCAGCTGCAGCTGATCTGCTCAATTCACCCTTCACCAAAAACATTAGCACGCTAACACCACCATGCCCAAACTTAAACAATAAGTACTCAGAAGTTAGCGCTGTGCCCTTTGAGAGCTCCTCTGATTAAAATAGATGAGGTAACTCACAATGTCTGTGTCCAAATATCTGGATGGTCAAATGCCCTTATGGAGGTGGCTTTGAGGAAAATGTTCTTCAATGTTGTCCTTTTATATTTCACATTTTCAACACATAGGGTAATAAAAAACAGCTCTCTCTGGACGTCATATCAAATAAGTTATGTTGAGTCTTCATTCATGTCAATGACTAACTGGTGGATGGTTCTTAAGACAGGCTTTCATGCTGCTTGGTTATCTTTTGGCGAACCATCCAAGGTCCACCCACTTAACTGGGACAGCCCAAGGAACCAAAGAGTCTCAAGATAATCCTGATTGAGAGGAGAACTCTCTGCTCTGACTATATTTTTCATCTGTGGTGCGGTCTGTCTCTATCTCTGTCTGAGAATGTGTATCGATCAGACAAATTGATTGCTAATACATTATCTTTTCTTTGTGCCGTCTCTGTCTCTGTGTGTCTCCCCTCATCTCTGCAGGATATTGACTGGGTGCAGACAGAGAAGCATGTGTTTGAGCAGGCGTCCACCAATCCATTCTTAGTAGGCCTCCACTCCTGCTTCCAGACAGAGAGTCGGTAAGAGCGTGATAAGGCTGACACTGACCTCAGCACCTGACAGTGGTTTTCAGTACTGTGAATTATTACTTTCTGATGCTGCTCTGCTCTTCATTAATGGAGGAGGTTGGTGATGAAGTCTTTCTTGATTATCATAGACAAATCCCACGGGAATACATTTCTCCTGCTGAGTGCTGTTTATTTAGCAAATGTTTGATATAAGGTGTCTACTGTATAATGATAATATACTTATTGAAATTGTCAATAATACATCATATGATAATGTCAGGACTGTTCACCTTCTAATATAGTAGGTGTTCATTTGTCAAAAAGAGACTGAGAGCCTTATAATTTTTTTTTTTCTTCACATTTTCTAACATCTTTATTATGAAATTGTTTGGCCCTGATTGTTGTGTATTGAAAATATTTGTTAGGCCCAACGATTGTGTGGCCCTATGGGGCAAACAACATGTAAGATCACTGAGCATCACTGACAAATCAACAACAGAAAGCCGTTAAAACAGCCCAAACCATGAGATTTATAAACATCAAATGACACAATACACACGATGTTCAAATCTGAATGTGAAAAGCCCCAGTTAAACCAGTGGTCCCCACACTGGAGGCCTCTCTTCTGATCCTGACACACAACATTTTAAAAGAACCTCAATTAACTGGCGAGGTGCACCTCATTGATGACTGATGGGTTTATTCAGGGTGGAGCTAGAGGAGAGACGAGAGAAAAACAGGGACACAGAACAGGAACACGTACAGCCAGAACATCAACATAACCCAATTCTTACGTTCCCTGACTGTTCACAGGGAAGTGGGGGTAACAATGTAAATAATTTTGGCCATGGTGAAAAATTTGAATATGGAAACAGATTTAAAGGTGCAAATTAAAGTTTTATTTAACAAATCTACTTCATGAAAGGAAAGCAAGATTAATTTAGGAATTGCAACAAAGCATAAACTTTATAATAAAGCACAAGAAGAACGTTACCACAAATGGACAATTAACACAACTAGAGATCACAGTAAGACTCCAGCACTGCAATTAAGGGGAAAATCCCCCTCCTTCTCAAAGGAGTAATATACTACGGACCGGCACAAAAATCGATGCCTCACTCACAGTTCTGATCTGGCAAATGGTCCACTGGCCCAGTTCCTCTGTCTCTCCTGGTCTTAGTAGGTTTGCCAAATTGGTCTTCTGACATTTCATATGAAAGGAAGAGCTTTGAGTCACTAGGCCTCCACCAGTGTGAGAGTTTGACAAAGAACTTAGTAGTAGAGCTCCTGGTTGCTTCAGGCAGTGATTTACCCTCAGTTTTTATATGCATGAAAAATCACAGGTGTGATGTCATGATTCATTTTGAGAATCGTTTTTGTCAAATATTTGACGTGATGAAGGTCTAAAGACCAAAACCTTGGCTGCTTTATAAAATACTTGTGGGCAAAGCTTCCCATTTCCAGTACTGCATCTTCTCAAAATTATGTCCAAAAACTATAAAAACATACACAAATCAAACAATGTGGTGAACACTGAACATGCATTGAACACAGCAAATGCAGTTTATTCCCCTGAGCTCATCAAACCAGAAGAAGAGTGTAAACTCTGAACCACGAAGTTGACCGAGCTCAGTGACGTATGTGTGAGATGGAAACATAGTCACGAAAAACAGCATAGGCCATTTTTATCGAAATGAAACAAAAACGTATGTGTGACCTAAATGCAACATTTCAATGTGTGGCACACAAACATGTGTTATATCAGGCCACAAAGACAATAATTGTTTGTAGGAAAATTCATCTCCTGGTTTTGGTCTCTGTAATGGGTAATGGTAATCTCTGGGGAAAAAAAGAATGTTAGCCTCATACCCTTTAGCATTGCTTCTGTAGCATCATTATAGAGAAGTATGAGTCAGTACATGTCTTTTGTTAGAATTGTATTTTAAAGAATATGTCTTTTCAACAAACAGATTCATTTAAATTAAAGAGACATACGCACATGTCCCTTTTTACATGTGATTACATCTTATCTGCAGGATATGTTGTCATGTATCTATATTTTCCTCATTTTTTAAAACTCTACTCACAGTATCCATGGTATTCTGAGGGTTTTCCCATCATGCTCTGGTTTTCAGGTTATTTCTGGTGATTGAGTATGTGAACGGCGGGGACTTGATGTTTCATATGCAACGACAAAGGAAGCTCCCAGAAGAACATGCCAGGTAAACATCCAGGTGTTAGAACATCTGTTTACACGATTAGAAGCTCCCAGTCCATAATTTAAGGATCTATATTTAGATACAGTAGTCTGTAACAGTGTTACTTTCATAGAAACATACAGTTTTTCCTTTGGCTGCTCTCAAATATACACACAATTAGAAAATATCAGGACCACTTGGACGCAGTACTGTGAGGCCTCCAGTTTTAAGCTGCATGACCAGGACATGACATAGAGAGCGGGTGGATTTATAAGTGGATTTTGGTTAAGTTGACATGGCACAGTCAGCTGGCTGCACAGGAAACACATCTATGCAATTTGGGCTGACTGATTGAACTTCCTCCAGATGGGTTTCTTTGTATTTCACATGATGTATTTATGTGAAAGGGCAGAGTGTGTGCACTGCATTGTAGTTGTTGTCTTTTGGTCAGAACAAAAAGCCTCAGTCTCATGAAAGCAGCTTGTGTTTTGTGGTGTGGGACAGCTGGAGTGAGAGTGTGTGTGTGTGTGTGTGTGTGTGTGTGTGTGTGTGTGTGTGTGTGTGTGTGTGTGTGTGTGTGTGTGTGTGTGTGTGTGTGCATGGCTGCAGATACTTTTGTATTCACCTTCTTTGCACTCAGTCTGAAATGTTCCTCAACAGCATCTTCACAAACTTGTGCTTCAACCGAAGTTTGAAGTAGCAGCTCCTCACGGACGCGGCACTACAGACAGAATTGAACTTAACACGTTTTTCTCCACCTCTGAGAAATATAATGAGCACCCATAATTCATTGTGCCTGTCTACTTACAGGGCACTCCAACTGCGGCTCTGATAAATGCTGGATCAAAGGCTTAGTAATTTAGAGAGGCACTGTTGGGCCCCAATCGGCCCCTGCAATCTGTATTCTGGAGACAGTGGCTGCACATATGCAAAGCAGCATGTTAATCACTCATAATGATTGTACATATTCATGAGCAGTGCTCTTACCGAGAGCCCTGCTGCATTCCCCCGCGCAGTGGGGGAGGCGGGCCGGTGGGCGGTGGATGGTGCGGCTGATAGGACGCACCTTCCATCAGTCTGATGCCAGCAGTGAAACAAGAGTGCACAATGAGGCCTGTCACAGTGAGAACGTGGGGGAGCGATGTGGGATTTGTGATTCCTCCGTCAAACATCCTCTCCACCACAGTGTCTCCCTCAGTGTTTGACAATCGTGGATTTACAGCAGGCAGACAGAGAGACGCTCATCAGTGTTAATGAAGGCTTATCTCCCAGAGACAGAAAACACACAACCTACACATGCAGAGGAAACATGCCACTGACTCACCACAGATACAAACCAAGTACATCTCATCACTGGCAAAGCAATAGGCTGTAAAGGCTAATGTTGACTTAAAATATGTTTCTGTGGAGCGTAAGTCAACAACACCTCAGAACTGACCGGTTAGAGGTGAACAGATCTGATGCGATCTGATCACTGACCGTGTGCTGAACATTTCTCATCATTTAAACAGGCCACATAAGCACCCCCTAGAGGCTGCATTGGTCTTTACATTCACCACATGAAAGTATGCCACAGAAGGAAGTAGGCATAGGGGAATTAAAATAGATAGTAATATTCACTCTGTCTCACCACACATTAAGATAAGATAAGATAAGATAATCCTTTATTAGTCCCACAACAGGGAAATCTGCTGTGTCAGTAAAGTAACAATAAGTAAACATGCAATACTTATAAATGCAAGGAGCTATACAAAATATAAATGACAGAGAAACAACATATAAATGGAATATGTAGTGTGAGAATATATACAGGAAGTCTAAACATTATATGGATTCAATTTAGGTTCATGGTTTCACACACTCACATCAGGATGACGGTCGTGTTTGGTTAAAATCTTGTTTATTGGTATATTTTTGAAACTACATTGAACATTTAGTTTACACTGTTTTGCCCTCCTTGGTTTAATTGTCTTTAAGTTAATGAGCCCAGTTATCTACTCTGGCATGCACTATACAAGGTGTGTCAGATCAGATGATATGTTGACGTTTGATCATTAGGGAGACACTAGACGAAGGCTCATAGATAGTTCAGAATGAAAAGGGTTCATCCTCTGGAGAAATAAATGTGCTCAGCAAATGCTTGAGTCTTTAAAATTGCTGCTCTTCTATTTTTTTCTTCTGTAAAGCAATGGATTTTTCGCATGCAACCACAGGTCTCACATATTAAGTCCCTCTAGTTCTATACTGTGTTCAAAGCAGATTAAACAGACCATCTTAAAGATAATGCTTGAGTCCCATTGGGCGCTTCTCTGTCAGTCAGCGTAACGAACCTGTACCATTTAGACAAAAGATTGTAATTGGGCGTGACCAGTTTCAGGGCGGATGAAAATCGACCAGATCCCTCTGTAAGAATGAATAAACATGAGCCCCCTGATTGGTCTGCTTTCCAGGCCATAGCACATTTTCCCGCACAGGTGGGAACCTTTGGTCTGTGGTGGTGACACATCATCTTCTGCATATATTTCTGCTTCCTCATAGATTTTATGCTGCTGAAATCTGCATCGCTCTGAACTTCCTGCACGAAAAGGGCATCATCTATCGTGACCTGAAGCTGGACAACGTTCTATTGGACTACGACGGACACATCAAGCTCACAGACTACGGCATGTGCAAGGTAAAAGATGGATGGATTTTCCAGTAGACTGTGTGGACGGCTGGCATAGGGTAATCAATAATGCATTGGGTTAGTATTGACTGGAAGTACTAATAGGGCCTCTACCTTTTTCCTGCCATACATGTAAATGAACTTATCGTATCGTTGTTGTCCTACTCAGGAAGGGATCAGACCAGGTGACACCACTAGTACTTTTTGTGGGACACCAAACTACATCGCACCTGAGATCCTCAGAGGAGAGGACTACGGTCAGTACACAAGTTAAAGTCACGCTGGGTTGGATCGGTTTACTGATACCAACAAGTATATTTATGGCTACCAATACTCAATGAAAGATGGACTGAAATGTTGACTAGCCAACTATGCTGTGGTATCCCAAGATGCATTGAGCACACATGCATGGAGAAGATCTCCAACAGAGACTAAAGAAAACTCAGTTTGTGATTTATACTAATATGATGGAAGAAGTATGGAAAGCAGCATCCTGCCGAATGTCTTTTCATGCAACACATACATGTATATCTGAATGAATATCTTGTCCCAGGCTATAGTGTGGACTGGTGGGCTCTGGGCGTGCTGATGTTTGAGATGATGGCTGGCAGGTCCCCGTTTGACATCATCACCGACAATCCTGACATGAACACAGAGGAGTACCTCTTTCAAGGTGAGGCAGAGAATTTTCCTTTTAGCTTCCCTGTAAGCTACACGCAGAGCAAGATGAGCTTTTATGGCACCACTGTGCAGGGAGAAACTGGGGAAGAATTCATCTTTGCTAAAAGATTTAGACGTTTTAGTGAAGAGAGTTTCTGTCTTTGATAAATCTGATTTTATTTAAGTTATTCTGCATCGTTCTGTCTTTTGAAAGCAACTCTAGCAAAAACATATTTTCAAAAATGATGGCTGAGGCTGAGACAACTGAGACAACACATTGACAAGGTTCTTCAGGATAGAGCAAGCTTTTTTAAATATTGTTAGCATCTGCTTGGTGGATTCGGAAAATTTCAATTACCTTTGAGAGTCCTTTAGAGGTAAGCTCAAGTTGGATGGAAAATGTATTTCAAAAGGTTTAATCAACTGGAGACCACAAATATCCTCACTACGGTTCATGGAACTCTGGCCGTTAGTCTACAAAATACAAGGAAATGTACAATGGTGATGCTGAAGGAACCATCATACTCTACATTCTATATTGACTCTCATAGCAGCCTTGCTTTTCAAACACTATTGTGATAAATAGACTGATGGAGCAACACAAATGTACACATGCTGATGTTTAGCAGGTTCAGTATCATGTTTACTGTGTTCACCATTCATTTTAGTGTGTTAGCATGCTAACATTTGCTAAATCGCTCTAAATAGTAAAGCTGAGGCAGATTTTGTCTGTAGATGGGAATGTCGTTTCCTGGCAACATAGCCATTAAAGGGGACATAGCATGCAAATTCCACTTTGTTAGTGCTTCTACAGGTTAATGTGGGTATCTGGCATGTCTACCAACCCAAAAACTCTGGGAAAAAAACACTCGCGCGTTTTGTTATGGTTCCTCTAAGTCAGAAACGTCATGCTTGAGCGACTCGATTGAGCTTCCTGGGTTTTGTGTCGTAACAAGGCACTGGAAGTCTCCCTACTTGGTCTTGGCCCACCCCCCACCTCCCCCCCGTCCCCCCACACTCATTACGCCGGGTTTACACCGGAGGCAGTGAGGCTGCGAGGCAGCGCAGCGCCGTTCCCAAGCACGCAGCCGCCTGGCTGTTCACACGGGACGAGCATTTCTCCGCTGGTCAGCCCGCGATTCACTCACATGTGGCATTTGTCTGGATCGTTGGGACTGGGAGGCTGCAGCAGTTGCTCGGGCGCGACCGCTTGCTCTCCCATGCGTGAGCTGGAATTTGTGTCAACGCCACACAGCCAGCAGTGTGGAAGACTTCCGCAGTGTTCAGCGCTACTGTACGCCGGGTTACAGTAGTTCCGCCGGGTTACAGTAGTTACGCCGGGTTAACACCGGACGCGGAAGCGCCGCTGCGAGGCAGCGCAGCGGCGTTCTCAAGCACGCAGCCGCCTGGCTGTTCACACAGGACGTGCATTTCTCCGCTGGTCAGCCCCATAGACTGTATATATAAGGTCAGCCCGCGATTCTGCTTTCTCCGCTTGTTGTTGTACCCGTTGAATGTCGGGGTTCGGGGGTAAATGATGGTCTTCATAGCCCCCCACCCCCCCACCCCCACCCCTCTCTTTCTCTCTCTGTCTGTCTGCTTGTGTGCTTGTAGTGGATGGGCAGAGGGGGACATTTAATTATGTGATTGGGAAAATTAAAACTCCAGGACAACAGAAGGGGAATACAAAGTATGGGATGCATATTTGATAATTTATATCATATAAAATATGTAATTTATATCGTTTAAAATCATGGGGGGAGAGGGGGGAGGGGGGAGCTGGCTCATTAGCATTTAAAGGAACAGGCACTCAAAACAGGTCACTCTGTGGAGGGCTGTTTTATACAGGGTAAAAAGGGTGCTGTTTGAAATGATCCTTGTGGTATTTTGACCAAAGTATGTTACAGACATTTCATTAAGACCCCAAGGAACCATATCAACTTGTAGTAAAATGGGCATGCTATGTCCCCTTTAAATACTTTTAACTCTGTACTAAAAACATTAACCTGCTGGTGGCGCTAGAGGATCATTAGAATTAATCAGAATTCATCCTCTGTGGCAATCACTTTGGATCAGTGACAGGCAAACAGAGCTGAACAACCAAGTCTTAATCAGTCTTCTCAGTATTATACAGTTAGTTGAGGCCCCATAATGTAAACATGAACCTATAGGCTGTGACTGCAGCTCAAAATAAGAAACTATAACCTATACAGCTGCAGGATTAGCAATGGCCACATAATGTGAAAATCAACATTTTTGGTTTGTGCAAGTGCATATGAATGCATGTTCATGCACAACACAGTTATCTTTTCTTAGCTTGAGTTTTTAAACATTTCTGTGTATTAACATTTATCACTGGTTATAACTAGTTGTATTTCCCTCTGACTTTGGTCAGGCATGAAGTGACAGAACAGTCCTGTAAGTGGCCAAGAGATGCATTGCCCAGCTCAGTTAGAGAGACAGATGCACGTCAACTTAACATTTCTGTTATTTATCCGCAGATGCAAAATTTGCATATTGAGAGCATAGTGCCATCCGGTTCATACTAAGTTATACTTATTTGAGATGATAAATCAAAGTGTAATTTGCTTCTTTACTTTCTATTGTGGAAGAAAAGATAATAAGTAATACATAATTTCCCAATGTGCATGTACAGTTTGTATGTGTATAATTATTTGTGGAATATCATAACTGATCTCAGGACTGTTTAAGCTTAGTCAAGGGCAGTTTGACAAGCACACTTGTCTGTGGCTGGCTATAGCAAGTCACTCATCAAAGATCCCAAGATTATCTGCAATTCTGGCGTGAGGTTTTGGTCCTGATTGCTCACAGCCCCCTGCCAGAGGGAAGTGGCTATAAGAGTTTCTGTCCAGGGTAGGGTGGGAGGGGTCGGCCACAATCTTACCTGTTCGCCTCAGAGTCCTGGAGGCGAACAGGTTCTGAAGGGGAGGCAGGTTGCAGCCGATGACCTTCTTGGTGGATCAAATGAATTTGCTGCAGTCTGACCCGGTCCTTGGCGGTAGCAGCAGCGTACCACACGGTGATGAAGGAGGTGTGGATGGACTTGATGGCAGTGTAGAAGTTGACCATCACAGGCAGGAAGTACATCCTAAGAATAAGAAAGGAGCAAATGTATAAATGAGGAAGAGCAAATACTGTATCATGTGAATATTGGAAGTGTTCAGTTCTCTGAGTAGTTAGTGATTCATTTTTTACAAAAGTTTGTAACTTAAAAAAGTTATTTTTTATTAAGAAAAGTGTATTTTTCATTATCCCTCCATTATCCTACATCTGTCCCCGTCTCATCAGCAAGAATGCACCATGCTTCTAACCACATCCCTATATGGTTACAAAGATTGGGAGAGTAGAGGAACAGTGGGAAATATGAATTTTTAAAGCACATGGCAGTCTGTTTGCTGCCATTAAAACAAAAACATGTTCATTTAAACCTGTGTGACGCATAACTGATATTCTGAGAGTGGTTAAAATAGACTCCCTGTCATAGAAAAACAATCAGCTCCAGGCTGCAGAGGATTAATGTCTGTGTAAATCCAGGCTTAGATGTGTGTGTATGGTATGCTCCATTAAAATGAAAGAATCTCAGAAAACGGGGCTAATTTTATTTATCTTAATTAGTTTTAGTTTGCTGTTTTGTATTAGTCTGTGACCATTTGAGTCTACTTAATATCGTGTGTGTGTGTGTGTGTGTGTGTTTATACGTAAATGCATTCCCATGTTATCTATATGAGTATATGATTTGTGTGTTTCTAATTCAGCTGACAGATTACATGTTCTGTTACCCCCATGCTAACTGAACTCTTTGAACCCCATCAGAGAGGCATGCTGTTCTGGCGAGTCTTAAAGGAGGATGGGATTGTGATGGCTGTATGTGCTGGACATGGATCTTAGACTACGTTCACACTACAAGCTTTAGTGCTCAATTCAGGGGGTTTTCTAGATCCGATTTTTCGAATCACACATATTCAATTCACACATACTACGCTGTGTGAACGTATGTGTGTATGGGTTAATATTTTAGAATTTGTTTCATGATGTACTGCAGTGTACCCCCGCCCTTGATGAGCAGTGGAAAGTGTGGCAGTACATCACAGCCTCTGTCACAGCTGAGATTTAGGGTGCATTTGTGGAACAGTTGAGCATTTCTCCATGAGCTGGCAGCTGATGGAATTTTCATTGAAACAGGATGGCGCCAAATAACCACACTGAGGCATCTGATAACATAGGCCTCTTCCTTCCATCAGTCAAACTGCAAAGTAAGTGTTCGAGTTACACTATCAGGAAATATCACCCAAAACGTTCTGTTTTATGAGCACATTTCCTGTTGCTAGGACACTGTTTTATGTTATGATTCTAATAGTATAAGGAGACGGATGTAGACATCTAGAGACCACTGGTTACTGGCAAAGACTCACATGGCAAAATGAGACGAGAGAAAATTACCAGAGGCTGGACTCATGCTTACATGTGGGAGTGTTGCTCCCCAGTCTATGAAGCACAGACTGTAGTGAAGATCGAATGTAGCATATGTGGTATCACGTGTGTTTCAAAATAGAGGTGGTGATGCATCAATTCATTTTATTGTGTCAGGGGTTTGGGTGGTTTCCATAGACCGCACTATCGACGGTTTGAATAGGGACTATTTCTTCAGTGGAAAGTAAATGCAATGAAACCATACCACCTAAACCCAAGCGGACATAAGAAGCCCACATCAACATTAGAACATCATGTATTATGCTGGTTTGATGCTGAATGGCATTTTAAAAATGGCTACTTTGCTATTTCACAGCCTCAGCGATCAAGAGAAGGTCTGATGATGAGGAAATGTATAATCCTGCAAAAAATACATGTAAACCTTATTATAAATCAGTGTTGAGATGTGGGAGGTGTGCAGATCTGCTTCCCACAATACTCCTCCTGAATCTTTGGAGAACCGTCATTTGAGAAGATTGTTCCTGTATTAATGTGATGCGTTACAGGGGGCTGGTGTACATTGCCCTCAGTGGTAAATCTTAAGCTTATCAGTACCAGAACCCAGCCCAATCAGAAGGCACCTCTAAGTGAAAAATCAGCGTACCAGCTGAATCAACATAACGTGGGCGGCTTGGACCAAAGACAACAAACTGTGGTTGGGATCACATTATAGAGGAACATCTATAATATCTGTGCTTCTATTTGCATTTGTGTTTCTTAAATCCATATGGTCCCCTTACCCCCTCCTCCCTCCCTCTCTCACACAGCACCCCACACGGTCCTCTATGACAGAAATTCCTCCATGCTACTGTAGCCTTGTGTGACGCATGGTGTCTCTGCTGGGACTGTCAGGAGAATCGTGCAGCACTATGGCTAGCATCTGCCACTAGCGCTGTCCTCCTGACGGTCTTACCGGCAGAGCACCAGGTTCCTGGATGCGTGCCTGCCAACGGAAACCAACCCCTCAGCCATAGGAGCCACCCAGCCATATGCCATCTAGCTAGACCCTGCGCTAAGACCTGCTTTGGGTATCAGTTCTACACATGCCAACTCCAAGAGCTTTATACAGACATGGAGAGTGAGATGGGCAAACATTTGATGTAGTGGTGAAGCCAGTGACAAGCTGGGATTCACATTAAAACAGGCTTTTTAATAAATATAGTGGAAACATACACAAATAATTTCCCAATTTTTTCCCAGAGCTTTCAACACAGTCAACAAGTCTTCTTCATGCTGGTAATAAGAAGCAGCAAGAAGATGGGGCATGTCTGTAGAATATAATACAACACAGACTTTATACTGATTCTTTTCTTTGGCTTACTGGAATAAATTAGCAGCACAAGATTATAAAACATGAATCTAGTAACATGTAGAATATGCACGAAGACAAGAAAACAAGTCTGACCCTGTAGCCTGAGAGACAAAACCTGGGGTAAAACAAATGGTCTAATAATGCTTATTGTTGTAAACGCAGTGTACAACAACAACAATGTCGGCAAATCCGACAGCATTAAGCAACAGAAAGTTTATTTTACACTTAGTATTAATACTTTTTTAAAGCATGTTGAATGACCATGTTTAATTGCAGAAATAAACTTCAATAAACCTCAGTTTGGGCTGTGAAGCTCTTATTTGCATTTGTATGACAGGTCGGGTTGTTCTAGCTGCCCTGTCTCCTCTCGTCTCTCCGCTGCGAGCACATTGCATGATGGTATATATTGCTCAGTTAGTGACCATCGGTTGTACAATACTTTTCACGATGCATTGTGGGAAACAATGAGTACACTATATAGGGTATTAAAAATTTCACTAAACATTCGGACAGTACTACAAAATGGCAAAATAACTATAGAGACTGTATAGCGAATAGTGAGTGATTTCAGACAAAGCAAAGAAGGGAAGATGTGATGGCGTGTACTAAAGCAAAGAACTATAACTAAAACAAATAGATTTTATTAGTTTATTTATTTAATGTAAAGTCATTTTTTAAATATAAATTCTTCTAAGACGGCTGGCAGGAGCTAAATGCCAGACCAACAAAAAAAGAATAATAGATTAATGATACAAAAAAAGTCAGTGTGGTGCAGAGGAGGGAGCTCATCTGAATGCCAGGATGATTCTATCTGAGAGGCAGTGACCAGCTGCCTCCACTTCACTGATGGCCTCCAGCTCCACCCAAACCAGACACCTGCAACACAACACAGGACTCACACACACACACACAAGAACAGCACACCATACACAAGGCCTAGCACAGGCCCTGGGGCCGTCACAGACGAGTCTATTAAGCACTCCTCTCTACGTTCCAGCAGTGTGATAGGTAGCTGAGAGAAGTGTGATGATTTGGTCGACTTGGTCCTATTTGTACAGACGTTGTCATCAGAGAAACTCAAAACCCTACACATTTGTGTAATTGCTATTCATTTACCGAATATAAGACATATATGTAACGTTTGCTTCACCAGCTAAATTGGGAAATTCTGGGTTCTCATCCCAAGTGAGTCAATTAAATAGCATATCTAGGCAAATGATTGTTGCTTCTATAATTACCCAGAGGTGGTTAGTGTTTATAGAGAACATACTGTACCTCATGTTCTACACATTTTCTGTTCTGGTGTTTTTTGGCACAGCAGCCACTTTGCGATGTTTGAGTTTAATGTGGAGTAACCACATGTGTAAGAGCACACAGTGGTCCCCTGACTGGGAACTGAGGTTGAGAAGAGAAAACGCGGGCACCTCAGCACGTAGCACTAATGTGTTAAACAGCGCTGCATCCTTGGATTTAAGTTTTGAGAGAAAATATTTTTAAAAGTGTTTTTGTTCTCGACAGTATGACATTGTTGAGCTGTGGGAGTCTCAAGGCTGTGTGTATAAAGTGAGTGAAAGAACAAAATAGGGTCGTCTCCCTTCCTTTGACGCCCACCCAGCAGACATGGTCACCCACAGGCAGTTTGAAAGAATCATCCCCCTCCCTACTCACGATTGTCCTTTTCATTCTCTCTCCCTCTCTCTCTCTCTTTGTTGCTGTCCTTCTTCTCTTTTTGCCAACAGTTATTCTTGAGAAGCCCATTCGTATCCCAAGGTCTCTGTCGGTGAAAGCTGCCAGTGTGCTCAAGGGTTTTCTAAACAAGGTGAGAGCAGTCCACTCCCAATCAGGACGCTGTGTGTGTGTGTGTGTGTGTGTGTGTGTGTGTTTGTGTGTGTGTGTGTGTGTGTGTGTGTGTGTGTGTGTGTGTGTGCACTGCTGCTCAGTCAAATCGCCATGTGTGGGATCATTGCCAAGATCGAGGGCTGTGTTATGAACAGCCAGGGAAGGACTCTGCAAATGATACTGCAAAAGAGAAATAAAGAAATGACTGTAAAAACTATTTACACCAGTATGTTTGAATGTTTCCGCCTCATGGTGCACAGATTTCCTCGGGCCCTGGGGTCAGAACTTTGGATCACTTGATGTGCAGAAGAACAAGATGAACTGCTTTTGTTTGATATATCTACCAATATATAAATGCAAGATGTATGGAGTCATTCATTTAATCTGCTTCATGCATGGCATGTGTATTGTAATTTGCCCAAACAAGTGCAATGCGGAATTTGGTGTGATTTGGACACGTAATAATTTTAATATTATTAAAGTCTGAATTAACAAGTGAGCAGAGCTAAGTAGCAGTTAGTGGGGATGGCAGTGTAACTTCAGTCTGTGGAACGAGTTGAATGTCTTCTTCTACGTCCTCAGATAAACTTCAGCAGTGATCAGCAACTGGGTCAAACTGTGGGTCACAATCACCGCTACATCATTTTGATAATCAAATAGTTTTTTTTCATCATATTGGACTGACACAAACATTCGTGGAGGCTGATCTCCATCATGTCAGCAACATTCATAGAATCACTGCCTGACTTTAGTGTAAAAGCACAATGTTCATTTTGCTGCTGCAATGCTTAATATCAAGCTGAGCTTTTAATTTGAAAAGTTGTGAACTTGTGTCTTAAGATAGTGTCGAAATAGCCAACATGCCATTGTATGAAAAAATAACACCAGTCAAGTAAATCATTAGAAGTAATATAAAAAACACATTCTGTGAGTGAACAGTAAAACTGAAATTTCTGTTTCATTTTATGATAAACATTTACTATTAAATCTTCATTGCAGATAAACCAGGTAGAATGAAAACACAGTTTTCTAACTTCACTCCGTTATAAAAAGCTCTGTAAACAACATCCATTACACAAAGAATAAAAAGTTACAGCATATTGTAGAACTGTTTGAGGAGGACTCACTAATGACAAGGAACATTTCTGAGTTAGCTCCAGAGCATTAACACATGACGAGAGAACAGGACATGACAAACAGACATGAAGGGGCACAGCACTAGTCTTTGTAAATCCCAAACCATCTAAAACCTTCTTTGCTCCAGTACAAACAGGCAGGTTTAGAACAGGCACTGCAGTAGTTATATATCATACTGCATCAGGATATGAATATAAAACACTATTCATATGTTTATTCATATTCATGGCTTGGCTACTTGATGTTTATTATTTTGTGTATACAGGCTACTGCTAGAGAGCACACAAAATAAAACTTGAGAAACTCAAAAAAACTATTGTGCAGTGTGGTGCAAAGCTGCAGTTTATAAACACAACTGCACGTTTGAACCAAATAACTAGTTGTTTTTGTTTCTCTCTGAATTAAATTAGACACTGTAAGTGTCTGAAAAGCAAAGCCCAGAGCAAGCGCTGCACTACCCTGCTCGGTTAGAGAGACAGACAGACTAGAGATGGACGAACACAAACTTAACAAATAGCTGATCAAATAACAGTGATGATGACAGAAGACAAGTTAACCTGAGTGATGTTCCCTCAAGTCACACGCTGGCTGTTTCTTTTTCTTTTTTATGATCATAAGCATAATTCCACTTGATCTTGTCAATAAAGTTGTAAACATTGACAAACATTAACATGAAGGGGAGAAAGTACAGTGTCTACATTTCAATTGCGGAGTCATAGAATAACACCAGTCTTGCCTTAAAACTTGAAAAGGTTTGAAGAATCAGCAATTTTTATACTTTCATTAAGTGAATACAAATCAATTTTCCTTTCAGAATTCTTTACAAAGTTTTTGTAAAGTCTTGACCTTATTATGTATGTATAATGTATGTTGTGATTTGGCATCATAAAAATGTAATTTAACAAATTAGTATTAGTATTATGTATTAGTACATGAACTAAAAACACTGTCGCTGCTTTTGAAGCAATATATGAATCTTTTTAAATTCACAGTGTGTGTGTAAAATAAACACATTCGTCTGTGTGTTTATAGCTTTCAGCTCCGGTTCCATGTTTTCCTAATGATGTGTTCATGTAGCTTTGATGCACAAGGGTATTTCTGCTCATGCAAGTAGCAGAGACATTTCCACAAGTGTTGTGTTGAAAAAAACACAGTTTAAAGTTAAGCAGTTAGAAGAGGGGCATGTATAGTTTACATATGCTGTGGAGAAAGAAACATCTGGAGTCAACATTATTACTAATTGTCCACGTGGTGATTATTTCATTCTCTCAGGAGCTGGATAACATCAGAAATATAGTAGAAATACTGTTTTTGACAAAGTCCCTCCATGGACTTTATTACTGTCCATATAAAGTAGAACTACCCTGACATAAAAGTTGCGTTATCTACATCTACATGCTGAAGTTTAAAGAAAGAGTGCACGTTTCTTTCTGAAACTGTAAAGGTTACCAATGATCAACAGGATTCTAGTTTGTGCACAGATTTTACAATCAATATTTTTCATAAAATGATCGGATTTTTTTTACGATATGGTGAAATAAAAATAAATATGAAATTGATCTGTGGGGACAGATAATATTACCGGCGGACCTCCAGTTGCTGACAACTGCTGTAGTAAGATGAAGAAGAAGACAAACAGTAAAACTTAGCTCAGGCCATTAACAATACACATACAAAGTGTGAAGCCGATAAGATAAATGGTTTATATGTTATATGTATATAAGATATATGTTCCACATATAGACAGAGAGATGTTTGTGGAATTAACAGGTAGTTCTTTTTGCATTGCATTGCTGAAAAACAACTTTTGTCAATATTCCTGAAACACTGCTTTGGTTCCAACAGGATCCTAAGGAGCGGCTGGGATGCCAGGTCCAAACGGGCTTCACAGACATCAAGTCACACACATTTTTCCGCAGTATAGACTGGGACCAGGTAAGAGCTGCCTGAGGAGACAGAAGAAACATCCTGCTGTTATTCATTCAGTGGTTGTGTATTGCTGTCATTTCACGTTACACTTCACTCACAATGGCTCTGTAATCTTTAAAAATACACACACCTCATGACCAACACAGAGCAGGGATCACTTAGACGTATAGATATAAATTGATGACAAAGACATAGTATATGCTTTAATATGACAACAACCATTTGCTACAGAATATGTGCAACACTGTGCCGGCTAAAGGTAAGACAACAAAATATTTGTTTTTCTATGACAAAAAACAAGATGAAAAAATAAGCTTTGAAAACTGAAAAAAATATTCAGTTTTAGTCAAATCATATTCAGTGACCAATACTTATCTGTGAAATCACACTGTGAAGGCTCCTGAATGTTAAAACAGAAACTCCCCCGTCACTGCCAGCGTTTGTTGGAAGGAAATGTTGAATGAAAATCAGACAAGAAGCAGCACCAAAAGATCTGAGACAAGCCAACTGGCAGAGCTACAAGCTACAAGCTAATGTTAACTACATGATGATACAGATCAGAAGCTTTAGTTAATATTCAAATCAAACTTCAGGGGGAAAAAGTGCTGAATGGGTGAATGGCAATAACCTGTACTGTAAAAGCGCCTTGAGTGGTCATCAAGACTAGAAAAGCTCTATATGAATACAAAACCAACAGAGAAACAATGTGATCTCTGTGACTCTGACTGGGACATGATTGTTCATGTGTGTATGAGTTTGTGTGTAAAAATCACTGCAGTGACTGTGCCATCATGCGCACAGAGCACACTGGAGATCACACACAAGAAGTGAATTCAAAACTATTCACTTTCAAATTTCTATTTCTAAATATTATCCCGGAGTGGAGGTTAGGATTCACTGCTGTGTGAAGTAATGGGTCTGATTGCTCTAAAAATATAAATACTGCGGTGACACTTGTGTGTAATGCTGCTTGATGGATGCACTGGCACTGATACAACAAGTTCCCCCACATTCTGACAGTGTGAAGTGATCATTTTGTTTGCCTCCACCTTTGAATTAGATCTTTTTTTTAATTACAGACACTTTTCTTTCTATCGTACTCACTCTCACTCACTGTATTATCAGCAGCGATGTATCAGTGTATTTTCTTTATTAGTGACATCACTGCTGTGGCCACCAAACAATCTGTCTTTCTTCACCTCCACCTCACTAACAACCTCCTCGATGTCGGTGTCAGAAAGTTGCTCTTCTTCTCATCGCTTGATGACATGACTCACTGTGGAAACCCATTGGTCAGCAGGATAATTGAATATTCATGAGGTGCTTTGCATTGAGCATTTATGGTTGAAAGGGGGCGTGTAGAGGGCGGAGTATGAGGCAGATTCACGTACGCACGTTTCCAGGTGGACTGTGATTTATAAATGGAAAATTGCTTTCAGATGTGAGTGTGCACGGTTTTATAAATCTGAATCTTTTGTTGCGTCCACCATTTTCGGCTTTTGTGCGCACGTACACTTTAGTATAAATCCCACACACTGTTTTATAAATGAGACCCCTGGTCAGTGAATCCAGCTGCTGGATGATGCTGACAGAAATAATGACAAAGACTGAGAGAAAATGCTGGATTTAGTAAGGAGAGAGTCTCTGCTATACTACAGTCTGGTACAAACAGGTGCACACACTGTGCCTTTTCTGCTAACCTCATGATAGACAAGAGCAGCTCCAGAAAAAGAGAAGGAACAAATGCAAATAGGCAAAAATGTGACCAACATCAAAATATAATTCATAATACAGTATTTATTCTTATCTTTCCCCAGAGTTATCATTTGAGTGTGCTGTACAAAGTATTTCTACTGTTTCTCTCTTTTTGAGTTTGATCACATTATAGATTTCTTGTTTAAATGAGTTTGTCAAACCTGCAATTTATAGTCCAACTGAATCACACTCTGTTTTGTTCGTACTCGTGTGTGCAGGATTTTCTCAGGATGAAAAAGCAGTGCCATACGTGTACAAGACACCATATAAAAGAGAGCTTTTGTCAATAACAGCCAACATCAGTGTCACTGTGCTGTGAACAGAAACATGTGATTTCTGCAACAGAATCAATATGTTATGTCCTTCCTCTGCCTGCTGCACCACCCCTCACCTTCTTCTTCTTCTTTGTTTGAATTATTGGTGGGTGGCAACCAACATCAAGGTAATTTACCAGACCCAGTTCTGTGGACATCCTCCCTGGAGCGTCATGTTTGCACTCATACAGTCCTTTATCAAGGGAGTGGATTCTGATTGTATCAATTCCCATTGCAGGCAAAATCCAGATGTTAGCAGGTCTTAGTGGGTTTTTAGACCAGTGGAAAAGGGACTTAACAGTAAGAGGAAAGAATGGGGTTCCCACCTCTAGATTTTCTTCTTATGGAGACAGTTTGAGTTGGTAGGTGATCCTCCACATGTTCCACTTACACATATTTACTGTAGAAGCGTTGATCAGTGGTGAGATGCGGCTTCGTGCAGCTTCCTGTCAGACTGCTGCTGACAGCTGATCTGGGGTTTGACTTTACAACCTGTCAGTTAATGTAGAACTAATGTGACAACAACAGACACAGAATAAGCACGGCACACACCCACATGTAATGCCAATCAGCTCTGAGAACAGTGCACTGCTGTCACCCTGTGTTCTGAGTTGCTTTTGTCAAACTGGATAGTGTGAGTCTACTGTAGACTTGAAGAGCGCCAACAACACAGAGAACACACCCTCCCATTTACAGTCTGAACAGGCACATGAGTGAGGTGGAGCCCTTTGTGTGTGCATGTGTTAAAAAATAGATGACATCTTTACAGACCCTGTGTGTAGACTATACTGCTGCCCTCCCCCCTCTGTGTAGCAACAAGGCAAATAAAAGTGAATTCCTAATCACACACACTTTCACACCAACTGAAACAGTGGCTGTGGATGTGCACGTTGAGTGATTGATGGCAGAGACCTGACACACAAATGAAACTGACATGAAAGAAGGATACCATCATACAATATTAAAGATCTTTGCTGTTCCAAACTACACTCAGTTGCTAGTTTCTTTAATTCCAGCTCAGGCTAATGGAGTCAAAGACAGGAGTCAGAAAGTTAGTTTTTTGATTTGTTAGCCATTAAAATTGGATTAATTTAATGGGGCAGATCCAGGATTATTTTTACTTGCGTTAACATTGTGAGAGAGTTTTTGTTTTTTGACATTTTCACCAGTTTCTCACTTAATAATTCATGGATCTTGATAAAAAAAAAATGTTTGTGTCCAATTTAATGCAGACCCAAATAAAAATCTGGATCTAGTGAATTTAAATGTGGCTTCAGAGGTATGTGCTCTATAAGTCACATTTCTAGTTCAAGAGAGTGATTATTTCGGAGGATGTAGTTTGTGTTGCTGTTTTTTTCTGTATTGGGTTATAAGGTCATGTGTTTCTATTATTTTGTCCACCCAATGTACATCAATGAGCCAGACTTCAAAAATGGCAAATCAATTTTACACTTGTAATTCAGTTGATTCAATCCATTTAAGTTCTGGTCTGGCTCATATTCCAAACACTGCAGTAAACACAGTGATATACGTTAGGCTCACTGTTTCTATGACTTGGTGACGTCATCCTGCATCATTTTTGCCTCATCAGAACTCAGGTGGAAAAGTAAAATTTGCGTGAGGCTACATCCACACTACTACGTTTCTGTTTGAAAACACATCAGCTCCGCTATGGATGCATCTGGCGTCCACACTATTCCAGAGTTTTAGAGCCTTTAAAATGGAGATGTTTGAAAACGCTGATTGCCCAGTTTTGAAACTCCAGGGCTTCACTTTAGTCTGGACGGGCAGAAACCGAGATGTCAGGAAACTATGACTTAGAAACTCACCACAGCTTTCTGATTGGGTCTTTTGGGTAAAACGTGGTATAGATGTAGCCTGAGTTACAGCAGCTCATGTAGAACTCTAAAGCGTCTTTGTTTATTTCTGTTCTCATATGTGACTGAGAAGTCACAGATTGTTATCTTTATTAGTATCATAAGGCTGCAGCTTGATCAGCATGTTACACATTGGCTATAGAGGAACCCGTAGATAATAAATAAAATGTGGCTCTTGAACAGCTACAGTCTCTGGGCATTACTCTGGGATCACCCTGTTTTTGATTTCCTTCTCTTCACTGACATTTTCCTCCTGAACTAAATTCATGAGCAGTCCTGTAGTATGACTCATGTACAGGTTGTACCTTTAAACACATGTTTGACCAAAGATTCCTAAGAAGTATCAGATGCTATTGCAGGCAAACCCCCCATTTAAACCAATTAAAGAGTTCTGTATGCAGATTTTAAGCTGATTACATTTACACCTGCTATTAATACATGTCCACACTGAGCTCTGATCACTCTGTCCAACTCACATCACCTCCTCCTCTTGCTTGTGTGGGTCCCAAAAACAAAAAAAGACAGAAGAAGCTAGCGGCCATCTGTGAGGCCGTGCTTTTGTGTTTTTTCTTTTTTGCTTTGTGATTGGTTTTGTCATCACTCAACATCATCCATGACTGAATAACATCTATAGTTGAGGACTGAGGGGAGGACTGCTCCCTGTGTTTACTGGCTAATGGCTGCTAGCTGTCTAGCTGCTGCTACCCCGCTTGTTTGGAACAGTCACATGTGATCATTATTTCCACCTACTTAGTTGTTGCATGTGGACTGACAACACATTTGCATTAACACTTGTGTTCAGTGTGGTCACCTCTAGAGGTGTTTTCAGATTAGTCTGTCCTACATGTTTCAGGCTCATTAACACCTTAAAGCAGGTGCTCCTTGCCTGCTCTACAAGATGCTCTGACACATATGCGTAGAAACACTATCCCCTAGTAAAAAATATGACAATGCAACTGAAAGTCCATAAACATGACATTAGACTTATCCTTTCGTATAATTAGGGGGCGGCTGTGGCTGCGGGACTAGAATGGCTGACTCCAACCAGTAGGACAGCGCCTTGAATCCCAGCACATGCCGAAGTGTCCTTGGGCAAGATGCGGAACCCCTGAATGGCCCCACAAAGATGTTGAATGCACTAATTGGAAGTCGCTTTTGATATAAGTGGCAGCTAAATGACATGTAATGTAATATAATTAATGGACAAGTTTGGTGATATTCTATATTTATCATATTTTTAACAAATCCAGAGAAAAGAACTACAAAGTGATCATACAAACTTTTCTCCATGTGGCACAGAAGATTTAAGTCTTCAGAACGAATGAATGGTGGAGAACTAAGTGATGAATTCATGCATTGTTGGTTTTTGACCTTTCATTGGATTTCATTGGAAACTTACAGAATATTTCCAGCATCATCTTTTCAATTTGAAGTAATTAGTGTTGGAGCTTTATCAGATGCCCATATTTTTATTCAGCTAATATAATCAATAACCCATATACTTATGGGTGGGTCTATTCCTTAGGCATTATTCTTTGTATAGGAAGATATAAAAGTGCGGAATGGAGCGCACATTTTGTAATTTCTATAGCTATAATTCTAATAAACAATGCTCCACTGTTTAAAGGGATAGTTCACCGAAAAATGAAAATTCACTCATAATCTACTCACCACTATACGATGGAGGAGTAGGTGAAGTGTTTTAGTTTAGTTTTAATCACTTCTGTAGTTTAAGGGGTAAACTTTGTTGCAGCCAAATCCGATACAATTGAAGTAAATGGTGACCTACACTTCAGACGTAATAAAACAACAGAAAATAACATAACAAGCCTCCATACTGCTCCTGTGGTGTCATCCCAGTGTCCGCAAGCCCCGACATTCACATTTTCGACTGTAAACTAGGTAATTTACACTGTGTTTTTAGCCACAAAGTCCACTGGAAGTAGCTAAGCTAGTGGACGTAGCACCAAGATGGTGTGTCCGAGGGTCCGTGAACGCACCTCATAGGAAGATATCAGACGACATTTAGGTTAAAAACACAGTGTAATAACGTCGTTTCGAACACTTCACCCATCCCTCCATCAGCATAGTGGTGAGTAGATGATGAGTGCATTTTCATTTTTTGTGAACTATCCCTTTAAGTTGTACTTGTTTCCAGTTAGCAAATATACTGCAAGATCTCCATTGATATGTCATTTCATCAGATAGGAGCGCAAATGCTAATCTAACATGAATTAAGGCCATTTCTCTGTCCTTGTGCTTGCCATGTCCCTCATGGGACAATTAGGAGGGGTGGCAGGTAGTGTAGTGGTATAAAAGAAGAGGAAAACAATTGTCAGTGAGTGTTAATGAGTGCTGCCACGGTGCTGTGAAGTGCACACCAAAGGCAAACTGGGGAAAGATATCAAAGCAAAGAGGAATCCTGAGCCCAGCGACAAAGCTCCCGTGTAGCGCAGAGGGAAAACAAGTTGACAAAGCTGTGAGAAGTGGAGAAGCGACGCTCTCTGCCCTCAAACTACAAACCTGTCTCCAGACCTGACAGGCCTGGCATACCGCTACTGTTGTTACCACTTATTAATATTCATCAGACAGTTCCTGAGGGAGCACCGAGTTTTCTCTCTGAAGAGATGACACATTTGAATATCATTTACCTGCTGTCCTCTTTTATTCCCTCTCCAAATGCACACTTCTTTACTGCCAGAGAACTGTCAAGTTGATGAACGCTGAGAAGAAATTGATCATTCATTCGGGAACTGGTAGCATGGATTTCACTGGATTTCGCTATTGCGAGTTATTTCTCATTGATTCTCAGATCACATTTGGCAGTAAACCACATATTCGTCTTGCTGTACTTGAAGTAGGAGCAGCTAGTGGTTACTGGACGTGGCTATGTCATGTTCCAGCTCTGTCCTCACTGCCGGAGACCATCCACTGTCATTGCAGCCAGTGTGCTGAAGTGCGCCAGATGTGTGGCTGCAGGGTCTCACTGCGGTCTTGTCACGTGTCGGGTTTATTTTTGCTGGGGCAGCTTGTATCTGTTTAGAATGAGAGAGAAGAGAGAACTCATTTTTGAATGCGTATAAATGTCAACACAAACTTTTTCATGAATGTCGAGCACTTTATGTCCATTTATTGTTTGCATTTTTCCTTGTAAATTAATTACATTTCTCTTGCATAGTTTCTACTTTTATTCTTATTTTTATTTTATATTCTTGTAAGTATTTTTCTATATCTGGTGTTGTGGTGGTGGGGGGATAGATTATGAATAGACATTCTGCACAAATATACATAATTCATTAATTCATATACTATAATTAGTCTGACTTTGTTAGCTTTTGTGAAGTTGAACTGTTCACACAGCACCAGGACTTTTCCCCCTAATGTATCTATGTCCACTGAAGCTAGCTACGTACAGAAACAGTTACACTATTCAAACCAGCAGTGAAGTGAAGGTACTTGGCCTCTCTGATGTTAATCACCGTGTTTGTGTGGAGATGTGCTTCTGCGCCTGACGCTGCTTTGAGAGTGTGTGATTTAAGTGCTACAGCATTAGTGTGTATTTCAGTGTTCCATGTATATTCACGTTCACACAACACTCCTCTCCTTGACACATACACACACGCACACACACTGACAGGTGCTGTGATCTGAGACCCATGGCTCTCCTCTATAGCCCTGGCGTCTCACTTAACTCTTTCATGTGCCCCTCTGGCCTCAGGGGCACTTCTTGTTTGTGTATGTGCATGCGCGTGTGCAAAGGTGCCAGACTCGTCTCTGGCCTTCAGTGTTTTTCATTACCACCACACAGAGCTTCTGCCTGCCCAACAACACATCAGAGAGACTGGGGGAAGTAGGAGGAGAGAGGAGAGTGATGTGAAAAGATAAAAGAAATGACAATGAGTAAGACGGAGACAAACGGAGAGGAGGAAGGTGGAGGCAGGATATGGGGGGGGTGAAACTGACAGAAGAGTGTAGGTTGGCACTGAAAAATCTGAAAAAGAAATTAGCAAATCGTGAGCAAGAGCGAGTTTGGGAGAAGGTGGGCCAATTTGGTGGTGAGGGACTGATGGGAAGAGATAGAAAGAAAGAAAGAAAGTGAGTTGCTTTGTGTCGTTTGTTTGAAGTTGTTCTTACAACGTGCTTTGAACCAATAACACTAATGAAGCATTGAAACCCCTGCAAAAACCAGCAGGAGAACCTGGAGCTTTGTAGGGACTAGACACACACACACACACACACACACACACACACACACACACACACACACACACACACACACACACACACACACACACACATACACACACACACACACACACACACATACTCAACTAGCAGTGAGTGTATAATAAATCTCTCATCAGTTTTCATCCACGAACAGGCGTAACAGCAACATTACAAAAGTGATTCATATAAGCACATGTCCCCTCTGTGTGCTCAGCATTAGAACATATAAAACAACTTGGTTAAAGGGGAACTTGTATTTCAGTACTCATACATATGAGGAAAAAGTTGTATAAAGCCTTTAGTGTCTGCAGAGGGAGCTGTGTGAAGCCTGATAAATGTCAATTAACATAACACATCTGGATCTCTGACTCAACGGTTGAGTCACATTGTGGGTAATAGGGTTGCCAGGTTTCAACAAAGAAGAACATGGGGAATAAAAAAAAACGATCCCACCTGATATTGGGCCTTAACACTATGAAAACATTATGTGATATTACTTCACTTTGATATATTACTTCATTCTTATCTAATTATTTCCCCATCTTAGAATGAGCACAGTATTGCAAAGTATCTTCCACCATATGCCCCAATTTTTACAGTTATTAAAAGATATCACTGCATCATTGCCTTGTTTTTTGGACTGGGATCATTACATCTACTGTTCATTGGTGGATTTGTTAGCAGGGCTACACAAAAACTACTGAACAGATTTTGTCCAAACCTGGTGGAGGGGTGGGGCCTGCATTAGAGAAAACCCATCAAATATTGGTGCAGATGCAGATCCAGGTTTTTTTTCACTTTCTTAACATCGGGAGATATGAAGTTTTATTCTCATGATTTTTCAGTGAAAAGAAAATCTGGACCTCTATTTAAAGCCTCCTCAACTTCTTATAATTCTACTTCTCGAGTGGTGTATTCCTAGACGAGGAATCAGATAAAGTCCTGATGGAGAGTAAACCTGTGTACGCCTGGTCTCTCTGTGCTCATCTGACTTCATCGTGTTCTCAGAAAATGTTCTCTGTGCACATTTTAACAGGATGAGGGACGGATGTGAAACCATGGAAACAAACAGACAAAAACTCTCCTGGCTGAATCACTCGACCACAATTATTCTGCTGCCTCAACCCTTTCCACTCTGTTGTTTTTCTCTCCCTCTTTCAGTCCTGTCTTCATTTCTCCTGCCACGGAGAGATGTAGCAACAAGGTGTTAGTCTCATACTGTAGTTGGTACTAAGATGAGCCACTGTGCCTGGTGCACTTGTACATAACACTGTTTGTTTCAAATGTGCAGTATCCCTTCCTTTTTATAGTTATTGAGTCAAATGAGCACAAAGTGAATATATCGACAACTAAACCTAAAACAACCGACCAAATCGTGTTTTTAACACGATTTACTCAAACAGGAGGAAACATCCCATTGGTTTGTGACTATTTTCAGAGGATTAATCCATATATGTCGCTTTGTGAGTATATTCTGGCAGCAGGACAGTGTGTGTGTCAAAATATATTACAGTGTGTGTATGTGTCAAAATATACTACAGTGTGTGTGTGTGTGTATGTAAAAATATACCACAGTGTGTGTGTCTCAAAATATATTACAGTGTGTGTGTGTGTAAAAATATACTACAGTGTGTGTGTGTGTGTAAAAATATACCACAGTGTGTCTCAAAATATATTACAGTATGTGTGTCTCAAAATATATTACAGTGTGTGTGTCTCAAAATATATTACAGTATGTGTGTCTCAAAATATATTACAGTGTGTGTGTCTCAAAATATACTACAGTGTGTGTGTGTCAAAATATACTACAGTGTGTGTTTGTCAAAATACACCTCCTTTACACCAACGTTAGCGAGTACACACAGGGGTTTTTAAACATGGGTAAACCCGAAGGTGACTCATTTCCCATTGACAGTAGTGACGTTTGCCTTTCTGTTTTTTTTTTATCCCCAGTTAATCATGTTCAATGTCACAAACGTGCCGGACACTGAGAAGCTCTCTCACCTCACTACCTTGCCAAGGATGCATTTAGCAAGATATGAAAAAAGAAACAGTTGTTGCGCGTTGTTTTCAAGATGTGAAAACAGTATGAATACAAATGTTCATGGCTATCTACACGCTGGTGCCCTGAAGTTCAATGCGTGTCAGAACGTTGTGCAGCGTCCGTGTCCAGCCTGCCAAAATAAAGAAGGAGAAGCAGAAATTAGCACATTTACCCGGGTATTATCTTTCCATCACTGCCAATTGTCGATTTAATCCATTCCCATTGCAGATGAAAGCCAGATGTGAGTGGGTTTTTTTTCGACCAGTGGAAAAGGGTCTTAAGATGACACAAACATCCTCATGAACAGTTTTTGATGATTTCAAAGCTTTTACATTTGAGCTTAAATGTTTTGCTAAAGGAGGAAAATGAATTTTACCAATTGGATTCTCCATGTCCATGTGAGATTATCAGAAGTTGATAGAATTGGAAGCACATGATGTGTTTGCAAAGCGTTGTGTTGTTTTCTCCATGGTCTCCATCGCTGAGCAAAAACAGTTGTTGTGCATAAAACATTTTTATGTTTGTTTTCAGCTGGAGAAGAAAGATGTGACGCCGCCCTTCAAACCTCAAATCTCTGACGACTACGGCCTCGAAAACTTTGACACGCAGTTTACTAATGAACCAGTGCAGCTAACACCAGATGATGAGTAAGTACTGCTCCTGACGTCTCACAGCACTTCCACCATTAAACTCAACCCTCTGGGAATCATTTAGAAAGCTCCTCACATGGGTATGAGACTGATTATGTCAGCTTTATCCGCAACAATGAATAATCCACCTGTCTACAATTTTGTGACACTATATTACTGCTAACTTTTCAAGCTGCTTAATAATGATGATTATTTCCTGAGTTGAATTTACTTGATTATTTCTTGAGTCGAGCAGATTTGTAGTCTCTGTAAGGTGACGTTGATAGTGAAGTGAAATAAATGGAAATATCTACCTGGAAAACGAGGAAGATATTTAGACATCCAAGCATTCACTGACACAGTTTTGAATTGTTCTCTGTTGTAATGTCATTAAATGTAGTTATAGTAACACTGCAGAAATATGCATATTTTCCCTGTTGTGAAAGAGAGGCTATAGCTGCTTTCAGATATGAAGTCTGCAGATCCTCAGGAGTTTCTCCGCAGGGGCTGTAAGAAAGTTAATGTTCACGTGAGAGCCGCTGGAGTTTCTGGGGACTTTCTGCGGTTGGCCTTTTAGTTCACAAAACAGTGGGAGAACACAGCAGGAGCTCCTCCATAAGAGTCACCACAAGTGAGTTGGGGGGGGGGGGGGAGTTAATGACAACACACAACAGATGCAAAAATGAATTAAACTAAAAGAAAAGAATATCTAAGGATAAAAAAAGTGTCGCCATACATGTAGAAGACACTGACAAAGATGTCAAGAGAGCTTTTGGTGATAAGACCCAATGCTGGTGTCAATGTGCTGTAAACAAAAACATTTCATCTCCGCAGCAGAATTTATACGTTACATCCTGCCTCTGCCTGCTGCACCCCCACTCCCCTAAACACTGTGGAGGATTTGTTGTCCTTGTGAAAGCGTCTGAATGAGCTCTGGCTCGCAACGCTTGTTGCAGGAATGCACAAAATTCTCTTTGAAAGTTGCAGCAGCTGTGGGAAGGAGCGGCCTTGTCCTCTGATAGCTTGTCCGATTTGTCTATTTTGCCCAAACCCATCCGCTATCAATCAGAAATGTTAAATTGTACAACCCTACACATGTAGTTACACCTGCGGTTGATCCGCAGGCTTGGTGGTGGCTGGTTGGGTGGCGGGTAGGTTTTTATATATATATGTATGTATATATATATATACATATATATATATATAAAAAACTGAGAGCCAAAACACACAGTCTACTTCATTGTTGACATTGTTTTATATATCCTAATCATTCATATATATATATATATTTATATATATACACTATGTCAACAACAAATCCTTTGTGATGGAGTGCCTCACAACAACAACAGTCTTGTCTGAATTGCTGGAACAAAGCAGTGAGCAACAACGTCAGCTGCCGGTTAAGTCAAAACAGGAAAGTAGTGTAAATACTACTGCTGTACTGATGACATTGAAGTGATCTAGTGCTCCGCCACACAGAGGCTGAACCATATTACAGTACTGACATTATCAGTCAGTGCCAAAAGTTTACTCCCACTGGAAAAAAACATTAAGTTGCCCCATCAGTGTAAAAGTAAAGAATTAAAAGATACAGTACATACTGTTTTTAATTTTTTTGCAAACATTAATTTCGGTTTGACTCTGACTTGAGATCCAAGCAGAGCATGGCAAAGAGTTCAGGAAGGCAGGAGGATCCTGAGCACTGACAAAAAGCCAGGTGTGAGTAACAGAGACGAGGACTGAACTTCAGAATCAGAGAACAGATAAGCAGCCATAGCATTTCTTCCATTATAGCCATTTTCTGACATGACCTGCTTAGGAACGGACTTTCTCTGCAGTTTGTCTTTCTTCTTCTTCTCTTTGTAATTGTGTCGCAATCAGTAAATAAAATCCAGCATGACACTTGATGTAGTATAGTAATGCAGCAGCCCACAGGACATTACAGTGATTGTACTTGGCAAGTGTGAAATGTGTACAGCTAAAGGAACAGCACACGTGATCAGTAGATCCTGTCAAACAATGTGCCATCTTCCCAGAGGACTTCTGTGACCAATAGAGAAACACACAACCACCCCAACCACCCGAGTTCCCAACATTGACGTCTTTATCCATCAGAGACATTGTTTTCATTAATGCAAACATGTAGCCTTCAGGATCTGACAGGATTCCTTGTTTAAGATTTAACTTTGCAGGGAAAAGGCTGAAGAGATCTGGCACAACAACAGACACAGTGCAGGCTCCGCTGCTGCAGACTGTCTTCAGCCGCTGCACCCAAACACAAGCGCAGCCCGTTTTCCTTTGTGCCATCACAAAATGGATTCCATAAGGCTTTGGCGGGCCCTGCCAATAGATATTACCAGGCTTATGTCAGACAACATTTTCATTTAGGTCCATGCTGGATTGATTTTTCAGGCTCCAACGTTTATATTTTTCCTGCAAAGCTTTTACTGGACGGATTTTAGCCAGTTATATCTCAACAAGCATGCTGCTTAATCAGGCTGCTGAGCTGAAAATGAGATACACCATGCACCTTACCACTTAAAAAGACTCTGGATCCTTATTAGTGTTTAGTGCTATTAAAAGGGATTGTAATCCCACACAGTGGTGCAGCCAATCATCCTCCACAATGTCCTATACGTGGAAAAGATATGGAATGAGAATGATCTTGGTATTTACTATACCAAAGCATTGGAAGGATTGAAGGTACGGCAGAGATGCTACCTGCAGTTTTCTGTTCACATGATGGAACATCGCTTTCTGTCACGTGTAGCGGGCAGCAGGAAAGCACAGAGGGAAAAATACTGTTATACTGTACTCATTAAGGTAGTCACAATCATTTCAGTTTTTCATGAGCAGTTTATATCTAATAAAACAATATTTGAGGAGAAATATTTTTTATCAGTGGAAGATCTGGACAGGCCACAGGTGAAAAACAGTTGGCTACCATGCACTGTTCACTATCCAGTTAGATTCAGTCTCAGGTGCAGAGTAACTGTTCTGTGTTTTTATTCTAATATTAATATTATTTAAGGAAGGTGTGATGATTATCGTGATAACACCTGTAATTTTTCGCCACAACAATTATAGCATTAAAAGTTGATACAGTCACATCTCTATACACTTTTAAATGATTTAATATTTTACTGAAGTTTCATCAATTCACAAATCACAATTTAGGGGGGGGGGGGGGGGGGGGGGGGGGGGGCTCAACAACATGCCTCATTTGCCATCAACTCTCTGTAAGAAAGAACCTACCAAGAAATGTAGAAAGCTCAGTGAGAGTCACATGTGAGGGATCCCTCTCCCACGATGGACAGAAGAGCAATAGATTTGTCACATGTAGCAGAGCACATCAACAAATTAACAAAATGTACAACATTCATGAGAACAGACAGTGTCTAACATTAATGGAGAGGTTAATCGATGTATTAGTACAAAAGAAAAAGTCTGACAGAGATGAAGGGAGCAGCAATGACAATTGTATAGCGCTATTGCCAGTAATAGTAGTATATATAAGTAGGCATATTGTATATCTAAACAATCTAGTGGTAATAATCACCATGATCACAATCGAAGATGTGGCCGAGATCCTGATTCTGCAAAGATAAAGCACAAAGACTCCAGGGAAAAAGTCAAGTCAGTAACATGAGACATTAATGTGATGAAGAGGAAGAGGAAGAAAAATAAATCTGGGTTTATAGCAGCATAACTAAGAGCTGGTCCATTATTTCTAAATACAGACTCAAGTGAATCATGTCTGACTAATCCAAATCACTGAATTGTTTTGTCGCTCTGTTGTCAGACGTGTTAATTAACTTACCCCACAATCCCAGCAAGTCACTGTTTTGTCCACCTTCACATGGCTCCCATTGTGTCTCCACATATTCTGACAGTTTTGAACATAGCTCTGTTTTCTACTCAATCACTTCTTGTTTGCCGCACATCCCTGCAGTGCACAACTGGACAGACACAAGATTTATAAAGTTGTGTGTATGTGTCACAACCAGGATCATTGTAAAGCTTCACCGTAAGGTAACAACATCTCTTTGATTAAGACAAATGAATAGAACCAATGTGAAACATAACCTTGATCTTTCCTAAAATACAGAGTTTTATCTCGGTGTATCTGCAGTCGCCATCATGTGGAATATTTACTCTCCGGAGCCTGTTTGTTGTCTGCCAAGGGAGCTACATCATCTGCAGGAAAAAAAGAAGCGACTGTAAAATTTGAAAGTCTGACCTAAATACCTGCTTTCTTAATCTCAGCTATGAAATGGTGAATATGAAGTTCAGACAGAGCACATCCCCCTTGTTGAACACTAAAATCCTTTGGAAACCAACCAGGTCTAAAGTCATTAAGCTGCTCACATGCAACTGAGGCTTGATAAAGAACTTTCACAGCTTCAGAAAAGTCCCATCAATACTACATTTAAGTAGTTTAAGCTAAGAAGGTGGTGATTTACACTGCCTGCCTTCTGAAAATCTATAAAGGAACAAAAGCGAGATTTCCCTTTCTGTGTTCTTGCATGAGCAACGGTGAATAGAGAACATATATGATCAATACAAGCTCTGATCTCCCTCTCTCTCTGATCTCCCTCCAAAAGCTGTGTCTTTTCACTGTGTTTGTAGTCTCCACATAATGAATTGGACAGTTTTCCCTGAAAGCATTCACCGTGCACTTTATTGTGCACAAGAGAAGTAACATAAGTAGATGTTTGAAAAAGAAAAACAGATGAGAGACGTCCACCTTTGCACCTTGGCACATATGGCTGATTGGAGAGTGTGTGTGACTGACAGGTTTCAGAATGGTAGAAAAAACAAGAAGCCCCCCCCACCCTTTGTAGACATCAAAAACGTATTTCAGACAGACTGTTGAAGCTTAATGAAGCCTAAAGGTACAGGCAACACACAGGGTATCACTGCCTGAGGTTTGGTCTCTTTGCTCTCTCAACAAAAGAACAATAAATCGTGCCGGGGCAAAGTGATTCTTCGGCTCAGCCTGGATGGGACACGTCACTTCTCTTAACTATCTGTACTTAAAATGAAGCAGGATTAGGATTCTCTCTAAAGCCTGGCGCACACCAGAGGATTTGCAACCTTTAACCAACTTTAAAAACATGGGAGACCACAGACATAATGACAGATTTAACCGTTTTTTATATTAGAACCATCAGAACAGACATACTAGACAATTTGGACAGAACGAAAGACCACACACTCAACGTTTGTAACAGAACGATTTCACAGTGGCCATTGCAGGTACTTGGAATCTCACAGAAACTCCAGAGATTATTCCTCTTCTTCAGTTTTCTTATGGTGGCTGGTAAACAAATTTAAGGCACATCCATCTTCTGAACTGGAGTGTGGAAAACTTGATTTCCGAAGAAAGTCAAACATTGAGGAGGACCGACATCGTGTGTTTTGTTTTGCAGCGGAAAACAAAAAAAAGAGGGAAAAAAATATTGATAAAGTCATAACAGAGAAGGCAGGATTTGCTTATACATTATGCAGTGCAAGCTGGAGGGGAGTTGCAATTGTATTGTTGTTTTTAGTCGCAGGCAGATATGCAAGTACATCGGGTTGGGGACGCTTTCCGGTCAGTTCACTTTTTTTGCTATTGCAGGTCTCTGTCTGAGCCGATTATTGTAAATATCAAGATTCAAGATCAGGGAGGCTCTGAGTCAATCAGCCCGATTATCCTCTAGTGTGCAGCAGCCTTAGAATAAAATTCCACATTTAGGTAGTCGGTGATGTAATCACCACTGGTTCGACACTCCACTGGCTGGGTGGAGACTGACTGAGGCACCATCCCGGCTTTTTCCTGCTGGTGCGACTTGTGAACATGTTCAGCAATAAATACACCATTGTGAAATGGCAGCGCACGGAGCGACAGGAGCTCCCCGTGTTAATTGGAACCTTATTAAATGCCCATCATGCTCTGCACCTATGACAGATGTCTTTGGGTAGCTACCAAGGCTCTCCCTCTGTTTGAAGGTGCTGTACACCTCTGCTGTTCAGTAGACACTGATCTTCAAACCAGCCTCGGAGTGGGGGAGCCTCGCAGCTCATTAGGGTTCTGCAGCGAGACGGCTCTGAAGCTCATCCCAGCTCATTTGTGACAGGGTTTGACAACGGGAGTCCCTGACAGACTTTTGGAAAGGCAATTTTCGAATCGGTTGGGGTTGTACAGCGAGGGGAGCAAGGGGGGTGAGTGGGAGAACAGGGTGGAGAGCACACTGCCAGTTCAGTAGTGGAGATATCAACCTGGCATCAAACACCACCGTACATCAAAAGACAACGCACGCCTCCTCCCTTCGTCTCGCACTTTATCTCCCCATCCCTTTCTTTTCCCTCTGTTACCAGGGAGAGGGGCTGACGTCGCCCACTCCCGCTAGGAGGGGGTGATGCAAAAAGCTCTCCAGTCTCCCCTCTTTCCCACTCGTGATGGGCTTGGCACAAGAAGAAAGAGAAGTGAGAGTCGTGTAGGCAGAGAGAAGGGTAAACCCTCCGTGTTCAAGATTTACATTGCGACATTAAAAGCCAGGATTGCTGGGGGGGCTTGCCAGCATGGTGAGGGGAGGGGGTGAGAGGCTTTAGTTTTTCAGTGCCAGCTCCCTCTCTTAGAAAATGGCAGCCAGGGCCTAGGCAAGCATGCTTTTGTCTTCTCTTGCCTCGGCCCTTGGTGGTTGTTCCAGGGTTGAACATGAAGGCGAGGACCATAAGACTGTTCTCGTCTGTCTGCCGAGCCTGTTGCTTATCCTCTCAAAATAGATGGGTTTAATAAGTCATTAACTAACAAGTCTACAGTTCAGAACACATTTTAGTTTTAGACACGTCACGGTTGCTACATTTATACCTGCAGTCCACACTGCTCTGAAACCTCTGAGCAGCGGCTGTGTTTTAGTTTGGACGGGCATAAAAGTAGACTTTTGGAAAGATGACGCTATCACTCAAATTCTCTTCCTGGTTGGCTATTTTCAGTGGAGACCTTGACTACAAGCAGTGAATGTTACAGCAAGTGTTGTAACACTAGAACGCTGTAACAGTTCTACCTTTGTCACTCCAAGAAAATAAATCTTTAGTTTTTCTTCTTTTACATAGAAGGCAAATGTATGCATCAACAAATCACTGTATACTATAGGACTTAATATTATATACAACAACATTCCTCAAGCTGCCAGTGGCTCCTCAGATGCCCAGCGAGATTTTAAATTGTCCCCTCGTCAATCCAAAATATAACAGTAGAGCTTCAGGTGAGTATTTCGGAGCATCTAGAGGAAGGTTGGGATGGTTGACTTTACTCCTAAAACTCACTTATTCTTTTCTTCTTGAAACTTGGTGGAAGGGTGTGGACTCGGCCAAGGAAGAACTCATTAACTTTTGAAATGGATTCAAGTAAGGGGCTGGATCCCTTTTTTTCCACTTTCCTCTACATTGCGAGATGGGGCTTTAGCCTTGGTGGAAAGATTTGCGCTCTTGCTAATCAGGAGCGACAGTATGTGATTCCACAGTAATTTGTCATTTGTCCATTAATTGGTCTTTTACATTTAGTTTTATCCACCGATGAAAGTTATAATCATTTTGTCGTAGTTCTCGTTTCCAAAGGTTAGGTTGGATGTTGGATTCCACCGGGCCTTCATTGTTGTTAGTACACAGCCTCTGGAAATCCGGTATGATCTTGATGTATACAGAATGTAAGGAATACACCTAATGGACATGACAGTGGATATCACAATTTTCAATTCAAGGAATCTCTGCCTAACACAAGTGTGGAGTTCTTAGTCTAATACTGGTACAAGATGTTTGCTGTTTTCACAAACCAGTTGAAATGCTCTTTAGGTGTCGTCATTCTTTTCTTCCTCATGCTTGTTCCCTCTCTGCCACTTCACTCCCTCCTCCTCTGTCCCTTCCTCGCTCTCCCCTCTTCACTCTGCATCTGGTAATGCTTTCAAGTCCTCCAAACCCTGGAGAAAAAAGGCAACGTTTTTTTTTACGTTGGTTGAACACACTGTTTGTTTTGGTCAACTCCCAAACCTTCTCCCCTCTCTTTCATGTGTCCTTCTTTCTTTCTCTCTGTTCTCTCCTCAAATCCAACGTAGAAAAACAGCATTTTCTCAATGTAATTGTTGTATTGGTGGTTGACCTCTTCGTAAAGTGAGAGTACTTCACATGAGATCAGATAGAGAGAAAATATTTGCTTCATCAGTATGCCGGTCAGCAAACTGAAACAAAGACAGTGTAGCATTTTATTCACTTGTCTGGTTCTCCATGTGGGTGGGATCTGCAACCTGTGTGTCTCTGCTGGTGGCCCTTAAAGTGAGACCCCCACCCACCTGGTACAGAAGTGTTACGTGCAGTGAACGCACCTTTTGTTTTAACTTCAAAGCTTCCTTCTCAGTGTCTGCAGAGAAAAAGCCTCCTGGCCTTTCCCAGAGAGAGGCCTCCTTTTTGGGTTTCAGCTCTTCATCTCATCACCACACACACGCACATGCACACGCGCACACACACACACACACACACACACACACACACACACACACACACACACACACACACACACACACACACACACACACACAGAGAGAGAGAGAGAGACGAGTAAACAGCCTGTTGCTGCAGGAGAAGAAGCCAGGAGTGTTGCTAAGGAAGTACATTTATTTTTACCCATGCAGCCACTCTGAGCCGACTACTAGTTATGGGGTTCTGCTCCATTTACCTGTGATTATGCCTTTGTTAATGGAAATAGCTTGTCAGGAAACAAAAGTTTCTCCACTGATTGGTCCGCTCCATGTTTCCTCTGCTTCATGTGATGTCATGTACTGAGACATTTTTATAGGGTTTTAAGGATTTATACTGAGAGACACTGACATAGATACATCAGACCATGTGGTAGTTTTTGGGTTATATATTTTTTGATAAAACTGTAGCAGTAATCCCCAACAAAAACAGTAACCTCATATGATTAGGTCTAGCTATTAATAATCAAATTTTGAAAGTTATTAAAACAGGCAGAGCAGATGATAAAACAAACAAATTTCTAAAATTTACTCACTGCACATCAACCCTGTCAAAAAAAACATCATCTCAACTGTGACACATGACCTGTCTCTTTCCGAAAAGCAGATCATAGCTGTGTCTCAATTCAGGGGCTGCATCCTTCGGAGGACGTAAGCTACCCGGCCCACGAAGGAGGCAGTCTTATTGGGCCGTGTAGAAAGTGAAGGCTGAACCGAAATGAGACGGTCTGGTTTACAGATGCTTTCCATGAGTCTCGCCCTTATTGCTTTTGCATAGCAACAAAGCTGAAGTTGGACTCAATGATAAAGTTTGAATGCCCCCTTTTGTTATAACATATGTACTGTTAGCTGTTCCATTGAGCACAATGGGATAGGTTGAGTTGGGAAGGATCCACCCGTTTGAGCCTTCTCTTCTCAGGGATAGGATGTTGTGACACCTCTGAAGGATGTAGCCCCTGAATTGAGATACAGCTCATGTTTCATGAGACACTGTACATGTCACTAACAGTTCCACCTCGTCGTCACTCCAAAAGAAATCCCCACTCTTATTTATCACCTTTGTTGTTTCTTGTCAGTTGTATTTTCTGTAACTAAGCTTCCAACTGCAGAGTAGACAATCTACTTCCTGTTCACACCAGCTCAGTTCATGTGAATGGTAATGTCATATGCATGTCCAGGTCTGTTAGTATGGATGGAGATTATTTCTGGTACTGAGCTAAAAAGTACTTAGCTTGTCTGGAAGAATTTGATACTATTAAAAACTGTTCAGTCAAACCAACTCTCAAACACAGCGACTCTGGTACATATTGATTTAGTTATAACTAAAGGACAATTGTTAGATCGGTGGTAGATAATGTGGGCTGAGTTACTGAAATCAGAACCAGAGCTACTCCACTGTTTGTGTCAGTTAGATTAAAAAACATGCAGGAAGAGTCTTTTCTGTCAATGCTGTGAAACTCCAACCTGTCCCCGCCTTTGTTCAGAACTTGATCCAGGGTTGCTGCAGATGGCACCGTGCTCTGCGTTTGTGCTGAAATGACACCTCTAACTCTCAGTTCCATCTCCCTATCTCCTCAGGGACGTCATCAAGAGAATAGACCAGTCAGAATTTGAGGGATTTGAATACATCAACCCCCTGCTGCTATCCACAGAAGAGTCTGTATGAAGGAGAGACGAAGCTTCCTCCTTCGCCCACCTACTGTCTGTCCAAGCTGCCGTCTCAGCCAAAAACCACTCGCAACTCGCCAACTCTGTAAGGCGAGCAGAAGAGTAAAGGACGATGGGGAGGACGAACTCACCCTCTGGACCTGTCAACAAGGCAAACAGGGGAGTGGGAGAGTTTCCTTCCTGGACGATTCAGTTTTGTTGGGAATACCAAACTCTTCTTTCTACAAGGAAAATAAAGAGGCTGAACTACAAGAACATTCCCTGTTGTTCCACTGTCTTCCCCCCTTTTCTTTTCTTTTCTTAATCTCCCCTGGCTTCATCCCTCTGTTCCGTCAGAATGTCCATCGTCATGTCAAAGCACGACTGGCTTTGTAATTTGAACAGAGAGCTGTTGTTGATTCTGTGCCTGCCATCATGAACACATTTCAACTTGACTCACATCCCTGGATGAATATGATAGTTCTGTTAAAGAACTTGACATTTTATGTGCACTTTGTTTTCTTTTTCCTTTTTTGATCTTGTAGGGCGGGGCGAGGCCTCACACGAACAAGAATGTACAATGACAGGAAAAAAAATAAGTTATTATTGTGTATTATATTGTAGGTAGTGAATCCAAAATTGACGATGCCTTTTTATTGATGCAAGTGGCACATTTTCATTCGTAATCACAAACTCTCCTTTTTATCTTTATCTTTTATGGTTTTCACAAACACTGGGGGGAGGGGGGGGGGATAACAAACTGGGACACAACTTTTTATTTAAGAAGTGCCTCAAAGTTCAAATTAATGACCTTGTCTCTGAATGCACTTATATCTTACTGAACATTTCTTCACCCATCATGGACTCAGCTGTGGCTGAGCTGTGCCAGGGTTGGCCCACATTGTTCAAATTTAGAGGGGAATCAATACATTTGGAGCAAAGTGACCTGCCACAGTCCCGACACTTGACTGAATCTTTTCATTTTTAATGAATAAATCGTGGTTTTTAATGAATCATCAATAAATGACTGAATGTGGTGGCTGTAAGAGACAAGATGCTCAAAGGTGAAGTCTAATGTATAATAGATAGTGACGACTGTGTCCTGCTTCCGATGCCAAACTATAATTTTGAACTGTCACAGGTGGCTTTGATCCAGCAGAGAGCGTCTATACGGTGCTGGATAAAACCCAGTACGAAGGTGTATAAAGGCCACGGTGCAATCACAGCCTGGCAGATTTAGAAAAACATGATATCAGGGCTTCGGCTGAGAGGCATTTCATTGGCTCTGGCCTCCACAGTGTGTACAGGCTTGCTGGCCGAGCTCGGATTCTTCCACACCAGCTGCCACTGCGTGACCATCTGCAGCCAGTCGAAAAATGTCATGTGACCGGTGGGTTGTTCTGCCTCGTGGAAACGTGTCTCATTTCTATTTCGGGATCATTGTGTGTTTCCATCACGGCACTGAGGCTGACTTTACATGGTGCAACTCGGATGCTACTGCAGCTGAGTGCTACTAACATCGGGAGATTGTTCCTTCAGTCATAAAGACCAAGTGAAATGACAAAAATAATCTGTTTGGATTAAAAATCGTGCTAATCCCTCAGAAAGGTCTCGGAGTGGGCGGCCAGCGTTCTTGTTTCATGGACAGCTAAACTGACTGTAGAGAACAGGCAAAGGACAGACAGCATATTATTAACAGTGGCATTAAATAATAATAACCGCAGCTTTTAGGGTCAAACAATATAAAACTTATTATTAGGGACTTTAAAGGCAAAGTCAAATACTGAGGACATTTAATGTCACTGGGACTTTAAATAATCAACATTTTACTCTCAGGAATCAACTTTCTCTTCAGTCATATGTTTCATTAATTTTTCACATGGAGATTAAAACTATGCTTCTCAATTTAAACATCTGATGATTAATATTTTCTACACTTACGTGTTAGAGCTCCAACATCAGACACTGACGACAGACAGTTTGTTACTCATGGTGAGAAGTTTCAAGATTTATAGACATTTTTAAGACTCAATAAATCATAAGCATTGGTCGATTATAGATCATTTATCGAGTATCGACCACAATCAAATATTCAGACAGAAAACCAAAAGTTGGCATCAAATGGGCATCAATGTCTTGATTTAAATCAGGAAACATATTATTTATGTTAGACCTCCTTCTTTTACAAAGTTGACTTATTTAACACTGACATGTTGAAATAAAAAAAAGGATTTCAACATGTTTATATTTGCATTGATCCGGAAGCTTCAGCATCAGTCGGAGCCTTAATCAATAACAGACAGTTGCCCAGTGTAAAGTCAGCCTGACACACAGTGCTCAGCTCTCCAGCACCGGTGGTTCGTACGCTCAGTTCCATGCTGTTTGCTCGGTCCTGCAGTTTTGATCCATCAGAGGGTTTTTAATCACAATTCTCGTTGCCCCTGACGCTGCGCACACGCAGGGTGTACAACAACAACAACGAGAAGCCATGAGCTTATTTGTATACAGGGAAGTTTTAGGCTGTTTCTAGTTCAGGCAGGTTTGACTTCATACACTGCCACATTTATACACAGCAAGCAGCAAAATGGGAACCGAGTGTAGGAGCCCTGTGCTCATAAAATCAAACACATGCACAACACATCTGTGAATATCAATCGTGAGCACGGATTTTTTTTTTTTAAATCACTTCTACAAGCTTTGTGTTGATCGCTATGTCTGTGCACTGGTGAGGAAAGACAGCTCTGTGTCGGCTGAGAAGTGTTTGATGAAATCTGACCCGTGCTAATTTGATAACAACGTAATAGGATTAATTAGATGATCCTGAGTCAAAGGGTCTCAATTAGCTGCAGGGCCTTTACAGTCAGGCAAGGAACAGATAGAGAGAGGAGAGATAAAGAAGCAGCACCGATTAGTTCACCACACTGAACACACACTCACACACACACACTTGAAGAAGCTGGAAATCACTTCAGCGTTGAAGGAAGCTTCGTCCTCCGACCCTCTGAACTTTATTAATGTCATGTTTTCAGACAGCAGGTGAAACATTAGTGTCATTCTTTTTTTTCTGAAGGGACCAACAGATGAACTGGGAGTCCTTGAAACCACAGTACAGAAGAGTGAAGGCCATTGTAAAACAAACAGAGTCCTTGTCTAAAATTGAATGAACCTGGTCCTGGTTTTCAGCTGTAACATACCGCTGGTGGGGAACGCTTCATTTTGCTTCACCGCATCTTTGTAAATATGTGTAATTATTAAAAATGATACTGGTTTTCCGTGAACAGACTCCTTCCTTTTTGCAGACGACATCAGAACAATCTTTGCAGATGCAGCACCCACTCTGTTCATACAGGGAGACTTAAAAGGGCCATTAACCACTTTTCATCTTCTAATATCGTTATGTGTTTTATTGATGCAGAGAAAAGGAAACTGTTTATTAGAAATTCACATTGGAAATCTGCAGCCCAGTTACACTCTACAGTGCTTATATCAAGGCCAGTGTGCACATTCATAGCCATCTACACTTCACATGTATGAAGCACATTTGGAGGAAGAACATTGGAGAAAGACAGAAATATGAAAAATATTTTCATATTTAATCTGAAAATATTTTCAGATTAAAGTGAAATTGTTCATGCGTGTGATTTTGTGAATTTTTTTTTTCTTTGGGTGGGGAAGACGGCAACGAGCATGAGCTCATCAGAAACTGTTTTCTCTGAGGTGGAGTTGACTTGGAGCAAAAACACACAGAACAAACGGAATTCAGTTTAAATGGTTTTTAATACATTTCGTTCAACGGTTCAACGTATTTTTCTGGGAGCGGCAAGAGAAGGTCAATGAATCAGTCTCAGTCCGTTCATAGCTGGAGTCGGGCCATGTTCAGCATAGCGCAGCAAAAAGACTGTGGGGGGGCGGGGCACCTCCAAAGGTCACTGATGAACACGTGAACTGATCTGCACAAACAATAACGCCCCGCTCACTGTGACACCGACACTGACTGATGCTGCATGTGGTCCAGCAAGAAACGACGTCTTCATAAGCTAAAGAGATGTCTGTGTTTCTTCACTGTGGACGGAGTCTGGCTCACACCTGCTTCCTTATGCTAAGCAAAGGTGAATACTACGTCCCAGCAACAGCTCTGTACTCTGTTTACGTCACATAATGTTTCTCCTTGTTTTCTGAGCATTCTGGTTATATGAAGAAAATGGGCTGAGTGAGCCACAGCTTAAAGCTGCTCAGCTCTTTTCACTCCATCAGAAACATTTTACATAAAAACAACAAAAACAAAATAGTCTGGCGCCCTAGAAACAACTCTGCAGAACGCCGGAATGAGCCGATGTGAGAACACAGCAGGAGTTCCTCCACAGGATTCACAACAAGTGTGGGTGTGTGTGGGTGTGTGTGTGTGTGTGTGTGTGTGTGTGTGTGTGTGTGTGTGTGTGTGTGTGGGGGGGGGGGGGGGTTGAAGAAGTTTCTAACATGCGACAGACGCAAAAATGAATTATCTCAGGATGAAAAAGCGGTGCCATACACATAGATGTCATAAGAATTTTTGGTGATAAGAGCCGACGCTGGCGTTCCATCCTGCCTCTGCCTGCTGCTCCACCCCTCACCTGAACACTCTAGAGATTTCTGTGAACGCGTCAGAGTGGACAATCTCCTGCGGTGTTGTTCATGTGTGAAAGGCAAAGTCCGGACCCAATTCTCCAGACATCCTCCGCAGTTCATGTCTGTAACTTTTTGGGCTTAATATAAGTCAGTGGTTATTTGTATGCAGTTATAATTCAAATGTGTTTTGTCTGAAAAAACAACTGCGTCTTTCAATCAATCAGTCGAATGTGGACTTATGAAGTAGCTCTCTGGGGAGGATGTGACCTGGTTCAGAGGATGACAGGTCGAATTGTCGTTTAAGTTTGGAGGACTGGACTGGCTGGAATCAAAGGTACCAGGGGGCAAGTGGAAACGATCAAGTGGAGCCAAATTTAGTGGGAACTAGTGTCTCAAGAGGGTAAATGAAATATGACAGCAGGGTCCTCTGAGAGGTGCAGTCAGAGTCATTGTGACCAAAGCCAGATGGAAATTTCTCAAAAAGACCCCTCTTCTGGAACATACGAATGCTGTTTGTGTCCCAGCAGGAGTGCCTCTGTCAGTGTGGGGCCTGTGTAAGGTGTCAGAACATCACTGAATATGAGCGCTCCCTGTGCTCTGGGTGTGTCCACCGTACAGCGGGATCCTGTAGAGCGTGGGGCATCTGGGTTGCTCGCAGCTCCTGGACGGCAGCCAGCGCAGCCACCTGTGGGCTCACCAGGTCATGTCCACGTTCATCTCCGACAGACACTGGGCCAGGTGGCTGTCACAGTCCATCTGTGTGAACCTGGAGTGACAGGAACAAGGAGATTTACCTCTGCTGCTGACCGTGAACACACACTTACATAGTGCTACTTACAGCCCGACAACTCACACACTTAGACAGAAAATCGTATTTGTTGAACTGTTGAAATGAAAAATTATACTAGAGTGAATATCAACTACATTTTGCTCAAAGACTTCTACCTGCAAAACTAAATATTTCAAGCTGTAACTGTGTCAGGACGCTGAATCCAAACCCATCACATCCTGGCATGTTACACCTCTTTTACACCAAAATGAGTGGCTACAGGTGGGTTTTTAAAAAACGTCAGTAAACCTGCTAAAAAGGCGATTGACTCTTTTCCCATTGCCAGCCGAGGAGTTTGCCTCTCTCTTTTTCCCACGTACGTCACGTTCAACATCACGACCATGGTAACAACAGAAGGTCTCTCACCTCGCTGTCTTGCCAAAATAACTCGTTCTCCCAGGTGTAATGTTTCCGTCACTGCTGGAGTCGATAAAAGCTTGTGTCTACTGCAGAGTTATTTGACCTTGAAGTCACAATAACAGACAAAAGACAGATGGTAGTGTTGTAAAAGGGGCTTTAGTTAATAACTAGTTTACCGTGATTGCTGTCTGAGTGGACACACAGCAAGTCTGCAGTCATGCTAGCAGCTCTGTGATGTAGTGCACACAACTGTGGTTTAAGCTAACTTTTCCGAATTAGCATTGGCTGATGGGAATGTGAGTAGCTTTGCAGGTATGCGGTCAAAGCACTGGACAAATTTAACTGTTGAGCTGAATCTGATCCTTAAATCGTTCTTGGTGGTAAAAATGAGTGCGAGTCCTATTATTTAAAATTGTATTTGCAGGTGTGCACGTGTGAGGGGAATATGGGTGGAGGACGAGGAGAGTAAGGGCAGCAGCAGATGTCTTTCGTCCTCTGTGTCCGCTCACACAGAGGTGACCATTGTTTCTGCAGGAGACGTGCAGAGTGAGAGCACAGGCTGCTGCTGTTGCTCAGGCCAACGTTAACAGAGTCACCAGGTCAGACCAGGACCAGGCCCACAGCAGCACAACCAACACTTTATTCTCAGTGACTTTCTCACCGTTTCCACTGGGGAGCCTGCAATCAAGGTTTTTTGGGCCAGAACCTGATTATAGTCCTTAAAAATATATTAATACCTACAGTTCAGTACTTATACTGTAAAGCTGCTTTCAGACCTGCACTGAGCTCCGTAGATCCTCCGCACTTTTTCCAGAGGGGCTGTATGTGAGAACGAAAATGTCCGAGTGAGAGCCTCCGGACTTTCTCCGGAGTTTCTCCTGGCAGCCCTCTAGTAAAAACTCCAGATAATGTCCTAATGAGCCCTTGTGAGAACACAGCAGTAGATTATCTGGAGGCTTCACAGCGAGCGAACAGGCATGTTTATGCCGTTTCTGACATGCAACAGAATATCTCAGGATGAAAAAGAGGAGCAATACACAAAGAAGAGGCTGAAAAAGAAATCAACTCAGAAAAACAATGAGATTCAAGAGCTTTGATAAATCAAGCAGATAATGTCAGGAGATTATTAGGATGGGATGTATGTGTGAACAACTCTGCAGAACATCCGATTGAGCCAATGTGAGAACACAGCAGGAGATCCGCCGCAGGATTAACCGCTAGCGAGTGGGGGAGTTTATGGCGTTTCTAACACGCAAAAGACGCAAACATTAAAAGAACAAAAATAAAACAAATATGTCAGGATGACAAAGCAGTGCCAAACATGTAGAAGACACTGACAAAGATGTCAAGAGAGTTTTTGATGATAAGCGCTGAGGACGATGATGTGCTATTAACAAAAACATGGGATCTCCACAGCAGAATGAATACGTTCTATCCTGCCTCTGCCTGCTGCGCCACCCCTCACCTGAATCCTGCAGAGGAATCCTCATGTTAATGTGATACAGACAAAAAGAAGCCATTTTGTTGCATTTCTTACCCAACATGAAACACAATCAGGCACATGGGGCAGCTCTGCAGCCTTTCTCCTCCTCCTCCTCCTCCTCCTGCAGCTCCTCCATCTCCTCTGACAGTCCCCAGCTCCTCCTCTTCCTCTTTATCCATCACCACCTCCTCTTCATTTACTCTCTCCTTCACCTGGTTTGTGAGAAGCTGTCTTTTCACCAGTCCAACTGCTTCATCTTGCTCTCCTCCTCCCCCCCCCTCTTCTCCCCTAACACTTGAGCATCCTGCTGATGATGCCGCTTCCTCTCGGCTGTGGAGGGATGACCACTGTCTTTTGCCGAGGGCTTGAGGTGCTGTTCTGCCAATGCTGTGAGAGAAGAACTGTGTGTCAGAGGTGTGCGCTGCAGGTTTGGTGTGTACTGAGACATCCTTCTGAGGGGAGCAGCGTCCGAGAGGATCTGGACTCGACAAAGTCCTCGGAGAAGGTGGAGCGGGTTCGGGGAGAGGGGCCACCTCTTCTCTGACGTCACACCACCATTGTTCACCTAACTGTTGTGCTGCAGGTCTCTGAGGTGCCATGGAAAGAAAAAGACTCATTTGAATGTGGGAGCTTTTAAGCATCTTTTCCCTTATTTAACACAGATGATAGAAGTTGCAATGTATATAAACAACCACATAGAAATGATACTAATGAAAGGTAATTGTGTTAAATCAACGGAGGCATGTTGCCATTTCTCCTGGTTTGTATGAATCCCGCAGTGGAAACGACTCTGCTGCTGCACAGTGAAAATATTTTTATCTACCACCAGGGTTCCATATCTTATAATACATACCAGAGGTTTTATGAAAGTGTGGCACTTTAAATACACATTATGCATAGTTACAGCTCACATCTCGCAAAGCCAACATTGCTACAGATAGATGATCCTTCTCCATTGGCACCCACTTGTGGTAAAGCAATTAGTGTGGATTATATTGAAAAGTGCTCACTGCTGGTGGAATGCGTGGGAAGAACCATATTCATGAATCGCGAAGACTAACAATAAACACACATTCATGTTGTAGAAATTATGACTTTTGTTAGCTGCTGCCATTACAGATCAATAATGTCAAATTATGTAAAATTAGCACAACTACGAACTCTATATTGTTTGTATTATAACTAGTCTAAGCAAACAAACAAGAGCATTTCTTAACGTCTGAACTTAGATGTTTTTGTAATTTTGCGTGATGTTGTGTGTCTCTGATGTGAGTCTAGTTGTGCGTCTCATCGCCTTCACTAGAGGAACAGAGTTATGAGTTACACTCGACGGTAACGTACCGCTGCAGACGGATTTGGAAGATCAGGGACCAGGTGCCAGTGCTGGTCCTGCAGGTAGGGCAGAGCAGACTTCAGTGTGATCGCCCACAGACTCTCCACTGCAGGCAGCTCCTCTCTGCTCCACCACGCCGCTGCAGGATCCACTGACCTGTGAAGCCCAGATCACACACTGTCTGCCTCACACAACCGCCAAGAGTGCAGCCTGCTTCTCCCTCTGCAATGCAGCTCAGCCTTTTCCTCAATATTACTGTGTTGGATTTAACCGAAGAGTAGATTATGAGTTTCAAGATGTATAACTAATAGATCTCATCTTCCAACACCCAGTATGGAAGAGTTGGAAATGATGGTCATTTTTTAAAATAATATTGTCAGCATTTTATGAAACTGCTTCTTTCAGTGATTGTACTGATTTGTAAATACAAAATAAGACATAGATTCATGACAAGCCTCTTCTGTGTATATTAAATTATTAAAAGCTGGAATGTGCCTGGATTATATGAACTATATTTAATTATGTACAATTAAGTTGTTTTTGTCTGCATTTGTTTGATGGTTAGCAGGATTACACAAAAATTACTGGATGGATTACCATGAAATTTGTGGAAGGATGTGGTATGGATGAGGACAAAATTTATAAACTTTGAGTCTGGATCCAGAATTTTTTTAATTAGGTGACTGATATTTATGAGTGTGTGCAATTTGGTGCATATTTCAAATAGAAATCTGGATGTGTCTGGATGAGCTGAGGGCTCACAGCATACTTTTACTTTGTAGACAATGGAGTAATAAAGCGTTTTGGAAAATTAAGAAAAAGGTTACAGGAACGAAGATACAAAGATTTTTTTAGATACCTTCATGTGAGCCTCCAGGTAAATGAAGTCATAACTGAGGGGTCGGGAAAAGCAGACAGTGATATACTGAACGTCTTTATATCAACTAACAAATCAGGAAATGGTTGCAAAATAATATCTAGATTATACAAGAGCTTCCAGGTCTTTTTAAAGGAAAACACTCAGCGTGTGCAAAATAGATGGTTAAAATATCTGAAGATTAAAGGGGAAATATTTGTAAATCACAATGGATGACTACATCTTCACACAGTTGGATAGTAAATCATCATAAGATTTTGTATTACCCCTGCCCAGAAGAGATTCCAAGGTGCTGGAATGAGTTGTTGGAGGCTATGTGGATCAACCACGGCTAACCATTATCATCTGTTTTGGGATTGCCCAAAAATGACATCCTTCTGGCAGGAATTTCACAAGTCCTCCGAAACTATATTTCAGATCACTATCCCATTTGATGCTCTGATAATATATATATGGGTGTTATTACATTGAATATTCAGACTATAGCAGATAAGTACTTAATGAGAATATTACTTATTGGCGGGAAAAAAGCCTTGACAAGTGGTTACAATCCATCAAGATTAGACAATTGGCTCAAAAGTATTTACGAAATCTATATAATGGAGAGATTAACATTTTCTATAGAAATACAAAGAGAGAAATGTAAGTGAATGTGGTCGAAAATGGATTCGGTACATCAGCTCACAGACCCCAGATCATACCCTTTGACTGACTGAAAAGACTGTCATACAAGGAGCAGTTTTGTTTTTTTAAGAATTTGTTAATGTGGGTAACGTCTTTTTGTTCGAGTGTTCACAGTTACCTAAGGTAATATAAAAGGGAAAATAATAGAAGAAAGATAAGTCCTGTTTAGATATGGCTCAGTACAATAATGGGAGATAAATTTAACTTACAATCAACACAATCCTATTTTTAACCCAGCCATGACCCCTAAAACTGGTATTATATCATATAAGAACAAGAGAGAAGCAACCAATCAAAGGTCATTATAACTGGCATCAGATACAGTTACAGTGTCCTGTGGACTCGGTCTTTTGTCAACAATTTAAAGTAAAGAGTCTGTATACTGTCTGAAGCCACTGTATATGCTGTATACTGTGGCCAAGGAACAAATAGATATACTTTGTTGCATATATTGTTTTGTTTCTTACATTTTTTTCTGCTGTACTTGTTCATAAAATGTTAACCTATGTTTTTCACAACCTGGCACTGTTCTATAAAAATATTTTTTTAAATGTAATTTTTGGTTAATTTCAATGTGGTTTCATAGGGGGACAGTATGAGCACTCTGAATACCATTCTAGTTAGTCCATGTATTCTCCTTCATTGCAGGTGCAGTCGAAGTTTGTATATATAGTATGTATGTATACAGCTGCCCTTATTTCTCTTTATTTGAATTTCATATTTTTAAACTTCAGCATGTATAAATCCAGACACACACTCCCTTGTTCAGGTGGACGCAAACAAAAACAAATGCTGCTGTTGTTGAGAGGTGCTAAAGAAATAAAGTTATTATTATTATCATCATCCTGGAAAGATACACATACGATATTTCTACAATATTAGGCTGAACACGTTTCATTCAGAATATAATATTTCACTTTGGTGTCATTCAAATGTGGAATTTTTTAATAATATCGGGATATTTCAAAAGTTGAACATTGTATTTGACGCTGTTGTTGGACAACGACTAAGCCGAATTTTGTATTGTGACTCCATTGCTCATAAAACGTCTTCAAACGAGTTTTTTCTCTGATATTCTCCAGCTCACAGCCAAGACAACATTAAAACGTTACATTTTTCAATGGAGGCTCGTTCTCTCGTCTGGCGCCGCGTTTCCTGACCAGACAAACGCCACTACTGAAACACGGGGCTGTAAAGGCTGATCCCCAGTTTGAACGTGATACTTGGACGTCTGATAGGTCCACAGTAACAGTACAGACAATGGGGACAGTACAGACAGTGGAGACAGTGGGGACAGTACAGACAGAGGAGACACTACAGACAGACCCACCCACAGCTCTCCTCTGTAATGTCCATGCTTCTCTCTCTGTCCCGGGAACATGACTCCACCTGCGGCTTCTCCACACTCGATTTCCTCCGTTTCAGTTTGGACTTGGTTTGATTTTCATCCATTTCGTGAAATCACTTTGAAAATGCGCGCTAACCCTGAGCGACGGGCACTTCCGTATTCCTGAAACCTAACGTCACCCGATTCTACCCAATCAGAGACTGAAGTGTTTTTCCTCGGGGATTCCTCACGAACAGGGGCTCGCCACCACATTATTCAAGACTCTAATAATAATAATAATAATAATAATAATAATAATAATAATAATAATAATAATAATAAGCTTTATTTGCTTTGCTATTTTCTTAATAAAGTTCCAATGTGCTTCACAAAAGCATGAATGCATGAACGAAACAATAAAATGAAGTAAATTAAAATCCACAGAGATTTTTTAAGATGAACGTTTTAGGAAGCGATCTACACATATAGCAAATATAATCTCAGCGGTGAGTCATTCCACAGTTTGGTTATAAAAGGCTGTCGTGCTTCTGCAGCACTGATCCCCAGTCAGACTCAATTTTAAAGTAGTTTAAGTTGGAGAAGGCAGAACTGAACAACCTAAATCATCAGAGGAGACTGGAATTAAAGCCCAAGTGACAATTTAAACTTATAGTGGGATAAACACACTGAGTCTGACCTAATACCACATACTGCTTGTTTCAGTGAGGACACCTGTAAACCTGTGTTCAGCTGGACTGGATGGGACACGTGGTAAAGTACATCTTTTGTCGTACTATCAGTCCAATCAAATTGAACTATGATGATGATCAAACAATCATGACAAAGCATCAGTAGTAGATTGACTCCACTTCTATGTCATAATGATGCACACAAAAATAAATGGATGGGAAAACCAAGCAAAGACATTGAACATTGAATACCCATAGCATAACAATGAACTTTATTTATATAGCAGTTATCTTAACCTGATACAAAATGCCTCACAAAAAAGGAATGAAACCAGATGACAAAAATAGAAACAATATAATCTAAAATAATAGGATTAGTCTGTATATATTAAAGTTGAAGTCAATTTCTGAAAGATTTCACAAAAAATGTGACAGGATTTTAAAATAGCTGGAGTTTCATAGTGTGGAGGCTTCAATAGCAAAGGCCTGTTCAACTTTAGTCACAAGCTGTGACCTGGGAGTAAAAAGAAGGGCTCTACCCGCAGATCTCAGTGGTCAGAAGATACAAGGTCAAAGGCATTTTTGTTCCAGTAAAAAGTCGAGCTGCAGCGTTTTTTGTCAGCTGGAGGGAGAACTGGCTGATCACTGAATGAAGTGTATTAAGCCTTTTTCTCCTGGGTTCTTTGGATTCTTTTTTATTTATTAAATTAGTTTTTTTTCTGTCGGTCACATGTTAGAAGTTACACACTCAATCTCTGTCAATTCTGCGGAGCTTCTTCTGCTGTGTTGTCTCAAGGGCTCCTCTGGACTTTCTGCAGATGTTATACTAGGGAACTGGCTGGAGAAACTTCAGAGAAAGCTTTACAGTTATCAAGGCAAGAACAAAAACAGCATGTAAAATACGTGCAAAACAATTGAAGTCATCAATGACAATCAGTGAAAGGAAAGAACATAATGGAAAAATACCCCTGGAAAGAAAATGGACAAATGATGGAGTTCATCAGAGTGTTCGATTCTCTCCAAATGAAACAGCATGAGAAAAAGCTTTTTATAGTGTGCTGTTTGCGTATATCATTTAATCATCAACACTCACTTTAATATTATGTCACTCTTGCATAAGGACCTGTACTCGGTGCACACTGAAGCTTACATCATACAAAAATACTAACTGCAACGATAATACTTTGTTCCCTTTGCTAGGACACACATACAGTGGAAAGTTGAAGTCATAATAATGGTGGGACTTTCTGAGCCTTTTAAGCTTTTGGCCAGAAGAGAGGGACCAACGGAGAGTGGCTACAATTATGCAATGGAAAAAGACAAGGGAAAGCTGGACTGAGCGGAAGGAAAAGAAAAGAAGGCAAAGAGGAAAGCATTATTTAAAAGAATGGAAAACAGCACTATGGGAAAACCTGCCACTTTGAAATAAGGTGAGAGTTTTTTTTTCTTCTTTTGGAAACAGTAACCCGTCGGATGAGTATTCCAGAAGGACTGCCGCTGAGTTGCTGACATTGGCCAATCAGTTTGTTCTACCTCAACCACAGATGAGAAGAAACACAAAAGCAGAGCAGTGGGCCAAGCCTGTGGTACATAGTGCTACTCTGGGAAAAAAGCAACCCTGCGCCTGGAAAGAAACATTATGTCATCCATCCCACGTGATGCTGTGTTGTGCTGCGCTGCCATGGCGATGGTGAAGATGATGAGGAGGATAATAATAGTGAGGTGGCAGGAGCCTTAACCATTTAAGTTAAAGAGAAGCAAACAACAACAGTTCATTTGTCCATGGAAAGTTGAGAACGTACATAAACCCATTCAGATAGACTGTAGCCAGTTAGAAAACTGACCTTTATGAAATACATAAAAGAAATTACTTACTGAAAACTTTGTTGTTCTCCCACTCATTCCAGTTGCTTATTTACTCACTTAATGCTCTTTGTCCCATTGGGACATAATGACCTTCCTCTCTGTTTCCTATCATTGACAACATGTTGACCTACCAGGTCCATCTCAGTGCAACCTCTGGGGTTTGTTCTGTTCCATCTGATCTGCACCTTGTGGTGTTATATGGATGAAACGTAGTCTTTAGGCTGTAATTGTTTGGATGTAGCACATGTAGCTGAGTTTGGTCACACAAATGTGAAGCGGATATTGAGGTTCTACTTTCCCCAAAGTTAAACTCCACGTAAAGCCACACTGTGATTCGCTTAGCCACAGGAAGAGAATGTTTTCTTACCCCGCACTCGTGTGGGCTCAATTGGAAATGAATGGAAGGCGAAGGTTCACCTCTGAAATATTAGCATATTTGTGACGGTACCCTTAGAGTTAAGAAAAACACAGCCTGGGTTTTTCAAAAACTTTGTCTTCATGTCCTTTTCTTTCTTGCTTTAGGTGAATTTTTCCCTTTGAACACTTTTAATCTCAATAACAGTTAATTACAATTTTATTAACTTAATTTTTAATTCTATTTTAGGAGAGAAACCGTAAGGAAATTTATTCAGGATGAAACATTGAAAGTTTCTGGTTTTCATGGTGTGCTTTTGACCACACATCCTCAGACCTTCTGCCGAGCCAATCTTGCTGCTGTAATAAAGAGGTTTGTCCCACAGGGTTTGGCAGGTCATTTATTTATACACTGTTAAAGTACTTCAACGAAAAGAAGAGATCACTTGGATACTTAATATATCGTCAAATAAAAATTTGATGGTGAGTCTAACGCAGCCTGAAACCACCATATTGGGAAGTGTAATTTCCACGAGGTGTCTCACAATTTTTGGTGATTTACCAAAACAGAATATTTCATTTGAAACCTGTGTCTATTTTATGTAGTGCCTGGTCCAGTGTGAAAATAGACAGGAGCAAAGTGTCTTGATTTGTTGTCCCGGCTGCTAAATACTGGAAGCCAGAGCTTCCTTGAACACAGCAGCAGGGAGGAGTTTTCAAAATAGTTTTGCACTTGCAGCTGCACTGCCATGCAATGATCACGTCGGTTTGCAAAAAACATTATGAAATGCAGTGTTTGCTGCGATGAGGGGAGGCCCAGCATCCAGTGGGACCTTCATATTCACAGTGAGCAGTAGATAGTGTCCATTGTGCCCCAGACGCTGCAGCTCTCAAGAAAAACACTTTGAGCTGTAATAGAGGTTATCATCACATACAAGGGAAGAATTAAAAAAGCGCCAGCAGAGTGAATGGCAACAAATAAAAAGAACACAAGTAAGTGAAGAGCAGAGACAATCTCATGAGGGAAAAAAGGAGAGCAAGAGGACAATCGCTGCATGCAATCGCTGCATGCTTGAAAACGCGGCTTGGCATACAATACATACTGTCTAGCAGCTTTGGCCTTGGTAGGATGAGAAGCCTGAAGGAAGCACAAGCTTTGCATCTCACTTGTATCCATTACCACTTCACGTATACACACAGACAGTGATACAGTATGCCAGTATAGTACTGTAGGCCCACATCCAGCCTGTAGCTGTCAGGGCTCAGTGCTGGCAGAGAGGACGGCTGCGTGCCAGACTGATAGGCCCCGCGAAGGCTCTGGTCCCCCTCAGGAAAGGTTAGTTATCTGCCAGCTAGATGGGACAAAGCCCAGTCCCATGGCTCCTGCACTGGAACCATCACTGACCACTCACTGTATGCCACTGCTTGGTGGCTCACTACTCAATGCACTGCATGTAATATACTGTGCAGACGCTGGATTTGAATCCGGATATGATTAACCTAGATTAGCATAAAGACTAGAAGCAGGGGAAAGCAGCTATTTCAAAAGCATGTCTACCAACACCACCAAGGTTCACTGTTCAGTTTTTTCTTTAAAAAACACAAATTTAAAGAGTTATGTGCTTTCTTGATAAATAACAGTTAATCTCCTTGCCAAACACTTCTGTGCAGCATCTCCTGTTGTATTAGCAGAGAGCTACAGTCAGTTTGCACAGGTAGTGGTCTCTGTGTCTGACATGATAGCTGCTTTTTGACATGCACTGAACTCTGGAGATCCTCCAGATATTCTCTCAAGGGGCTATGTGTGAACTCAAATGTACAGGGGAGAGCCTCCGGAGTTTCTGTGGACTTTCTCCGACCAGTCCCTGGGAAAAAGGTCTGCAGAATGTTCCAAGGAGCCAATGTGAGAACACAGCAGGAGAGCCTCCGTAGGATTCACTGCGAGCGAGTGGGTGTGTTCATGACGTTTCTAACACACGACAGATGCAAAACTGAAAAACACAAAAAGATGACAAATATCTCAATCGTGATCTCTGAAGCAGAATAAATATGTTCTGATGTAACTCTGCCTGCTGCACCACCCCTCACCTGAATCATATGGAGAATTTGTTTCTGTTGCAAATGCGTCTGTGCAGAATATCTCCTGCTGTGTTTTGCATGTAAGCAAACTGCAGTCTGGACCCAATTCTCATCAGTTCCTTTGCAGGACTTGCCTGAAAACAGCTTGAATGTAACCTACAGGAATGAGGCTGCAACAAGTAACCAGATAAGTGATCAGTAATTGACTATTAAATCAATTGGCAACTATTCTGATCATCGATTAATTGCTTTGAGTCTTTTCTTTTATGTAAATAAAAAAAAAGAAAAAATCTAAATTCTCTTATTTCAGCTTCTTTAGGGTGAATATTTTCTATTTTCTTTGCTTATCTAATGACAGTAAATAATATATTTGGTTTGTTAACTAAACAAGATTTGAAGAGGCCATCTTGGGGTTTGGGAAAGAAGGATCTATTTTTTTTTTTTTTACAATTTTCTGACATTTTATGGTCCAAACAACTAATGGATTAATCATGAAAGTAATCAACAGATTAATCGATAATGAAAATGATTGTTGATTGCAAACCCTACACAGAAGATGTTTTTGTCGCTTTCTGCCAGCATAGCTAGCTGGAACTGAATCTATTAGAGGTTTGTACTTATTTAAACATAAATTCTCATTCATGCACTTGCAGAACTCCACTCCTTCTAGTCATTACTCTCTGAATCACACCAAAAGAATCTAAAGTGAAAATCAGTGGAGAACATTCATGACGACTGACTGGAACACGCTGTTACTCACTTCATCATACCATCCTAAAACCTTCAGAAATAATGAACTTTCTCTCCCCTGTCGCCATGTGCTGCTCGTGTCGGGAACTGTTGGGTGTCCGCAATGTTGTCAGGTCTCGGCCTTGCTATGTGAAGGTACTTGAGATAATGTATGTTGTAATTTGACACAATGCAAATACAATTTAAGTGAATTGATGATACTGTGAGAAGACAGAAAAGCCTCACATTAAGTCATAATAATGATACTATTAAACTCTTTAATAAACGAGTAGAACTTTTCAAAAAAAAGAGACAATAGGTCAAATAAAGCAATGACACAAGAAATGTCTAGTTAAAAGTCATATAAAAATAAATAATAATATTATTTCATAATAATAATTATTATTATTATTATAATGTTGAGTAAAACAAACAAAAGTCTAGCTGAAAGCCTTTTTTTGTGTTGTTTTTAAAGAGTTTTAGAAGAGGATACTGAGATGGCCTGTCTGATGGACAGAGGGAGGTTGTTGTGGAGCCCTAACAGAGAATGCCCTTCCTCCCTCTGTCTCTAGTCTTGCCAGGGTATCAGATGATGACGAGCAGGGGTATGAGGGGTGAGACGGTCTGCTCAGTAACAGGATTCAAGGCCATTTAGTGATTTAAAAACAAGTAATAACATTTTGAAGTCACTTCTGAACACACATTTTTGACTTCTAATAATTGGTGAACAGAGAGTACCAGTAATGTAGATGCTGGAGACATAGCCATGGTAGAGTAATACATGCAAACGAATTATTTCTTGAATTTATGTTATTATTTAAAACTCTTTGACAGACACACTATAAACAGTAAAACCTATAGGCTCAATTATTGATATAATTTCAATTGCCCATGCCTGAGCCCCACCCTTCTCAAACCACCAGGTACTGGTAAATGCCGAGGGGGTCATATGCTTCCGAGTGCCCCTGCTCTGTATTGTTAGTATAAGTTGGTAAAACTCAATATACCCAGTGATCAAACATGGAAGCCCCCTTTAGGGTGAATAATATCCACTCACACTTTACTGACCCTTTTCCAGGATTTGAGCCATTGAAATCTATGGTCTCAAATCATATACATTATCTCAAGGCACTTTACATAGAAGGTCAAGACCTTAAAATTTATAGAGGAAACCCAACAGTTCCCACAATGAGCAGCACTAATGCGACAGTGGAGAGAAAAAACACCCTCATTAACTGGAAGACACCTCTAGAACCAGACTCCATGTGGGCGGCCATCTGCCTCGACCGGTTGGGATCGGGAGGAAAGGAGAGATGGGTGGAAAAGAGGGGAGAGAAGAGACAGAACGATAGGGGGGAGGGGAAGGAGAGGGGAAGGAGAGGGGGAGAGAGAGGAGAGAAAGACCAGGAACACTTGCACACCATCGAGGTATCAGCTCTGACTAGTTATAATACAATACATAACAGTGTAAAAATTCTATTGATTATTAATGATAGCAGCAACAATTCATATACCAAATTATTAATAATACGTATTATTGTTAATAATCATAATAATAGTTGTTATCGTGCAGCTCTGGAGTCGGAGATACCTGCAAAGAGAGATAGAAAGAGAGAGAGAGACTATGGGACGAAAAAGACCTTTAGAAAGGATTCAAATAATAGATAAAACTAGATATATCATTGGTTCCTATTTGAATTGAACCCCTTGACTCTGCTGACCTGCACTGAAACATTCTTCCAGATCCTTTACGCACCCCTTCCATCATGCTGCAGTTACAGCCGTGTGTGGCTAGGGGACGCCACAGGAACAGCAAAGTGCATCAACGCTGCTTAAGTTGAACTTGCTGTGGACACACGACCCCCTGATGTGGAAGCACCCGGTTGATGATAACTTCACGTTACCTCTTCACTCCCTGAAGTAAGATGTCACAGTATTTCCCCTGAACGCATAACAACATTAGCAGACATTTCAGAATCAATAGACTGTTACACCCCAAAACTCACTCATTCTTGTATAGATACCACAGTGGTAACTGGCAGTAGGAAGCTTTTCATTCCTTTGAACAAACTATGCAAACATCAACATATTCTACAAAAAGGCCTTTTGCAGAGTTTACAATGTCTATGGCTTTAAGTAAAATCAATACAATGAATAGATGAATCCAAATATCTCGATTTATTTATTTCTGACCGTGGTGGTGATTTTACTGCCTACAAACGCTTTCTTAAGTCTGATCTGTGAAAAATAAAACTTCTCTCATCATTTCATTAGCAGGATTGTCTCTCAAGGTCACCAACACATGAAGCTTGTTTATTCGCTGCTACTTGCCAAACCGTTTTGACACATCCAAGCAGAAGAGAAAATAAATAAACCACAGTCAGTGCAAGTTTCCCCTTCTCACTCTCTCTCACACACACACACACACACACACACACACACACACACACACACACACACACACAGTTAAGGTTAAACCCACGTAAACCCATTTACCACATGTATGTATCATCTTAAGGCAGTTAGAAGTGTTAGTAAATCCTTACAATATTCTAGAGAAACCCAACCGTAACCCGACAGTTCCCACAACAAGCAAACACTAAGTTGACTGTGGAGACACAAAAAACTTTAACATTAACAACATTAACCAGAACCACACTCAATGGGGGCGGACATCTGCCTCGACCGGTTGGAGTGAGAGGAGAAAAATGGGGGAGAGAATAGAGAGAGGGGGGGGGGAGAAGAGAGAGAGGTGTAATTATGTTATTAATGACAGAAAAAGCAGTTATACAATAATAGTAATAATAGTCTTTGTTAAGTAGTAAATACATATGCATAGATATATATATTCTTCTTCTCCTTCTTCTGCAGGCTTGTTCCTGGAGGAGCTCAGCCTGCTGCCTGCAGAGTCACTCACATTCCTGGCTGGTATTCAATGACTGAGCCAGACACACAAACACACAGGGAGGGAGAGGGAGAGAGAGAGAGAGAGACATAGGCAGGGTGTGGAGAGAGAGAGAGAGAGAGAGAGAGAGAGAGAGAGAGAGGCTGGCTCTCAGACCTCTCATCTCAAACAGTCACAGTGAACTGCGGGGCAGACGGAGCGGGTTTCTGCTCCTCGACAGCGGACACAGCCTCAAATCAGGATTTTTCTTATCGCGCCGTATCGACCCACAGCCGCCGCTGGTGTCTCGTCTCCGGCCGCCTCGTCCTGGACCTCGACACTCGGAACTTTTTCTCTTCTCTGGAGTTTGGAGAGCCGTGTTCGTCGGATATGGACAGTCGGCGAGTCGCTGCAGGGAGCGACCGGCCGGTGTTCACTCAGTAGCCGCAGGAATAAAACAGCCAACTCGCCGTGTGGGACTTTTTTTTACTGGATGTTTGATGAAGTGCTTCGACATTTTGGTCAATTCTGGGACTCTGTGGATTTACCAGGCTCAGGAACGGATTGAAACTCGTGATTCCCGGTCGACGACGAGAAGTACTTGCGCTTCTAAAGTTGCAGGAAAAACATGGAGACAGTAAGTCGGCAGAGCTTCCAGCCTCATCCGGGACTGCAACAAACTCTCAAGCAGTTTCACCTCAGCTCTATGAGCTCTCTGGGCGGACCGGCGGCTTTCTCTGCCCGGTGGCAACATGAGCTCCTCTTCAAGAAGGACTGTAAGGAGTCCGAGCCGGTTCTGCAGCATCTGCCGCCGCCGGTGATGCCGGGCCCGCTGTTCATCCCGTCGGACCGCTCCACAGAGAGGTGCGAGACGGTGCTGGAAGCCGAGACCATCTCGTGCTTCGTGGTCGGCGGAGAGAAGCGCCTGTGCCTGCCGCAGATCCTCAACACGGTGCTGCGGGACTTCAGCCTACAACAGATCAACTCGGTGTGCGACGAGCTGCACATCTACTGCTCCCGGTGCACGGCGGACCAGCTGGAGATCCTCAAAGTCATGGGGATCCTGCCCTTCTCGGCGCCGTCCTGCGGCCTCATCACCAAGACGGACTCCGAGCGGCTCTGCAACGCCCTGATCTACGGAGGCGCCTACCCGCCGCGCTGCAAGAAGGAGCTGAGCGGCGGCGCGCTGGAGCTGGAGCTCACCGAGAGGAGCTTCAAAGTCTACCACGAGTGCTTCGGCAAGTGCAAGGGCTTGTTCGTGCCGGAGCTGTACACCAGCCCCAACGCAGCGTGCATCCAGTGCATGGACTGCAGACTCATGTACCCGACCCATAAGTTCGTGGTGCACAGTCACAAGGCGCAGGAGAACAGGACTTGCCACTGGGGCTTCGACTCGGCAAACTGGAGAGCGTACATCATCCTGGGCCAGGATTACACGGGGAAAGAGGAGAAGGCCCGTCTGGAGCAGCTCCTGGACGAGATCAAGGAGAAATTTGACTTCGCCAACAAGTACAAGAGGAAAGCATCGTCCAGGGTGAGTTGCTGCCCCTCACCATGGGAGCTGTTTCCTTCCTGTGCAGCTCATCTACTTTTTGGTTTGGTTGTATTTCCTCCCCTGTTGTCAAGACCCAGTTTATGCATTTTAGTTTATGTTTCCTCTTTGCTATTCTTGCATTGGGACAGAAGCTATATGCATACATATATTTCTCCCTTTTAACAGCACAGAGCTTTCTTCATATTGCCTTTAAAATACAGTTTTATCCAAGCCTTCAAATGCACTACATTAGTGAATCCATGTAGTGTGGCCCCCCTAGATGCAAACTTATGGCCCTTAAAATTGAATTTGCCAAAACTTCCCTGCATGCCACAAGAAATGTTCGCATCTAGAGGGTGTGCTGAAGATCTGGATTTCCTCGTTCAGCCTGTGGTCCTGGGGATCCTAGTTGTTTTTGGGAGGCTTCCCTGTGGGCCCCACAACAGAATGAATAATACAAATATGTTACCTACATATTTCGAAAATGTATCTGTGACTAGTCGCATGGATGTCTCGTACTGTGTGTCATGCGTGTCTATCTGGGGGTCATTGACCCCTTCCTGTAGAGAGACCACTTAGTATTTGGTCATCATTGCCATATTGTTACTAATTAGGGCTCATCCAGCAGTGACAACAAAACGCCTCTGGTGGCAATAAAACCATTATTTGCCTGTGAAACACCTCTCAGGCTTTTATTGGCCTGTACTGTAAATACAGTCTCATTTACCAACAAATGGCTCAATGGGAAACAGTAAACAGCATCCAGGAGAAGTGTGTAGCTCAAACATCAGCTCTGATGTCAACGAGGAAACACTTTTCCTTCCTTGCTTCAGATTAAAAGAGTTTTCAGTTTTTCCATTCTCTCTTTCTCTCTCTCTCTCTCTCTCTCTCTGACTCACACACAGACGCTCATGCTCTCTCTCGCTCCCTCTCTTCTTGGGACTGAGGCTATATCTTGCTCAGTCTACGTTTCTGGCTGTTCTATCAGTCTGTGTGTTCCCAAGGGAAGGGATACACCTGGTCAGCAGTGTGATTATTGTTATCAATCCGAAAAATTGCCAATTGTGTGTGTGTGTGTGTATGCTGGGAGCCTTTTGTGCCATAGTACCGAAGTGTATGTAACAATTGTTTGGCTTTTGATTGGTTTGAAGTGCTGCCACCAGTGTCAAAGGCCTTTCATATTTCTTTCCTGGTTGTAACAACATTTTCTGATTCTCTTTTCCTAAATGTTTGAATAATCAGAATCCAAGCATCCACACTGACTCTGGCTACACACATTTTAATCTGATTCTCAGTGCTTCCCTCGGCTCTGCCTTTTGGGCTAAGTGTCTGTAAAGATGTATGAAGAGATTATAATCTGTTCTTCAGTGTGCAGACAGGAGTTTGCAGAGAGGGTAGTTGGGTGGTAGACTGATAAAAAGAATCCCACCCCCCACCCCACCTCTCGGAAAAAAAGGCTAGTGTGGCCATTTGCATGAACTGTTACACATGAATGGAGTTGATGAAGCAGGGTTTAGAAGTATTGTGGTGGAAACATAATATGATCCCAACAAAGGGGAGCATTCAGCAAACATCGGGACCCCCCCACCCCCCCCAAAACATCCACCTAACTCAGGCCAGCCACCCACCTCTGACATACACGCACTCACACTGATCCTGCCCCTCTTAACTCCATCTTTACTCCAACCTGACTGAAACCAGAGTGGACTTATGGGGGAAGCAGACTTGTTGATGAGGCACAGAAAGTAACTGCAAAAGTGTTTACAAGAAGCCCCCCCAACCCCCCAGGTCCCCGCTGAGGCTTCTTTCAGGGGAATCTGCCAAAGAGAAGTGAATTCAGAGAGAGACCCTTGAAGTCCCGAAGAGTGCCAAAGTCCTGCCATGCATGGTGAATACCCACTCTTGGCACACACTTTCATTCAGACTTGAGTGGGCACACCTCAAGGACCCCCACTTTCAGGGGCCTCCTCTATTTTTGTAAGTGCCGATGGGGCACTCAAGTGTTAAGCCCAAGGCTCATTTTGAGCCTCTACCCTGCTTTTTAATTCGACTCCTCCTTTTCTTTCCTCAACTACCATGTTTCAAGAAACGCTAATGAAGGAATACATGCTGGGTAGGAGTGGAGGAAAAATGCTTAACTTACACCAACAGAGCTCCCCGTTGTCAGCACATTTCAGCACAGCCCAGGCACGGTTCATGGAGGATGTGAGGCAAAGTGCTAGACTGCGTTGCGCTGCCTTCTACCTTTTAGCACACAAGAAAATGCCATCATCTGTGTGCTGTCAGCCCAGGAACTGGGCGGCTCTGTGAATATTAATAAGGTTGTAACAAAAGTGTTAGCAGCAGTCTCGCATGCAGACAGACACAGGAAGTGATATTGCCGCACTTCCCTCCTCGCAGACGCTCTTCTGAGAGCCTCCCCCCGAGACGCACACAGACACATATCTGACTCACGGACCGTTTGAGTAAAAACAGCTTTTCACTTTTTGCTGCCTGCCTGTATTTGCAGAAGAAGCATGAGCTCATTCTCTGTTCTTATCTGAGAGGATGTGAGCCGGAGCACTATTGAATTGTTTAAATAAATTTATAAGCTGAGTGTGGAACACTTCTCCGGATTGCTTGTGCCAGCCCCCGGCCGCAAGTCTTTTGGTTTCTGGCTGGTACACATGTGGGTGGCACACATAATCAGTGGCTTTCCGCATCAGGATGTTTAGATAAGGATTGTGGCTGCAGATTTAGTATGTTGCTAACTTTATAATTTGCCCTCAAGATGATGTGATTTCTACAGAATCCGTCTGTGTAAGGCAGATATGAGAAAGAGAATTGTCTTTAAGCCAACTCAAGCTTTTCTGTTCAAAAACCAGCAAGTTTACGTCAAACTTTAATTTAGTTAGTTCCTTCCTAAGTGGCGATAGTCCCGAACGGTCTCTTATGTTTTCACCAATTACATCAGTTTTTAGAAATAATGCAGTTTTCTTTGTTGATGTCATTGGATCACACACAAGATGTTTTTTTGCTTTCTTTCGATCTTGGCTTATATTACAAACATGCCACATCTGTAGCTATGTCAAGATGTTTAACACAACTGTTACCGTCCCCATCCATTATTATTCCTACAGTCACCAGTGAGTCCATTGCTTACAGCTGAAAAGGAAGTGCAGATTTCCTCTTATCCAGTGAGTAATTTTCATTCTGCGGTGGTGGAAAGTGATTTGTTTAGAGATTCATGTGTATAAAGAATTCATTGAGAACAACAAAGCACCCATTTTGTGTTTGTGCACAAGATATTCTATGTTACAGTGTTGACTGCCAGCACATTCCTGTACATTGTTATCCTATGGCTCTCTGTAGGAGAAGCTGCCTAATGGTATAGCAAGGAATTGTCATTTATGTTTTTTTAATATTATAAAGCATTGCACTCAAATATTTGGCTGTGCATGTGCTCAACTTCCCTCCGTTAGTTTTATAACCACCCCCACCCCAAGACGCCCTCACGGCTGCTCAGGATATCTGGCCTCCAGCAGAAGGGGCCGCTTGTTTCAAGAGGGAGGTGGGGCAGTTGTGGTGGTGGGGGCTCAGAGGAAGTAAACTCCCCAAGGGGATATAGGCCCATGTCCTGCTTCATATGCAAGGCACAGTGTTGGCTAAGCCTGCTGACAGCCAGCCATGTCCACACTGTGGACAGGACAGCAGCTGGTGGCTGTGCATTGCAATGGCAGGCAAGGGAATATTTTTATTTCTCTTTCCTGGGTGTTTGACGAAATGGTACAGTTGCCAAAGTCTGCTGCACAGTTTTAGTTTGTCCAATTGCATGAGTGGTGGAAAAGGGTTTTTAATAGCTTTCAATCTGTTTCTCTGTTTGGATGTTTCTGTCTTTGTCAGTCAACTAGTAGAATTTTACACCATGTGTTTACACCATGTCTGAACAGGGCCTTAGAATTTATACCCTGTGCTTTGAAAAAAGGAAGAAGCCAACAATTTAATCATGCCTGTATAATGAGTTATTTTGCCTTGCCCAGCCGCCAGTCTGGGTTTCTAATGGAGGAGATTCAGTCCATGCTGCAAGGCATGGCTGAGGGCCAGGGAGATCAATGACGTATTGACATTCAAGTGTCTTTAAGTCAAGTGTGATTGATAACTCCATCACTTCTCGAGCTGAGTTAAACCAAAGTGACAGACCCGACACAGACAGTTCCCTCTCTGTGGACTTCACTGGCTAGTTTGCTCTGAAATAAAACAATGTTATTTTACCTTGAATGCATTTTTGCTGTCAAGGCATAGGTTGCATTCTAATTTCTCTGTGATTACTCTTAACCTGAATAATATACAAATGCAAGTTTAAATTAAAACAAGCAGTGTACAGATCAGAGTTTAGTTGAATTGTTTAGGTAATTACCACATATGCTGTCCCTTTTTTAGATTTCTTTCATTTTTCTTAATCCATGCAGAAAACCATCTGCAAAAACCACATTTATTTAGCTCTTTTCTCCCCCTCAGGAAAAACAATTCAGCAAAGAGCGACTGTGGCTCTGCGGTTCCTCGATGGAAAACTTTGAGGAACAATCGTGTTGTGAGATGAGATGAAAAGTCTGTGCAATGGTTTTGATGTGCCTTTAAACATCTGTCTCAGCCTGTGTTTCCAGCACGCTCATAGACAGGAAAGCACTATAACAAACCGGAGAGAGTGGCAGAGCATCACAGGTTATATTGTGTGTTGTGTTGTCTGGAAAATCTTTTCAAAAGGCTGCTACTGAAGTAGCAGTGGAAAATGAATTAAGTGCAGTGATTCTTTTCATACAGCATGTCTCCTTGCCATAAGCTGTTTATTTCAAAGCCTTTAAAACTCTGCGAACAAAGGGGGATTTTCCCAGTGACTATCAATCGATGCACAATGGATGAAAGCATTTAGAAAGTATATTTGTTGTGAAACTATGACTTTACTGTCACTTGTCTGGCGAAGCCATCAGCACCATGTCCCTGTGTTAATTTAACCATTCTGAATTTCTGTAGGATGATGCTTGATTTAATGAACCATGCAAGGGGCCGTCATTGGTTTGTTTAGGAGCTAAATTTGATCTAACTTTGGCCGTTTTTGTTCCGTTTCTTTTCCAAAAACATTGTATTTTTTAAGATAAGGAGCTGAAAATAGTATCATTACCAAAATTTGGGAATCAAACTGGGAGAACATTTTCAAACATTTCTCAACCTTTTGTTTTTGAGGCATTACACATATTTCATGCTGAATTTCAAGGGTTAAATGCAGCTTCTCTGAGAGGACAACTTTTTAACACACGTGTCTTTCAGTGGGAGAGAATGATGGAGGTGAGGAAGAAGGGAGATGTTTCAGCCCTCATTGCCAGTTATTTTCTGCCCCACACCCCCTCTAACCTGCTCCCATCCCCCAGCAGTTTTCATTTGACAAATTGACGGAGCGACTGGCCATGTGATTCTTGAATAGCCCATAGAATAGGAGGTGTATCAATATACCTTGCTGGGACTGTCCTGCTGTAGTCATATGTTGTGTGGAGGAAGACACAAGGGGTAGGAAAAGGAAAAGGAGGCGCTTTTGGATCAGGGGGACACATCCCACCTACCCAACCAGCCATTCAAAGAAGACGGGAGGGAAGACATGGTTCTCAAGAAGACGATAACGTTGCTTGTGTTGTAGTCAACCATGCATACAAGTTGTCTGGGAAAGTAGTGCATGCAAAGCTAAGAGCAAATGTGTTTGAGGAGCCAGGAGCATGCGTGGAAATAAAGTATTTCCTCCCTGTCAGAATATTCATAGCCTTCCGATAAAGCGTGAAACTAACTAGCACACTCAGCTTGCAGTGGCTATTCTTAAGTCTTGGAAGCACCTTGAGCGTATCCTATTGGGATTATTGTCAGAGCAGCACGGAAGGAAGAACCCAGTGACCTCCTCCAGGTGTTGCATTGAAAAAAGCTCCACCACAGTCAGATGGTGCAATTTGATGTCTGGCTTGGCCATTGGCTTGTGAACGACACTGTGTCCATTTTTTTGCGAGCATTCAATATTGATGGTAGGTTACCATAGGCAGTGAGGCCTGTTGTGTTTATTTAATGAGAGGGTCTTTGAAATATTCATCAAGACACATGGCACTGTAAGCCCAGCTTCAGCCTTAACTACACATCCCCAAGCACCATCCTCTAACCTTTTGCCTCTTTTAACCTGTGTTTAACCATCTTTACCAGTGTTTAACCATCTTTACCAGTGATGCTCCAATGCAAGCCCAGCATCACACTAAATTTGCATTTATGTGTCTGCATACTCACAACTGTTGTCCCCCTAAAAATGTCATGTCTAAATTGCTAATTATGCCAAAAAAATATCATTATTTAAATAATTTAAGTTATAATTTCTTTAAGTTTTAGTTGAGTTTTTTTTTTTTACTATTCTTAATGGATATTTTCAATGTCAGTAAAGTGCCAGAATACAGCTCCGATTTACCCAAAATGCACAAACCACAGTGTTCTCAGCCGGTGAGTTTACAATGTGGATCTGCACCAAAAATCGGATTGTTTCTGTGACGATGGCTGCAGTGGGGGAGGGGGTGGTGATGGTGGTCAGGGAAACACTCAAAACCTACATCACCTTGGAAGAGATATCAAGCTTTATTGGGAAAAGAAGTGTAGATGTGACAATTAAAAGTAGAATGTAAATGTTTAACAACGAACAACAGAATGAATGGAACTGGTGGTTTTTTAAACATGAAGGTTTCAAACTAGAAACCCCCAACAGGGCAGCTTTGCTCGATTGTGGGATGGGGGTTTTACTTTGTGCTGCGTCAGCCCAGGAGCATGCTTTGTATATGACAGCAGCGCTGTCCTCTGGAGTTGCCCTTCCCCCCATCCATTTTCTCCCTTTGCACCCATATGTTTGGAAGAGCAGCCAGCACCACACGACCTTTCCTAGCCCAAATAAAGAGGTGACCCACCTCACCCTTTGCCTCTCTTGAAATGCAGTCGGCCAATCGCGTGCTGCTGAGCAACTCCCACGGGGCAGATGGCTGTCTGACGAAGGCAGCTAGACTCTCCCTCACAAACATGCACACACACACACTGCAATCCAAAAAATCATCTACAGGCAACGTGATGAACTGAATTAAATATTTGTGTGATAAATGGTGGGCTCAAATGTATTCAAGATTTCAGTGAAAGATTTTGTGCTCACCTCACAAAATATGCACGAGACACATGGAATCATTCAAATAGCAAAGGTATCCTCTGCCTCATTTGGTGTGTGATTGTGCATGGGGCTGGTCGAGCATATGATTTGTAGTGGTGCGGGTGTGTAATTGTGGGTGTGTATGTGTGTGTGTGCGTGCTTGTTTTGTGCCTGGATCAGCTGTAGGAGCTGTAGGAGGAGATTAGCATGAGCTCACTGCCTACTCATTTCCATCCCCATCTGCCTGTCTCCCACAGTGATGCCCCCCTCCTGCGTGCACACACACACACACACACACACACACACACACACACACACACACACAGCAATCTACACGCATACTTCAGCACAGACATCCACACAGTGCCCAGATCCCACCCCCGCAATGCCTTTTCAGTCTTATAATGAATACAGAAGCAGACAGAATCACGTGCAAATGCACATACATGTGCACACACACACATACAGACTCGTCAGCTGCACTGGCAGTGTGTAACACAACATCCACCAGGCATGGCCTAGAATATACTCTCATAATATGATGTCAGTACCAAGTGGTCCTTCTCAGACAGTTGGAACAACAGTCTACGGGTGGACTGCTTTCTGTAAAGGGGAGGAATATCCTTAACCTCAAGGTTTGGAATGGACAGGCAGATACAGGGAGCTTTTAAACCTATAATAACTTGTGTTTATCTTATTTCTGATGGAACTGGCGTGATTACTCTGAGGATGAAGTTGCCAAGTCAACTCAGCAGCTTTGCAAAGTGCCAAATGGATCGAATGGTGACAGCAGTCGGAGAAAAATTCCTAAGAACACATTCGGAATAATGGTGAACAAGCATTTGGTGGCCAATCTATAGGCAGGAACTGATCAAAAAACCTGCTAACACCCACTAATACCTGGCTTTTGTCTGCATTGGCATTCACTCCCGGGTTATACGACTCTGCAGAAGAAACAGTTTAACCGTCTCTTGGTCTGATTGGCAGTGATGGAAAAATGACACCCGTGTAAAAGCACCAATTACTTATTCTTTTTCTGCGCGATGTTATGATGCATATTGAAACTCCGGGCATCGGCGCATTAACATTTGTGTAATTTTGTCGCAGATTTGCACTTATTTAAAAACCCTGTGTGTACCTGCTTATTTTGGTGTAAAAGAGGTATGAGGAGAGACTGAAAGGGCCTGTGATGTATTCTCTGTTGTGAAGGCCGGCCGGGTCCTGGGAAGCTTCCTTGTTGTGGCTTTTTTTTTTCCTGCATTGACTTTTCAAAGGAAGGGGGGGGTGGGTCATACTGGCTTGGCCTCAGCCATGTGGAAGGGCAGCTCCCAGGAGCTCTGTGAGAATGTGTGTGTGTGTGTGTGTGTGTGTGTGTGTGTGTGTGTGTGTGTGTGTGTGTGTGTGTGTGTGTGTGTGTGTGTGTGTGTGTGTGTGTGTGTGTGTGTGTGTGTGTGTGTGCGCCGGCTAGCCATTGTCACCTCTTTTGTGGTGGGTATCAGCTGTGGATCTGTGATTGTGGGACAGATAGAGGTGATAACCCACCCCTCACCCCCTCCACTGTTGGATGATCAGTGGTCCCAAAGCGCCTGAGTCATGGGCTAGTTCTCATTGTTTGCCAACACCCCCCAACCCCCACCCCTCCTTCCTCCTGCTTGTGACTTAGCTGGTCTTTCCAGGAAGCATCACGACTGGCTCTGTCCAGCACAAACAAAGAAATGAGGCAGCCATTTTACACAATGCTTTTTGTTAAAGATACCATATGTAACATCCAGAAAACCCATGTTATTAATGGCACCAGTGGCCATTAATTAAATTGGGTCAGCATCCTTTTTACGGAGACATTACAATGATTCACGGATTCTTGAGCAAGCATTCTTGGTATCGTCCAAAACAGTGACATGAAATACACAAATCTGAAAGCAATTGACCTGCATCATGTTGAAAGGTTAGGGAACTCAACATTTTTCCAGTATCAAAAAAGAACAAAAATTCAAATTGGCTTCATCATTTTCAGCTTGATAGCAAGCACATTATGATATGTTGACTGCATTTATATGAAACGTTGGTGTTAACTAGCCAGCTTAATCAGTCACTGTGTAGCGTTTACCAAGAGGCTTAGCAATGTCGCCATGGCAATATCAGCTGGAGGATAGTGCTAATAGTAAGTGAATACATGTTTCACATATGAAAGCAACATATGTTTCAGATATGTTTTGGTCCCAATTAAATAGAAATCAACTTGTTTGGGTTCAAGAATCATAATGCATCTTGTTATATGCCTTTACATTTCTGAGGGGATATTTTTAGACCAACAGCGTAATAGTGTATGCCTTTAAAATATTCACTTTCAAAACTAAATAATCTATAGAGTGATCCACCAGAAGCTGCAGGCAGCGCATTTTGTTTACAGGCTTTTGCTGGGTTTGTTGTTGCAAAACAAAGTTATGAATGAGCCATCCCTTCAGTGCATTCGATTCAGTGCTACCTTGTGCACGTCTTTTCTTATAAAATGTGTGTTTTGCTGGCAAACACTGATCTTTACTATTGTTTAGTCTGCTGTGACTCATAATTGTGTCTCACTGCTCCTAGTTACTGTATGCTAAGGCAGGATGGGTTAATCTTAAACTGGATTAATCAGGAGGTGGATCGACCTGCCCTATTGATCCAACAAAGCAAGTCTGTCCTGAACTTTGATTGATTGACCATTATAACCTTTCTAAGTTTATCACAACAGTCATTTATAAGACGTGCTGTGAGGCCAGGTGTGCCACAGTCAGCAGAGGATTTGTTGTCAGTGTAACGCATAGGAAGTTTGGAGGGTGAGATCATTAGGCTCCTAGTGAAACCAGTTGGTGAGGGGCAGGTTTAGGCTAGTCGCACTTGGTAAGTTCACACTGGAGAGCATAGTTAAATCCATCCGGGAGAGAAAAGTTTAGGCAGAGCAGAACTCAAAGGTTTTCATTTAGGCTGCCTGGGGAGAAACAGAAACAAAGTCGGTGAACTGTGGCCACACCTCAGCTGCAGCCTGTCAGGAAGTTGAGGTGGAAAGCATGTGTGTGTGTGTGTGTGTGTGTGTGTGTGTGTGTGTGTGTGTGTGTGTGTGTGTGTGTGTGTGTGTGTGTGTGTGTGTGTGTGTGTGTGTGTGTGTGTGTGTGTGTGTGTGTGTGTGTGTGTGTGTGTGTGTGTGTGTGTGTGTGTGTGTGAGCAAACCAGGGCCTTTTGGTTGAGGCAAGGCAGGGGTAGAGCTCAGTAGGCTCAGTTTACTCCTCAGGAATGAGATGTTGGAAACAAAGGCTTATAATGTGGTTAACATCCTTCCTCCAGACTAGCTGGGCCATTCCTCCTCTCCAAGTCACCAATCTCCTGAATTAATCCATCCCAGCTGCACTTTGGCAAATGAAGCGGCCATGCAGATGCTAAATAAAACAATATGCTGAAAGGGGATCCCTCTTCCTGGCATGGACGCCTGCTTCTCAGGTCTCAGTCTGATCCTCCACCAGGCTCAGACTGTCCCCCACCCACCCAGAATCAGGCAATTGATTTCACATCCCACACACATACACTCCTTCTACTCCTCTAGAACAGACAATAGACCTCTTGAAGCCCTTGGACTATAATTAATGTAATTGTAGATCTCTAAGACAAGGTAATGTGCGGAGTGTGTAACCACCTCCAAACCACAGTGAGCACAAAGACGTTATTCTCAGCATCTTCCTCCAAAGAAACTGCCAAGGCTATCTTGAGCAGTAGGACATCTGTTTATATAAAGTCCCTGGCCATTTATATACATCTGCTGACAGTGTGTGTGTGTGTGTGTGTGTGTGTGTCTGTCTGTCTGTCTGTCTCTTGAGGTTGGACAAGCTGACTTATCCCATGCGACCTCTAGCCTTCTCACTGGGCTCATCCGTCTGCCCTGTTTAATTATCTTCTCACACACACACACGCACACAGAGGTCAGGGCTGCAGCTGAACCTTGCCACGCCACCTCCACTCCCACTCTGCTTCTCCTTTTCCCTCAATTCCCCCTCTTCAGGCATGGCTGCTGGTCGTCTGCATAGTTCTGCAGAGGATTAAGCCAGATGTGTGTATGTGTATGTGTGTTTGTGCATGTACATGTGTGCGCGAGTGTGTGTGTGTGTGTGTGTGAGAGCACTTGTGGTTTGCATAGCACTCAGACTTTTCCCACCAGCATTATTGCAACAGCAATGCATATCTCCCATATAGAACCACTTTCTAGGACTGAGACTTCCTCCAGCCTCTGTTCTTCAGGGTTAAGACCATCAGATTTATATATTTTAATATGATCATGCACATATGTTTGATTTAGCAATTTCTTCTTTAAGCAAGTGTGAAAAAAATATAAATTTGCTGATATGTCAGCTTAAATGCAAATGCACGCCTCAGTGCACTGATTTAGGCGGGAGATACACTGGTGGTGCACATCCTAAGAAATAAAAGCTACATGTTAGTAAGATACAGTATATGTACATGTTGAGGCAGTGCAGCAATAGAAAATTTATTATTTTCAGTTAAATCTGTTCGGATTCAAAAACATTTAAAAGCACAAGAAGTTTAGTCATGTATAATACAAAAATAATTATTTAAGATTCTCCACTATTTCTTGGTCAGCATCAAATTTAAGCAAATTTGGGTCAATGATCAAAATGGTGTAATTTATTTCCCATTTGATCAACTCATCACGGACTCAACCTAAGGCCAGTGTTACAAATAAGGCTGGGCCTCAAGTGCCCATATGTAAATATTATAGCATTAATATTATACTATAGGTTAGTAGATGGTTGGTTAATTTGGGATGGAGAGAATTAGTTTTGCTCTATTTAATTTTTTCAAATCAGCTGACTGATCTGTTGGGCTTTAATTATAATAACACTGTAACACTTGTAACACTTCACTCATGGTTATGAAGAACACAATGGAGGTAAATATAAGATAGCTGCCACATATATCGAGATATCTGCCAATGTGTTTTTTTTCTTTTTTAGAACTGGCAACATCTCTCATAGATATTATCCAGTGTGAATAAGGAGGTCATATTCAATCACAAGGTCTAAAACTCAGCCCAGATGCGTTTGCTTTTTAAAGGTGTGCAGTGCGGTCTACATGGTGTCAAGATTTAGACGCTGTTTTGATATATCGTACAAGACTTCAGGACTGAGACAGGGGAGAATGATAAGGGTTCACTTTATTTTACCGCAGAGCAGTCAGTGTTCTGAGAAGAGGCCCAGACGGGAGGCAGTGTTTAGTCTTGATTCAAGGACAGAGCCAGAGATGTTATGTCTCTCTCTCTCTCTCTCTCTCTCTCTCTCTCTCTCTCTCTCTCTCTCTACCTTCCATGTTCTCTTGAACTGGTTACTCCCCCTGTGTCGAACCCCTTCCTCTGCCCTGCCAGACATCCACCTCTCACTGCTTTCACCATCTGTGGCGAAGCCATCCAGCTCAGGAAGTGCTGTGAAACATCAGATTCCACTTCCTGCAGCAATCAATACATCTCAGGTCAAGCAGACACACATCCACAGCTGAGAATGCACACATGTTTTTTCCCCTCTTTCTCTCTGGCTCACTTGCGCGCACACACACACCTAGTGTGATTTCACACTATATGTATGTGAGAAGGGCTTTTATTCAGAGCACTGTACAGCAGGATCAGATTCTGTTAAAATGAAGGACAACGGCAGCAAAGGCCTGGATGTCCTTCACATTATCCAATGAGGAGCTGTCAGTATACCAATTTATCAAATGAATGGAGTCAAGTTAGTTAACTTCCATCTTTTAACACTGAAAATGCTTTCAAAGTCACTGTTAGTGGGGTTCTGGTGTTCTATGAGATAGTTCAAGGGGATCCTGAAAGGAATTACTTACATTTAGTCATTAGGCAGACCCTGCATTGAGGTACATTCCAAGCTACTGGAGATGAAGGCGCTGCATTGGAGAAGAGTGCTTCAACTCAAGTGCCCCAAAGCTTGAGGGTGCATAACATAACATGTGATGGCTGAATTTGTTTGATAACTCATTCTGCTGATGATGTGCTGGAACCACAGGCACTCAGTCTTCAAGGGACTGAGTGGAGATTCATGCTCAGACAATGGCAACCAGCATAGCAGAGATTTAAAAAGGTGCAAGAAAATAAATCGTACTTGTCGTCATGATCGCTGTGTCTTCAAAAGAAGCAACCACCTGCAAAGAGATAATCTGCTTCCTGTGATATGCATTTGCGATACAGAGCTTAAAGCCTCATCTGGATGGAGATCGTTTTTGTTTCGAAATGAAAGCGTGTGGACGTAGCCTAATTCATCCAGTAAAATGTTTCTCTCCACCATTAATTTCTCTACCAAAGTTGATGTTTGATTTTTTGGCACTGTAAAGAAGCAGCAGTTAAACGGATAGATGGATAAATTGAAGGAGGTATGGATGAATGGAGGGATATGATGGATGCTTTGGCCTTCCCCCCTTCTCCCCAACAGCGGTAATGAAATGATAGATCCCTAATGTGGATGGGAGCAGAAGTGAAAGGATGACCTCACAGCCACCTAATCGCCGCGGAGGGACAAGCCGGCGGCTAATGTGTCCATTAGCCTTCCCTCAGTCAGACGAGAAACCAACCTGGCTGGGAGAGAGATAGAGGGAGAGGGAAAGAGGGATGAGATGGCGGACAGGAAACGACACTGAACTCTCTTTCCTTTCCTTTCCGCCCACAGATTTGGCTGAACTCAGTATAGTCCTCATCTGTTGAGCTGCTCCTTTGCCATTTTGTTTCAGCTCACCTTCTTTTTGGTGCTAATGTTAGGATCTTTTTGTTCAAGTGAGCATTTTAATCTAATTTTTTAAAGAAGGGAGACTAAAAATATATACGCCAAACTAAACAAGATAGCTGCTAACTGGAACTAACACATAAGAACGAACTCAAACCTTTATCAGAAGAAAACGGTTTAGGCCTAGTGTTGCAAAAACACCAACTCTGTAAGGGATTCTCTCTGTGATTGTGTAAATGTTTTCTACCAGGCGTGATCCTGTTGTTCCTTGTCTGGCCCACAGTTCATGACGGGGGGTCAGAGAGGTTGCTGATACCAGAGTTTGCTCCAATGGAAGCCCTGCTGCCCCCTTTGTCATGTGACCTGTGTGGGGTGACTGTCAGTGGACAACAGCCAGAATCCCAGGGATGGGCCTTTTTGTACAAAATGAATACAACGTACTGTACACACAGCTGAACATGTGAACCCATGCAGTGTCACATGTTCACCTGCTGCACTGCAATCCCTCCTACTTCCCTTTTTCTGAGTACAACCAGGGGGAGAAGCGAGTCGGCTGTCAGCCACAACAACCCTGCAGACTGTCAGTCTGAACTTGTACCGCAGAGCCGTGGCAGGCAGCAACTTCGACTTCTGGTTTCGACACCACACTGGCTTCCTGTGGCGTCTCCGCCCTGCTGTCGGAAGCATCTTTAGCACTCCTGACATAACAGACCCATCAACAGAATATCTACCACTGTGTCTTAGACTTCTTCTTATATGTTGGTGTATTACCTTTTTTTCTTATTCCAGATATTTGAATATGAGGCTCTACCTCTACTTGCAGATCCTTTTTTCTACAACTTGAGTTATAGTTTTTTCAGTCATCCTTAATGTGAAGTCACTAGTTTGCAAAAACGAAATCAAACAGGGCAACAAACTAATGCAGTAGGACAATCACACACATCAGGTTTTTTATTGATCATTTGCAAACAAAATTACTTATGCGAGAACAGTGTTATTGTGACTGACAGCAATGGAAAAAAGACCTCGGTAGTATTAAAACAGAACTATGTCTAATTGAAAGACATTGAATAGCTTGAAATAGTGTTTAAAGGAAGCTTCCAAAACACTCCTGACCTTCTTTCGTCACTTAAAGCCCTCCTCCCTCACCACTGGGAACCATGTGATTTCCCTCAGAGTGAAGCCTCTCGCTCTCTTTTTTTCCCTATGTCTCTTTTTCGCTCACTCGGCCTCTCCCAGAGTTCAACAGTGGAACAAAATGTCCAGCTCTGGAGTGGAAAGCGCCAGTATGTGCTAGCCAGCCAGCTCGATTTTGAGGCTGCCCAGCACCCTGCACTGAACCAAAGGGCCTCTTTGTGCTCTGCCTTCACAAAGATACACCCCGAGCAGCAAAAAAAACACCTCTAAAAACAAAACTAACAGCAGTGTCCCAGCCAGGGAGGGGTTGCTTGCAGCCCTGTGCACCGGGTCCAAGTGGAGGAGCTGCCAGAATCAGAAGTTACAAATAAAACCTGGTGAATGGGCTCGAGAAAAACAGAGGAAGGAAGTTTTCCATTTGAGCTAACAAAGCCCCACGTGGTTCCTTCCCTTCATTCCTCTTCCTCGTGTACTCTGCCATGATGGCTCTGCAAATGCTCGTCTTTGCAAGCACATCGCAGTCAGTGAATTGACAAGCAAAGTCCTATTTGCATGGGATAATACTAAGTCTATAATTTTATTTTCTGTAAATTTCTCCATAAATGATTAGGTTTGATTATTCAACCCATGTGAATGTTTGGTGCTGAGTGTTAAAAACTGTCCAGGAGGGTTTCAAATAATGGTTGAAGAATCCATTTTGATAAAGCTCTTGACTTTTTTGTCAATGACCCAATTACACAAAAACAATTTGATAAAAAGCAGGAAAACAACCTGATGTTTGATACCTGGTTGGAGATTTTGGTTTATAAATTATTTGGCCATCGATCGATTATCATAATTGTTGAGGATGAAATTTCTAACCGTTAAGTAATCAACTAATGAACACATAAACATTTATCAGGCTTGTGCTCTTTCCATGGATTCTTTGATCAGACAACGTGTGTGTGTCTGTGTGTAGTGAAATTCGTCTGTCACATGAGGTCCTCAGGTAATTGTGCTCCAGTGCAAATGAGGTTTAACGCTGGGACGGTGACAATCAGGGAGAGTGTTTTGACAGAAATAACAAACCCATGACTGTCACCGACTCAGATAGTCATAAACAGATAGCCAGACACAATCTAGCTGCTGCTTCGACTCTGTTAACCCTGCTTAGACTGGCCTTTATTTGCTCTGTGAGTGTGTGTGTTTCCATACAATAGTGCTGCTGAACTTTGAGCCTTGTCTTTAGACCTCAGCTGCCGTCTGTGATAGTAAAGACACAGTTGGCAGCCGCATGAATGATATTCTCTGCCCTTGATAATGGGGCTAACCGCTGTGGTGACCTGAGTACTGCACCCTGACCTCTCATGCTTTACAGCATCATAGATATGACTCAGTACCTGCTACACGCACATACATAGCGTGGGCCTCTGAATTGTTGCCTGCTCTCCGCGTGCTAGGTGTGTCGTACAAAGTCCCATTCAGAGTGTTAATTTGGCTCAACTGGAAGCTCAGAGACTGACTGTTTATTTCAAAAATAGCACTGAGGTCCAGGATAGGATGGCTTAAAATGTGTTGTGCATATGTGCGAGTGTGTGTGTGGGTCAGTGCTACAGGACACAGCCAGCACCAGCAAGCAGCTACCACGGAAATTTCTATTTCAGTCTGTAAGTCTGATGGGGAGCCGCAGACAGTCAGACACCTCTGCGGCGTAGAGAGAGGGTGGGGAAAAGTGATAATGGATTTACTTCAGTGTGTGTTTCAAGGTGCCAGACACACACACACACACACACACACACACTCTCTCTCTCTCTCTCTCTCTCTCTCTCTCTCTCTCTCTCTCTCTCTCTCTCTCTCTCTCTCTCTCTCTCAGAGCGGGCTAAGCAGTAGCTCGAGCATCAAGGCCAGGCAGTCTTGTATGAAAAACTACTCTCCTTCCTTTTATGCTTGGAAGGAGGTGCAGCATTAAGTGGGAGAGGCATCAGACTAGTGTGTGTGTGTGTGGTGTGTGTGTGTGTGTGCTCTCTTGTGAGTCTATCGCCCCGCCTCTACACAGCACAGCTCTCTGGCCCCACATTATCCCGAATGCTGCTGCAGTGATTGGAGCGGTAATGTGGTTGCTAAGCAAATGCAGTCTTCCTGGACTAAATCGGAGCGACTGCTTCCTGGCTGGCTGGCTTGCTGGCGGGCCGGGCTTGGCTGCCGTTGTTGCTGCGTGCTAACATGACTCACACACAGAGACATACACACACGCACATGGCAGACTTGTTTCACTGCAGCACCAGGCCAACCTCTGATCATTCTTTTCTCCAATCTGAAGTAGTGATTATTAGCTGCTCAGGGCGAGAACATGATGACCTGTAGTGAGTTAAACAAACCAGAGAATAGTGGTGGACCACAACAAAAGCTTTCAGATGAGTCAGTGAACGCAGCTGCTGAGTTCATTTGTAGGCCACTGGTAATGTCACTGCAACTGAAACAGTTAACGCTGCTATGTGGAAAACTAAGCCAATGCTAAGAATGCAAAATTTCAAATACAGCTGCAATTTGTCAGTTTCATTGGCAATTAAAGCCATTTTTGAATGGAGAAAGTGAAACAACTTTTTGTTACAAATGAGAAGTTGAAACTAAACACGCCCTTTCTCATTTCAGCACACTCGTGAGTTTTGTTGTATTACTACAGTTTCACTTGGCATGGTCTGACCAGAAGCTCATGGTGGAAAGTATTAACTAATGTTAAAAGCTGAATGTCGAGATAAAACCATTTAACATATTGTATCTTCGTAGGAGATATTTTAATTTCATAGCTAAGCTTTTCTGTCATTGCCTATTGATTTATCTTTTTTTATTAATTAACTAAGTTTTTAATTATTAATTAGGTTTTGTTTTTAAAATGGGAAAAAAAGAGCTCATAGTAATGAATGAAAAATACATGTGAAAAGCTAGAACCAGTGAATGTTTGGCATTAATACTTTAGAGATGACATCAATTATCAATTCTAAAATGCTTGTTGATTAATATCAATTCAATCGTCAAATAATTGACTGAGAAACTACGAGTTTTTTAAACATACCACTAATACTCAGCTATCATCCAAAACTTTAATTCAATCAGTTTAAACAGGGGGGAGTCAGAAAGATGGTCCTACACAACATCATTGTTTTCATCAAAGGCGGATAGTCTTGTGTTGATGAGTTATGTCCCCACCTACTACCTGTTCTCTGGTTACCAACCGGCCCGCCAGTCGCTGGCTCGAGTTTCAGTTAAGGCGAGATGGCAGCTCGGGGTCAACTGTCTGTCAAAGAGCGAGATGGAGGCGCAGTTGGGGAGGGGCTGAGGGGTCAGTTCCTGAAGATGGCTTTAATTAAACCAGTAGTCCATTAGGTTAGCGGTCAGCATGACATATTCCTGTCGAGAGGCCTGAGAGTGACAGGGCCAGTAATTAGCCTGTCCAGACATCAAGAGGTGGTAACGAGGAGGGCCGGAAGGTGCATGCAGAGATCCACTTTCAAACATGTTTGGGGTAGTAGTGCTGTCTATATATGTGTATGGGTTTGTGCCTTCTATTTTTAACTTTACACTCAGTGTCACATTTCCTCGCCTTACATCTAAGCTACTCCACTTTATGTACAGTATGTCTTACTTTAACACACCGTGCAGATGTAGTGGACACCTTTAACACAATTTTTGTAGATCATTTGTGATAATAAAGTCAGTCACATTTCATTTGCTTCATTTACTCAGATGTATCAGATGTCTCCAGGTGGATGTGGGTGTAGCTGAACTGTGTGTTCACTGCCTGAAAGCTAATGTGTAAACTTTAAGGGCACCAAATTTGTGGATCTACAAACTGGCCAAGCTCTTTGTACAACACTGAAAAAAGTGGGTTCTTCACTGAAGTGGATTTGAAAAGGAACATCAGAGACAGAACATAATTTTAAAGGTGGTCCAATTTTTTTAACCAACCCATTAGTTCTTTAAAGTTCAGTAGTTTACATGAAAGCACTTTTCATAGTCAGTTAATGTTTACTCATCAAGAAAACGAACATAAGAGCAGTTTTTTATTTCATTTGCTGTTAGCTCAGATATCTGGGAGACCTTGTAAAGGAAATTAATCACTATTTCAGTGTAAGATGAATCAAGTAGTCAATTAATTAAAAACTAACACACACAGTGTTCCTTGTAGGAACAACATCGTTAACTGATTTGTTTAAGCTGTTTTAATACTTGGGCCAATGAAATACCTTCAGCTGGACTTTAACGTGTGGTCTGCGACTTGAAAGTTTTCTATACTTTATGCTTTGATAGCCAAGAGACACAGTTCTGTAACACACCCTATTTCTCTCTTAAGTAAGCCAAATTAGCATCTCCAGTAGTTTCCGATCTCTGCTTCTTCATCATTTAAAGAAATGCACTTCTTTACAAGAACCAATATCATGTTGGTCTCTGTGCCTCCAGAGGTGTTTAGCCTAGCTTAGCACAGAAACTGGAAGCAGGGGGAAACTGCTAGCTTTGTGACAAGGGAAAAAAACTAGGGCAGTGCAGCATTTGATAAGAGAGACTAAATGAATTCTGTTTGTACCCAGATACCAAAAACCTCTTGTTACCACTTTTGTTCGTGTAATTTCAACCTATTAAATCACTTCATTTTAGAACAAATCATTGCTCATTACATTAGTGTTTACGTTTTATCAAAGCTTTTGATACTGATATTTTTCAATAGTCAATTTACACTTTATAGTCTGTGCCAGTCCTGTTCCAGTCTAATCTGAACTCTGGTTTGAGACTGTAAACAACGTGTTACCAAGATGCTGGACTGTTGCTTTAAATGGTTCTTTCCAGCACCATATAATGTAGTTCAGCTGTGCACAAGTGCTCTCTACTGTTGTGTGGAACCCTTTTTATTGAGAGTGTGTGTGCGAGGGAGGCCTCATGTGGGCCTGACCTGATTCCAGCCAAGCATCGCGTGCCTGACCAGAGCGTCTCTCTGTTCTCTTTCTCTCGTTCTCTTTCCCATCCACCCATCCATCCCTCTTGCTCGCTCACTGTGCCCCTCTCCCCTCTCGTTCTCTCCCTCTCTCATCCATTCTTCTCTTGCTCTCTTTTTCTCTCCTTTCCCCCACATTACAGTGTGCCTCACTGCCCATGCTGCACAGTTCACTTGAACGCACTCTTTCGTGCACACACACACACACACACACACACACACACACACACACACACACACACACACACACACACACACACACACACACACACACACACAGGGTCCCACAGGCTCTGAGCATGCTTACCTTAGTAGAACTGAACTTAACAATTTCGCATTGGCTTTCGTCAGACAAAGTCAGAGTGGCGCTGTCTGCCTCATTCGGGAAAGGAAAGAAAATGTTCATATATGGGTTCAAGTTTAGTATCAAATAGGAAATCATCTTTTCCATACAAGATATTAAACCACGAAATTATTGGTTGTTATCTTTTAAAATGATCTACTCTAATGGCTGCCAGATGTTAACTTGATAAAGTATATTTCCTGTAATTTGCATTGCTGGATATAAAACTAGCGTCATTGTGGACTCATTAAGGCCCAGTGTAACACGACAACCTGCTGCTGGAATTATGCCAGTGTGGAGCAGGCTGCCAACTAATAATCAACCAAACGTTTGTCGTTTAGAAGAGTCCAAGTTTTGATGGTTGCAGGAAAAAATATCAAGCTCCACAGGTACAAAGGACAACTGGTGAGACATGGTGCAATGAATTGCAGCAACAACTTTATTTTGAAACATGTAAGTAGCCTAATGTCAGCCTCTGAGCACCCCCCCACCCCCCTAAGAAAGTTACACACAAACATCTCCACATGCTGATAACAAACATACTCACTCCCTAAAGAAAGATTCAAGTCTTTGCAAGTGGACCCAAAGCTTAAAGAAACCACAGCATCCATTGGGTTGGGGCAACCCTCACCCATCCCTCACCACCACCACCCCTTCTCTTCTTTCAGAGAGTCCTGTTGTTGGGAGGGATGATCCGAGGCCTGTCATCCCCAATTACCCAGATGTGGGTCTAGGCCTCCATCCCTCCTACTAATCCCTCCTTTCTTTCCCTCTCATTCTATTCTTCTGTTTTGGACACAAAAACATAACGAGAGCGAGCTTTGCCATTGTTCATGAGTGTTATGTAAGGGTTATTAAGGCATATGTATTCACACTACAGTATGATTCTGCTGGGTGTTTGGTCAATACCTCGTTTTATCATAATAGATATAACATATTAGATGGGAATTTTTGTGAATTATGATACAGAGAAGCTTGAAGTCAAAGAAATGTTTAAGTTTAATGTTTAACTCTTTGAGTAGGTGTTGTTAAGGAAAAGTCAAAGGCAGCAAAAGGTTCTGTTGAAAACTAAAAGCTAAACACTTCGGTTATGTGGAATCCAAAAATGGTGTGTAGTTGTTAAATGGTCAGCGATGTTGAATTAAAGAAAGAAATTACTTGACCCTTCATCCCTCTCTTCCTTAAATCTTCATCAGCATCGATATGCTTCAAACAGTGCTTGTCGGATCATTTAACAGAATCTGAATCCCTTTGCAGTTGTTGAACTAGGTTGGGAATCAGGGCGCTGTTTCCAACTATTTTTGTGACTTTTTGAAGAAGACAATCGGTCATTCATGCCTAAACTTGGTGATGTTCAAACGTATCTACAAAGTTCTTTTCATTCAAAATACATTGAACGCTTCGTTTGTTTCACCCCTTCATTCTCAGTCACAGTTAGCCCCAGCTTAGATCGAGACTGGTGTGAGTTTCAGACTAATTTTTAATCTTCTGAGGAGAAAAGAGAAGAAGGTCAACCGCCTCAAAAATAAAGCAGTGCCCACTCTTTCTCCTTTGGGAATGTCCTGAGCTGAGAATATAGTCATATGGTGCTGTCTCGGTGGAACCAACACCAAAACAGCTGCCAGGAATTCGGACAAGCTCTTAATGTACTCTTCATATTTTTATCCTCTATTTGACTAGTAGATTCACTGTTTACACACTGAACACCACTGATGCACTATATGTGGGAGGCCCATCATGTGCATGTGGGACCAACTTGTATTGGCTGACCTACTTTACAAAGCACTTTGTATTTATATTGGATCTGTAAATTTTGTGAGTTGCACCTCTATGTGGTTCCTTTTTAGCAGCCTTGTGAGGCTGGCCCATGTCGGACAGGGGGAGAGAGGACAGGCTGCCACCACTGCTGCGTCTTTAAAAACTCTCTCCAAGCTGCTTTTCAGATTACCAGCGCTGCAAACTAGGTAATCGTTCCTCAGCACGAAAGGGCTTATATACCAACTGCAAAGTACGCACAATTCATTTCCAGCACCACCTCACCCTGCTTACTACTTAAATCGGATTCTTGTTTTTGCTGTTTTGTTCTCACTATTATGCGAGTGGGTGCTGTTGTTTACCACTCATTCTTGTTTAGATGCACAGTGCTGACGCTTATGGCTGGTGTGTATGTGTGAGCGGGACTGTGTGGTAGGCTGTTCGTGTTTGCGTGACTGACCATTTCAAGCCTTCTCAGCTTTTTCCTGGTGGCAGGTGGCGCCAATATGGTGTTACAGTCCTGAGTGTAAATCATAGATGCATAAAAGGAGGTAGGAGGGAAAGAGAAAATGCAAAAAGAATTGAATTAAGGAAGATCAGGTCAACATAGAAATTATTTCATAGATATTATATCATTCATTTAACACAAATAATAACTTTTGTCATATTTTAGCAGTTTACTCAAATGTCATTGAAAACAGAAAATAATATTAATATACATCAGTATTGATAATATCTCTCAATCTTTGACTGTTGTTTTTTTTTTAACAATATATTTTAGAGATCAGTTCACATCCCCCACAAACACTACTTGTTTTCTTCTTTGCTGGTGTCCCCCCCCCCCTCCATGGCATCCACGGAGAAGTTAGTGATGATAGTGGTGGTAGTGGCAACCACCCAAACAGAGGAGAGCAGCACAGGGGGGTTTTTGTGTTGGCTCCGATATTGGTGCAGCTATGGAAAGAGTTAGCCAACAAATGGTGGGGAGGCAGGCAATACATCGTCCTGCCAGATCCAGGAGGAGTTCATCAACATCCCCCCTGCACTGTTTTGCAAGAGGGAAGACTGCAAAAATAATTCTGGTCCCAAGTTCCACATGCAGAGCCAGCAAGCCCTGCTTCTTAAAGGAGTTACTTATAGCTACATGCTATAACTGGAGTGAATAAGATTACAGTTGTTTGCCTTTTATTAAAAGCCATTTGTGTGAGCCGAGTGCAATCATTGCCACCTACCATGGATGTACTAATTGTTAGACGCATCCGACTTGCTTATACCTATAGAACAGATGTTGGATCCCCTGTTTAATCATACAGTAGATTGAAGACAAGGGACGAAAGACTTCCATCCACCTGATTTAATATTTGGCATTATGTTGCAATCAATAAGGGAAGAATCTGATGTCAGGCCATCTTAAAGTAGCAGCAGCAACAGCAGCCTTGTATGATAAGAAAAAGGCCTGGAAAAAGTGAGTTTTTGTAGAGTTCTGGCAGATAATTGTGTGTTCTGGTGACAACACCCCCTTCCTCCAATGTTCCTTTCTAGCTCATATGCTTCCCATCAAGCAGAGTGGTCTTCATGACGTCAGTCTGTACGTGTGTGTGTGCGTGCGTGCGTGCGTGCGTGCGTGCGTGCGTGCGTGCGTGCGTGCGTGCGTGCGTGCGTGCGTGCGTGCGTGCGTGTGTGTGTGTGTGTGTATGAGTATGCATGCAGGCGGAATGGCAAGGAAACCAGTTCTGCTTTCCAGATGTGAGGAGAAAGGAGAGAAATGAAGGGAGCAGGATGGACAAAAGAGACTGTGACGACAAATAAAATGGACTGCTATCGAATTATTCCTGACTCCAGTTTCAGTTTGTCTCGTGGTCAGTGGTGTTTGTCTGGTTGGAGGTGGATCCCCTGTTAATGCTGATAAATTCTGCACTGCCAGATCAACACTGACCCCAAAACAGGGCCTCACACCATCCTGAAACCACAGTTTCCTCATTTGCTCACTCTATAAAAGGAATCCAATTTCCTAACACTACTATTATTTTTTCTCCCTTGATGTACACTTGGCCTTGAATATTTTGGCCTCCACACCTCTTCTTCTAGAACCAACTCCTTTCTCAGAAGCCATAACACATTTTTCTGGGCCTCAATTTTAACCTCCTAGCCCCTACCATAGTGGGCTGTTAGCTGCTACAGCCCAAACTTTCTTTTGGCCGTTATTCAACCTGACCCCTCTCTGACCTCTCTCTGGCCAGGGCTCTCTTGCCACTAAAAGCTGAGGACGTTAAGATGGGCTGTGACTTCTGCTCATTAAAGGACATTTGGCGCAATTGAGCCTTTAAGTGTCCCTCCCTTGATTACTTCTCAAGATAGTGTTTGCAGAGTGAGCCTGCTTTCTAAAGGCCAGACGCAATCATCCCCCAGCTCTACCATTTCTTCTTTTTTCTATTTTTACAGTGGTCCAGACCGTAAAGTCAATCAAGAGGTAGCTTTGGCTGTTCACAAGGAGGTCATGAAGGGTCGTGAACCTTCTTTGACACCTAGAAATTAGCCCTCTGAGGCTAGTCTGGGGAATACACTTCTTTATCAATTGGCGTCATTAGGGTTCCTGATAAGTAGCAAACCCCACTGTGTGGTTCCTTGACACCACAAGATAAATATTTTAAGTAATCTCTACTGCAGTAGAAGCAAAACATTGTCACATGGTTGCATGCGGCAAAAACTAGTCAACTCTCTTTAAAATGAGATTCCAGAGTCAAATCCATAACATAAGAACATTCTACTCTCCTTGTAGAATCTCAGCACAGCCAAATTTTACCCTCTTAAAGAGAACTCTTTGGATCAGAGAAGAATCGAAAATCAATGCCAAGGGGGGTGTGGGTGTGGGTGTGGGTGTTGGGTGGCGGTGTAAAGGAGAAGCCGGCTTCCTCAGGTGACTTCACTGGAGTTGACTGTGGCTTGATGGTTGGAGCCTTGTTGTCTTAGACGCCAGGATTATATGGCTCCAGGGTCAACTGGTCACTGTTTTACAGGGGTGGAGGCTAGTTCACAGGCAGCCCAGGCCCCTCTCATGCCATCTGGCAGCCATAAAGACAACCCAGTAAGCCTGACTTTTGCACTGTTTAATGAGGCTCTCTGGGGGTGAGCTTCAGTGGTAGAGGGTGTAGGACTTCTGTTTTGCACCTCGATCCTAACCTTTTAGCCAAGGACTGCAGTTTATTTCCTCTTTAGAACAGGATAAGGTCAAATGTATGCCTCTGGCATCTGTTTTATTTGTTCAAGCTTATGGTTTCAGGACTTTTTATTTCTTTGTGTACACGTGTGGAGGAGTATTGCAGCAAAAACAGTGTTGGTGCTTCGAGCTGCAACAATTATTGTCAGCAGGTTGTTATCGCAACTGACCCAAGCATCTTCACAATTCTAGTAACCTGCAAAATGGCCTGCCCTCCTTCATCATTTATTGATTTCTTTCAGCAGAGTGCATGCTGAAGGTTACATGGAGGATGTTGCTGCAATATTCAATACACATTGAATTCTTTTACTGTGGACAACATCAGCTGACGACAGGGGAAAGACTCCATATGAGACTTATCATAGATAACATGAATAAACAAGATTCCCTACAGCGGAGAACCTGCATCTTCTTCTGCTGTTTTGACATTATCCCCAGTCTTCTATGCTGGTCTCAGTGGCATCACTTTCATAGGTGGCGAGGCCTTGCAGACATGTCAGATAAAATGGTGAGAAAGGAAACATGCGAGCATTCTCAGCGCCACCAGAACTAGACAAGGCAGAAATAACAGCCGGACAAGTGGAAATGTCACAGATAAATGAAATGCTTCCCCACTCTGACATGTATTCTTAACCTCAGATGCAAAATCACTGAAAGGATTTTTTCCAGAAGTGTTAGAAGTTGTTCCTCTGGAAAGTGCGGTTGGGGGTGCCAGATTCAGAGCATTTTAGATTTTTTTTTCTAGTTTAGTCAGCAAGTTTCTTAACCCTTTTCTTCATGTAACTGGAATTTAAAAGGACGCCAAGCAGAACAAATTTGAAGAGTCAGAACTGATAAGATTCCTGCAGAGGAGCTGGCTGTAGTTAGTAGTCTGTTAAAGAGGGAGGGGCCTGGGTAAAAAAAAGCTTGAAGACAGTGCTTTTGTCCCAATTACATCTAATCCCTTTAGTTGCAGAGAAAGTGGGGACCCCCTGCTGGCTTGCGCTGACTACACAGAGGAAGCCATGTAGTGAGGAAAAGCAAATGAAGGGGCAAAGCCTCACTGGAACAACCCTACCCCCCCAGAAGAGAAAGTCAAGCACTATTATCTGTCTTTTGTCTTTGCAATTCATCTGCCTTTTCAGATGAAAACATGCCACTTTTCAGCCAGGCTTGAAATATGTTAAGCTGAGAGACATTAGCCAGACCAATCCTGTTATGAGCATCAGTGCTGGAGAAGGGAGGGGGCCTGCAGTGGGAGGGCACAATCTTCTTAAGTGATTAATCAGCATGTGAAAGTGAGACCTTCTGAAGGATTTCTCCACCTCAAAATTTCTACTTTCCTCTTTTTGCTATTGTTTTTTGACACATACATTTTTTTTATCCAAACCAGATCTCAGCCCGCTAATGTGTTTAAGATCTGGTGCATAGGAAACGGCAATGTCAGTCAAATTGCACTTTTACTTACGACCATGCAATGCGAGATGCCATGACTGTTTAAGTGTTCAACTGACATCCTCTTTTTCTGTGAATTGTTTTATGTGTGTGTGGACTATCCACTCAAGAGAATCTCTCTTAAAAGACACTGCATTCTCAAGTTTATCTAACATAGTATTGATTCGGCTTTAGTCAACTGGCATCATTATGCAAAAAGAGGGGTTGCAGGAGAAGACAATTAGGAGGGCCCAGGTGTGAAAAACAAACACATTTGGTGACCCTTGTTACCTCATTAGGTGGTGTAATAAACACATCATTTTTTGCCTTTACGCCCCTGGTTATGTGTCGGAGAGAGTAATGTCAGGGGGGGTGAGACAGAAATCCAGAAGACATAATAGAGAGAAGTAGGACTTATTGTGCTGGGGGTCACAGCCTTTCCACGCAGAAGATCAAGTCATGCCAGACTCAGTTGTGAGTATTGTGTTTTAGATGTTAGGGGCCAATCTGTGTGGGTGCTTGCACTCTGTATGCATGATTAATCATTAGTGCTCACACAAGTGTAGGTATCTGCTTGTGTGGGGACTTGGCAGGGGGCGTTAAAAGAGTTTGTGAAAGGCTGATACCACAACCAATACTGACATTTCTGGATTTGCTGAAACCTCAGCGTGATGTCATGTTAAAAGATGGAGAAAAGGGAATTTGAGGAACCATTGCTCCAAACACACACCCCCATCCCACCTTCTTAACCAACACTTGGGGTCCCCCTTTGTCCCGCACCCCTACAACCCCCCACCCCATCTCATACCCCCCTACTGGCTTGCCTTTTATAGGAAGAGATGGGGCAGTGGGGCCTTTTTATGAGCTGCTGTTCGCAAAGCAATTACTGTGCTTTAATGAGGCTGTCTGGAATTTTACAGGCCCCTTCCGCCATGTCACTTAAGCATAGTGCAGGAAAAATAGAAAACCACTACTGAGAGAGGCAGTAGTCTATCTATCTTGAGATGAGAGAATGAAAAGGAAGGCAGAAAAGAAAAAGTCACCTTTCACATGTGTGTTTGTGCGCTGGTCAACAGAAAAGCCAAAAACACCTCATAGAGTGAATCAAGAGGCTAACAGGGAAAACTGCTGGTAATCAAGTGATGTATGATATTTTGAGTGCTCCAACAAGAGTTTTGATTACTCTGTGGGGCCTTGGCAAGAGACCTGAGGAAACCAAACACACACATATCTGCAAAGTCCACAGAGAACCATAACTCATAATCTCACATCATTTCAATTAAAGAAGGATCATTCTCATTTTCTAGGAATCAAGGCTCAATGCTATGATGTGAGACTGAACGCCCGAACATGATTTGACTAACTTTTCTCTTATTTTCTCTCCCTTTCCATTGCTCCGTGGGGTCTTCCTGCTGCTGTTTTTCATCTATAGGTGAGTGTCTGTCTGCAGTTCATGCTTTTTATCTCAGGGCCCTCTTCAGTCACAACACTATGTTAGATGTAACAGCTGCTGTCCATTTTCACCTTGATAACACACTACACATGCTTCTAGAAACACTGCTGCCTTTCACACAATGATAGCTTACACTGGAGCTGCAGTAAAACACAAAGCGTCTGTGCAGGTTAGTCATGTTACATATGCTGCATAATTGTAATTTTATGGTGGCCGCAGCAGCAGCAGCCGCTCGCCTGCATGCGGCTTGTTTTCAAACTCTGTAAAGTGAGATTTGTCTGGTAGTTTTGGGAGGGAGGAGCTGCAGTGTGGAGAGGAAGGGGAGGGGAAGGGTGCGGTAGTGAAACCCCCAGCACAGACCAACGTGGGTTTAACCAAAATGGCCGCCTACCACAGGCCTCTGTGAGATGGAGTAGGGTGTAACCACATGTTTCTGCTATCTTCCACGTAGCAGTGGTGCATGCTGTGACCTACAAACTGTTGAGTTTGTGCACACAACAAGGCCTTGCTCTGTTGAACTCCGTATCGTACAACTTTTTTGCACAACTGTGCCTGGCACCATCTCTCAGTTAATTTGATCCTGCTCCACAGAGCTCCTCAAAGCCACAAAACTTTGTAAAACGCCAGTTCTGCCAACAGTTAGGATTCAATGCTTTATGCTTTGTACTTTGGTGTGTTCCAGAATACTAACCCTCATTTTAGCTCCCACTGACCATCTCTTTTAAAAAGAAACACTCGAGCTGAGGCTAAAAGTTTGTTCTTGATCTTTAACAGCACTATTATGACAAAATAATCTTAACTCAAGGTCCAGTGATGAAGCGATGCAGCAGAGGCTGAGATGATTTAGGTCACGTTCAGACAGACGTTTGCCCCCGTTAAACCAATACAAGAGGCAGCATTGGTGGGAGTGTTGTTGTTTTATGTACTAGTGAGACAGTGAAAAGCCTCTGCATTCAAGCAAAGTTCAAATTTTTTTTCTGTGAAGCAAGAATGTTGCACAGGCTAGTTTAGGATTTAAATCCTCATCCTGCACTAACAAAAGAGGAGGATGCTCTTCCCACTGTGGACGGCTGGCCTCTCTCAGAACAAAGGGCCAGTCGTCCACCTCTGGGGAATGCATCAGCTGGGGAGGAGTTCATCAAGGTCAAGGGTCTGGATGGTTCTGCGTGTGTGTGTAGAGTAGCATGGTCTACATCCAACTCTTCGGAATGCAAATAAGCATGATAGCATGGCCGCTGCCCCCCAAGTGCTCCCACTTTGTGTGTGAGTGTGTGTGTGTGTTTGGAAGATAGGAGGGGGGATCCCAGGGCAGGGTTGAGAGGTCATGTCCTTCACTGAGAACAACCAGGACCAGAGACAAAGAGAGATGAGATGCTGTTGAGAAAAATGCCGAAAACCAGCTTAGCAGAATCAATACGACTGCGATGGCTCATTAGAACAGCTTCATTGCTAACAAACAAATACAGCACAGTAGTCCATATAACAAGAAACTCTAACAAACAAGGTTAGCCACAAAATATTGTTTAACAAACACTCAACATTTGCTGTGTGATGTAGCACCTTAAGTTTTGTTAATATGATCTGGAGCTGGTCCTTCTTTTCTGTGAGGTAGCCGACTTCCCCTGCAAAACACAGTGGGAAACCCTGAATTAATGACATACAAAAAGGACCAAACAAACAAAGAATCTTTATCATCTCAATAGAAAATGGCACACCCTAGCAGACACAGCCACACACAACACTGCTAACCTATTGCAGGTGTAGTGAGGAGCGGTTAGTAAGGTGAACCAAATGACTATGTTGGATTTATTTGTTGGTGCACATGTGGCGGTTGTAGCTGAATTTTGTTAAAGCTCCCTTGCTAACGCACAGTTTCAGCTTGTAAAGGTTACAACCACAGATATGGTATCAAATAAATAGCAGCGATAAGTGGTGAATGACGCTTCCCTTGCACCACAGACACATTAGTGTATGGAGTAGCTGGCCACTGAGGTCAACATAACCAAAGTAGGGACAGAAAGAAAATGTGAGTTGGGTGAAACAAGGGAAGATGTTTAAAAAGGTACCACTTTGCCTTTTGGGTCAGTGGGACACACAATTATTCACCAGCTGATGTCTGCGAGAATGCAGACAACATGTGGCCGACTCTACTGACACATCCACATATGCACATCCCAGGTGCTGTACATACAGAAGAGCAAGCGCATCTGTTACCTGGGTCTATACTGGAGAATGTTGGTGCTTTGTCTAGACACCAGTTCAATTCTGTGCAGTGAGCGATTTCCTCTCTCTGTTTTTGAACAAAGTCTGAATTACACCGTCCAGAGATACATACATATACATATATGGCAGCTAATCATAGGACTTTGGTGGCCAGCTGCAGACATTATGTTTTGGGGAGCGGCCAGTCAACAAGGCTGACAAGTTCAAGTTGACACTTCACTGTCCAAACCAGATGCAGCCCTTTGTTTTGACTGCTAACCCACCATCCTGTTTGTGCATGTGCACTGTATTTAATTTTGTTTTGTCTACACGTTGGGGTAAAGAACAAAGTAGAAGAAACCAACTGTGAGAGTCTGAAAACACCAACCAAAAGCCCCCCACATCAGCAGGCCTGTAGGCCCAGTCAGACATGACATACAACTTCATATTTATTAGGAGAAAATGTGCATGTCTTGGAGTCACATTTCAGCCGGTAATTCTGAAAGAATAGAAATAAACTACCAAAACACTAGAACTGCCATCAGAAAGAAGTTGTCCGGGTTTGGCATCTGGTGTGTTCAGTGTTTCAGTGTCACCTCGTCCCAGCTGATGCTCCAACAGAGACACACAGTGAAGCCGAGAGAGGTGAAGGGAGACTGAGAGCACAGGAAAAGAGGAGGGAAACTGTGTCTGTAGTGAGTGAGTGTGTGTGTGTGTGTGTGTGTGTGTGTGTGTGTGTGTGTGTGTGTGTGTGTGTGTGTGTGTGTGTGTGTGTGTGTGTGTGTGTGTGTGTGTGTGTGTGTGTGTGTGTGTGTGTGGGAGTGGCGGGCAGCACGCCCTTGCAGGTTTCTCTATCACTCAGCTTCCATTAATTTTTAATTGCTTCCTCCGCCTGGCACACAGCTCCACTTTTCACTCAGTGAGCAGAAAGAATGAGGAAGGACTCCCCAGCAGAGTAGAGGGGAAGGAGAGATGGAGAGGTTGAAGGAGGAGAGACCGAGTGAGGAGGAGGAGGAGAGGTAAACACATGACAGAGGCGAATAAGAGGAAGAGAGGATAAAAGCGGAAATGGTGGAAAAAGCTGATTTGACTCGACCCTCAACCAGAACCTCCTGAAGAACCTTGTTTCACTTACTTGCTTCCCCCTGTTCTTCTTCCCCCTATCACTTCCCTCCACCTCTCCTATTTTTTTATTCACTGTCCCAGAGCCTTTACTCTCAACTACTATATTCCAGCCTGCAGTCTCCTTTATCACTGTTGGTGAATAAATGAAAAGGAGAGGAAACCCAAAGCCTTTGATGGAAAACAGTGGAGTTTCAGCACACTCGACACTTCCACTGTCTCTGCCTCCATCCATCCCCCACCCTCTCAGCCGCTCCCTCCCTCTCTCTCTAAATTAAACATCAAAGGGAGAGCCCTCCACTAGGTGCTCTCGCTCGCCCGCACCGCCAGCGATGCCACGGCACTTTCCTTGTTTGAAAGTCACGGAACGTATTTCACACCCAATCTAACCCTCTTCTGCTTCTGCTGGAGTGCTCTCTTGAGTTTTCAAGTGTGTGAGTGGGGGCGGGTGGGGATGTCGGAGATGAGGGGGTGGAGGTCTTGCTGATGGTGAGGATTGGCAGTCCACAGACCTGCAGAGAGAGAGAGAGAGAGAGAGAGAGAGAGAGAGAGAGAGAGAGAGTTGGGTTCAATGATTGATATTTTGTGCCTCTGATGCAGCTTTTAAAGTCTGTTTTACCCAACTATCATCGGATAAAAATGCTCTCTCAATAGCTTGACTTTGAGATTGTTAATACATTAATTGGGTTCACTTACATTTTAAAATGAAACATTCTGATGCAGCATAATGCTGAATAACGTAACTAATCAGTGCGGTTTAGGGGCTAGAAGAGCAGCATTGATTGGCTTGATAATAATATCGATCAAACTTGTTTCATGTTCCACATTAGCAGATGATGTTTGAGTTTTAATTAAAGTCCATTTATTGGCCATGATTATCTAGAGAACACACTCCTCTTTTTTCTATTTTGTGGGTTGCACTAATTAAACTGATGTGAGAGGGAGGCGGAAGAGCTGTGCATCCCTGTGCCTGCCACTCCGAGAGAGAGAGAAAGTGTCTACAAGCAGAGAGGGAGGGAGGCGGGTAGTATGGAGGGGAGGGGAGGGATGGAAGGTGGGAGGACAGAACAGCTGCAGTCTGGGCCTCCAGCCTCATGGCTAGACTGCTAAAAGTTATTATTGAGCTCCTGACCAGTCTCCGTCCATCCGTCTGTCCATCCATCCATCCATCCATCCGTCTGCCCATCATCCATCCATTCATCCATACATCCATCCCAGTAGACTGGGTTCAGCATGTTTTCGTGCTGAGGTATTTGCTTTGATCAAGCCTTGAGTGTTGCACTTCATTTCTTCTTCAGAGGTCTACTCAGTTGCTATTATCCAAAGCCTGATCTTTGGTGGATTTAATACTGGCTAATAGGGTTTCATAGGTGTATGATCGTGGGTCTTGGGTCTGTGTGCCTAAATATTCTCAGGTCGCTTTCATATCAGGGCTCTTTTATTTGAAAATCAATTCATGATTGTATAGGTTTCCCATGGGTCTGTTTCAGATCAGGACTTAAGTTTTGGCACTGTGATGATCGATCTTCAGTTGACACAACTGGGCACTCCCTTGATCAAGTCAGCAGATTCAGGGATTTTGCTGATCCAGTCTTCCTTGTTCTGGTCAACATTAGGTAGATATTGCTGTGTAACTTACATCGCGTATGCATCATTTCCTGCTTGTGGTCCCATTGCGCGTCCCCCCCCCGCTTAGGTCACCTAATGAAAACAAATGACTTGGGGGGACATCCAGTGTACTTATATCCTGCCACTGCAACTTGTGCCTACAGTTGCTGCAAACTTTACATCCTCTTGTTTTACCATACCATGATGGGTGAAGAGTGTCCAAACGTTGTTTATAAATCTTTGCTTTTTCTATTCAGAGGGAAAATAACAGTTATACCCTTCAAGAAAATGTTTGTAAAATTGACATTTGCGACTGCTACATTGAAAGAAACTGAACACTGCTACAGAAAAAGTCCCAAAATAAAAGTTTCAACATTCAGAGAGTTACTAGAGAGGTAGAGTGCAGAGGATAAAAGAAAGACAAGAGGAGGGAAGAGGAAGAGGAGAGAGACTGCTGGCTCCTTGCCATGCCCTCTCAGTGTGACCTTCCTCGTAAATAGCTCATACGACCCCCCCCCCCATCCCACCCACCCTACCCTCTCGTTCCGATGGGAGGAAGATAGAGAAAGCTGAGACGGATTTAAGCACCGCAACAAGCCCCCGTTTTATTTCTTCCATTCTCCTTTTTTACAACAAGAAAGCCAGGTGTAGCAGACGCTCATAAGCATGAGCCGCCACCAGATTGCACGGAAATCCTGCTTTGATGTGGAAGATGAAAAGCTGAAGAAGCGACTGCAAAGAGGAAACTGTCAAAACTCGACACAAAATTGCATCTTATCACAAAGGACAGTGCACACTGTGAACTACTCCTGAAGCCACTTCCCAGTCCTGGCTGATAATATATGACATTTCTAAGGTCAAAAGACCGAGGACAACTTCCAGAGCTCATTTGAATGTTAAATAGAGCAGTGTTGCAATTAACTATTCCATAAATTGGTTTGCCAAATTAAATTGGCAGAGTGTGACATCAAGTCTCTGTGGAGACGGGGCCAATCCCTCTCCTTTAGTCCATGCTGCAAAACAGATGTAGGTTTGTGTAAGTCAACACTAAAAAGCTGGACTCAAATCAATGTTTTGCACAACACATTTACTGCCACCATTAATCTAGGCACTGCTGTCATAATACCACACCAGTATAAGAGTAGTGTAGTCTACTACAGGAGCCGGAGCCAAGTCTGTCAGAGCTGCCTCTGTAGTTAGACTGAAGTGGAGGATGGTGGAGAAAATGAACACACGATCAGTAGGTTTTTCTAAAATGGCAGTGCCATGTTTTCCTCCATCCCTCTGTTGTCTCTTTGTCACTGGGACGCAATCACCGCCGGCCGAGGCAGATGGCACGTGGATCGTGAAAGGGCAGCGCCCACCAATCCTCAGCCACCAACCCGGCAGCACCCACCTGGGTGCCACCTGCTCCTCTTGTCTGTTTGACCCGCATGCCAGCCACACACACACACACACACACACACACACACACACACACACACACACACACACACACACACTAGGATAAGAACCACAGTACTAAAAACTGTGAGGAGAAAGCAGTGCACTTATTTTTGGGCTCCAGCATTGCAAGCACACCTACTCCTTCTCCCAGTCTGTTGTTCTAATAGAATAGAAAAAGATTCACATTTTGGAAAAACATTCACATGCTGAAGGGTGAAGGTTCACACCCACGTTTTCAGCTTTTACCACTGTCTGGACCAGCCTCTGAGCCCGTACAGTGGTTGCTGCAACTGTGCTTGCTGTGTACCCCACACATCTTGTGTGCGACAAGAGGAGGAAGATTCCTCTCTTTACAGTAACTAGCTATAGATGGGCCAGTTGTCACTCACTGTCTCCCTCTAAGTCTTTTTCATTCAGGCATATGCTGAAAGCTGCACTTCTACATGAAGCCATGCACAAAACATAATTTCAGCTTTCTACAAAAAGCACCGACAGGATGAAGGTGTGTTCACATTGTAACTGCTTTGATAAGTGACTTAATGGAAATTACATTACATTGCATTTAGCTGACGCTTTTACCCAAAGCGACTTACAATAAGTGCATTCAACCATGAGGGTACAAACCCAGAACAACAAGAATCAAGAAAGTACAATTTTCTTCAAGAAAGCCAAACAACAAAGTTCTATATGTATTGCCATATAAGTGCTACTAAATATAGTGGACCATATTGGAGACTTGTTCAGCAAGTCTTTCTTTACATATTTATTTTGGACCCTGTTTAGACCTGATATTGACTTCCTTCCTGAGAGATCCAACCCTTTAAGTTTGTCTGTTCACACCTGGTATTAAAATCCAGCCAGAAAGTGTCTCCTGTGATCACTGTGATCAGATCTCACTTCCCCGCTCTATATGCCAATAATCATGTAATGTTTGCGAAGACTAATGTTGTTATAACCCAGTGTGAGCAAACAGATGTGTCTATTGAATGTCTGTGTGTCGGCACGTGCGCGAAATAGAGTGAGCGTAGTCATGAGGGGCTGAATGAATCAATGAGCTGCGCACAGATCTACTATGAGATCTTAGCCATAAAAAGATCATTAAAAAAATAAAGAAATTATTAAGATGAGGTTAGTTACCACGGTCCCTAAGCAACAACAGCTTGATTTGATTCCTCAATTAGAAAATCACCTATGTGACGTTTTTTTACAAAATCCTTATTTTGATAGATTTCAGGACAGAGCTTAGGGTGGACTGGTTCGTTGGGTTTGAGAATCACATTTCCTAACAACAGTCAGTCTTTCATTGGTCACAGTTTATTTTAACCACCACAATCATTTCCTAAAGTTAACAGAGTAGTTCACCGATTAACCGTGAAGAAAAAATTATCTTAAACCGAGGGAGTAGCTAATCAGAAAAAGATATATATGAAACTTTGGCAATATTTTCATATGGCACAGGTTGATGATGCTGTCATGCTAGTAGAGGCAGAAGTTTAGAAAACAGCATTATTGGATATTTTGATGGCAGTTACGAAAAATGTATTTTAACATTTACTTTTGATGACTTGCATATCAAGCAAGTGATCTGTAGACATTCATTCCAAAGCCCTGTATGATTTACAAAATGGCGATTGTTTTTAAAATATCATACTTTTAAAGATAATACCTCTGGTGATTTTAATAGGGAACCCCAGGAAGCTGAGGCTAATTGTATATGTTGGTAGGAACCATGTTTTCACCCTCTTCCCTTCATGATAAAAGTTAAACATCTGAAGTTGTTGAATCATTCTCCCCTCCCCAAGTATTTAGTAAGTCTTTCCATACAGTTTTTATGAATATTAATCATTATTTCTTCAGTCGTCTCGAGTGATGCATATTAGCGCATAACACGTTAAATATACCATTCACAGCATTACAGGACATGACAGGACTCTAAGGTCCTCTCAAGTGCTTTTCTCAGTTAGATTTTTACAAGAGTGGTGTGGATTACCTCAGTGTGGGCCTTGAATAAGGCTGCTTGTTCCAAAACAGATGTGGTGTGTTGCGCGGCACCCTAGCAGAGAGAATGAGCTCATTGTTTACAGTTGAACCTGGTGCTAATCTTTTCTGAAATGCTAACAGCTGCCTAACTGCACCCCCAGCCAGCCTTGATATCCCCCCTAGCTTCTCTGTGTGTGTGTGTAAGTTGGCCCAGGCAGACTCCAGAAGACCAACTAGGCGCCTGATGATTGCCACCGCCACCAACAACAACCCTAACCCCCACCATCAAGTGCACTCCCCAAATCTAATCTATGCAATAAAATCGATCAGTTATACTGCTCACTAAAGCCAGTGCAGACTCACTAGTGTTGGGTTGCCTCCTTAACCCCCCCCGCAAAAAAATACCCCCCACACACACACACCCTCCCCACCCACACTCCAACAGTGCCTAGAAGGGATTCAGATCACATTGCGGGATTTCATCCCACACACACAAAGACACACTAGACAGGACCTGCAGGTTAAATCCGGAGAGTTGACTATAGAGTTAACCTGCAGTCTGCCTTTCACACATGCAAAATGTAGTGTGAGGTTGTCTGCACAGACGTGTTTACAACAGCAACAAATCCTCTGCATTATTCAGGCAAGAGGTGGAGCAGCCGGGTGTAGCGGACAGAGGCACGAAGTGACGTATTAACTCCGCTGCGGAGATGACGTGACTTTGTTGACTCTTATCACCACCAACTCTCTTGACAAGTTGACATCTTCGCAGGTGTCTTCTACTTGTGTGTCGCCGCGTATTTGTTTCCTTTTTGCATCTGTCAGCGGGGATCCCCTGCTGTGTTCTCACATCGACTTCTCCTGGATTTATATGGACTAGGAGGTCAGGCAGATAAAGTCCGCAGAGACTGCGGAGCATCTCACTCAGACATTTGCGTTCACACTTGCACCTTCGCTGGAGAAAATACGGGGGAGCTGCGGAGTCCAGTGCAAGTCTGAAAGCAGCTTAATTTATTCGAAACAGAGTGTGGTCATATGGTGAATAGGCTTCTTATACAGCTTTTTTGATAACATCACATAAACACACACAGGCACTTGTTTATTCTTTATCACTGGAACACACACTGCAAGTGTTGGAAGTCATTTTTCCTGACTAATAAGATCTGTTGGCTTTGCAGGGGAGTGAACATAAAACGAGACAAATGGAGTGATGAAGCCAGTTGAGGGATGATAGTTGTACTCCCCCTAATTGACGTAAGTGCCCTCATTAGTCTTGGGCCATTAGCACCTCAGCTTCATTCTAATTCACCACATCTAATCCCAGTCCATAGCACTTATCTGCTGTGGTGAGCTTGACGGCCTGCTCCACGCCAGTAAACCTTGGCCTTGTATTAACGTATTCTCGGTGAAATTCAAACCTGAACGAGGTTTCACCTAGATGGTAGCAACAAGACGTACAAGTTTCCCTTCCTTTAAATGAATTATTTTATAGGCTGTGGAGATAGAGGGGAGAGGCTGGCCCGTTGTTTGTGGCGAGCAGCGTAGTTAAAGACAGTTTGATGTTAATTTCCCTGCACTTAAGCCCATGGGCGGCTTCCTGCCTGCTTCAGCTCTTGATGCATTTTTTATTTTTCTTGTGCCTTTCTCCTCCCTCCCCCTTTCTCCTGTTGTTCTTACATTTGCTGCCTCTGTTTTTTGTCTTCCCACTTTCTCTTTTCTGGTTCAGAACTGTAATCTCCCTCCCACATTATGGGACAAAATAAAGGAAATGGGGAAGCGGAGGAAATGGCCATTTCCTCTTTTTGCTACCGCACTGGCTTCATGCATCCTATTCCCTTTTCGCCTCTCTCTCTGTTTTGTTGAGTGTGTATATGAAAGGCTTATCCTCACATGTTGTCTAGGGAAAGATAAAATGATAAAACTGTACAATGAAGAGAAAAAGAGAGTTTGGTTGAGAGCCAGAGAGAGGAAAGAGGGAGAACCTCTCAGGGAAGTAGAGCCAATGGAAAATCTCTGAGCCTGCCAATTGCAACTGGTATTTTTGACTCTGAAAACAACACTTTTATTTCTCCACCCCTGTAAGAGAAAACACCTACTCTGATTTAAGCAGTTCCCCCTCTGTTCCCAACCTATCAATGTATCCTAGTAGTCAAATTAATTCATTTGCACAAAAAAGAGTGCACAGCTGCAACAGTACCTAGAAGTAGAAGTACTGTACCTGCAGTGGACAGGACGACTGTCAAGACTGCTTGAACCCCAACAATTCACAATGAGCAAATACTTGGCAGTGTAGAGAGCTATCTGCCTTGACCGGGTGGCTGGAAAGAGGGAGATTGAAGAGAGAACATAGAAAGTAAAACATAAGCTTTGTGCTAGAAGACCCACTAGATGCTGGCCCTCTTTTTTGCCGGATCAAAAATGCAAAACCCGAAGGTATACAGCTTAATACCACAGAAGACTAACCAGCCAGTATTCACATCAGAGAAGCTTGAACCAATGGACCATCTGACATTCTTTCAATTAACTGTTCATCAGAACTGTTGCTGATTTATTTCTTGTTTATCAACATATTAATTGATTAATCATGTTAGGTTTACTCTAGACATCATGTGCTATCTAACATTGTCTGTGAAGTCTTGCAGTATGTCACCAACATGAACATTGGCATTTGTACCCACAGCAAAGAGCCAGCTTAGTCCCCCGCTCTAATGAAGCCTCACTTGTCCAAAAACAATGAGCTCACTGAGGGGAAAATGCACACAAACACAAATGCAACTGATAGGAAAATTTGTGTAGTATTGTGCTAAACTGATAAAATGAAGATTACGGGCGGGCAATTTCATCTGGCGTTTCTCAGAATTGAAACGACGGCCTGCAACTTTTAATCTTTGATTGGAAGGATTTTTTTTCTTTTTCTTTTTTCGTTTGAAGGAACACATGAAAGTAACTGTGTGTTCCACAGCGCAGTAACAAAACACTGAAAAAGTCTGTCTGGAAATCTCGTCTCCTCGGCCTCAGACATAACAGATGAGTGCGATTTGAGATTGGAGGGGTTGGGGGGAGGGGGTGGGGGGTGTCACATAGTTTACCAAATGCAATTATGTAACTGTGTCATGGTTGTAGAGGATGGGGGAATGAGGAGGCTAGGAGGCATCTAGACAAGAGAAAAGACCTTGTTCTTAACCGGGAAAAGGCCTTGGATCATCTAGGAGTCTTGTCTAGTCTAGGAGTCTAGTACAACATACTAGTGAGTCTGAACGTGATGCTTGTGATGCATGCTCCTATTATTTTTAATGATTATAGGTTTCATAGTATATACGGTATAATAGGATCTGCAAGGTCTTTGTCAAAGTGCAGAGTTTTAAATCGACTAGGACAGACAGGACAAAGAGATGCCACTTGAGGGGTTGAGGTTAAAGGATATGTATAGAGAGACAAAGAGAGACAGTTACAGACAGCTGACAGAGTCCAGAGACAGCTGATAGAGAGTCTGTGACGTCTTCTGCCAGAGTCTGACTCTGGCTCTTGTCTGTGTGTCACGTACACTTTTCCCATAGCCACCATCAGCGCTCGCCCTCCCTCCCTTTCCCTTTCTTCTCTCCCTCGCTCTCAGCACAGATATCCCAGAGGGCCATGGGGTTTGCTAAGGGCAGCGAGGCTGATTGTCCAGTGCAACAGACAGAGCCGATTGGCTGGGTTGCTGGCCAGTGTCAGCTGACAGTGACTGTGTGTGTGTTTGTATGTGTGTGTGTGTGTGTGTGTGTGTGTACATAATGTATGCCCTCCCTAATGAATGCATGCATTTGATAAAAAGAAAAGCACATTATTTATGAGAGTTGGCATTGAAAATATAGGTTGCCACAATGTTCCCGATGCACACAAAGTTGCAGTAAATACTTACTGAAAGCTAGTTAAAGGGCATATTATTATTATTTTTGCAGGAAATCATGTTTCTTTGTTGACTGTTTATTGACAGTCAGCTTGTTAATCTGTTGGTTGGTTTTTCATTTGTCAAAAATTTCAAAAACATCTGCACCCACGTTGCCCTTTTTTCAAATTTTTCTTGTTTTCTAATTGGTCTTAAATTCAATCCCATCCATGAAAGAAAGTATTAAACCTGCAGCTATCAAATCTATGGTAGATTACAATAATCTGATTTCTGCATGTGCCTTGGCACGTAGAGCGCCAAAGAAATGAAGGCAGGTCTGCATGACAACGTGTGCAGTCGTCTCTTTCAACTGCTGTTGTTCTAGACACTTGCTGATATATGTGGGTTTCATTGAACAATTTGCGTCTTAGGAAATGGCTTGGAAGTAAGCCTTCCCCTGCTTCTCTGGCCAGGAAACGCCAAACGTCTGAGATTCGTCATTTGTTCCATCTGGCAGACCGAGTGGAGGGTTTGGAGGGGGCCGAGGGCTTACATAACTAAAGCAAATATCCAACATTTTAAGGGATTACATCATAAGAATGGGATCAAATTGGTAGATTTTAGTTGCACTTATGTGCTGGGAAGGTACAGAAATGCTCTTTTAAGTGAGTTTGTTGTTACAACGAAAGATTTGTTAATAATTTGTCTGTAGCAGCTGGGATGAATATAACGATGAGTACCAACATCAAAATACATCCTAAATGTTGCCGCACATAATGTAATGATCCACCAGGTGATGGAGTCATGAGTAACATTATCATTACAAATGAATATTACAGGGATCCTCTTAAGATTGTTGTTACTGTGTCGTCAGAGTTTTCAGTGTTTTGGAAGCATGCATGTGTTTTCTTCGTCCGTTTTAGGATTATTCTAGCTTGTTGAAATGCTTCTTGCCATTAGCAGGCGACTTGCCCAATGACGTCTGTGTTCAAAACTTTGTTCAAGCCCCCCCACCCTCCTGTCCTGCTGGAACTGCTCTAAAATAAGGCGTGAGTGCCTCATGAAGAGAGAGGGGAAAAGGCTTTCACACACACCGACTGAATGATGGATTTTATTTGGTCTCTGTTTGCTGAGCCCAAGCTTGGCTGTGTTGGACTGTTATGTCGGTTTCTATGGAGAAAAACACAGCCCATGCCAGACTCCAAGTCGTACAAGGAATAAAAAAAAAAAAGCATGCGCAAGGACGGGGAGGGGGACGACGGCAGGGTAACGAGGGAAACTTGATTCCAAGAATTTGGAGGGTGTGGAATCACAGAGAGCAAGACACAACAGACCGAAAGTATATGTGCTGCAGACCGAAAAAAATTAAGCAAAGGCAGAGCAGGAACATGGCTCTCTAAACAGTCCGTGAATAAACCGAGTCAAGTAGAAATAAAATGGCAGCTTTGAAGTTGCACCTTTTTTGGGATTGACGCCCAAGAATTTCTAAAGACTGCGGGGCTGTGAATAGCTGATATCAGAACAGACTTGTAACAGCAATGTTATTAGAGTCATCTCAAGTGCGAGGGCTTGTAGGCATTCACATGAGCCACTCTTAGACTTAATAGTGCCTTTTGCACAATTCAAAGTACTCATTTAATGGAGAGGGTGAAACAGATGATTTCTACTTCATTTTTTTATTTGCTGGTTATAGCTGCTGATTAAATGTGTTCAAACAGGAATGATGAGCAGCCCACAGTTCAGGTGATTTGAGTGATATACAGGGTAAAAACAGGATTGATTGGAACCTGTGTCCTGGTCTCTTTCATTTGTATTCTACTCATGAGATGTAAACCTTTATTTCTCAAAAGATCAAAGCTTCCCAATGTGGTATCAACCAATTACACTGTTATAACCCTACAAACTATGCCTTGATTGCCACACTATGCTGCCCGAGGTCCATTTAGATCCAGTGCCAGGTTCCGTTCAGTTAACATTGCTAATCCCACATTTCAGTATGAGCAGAGTTGATGCTTATTCGTGCAGTTTCCTCTCCATGAATGAAAGATGAGGTGCATTAGCGCATGCTGACATGTGATTGATAGTGGGTCTCTGTATGAGTGAGAGATGAGGTATGTTAGTGTCAAAGCTGGACTGATGGGGTGCATTTTACTTTACAAAATGAAGTGACTGAAAGGTCAGAAAGGCTTCTGCTACCACTCACACACATTTCCTTTATTGGTGTGTGTCTGCAGGTGTTCAGAAATGTTTAGACTAATTCAGAACACTCTTGTTTTTTTTGTCCCTCTGCTGCATACACAGCTGCATCGAATCTCTCTATGTTCACCAGTTCACATCTGTGTGTGTGTGTGTGTGTGTGTGTGTGTGTGTGTGTGTGTGTGTGTGTGTGTGTGTGTGTGTGTGTGTGTGTGTGTGTGTGTGCCTGTGCCTGTGCCTGTATCTGCTTGTCTGCTATCAGTCATCTGTCTACAGCATAGCTCATGGTATGCAGCTCACCTGCAGTAAAAGAACTCCCACAAACAAACTGCCAGCACACACACGTTTGTGGAGTGGAGACACAGTTGCAGGAGTCCAAAGGTAGTCAGCACATATTGGCACACAGAGGCACAGAAATGCATATTGGTGCCCATGTGCATGTGTGCGGGCACACACACTCACATTCACACTTGTCGCCTGTCTGTATACAGGTGAGGTCCTTCACTGTCTCTTTTCACTTCCACTTGCTATCCCACCCTCCCACTCTCCTACGTACGCAGTCACACACACACGCACTCACACAAACACATTAAAGATAAAGCCAGTTCCATGACAAACATATGTCACTTTGACCGAAAAAACAACAACAGTGAATAGCGTGTCTCGTGCAGGTCATGATGATCCCTGTGCTTGTGTGTGTGTGTGTGTGTGTGTGAGTGAGACAGGGGATTCAGTTCATACAGATCAGTCACACTGGGGTCTGCTTTGACTCTGTATCAACAGTTTAGTCTACACTTCTCCACAAAAGCCATGGGTTTACTGGTTGCCAAGGTGATGCTCTGGTTCTCCCATGTGATTGGCTGCCTCCATCACTCACTGCCGGTAAGCTGGAAGTGTTCAGTACATCCTTGGATGGCTTCCTTGACTCAGTCACACAGCGGGCCTGGACTGACTTATATTTACTTTACCATACTTTCCTATAATTTTCTTATTCACTCTTGTAACATTCCAGGCACATAGATTCATTTAAGGATAATTTAACGTGAGAACAACATGTTTTGATCTTCGTGTGCATTTTACATGCATGTATACATATGCATGTATACATATGCATGTAAAATATATTTTTTACTCATTCCATACACTCAGACCTCTGAATATTTTTTTTTATCATTGTTAGTTAAATATCTTGGGGTTTTGGACTTCTGGAAAAACAAACAAAATAGAGACACCACTTTATGATAAAGGAAAGATATAGATATTTTCCACTTAAGACTAAATGCCTAAAAATTTGCCTGTAAAACTATTGTTAAATTGATTCAGGCCTGAGACAGTTAAAGAGCTTTCTAAAACGTATGGACTGTAAATTCAGAGCTGTCTGCTTGTCACAAGGGCAAAGCTGCTGGCCCAGGTGTGTATTTGTGTGTGTGTGTGTGTGTAGCTTGAGAGGAAGGCACGGCAGTTAACACATCCCACTAAACAAACCCTGATTGACAGCAACCAATGCGTCCCAGCGCCCTTAGACAGAAGCTGGAGGCAGGCCCAGTGTACACATACGTGCACACAAACATACAATCGTGTTTGCTCATGGGCAGCCACTCGTACACACAGGGTCCTCCAGTTTGCTGTGGCAACAACAAGAGCTGAAGAACATACAGCAAGTTGTTTCCAGGTTCATTAATGAGTTGTGCACTCAGCTTCCAAACTGGCTCTTGGTGTAACTTTCATCACTTGCTAATAAAGTTTCACACCAAGGAAAAACAGGGTTCCTCGTGGCTGCTTAAAAGTGGCCCTGTAGAGTCAAATCACATCGACGGCTTTGCATTCTTTAGGTTTCAGCCTGGTCTTGTTTTGATATCTGGCCCAACTGGGATGTTTAAGAACCCTGTTTCTGCCATACAAAGGTTCTTCTGAAGTCACACATAAAGAACCGTCCTTCGAACACACCATGTTACAAGTGTGTAAGGCTAAAAGAACTCGAAAGCATTCAACCAAACCTTGTTCCCCTCACTGCTGCCTTGAATATTTTTGCAGTGCAGCCGGCTCCCCTCGGGCTCTCACTTACTGTAAAACCAATCCTATTTAATTATGACAGATTCCAGTGAGGAAAGAAGAGCAACTGCTACCCCCACATCCAAACATGCACAAACACACACATAACCGCAACATCCTGTCATTTGTTTTTCTTTCCTTTTTCTTCCCTTCCCATCGTGTTTCTTTTTTATTCTTTTTCCAGAAGCAAGTGACTTGGTTCTTCAGTGCCTGCTCTTGTTCTCTTGAGTTGCTTTCAGACATGCACTGGACTCCGCAGGTCCTTCGTATTTTCCCCGAAGGAGGTGCATGCGTGAACGCAAATGTCAGAGTGAGACGCCCTGCAGTTTCTACGGAATTTAGCCGCCTAGTAGCAGCAGAGTTAATATGTCACTTCCTGTCTCTGTCTGCTACACCCGGCTGCTCCACCTCTTGCCTGATTTGATGCTGTTGTGAACGCGTCTGTGCACAAAACCTCCTGCTGTGTTGTGCACGTGTGAAAGGCAGACTACGGGTAAACTCCGTAGCCAATTAGAGGTCATGTCTGAAAACGGCTTTGGAGGTGTGCGTGCATGTGCATTGGAGAATAGATGACACCCAATGACACACATGCTGTAACCGACTGTGTATAGCTATCCATTCAGAGAGAGAACTAAAACCAAGATTGCAACAAGACTGACCTGAAGTGTTTGACCTAAAGCTGCTCTTTGAATGACCCCAACTTTTAGTGGCCAGTGGCCTCCCTGTGATCCACATGTTTTTTTCTAAACTTCTCTTTGTTTTTTACGGCGTCTTCACTTTGCTCGTCTCTGTTGTGTCCTTGCCCACCCCCCCACCAGTCAGCTATCAGGGCCAGAATGCGGTCGAACAACAAACCCAAAGAGTGGCTATAAACTTCAGACTTGTTTATGGCATGGGTCTGCTTGCTCACCCCTAGGTGAACTCCTGCAACAGACACCACTGTCCCCTCTTTTTGGGGCATACAGCAATGCGACCCCAACTTCACCCTGCTCAACCTGCCCTTTGGATGGGTTCAATTGGACTGTGGTCCTTGTACTCTTGTACAACTGTTTTCTACAGCAGTACCAGTCCACCTTTCTTACACTCCTTATTCCCCAGAATACCACTGAATTACTGTCATCCTATTTAATTGACCTATTGTCCATGTGGGTTGACTAGACCTTTAAACTAAAAATCCTGCTGAATTACCATGAAGAAGCCATCTGATTATTCTGGCTTTGCTTGATTACACTGAACCAAACAAAGCAGTCATATTACTCCTCCAGTGTTTGATTTTAGATAGCATGCCGATGTTCTAGAATCAGACGTATGATGTGAAACTTTCGTTCATCGATCCAGCTCTGTGACTACCTCTGCTACTGGCTTAATGCTTGAAAAACACCCTTCCATTTTGTGTTTGTACCTTTTATATATGGTGGGAAGGCAGAAAAAGAAGGTAGCAGTTCTACATTAAATAAATGTAATAATGATCAAAAGAGTTATTAAAAATAATAATGAAACTGCCAACTATTTTCAGTGTAAAACAGACTGTTTTGATTTAATATCTAATGTTCACTTCTGCATACTTAAGACCTGAACATTTAACAGAGGCTTTACTGGGCAGTTCACCAGATAAAATCAACCTGTCAACCCAAGTACACGTTGGCTGAATCTTTGCTAAATGTTACCAATGTTTAAAAATCCACAGCCATGGCCCACAGTTTAATATTGTTTGTCTCTGCCATTGATTGGTGGGGGTTCAAGGTGTCTGTGGTTTTGTAGAGCTAAACAAAATCTTAACACCATCTATTTTCTCCCTCCCCTTGGAGTTGCTTGGAAATGTATGGTAATTGTCTCAGCTCCTCTTACTCACTTAAAAGTGTGTCTGTTTGGGTTGGTGTGAGGTTAGCTGTTGAGATTTTAATCGGCTCACCGAGCCATCTGCTGCCATCGCTGGGCCACATATCTGTGGGATTAAATCGGAGGCTGCGCAGCACGTGAGATTTTCCTCATGCACACTGTTTCACAGTGAGATACACATGCTTATGACAAACACACTTATCCAGCCACAACAAAAACAAATGACATGTTCTATTGAGCAGATACTAACATGCGTACACATGAATGAGTGCACACATGTTCAACAATGCAAGAGTGGAGAATGTGGGCCACTGCCACTTTCCCTGCAGCTCAGATTGCCAAACGAGTCTCTACCGCCCGCAGCTAAAGGCCCTGATTACCATTTTATTACAGCATGTCATTATTCTGATGCTATCAATGGAAATGAATTGGCCGACAATTGATTTACAATAACTGCCCACCCCCCCCTCTACGCTGGCCCTCAGGGAGCCTCTGGTGCTCATTGATTCATTCCTCCTGTCTGTTCTGTCTGGCTGGCTCTAACAAGGCTTTCACCTATCATTGGCTACCTTACGTCAACATGACAGAGGGTATATTTACTTCTGGATTTCAATAGAGTCATCTGCTTCAGGAAAAAACTATAATTATATAATATCTCTGTAAGGTATAGGCCTTTCTGAAGAAAGATCATCAGGCCACCATAAGCACCAATAACAGAAAAGAGCATTGCATAAAGTCTTCACAAGTCCAATTCTCTATAAATAAAATGTAATCCCAGATGGGAAAACCAAAGTGTTCACATTGATTTAAAAACAAAAAAAGGGAGGCAACTCTCTTTATATTTGGTACTTTTGCTTTTGGTAACTGTTTTTAATAATTTAGTCATTATTACATGTTTTTATTTAAGATGTCGTTATATAAATTATGGTCAGCTTTGATTGAAATTGACTTAAAATGAGTTGAATCAACAGGATATAATAAGCACAGAGACCATGTAGTTTTTTAGAACATTAACTTGCAAAAGTCAGAGCAGCCGCAATCTGGCTGAGCTGGCATGTTTTTCCTGTGTGCATGCATGGATGACGCTAAAATTGTTCATTACAATGTTGGACGAAGAAGAAAAAATCTCCCAGCTCGGCCACAGGGCAAGCTGAACATCATTAGTACCAAGTGTCTGAAAGGTGTCGAAAGCGTTCCCATCACAGCACAACTGGAGTGCTCACTAACAACCCAGACCATCATGCCTCCTCTCCTAGAGAAAGGCAGCAGACAGAGCCCTACAGACATTGAGATGTGACTTCAGTACATGCAGCACATGTGCAGTGGCAACCATTTTCCCTTACCTTCGTTGAGTGTGTCAAGAGGCTCAATGGAGAGCTTCTCACCTCAGAAAAATGCATGTGACAGTTTCGGGACTGTGCTTGGGCAGTTTTCCCCCTGACATACCTTATGAATACAGCAGAGGATGATGCTCAGCATGCTCTCTGCCCTGTCCCCTGTGGGATACATCTTTCAAGTGTTAGCTGGAACTCCAGTCTGCTAGTTAATGACTTGTAATAGCCACGTATTCCTGGTGCAATATTACAGGAACATGGTTGCTGTCTCTTTTTTTAAAGGTCCCCAAGCACCACTTGGCCTTGGCAGCACATGACCTAATGTCTCTCACTGAAACATTTATCTTTTTTTGCTTTGCATTTGCTGACTTCCTGTCTGACATGCTTATTTCGTTGGGCAATGTCAACCCTTCTGTCTATTTTGTGGTTTGAAAGTGAGATGTAAAATGCTGCTGAAACAATGCATGCTCACATGCAATCTGTCCTATTGTGAGGAGAGCAGCAGTGATAATATGGACAAAACTAAATACACAAACCCTCTCATCACCATACCATTACACTGAGTGAAAGGAAACTAATCACCGGCCATGTTCAGGTGTATTCTCTTGACAAATATTGTAATTGCAAGAGTTTTGTAACTGTTGCTAATGCTAATGCAAATGCCACTTATGTCTGCTTGGATGATACCACAGAACATACTGTGATAGCTGGTTGTCACAGACAGGTCAGTGGCTGGTGTTGTTCTCACAGCTGCTCGACTGTTGTGCTCTAAATGGGATGGGAACTGGAAGAGCTGTCCAGGTGCTGGAGTAGCACTACTGCCACTTTTAACATGGGTCTGCAGACTAAACCTACAATACTTTTTACAGGTTTATTTTGGTGCTGAAGAAAATCCCTTGTTATATATTATTTTATGAATTTATCAATTGTCAAAGTTCCTAACAAATGTGTCACTTTTCTCTTTCATATCATGATGTGTTTTAATGAAAATTAAATAATTTGCAGCATTAGTTTACTCAGAACGGTGATTTCCAAACAATAGTGGTCAACCAATAAGTGAATCCATCCATCCATCTGTCCATCTGTCCATACATCCATGCATACATACCTACATTCATACATTAATTCATACATACATATATACATGGCAAAATTTAGTCATGGGTAACACTAACATTGTTGCACATGCGTCTGCAGACAGATTCATGAGCACAGCCATAGGGCGACGCCAATTCTCTCTAAATAGCCCAGCCCATAAACTACAAAGTGTGTGGACAGCCTGTGAACAGGCTACTACACAGCCCAATAAGCAAGTTGTCTTAAGTATTCTGTTGATCTGGAGGACGATTTCTAAAGTTTGACAAAAAAGGATTTTGATGTGTCATCAAGATTATTTCAAATTAGTTGAGGGTGTTGAGTTTAAAGAAGGTGGTACAGGAAAGGTTCTCGTAAAAGGCAAGAAATACATCAGGGCAATGGTGAAGTTTCTGTATACTGAACAGCTTTCAGTGTTTATAGTGAACTTCAAGGCAGTATGTCCTATAGTCTTACACAACACATTTCATTCATTTCACCCCTATTCCCTTGTTTTTCCTCTTCTCTCCATTTAATAACAGTTAAAGACCACCATTTGCATCAAAGCAGCGTGTGTAAGAGCTTGTTTCTCCATGTTAGATGATGGGCTGAGCATGGTGCTTGTATTGACCCGCCATGTCTCCAAATGCATTAGTGTGACCATGCCCGGCCCACTTAATGCCCAACTACAACAAACACAGCCATCAGTAGATACAGCTGCTGTTTTGTGCAGCATATAGGGAGCTGCTGTCTGCTTGTAAAGACCCAGTGTGTTCAGTGGTTTGTCTAAAAAGCAGGCAGGCCCAGACAGCAGGGCCTGTCAGACGAGGGCCTGGTCTGGAGAGTGACAGTGGCTAGTCATGGTGTCTGAAACAGCTGACAGTTTGACCTAATCCTACCCCAGAGACAGGAAGGAAAAGGAGTGTAGCCTCTGCATGGCTATCTGATCTCTGATCTCTGAAAGGCTAGTTTTGTGTACAGCAAGGGGTTATCATTGGACAGCCAGTTGGAAGGTTAAAAGCTAAAGCATATTAGCCGAAATGTGCGGGTGATCGGTGACTGCCTACTTCTCAAAATATGTTCAAGAATACAATGTACTGGATGTTAAAGAGAACTGTAGCTGACATGTTCTCTAGATTGAATATTAGCAGCAAAGATCAACAACCCAACCCTAGAGGGTATTACAAGCAGGTATACCTTTTGGTTTCCAGTTGTTGCCCAAAATGCTTTGGGCTAATTCTTCGACTGTCACTGCAGCAGTCATACAGGGGTTGAGGTTGATGGAATGTGTTGGATACAGTGCTAAAACATTTCCACTTCCAAAATTAGAAATAAGACAAATTTTCACCTCACCCAGTCACCGTGTTTACTTTGAAGCGCAAGCTGTAAACACAGTCGCACATGGCTGAAGTGGGTAGTCTGACTCATTCATTATGGCCCAATGAGCTGTCTTGTTCGCTGTGGCTCAGCACTCCTGCAGGTGCTCTGGTGGATTGGATGTGATTGGTTGTGGTTGAGATTATTGGATGGCCGTTACAGATTCACACCTTCTATTATCCTCTTAACCATCATATCACCTTCACTGTCTCAAGTGCTGGAGGCTTGTTTATGTTATCAACAATTCATTTACAGCTACTGAGTCACAGCAGACCACTCTTTCATCACCCCATGAGCCTTTTATTTATATTGCGGCTGCATCCTAGAAGCTTTAACTGAAATGAGAATCACGTCTTACAAGGCCAGGTTGTAATTCAAATCCTTTGCACTATAGACACAGTTTATCCTATGCATGTTATCCAGTTTATCTAAGGAAGAAATATTATCTCTTATAAACATACATTTGCCTAAATATAGCATTATTTGCATATTGTCAATGCAATCAAAACACAACACCAAGACATAAGTCTATCCTGTCAAACTTTACCTCTATATCCATGACAGCAGTACTATTTCTTTATTAATGCATCATTTAGTGGAAGAAGATAATAAAGGTTTAAGGTGACATAATGGAATTTGTATTATTTATGATGCACTGTAGCTATGGTAAAACTGGTGGTGAACCTCATATGTCTGTATGCAGGGGAAATGCTCACTCCGGCTCAGCAGATAATGTCTGTAATGCCAGCAGCTTTTAAAGTCTCCCATGAGGCAGCATCTTTATCAACCCCTGCCCTCCTCCAGCTCTAGGTGTCAGTGAGATAGAGACATAGAGGGCAAGAGGGAGGTTAAGACTGTAATTGGTGGTCTGTCCTGGTCCCTGGTAGTGGAGGGCTCCAGGGATGAGGCTTTAGCAGGCGTAATGATGCCTGTAAGATGAGAGGGGATTTGACTGCAAGCCCTCACCCACCCTTAAATCCCCCTCATCCTCCTCTCTGACAGAAGGATCCAGGCACAGAAAATTGCCAGTGCACATGAGCACAAGGACACATGACACACTCAAAACATGGCTAAATAATATCAACCCTTCCCGTGCCCCATTTTAGGAAGTCTACCAAGACTTTTTCCTAAAAGCAGTTAAGGTGAACGGGTCGTGAACATGAGCAAGGGACACATAAAATCCTTCATGTCAGATTTCAAATTGTAACCTGACATAATTCCAGAGATCTCAAACCTGTCCCATACCTCTCAGATTAGTGGAAATGTCATGCAGGAGGAAAGTGTGTGTTCAAAGAATGTGAGGTAGGGAGGGAGTCCCGGAGCACCCACCCATCTGTTTTGTTTGGGGTGTCTATATTAGTGCAGTTAAGAAGAGTTGAGAGTTTTCTTTAGGTGTTGGGATGTGATTTATCATTATGGAATGGGGCCCGTCTCTGCAGCTTCCCTCTGCTGCTGTGAGCTCTTTGATGTGTGGGAGCGAGCGGGCTTGCTTCTTTTGGTGGGTTTGCATTTGTGTGTCAGTGTGTGTAGGTTAGTGTGACTTCAAACAAGTATACACCAATGTGTGTGTGTCTGCGTTTGCACAACACTCTTTGCTAGGATGTCACATGTTAAGGCATCTGCTGCAGTGCAGGCTGGACTGGGGTACCCGAAATGCCTGCTGGTGTTTCAGTGCCCCATAAGTAATACTTAGAAATCAAACTGCCAGTTTGTGTGTATGTGTGTGTGCATGTACGCCCTCTCCCTCCATGCCAGCTGGCAGCAGCACCCATGCCCACACACACCTTCCAGAGCTATTTATGTATTTGCTCAGCCATGCGACTTAACCCTTTCACAAGCAACCTCAACCTTAGGGCACGTAACACTCCAAGCAGAAATATGCCCTATGCCCTGCATTCCCTGATCCTGCACACATACATGCATGCATCCTTCACACACACATGCTTGCAAGCCTGCATTCGGCATACACACACACACACACTACTCCCCTTGTTACCCATAATTCACATCTGGCCTCCTTTAAAACGAGGCAGTTTTTTGCACCGATGCAAAGAAAAGAGCCATCAGCAGATCTTTCCTTACTCGGGCCTCCCTACAACCTTCTTCTGTGCAGAAAGTAAACGTAGGAATTCTCTTCTTTCCTACACTGCTCCACAGCTCGGATGCCAAACAAAAATCTGGCTCATCAAAGCCTCTGTCAATCAAGCCAAATCATGAAAATAGTTAGATACTATAAACGTAAGAAATCCATAAATTTGGAACTATAGGCCTTTGATTTTTTTTAAACCATAAACAGAGATAGTGTATGGCTGGAGAAAATGATGTTTATCAGCACCACTTAGTATAAGGGCTTAGTTTGTCATCTAATATTATGAATTATTAGGCATTTAGCCGTCTTTAAATGAGATTTGACATATATTCTAAAGTGCAGGCATACACACACATACACATACACACATACACACCCAGATCAATGGAAAATGTCCATTAGTGTATAAACGAAAAATGGAGCCAATTGAGTTATCCTGCTTTTAGATGACTCTAAAACATTTGTGTTCTAAGATCATGAATGGAACATTACATTCTTTTCCATTCCATTTAAAGACTGATCTGTTTTGAAAGCAAAGCTAAAGACATAAACATGCTTCTAAAACTGCATTTTTTCCTTTAGTTTGTTGATATGGTTTTTAATATCTGCCTGTTTGTGTTATCCACCCTCAAAATAATTATCATGACTGATCAATATTGTAGAAATGATAAAACCAAATACGTCAACATGTTGTACACCTTAATTTGGCTCACAGTCCACTTTAATCAGGGTAAATATGTGAGGAAAGGCACGAAACATTTCAAATCCGTGTGAAAAATAGAGTGCAAGTTATAAACCATCCGACCAATGTTTTGTCTCATCTGCTAATAATACATTTGTGTTTGTGCATAGGTTTACAACTTTTTGGGTCTGTAATTAGAACACCACATTGAACCAATACCACTAGAGCCCAACAAATAAATGACCCAGATGCTTATGGCAGAAAGTATGTGTATTCTGTATGTCAGCTAATGAGTACAAAGAAGGTGCAGTGCAATATGGCCTTACATTTTCTTCCCAAGATATAGCCTTAATGTACACATATAAGGCCTAATTTAGGAAAATATGGATTTCCATCATTTGTCACACCTAAATATTGTTATTGGCCTCAAAAAACCCATGCTACAGAAAAAGGCCAAATTTAGAGACATGGCACATTTCAGGCAATATAGAATTGATATTGATCTCTGACCTTTCACATGTTGCACACACACTGCATTATGCACTTCCAGCCTATCAGTATAACTTGTTAATATTAGTATTTGATCCATCTAAAAACAGCAAAAGGCAAAAACAGGGGTGGAAAAGGAAAAGCTATGGAAAAGTCCAGCTGTATTTACTTACCCCCACCCCACGTTTTCCATTTTACGTTTCTGAGCTTTCCGTCTCCTCGGTGGGCCGATCCCTGGCTGTGTCTGGCTGAGGAGAACTAGTCTTTCACCATTCCCACGGAAAGAGTTGCCAAAGCAAATTTGGCGAGAGGAAATGGAGACCCTGCTCCCTTCCCAAACCTCCCAATCTCTTCCTTTTCCTTCTCTTTCTCTCTGTGTGTGTATTCATTGCTGTGCAGCATGGCCTCTAGGCAGCAGTGGGAAGGCTTGCGGTGCAAGCAGAGTCATTTGTTGCCTTCCCTCCTTACTTTTACTTATACTCTGGTTTTCCATTGCATATTACTGTCGTCAAGTAAAACCGTTGGCGCTATCCACATTGGAATTTCAGTTGTGAAAATTCTGTGGCTAATGGGCCCATTTGAGATCCATCAGACAGACTTGTTTTGGCCGAGCTAAAAATCAAGGCTGCTTGTCTTTATTTCCTTGTGGATAAGCAGGAGTTTGATGTGAGAAATCCTCTGTTTGTGTGTCTGACTGATGCTCTCTGTTTAGACTTGATCACCTACCACAAACAGTTTATTCTTCTCTTGTTTCTGTTCCTTTTTCCTCCATTTCTATCCTCTTCTTTGCTTCACTGCCCATCCCTCTGTTTTTACTCATGTATTTGGGAATGGGCTCTCATTTCCTTTTGGGACTATGGGATTAATTTAGCCTCTTGTCCCCTCAGTTGTGATGACAGTAAACTAGCTAAGCATAGCACGTAGAGTAGCATAGCTGGGATAGCTAGCATAGCTCCTTACTGAGGACTTGTAATGGTGGGTGCTAAGCTAATTTAGCATTACCTTTACCCTTTTTGGTAAATGTGAACTGTCACATTTTTTTGGTATTTGAGAATTTGGGAGTACACATCATGTTATAGTGCAGGATTCACCATAGCAAACTGGCATTTATGAATTTATACTTGGTGCTGTGAAATTACCATCATTACCAGAACTATTTTATTCTGATGTAAGGATATTTTTACAACACTTTGACTTATGTCAAAAATGTTTTTGGTTCTTTATCAGTTGTTACAAGTGTAACCTTTAGCCCAGCTGGTGACAGCTGCTCTGGGAGGCTTCTCCTCTGTTTTGTCTACTAGCTCCTCTGGATTCTTCCTGGAAGTGGAGACCACAGGAACAACAGCAGATCTGCTGCCATAAAGTGTCCCAGGGGAATGTAAATGCTGATATATAAGGAACTCAAATTGAATTTGTAGTGTTATACTCTCTGTCCAGGAAACTGCTGGGAGGTGACAGGAGAGCAAGAGTATTTTGTCTGAGAAGCGGTGTCAATACATGCTGTTTTGGAGAAGGACTGAAACAAATTATTTTTTTAAGTAGCAGGGGAATGTAGGAGAAGCTTGCCTGCTAATGGGATAAGATATATGTAATGTGAAGGAGAGGTGGTACAGCCAGGTACTGCTGGGGCCTCCTCTCTTTAAACAGCCACTGACAATCTGAACATCTTCCATTTTTCTGCGCACACACGCATGTACAAAGTCCTGTGCATTTGCCTGGAAGGTGTCTTTGCCGAACACTGTTCTCAACAAGTTAATACTTGCTTGTTATAATTCCAAACTCAAAGTGAATAAATATAGTTAAAAAATAGTTACTTATGTGCTGAGCACAGGAGAAATTACTCATCATTAAATCAAAGTGAATATTAGATGAGGTCATTTCAAGTGTAGTCAGCAAACCAGTTATTCTTGAAGTCGGAACTCTGCCTCAGCAAGACCGACAACTGTAAACTCCTGAATAATAACATTAATTTGGTCAATGCGCAGTGTAGTGCTGCAATTTCTTGACTGTAACTATGTAAAGTGTTTTTGCTATTTACTTGACTGAAGACAGAGGCCCCATTGTTCTCTGTGACTCCTCAGCCAAGGAGACGATGGTAGGATGAACTAGTTGCCAAAATTGGAGCTGTGCGTGTGTGTAACCCACAAACGCACAGTCGAGGAATCTCACTCGAGTGAGCAGCCACGGTGCTCACTGTATTTTTATCCTGCTCACACACACTCACATTCATACAGACAAACTTACAAGTCATTCCGACTGAGGAATTAGCATAGACAGGTGGTGAAAGTTCAACTGTCCGGACAAAACGTCTCACCTTTCCAACACTGCCCAAAGCAATTCAGCAGATATAAAAACTGCTAAAACCTCAGGGGGAAACTAGAATCCTACATGTAGTTGTTTGCTTGCTCAAAGGCCAACAGCTCATAAACTCAGCCTGAGCATCCCTGCTCAGTCTTTTTTTTTTTTTGCATAAACAGTGGACTGACATGTTGTCTGACACCTGTTTGTTTCCCAGCATATGTGGGGTTTTTGTGGCTGTTTTGTATGAGGTGAGCTAAGCTCTCACTTCGCCTCCAGGAAGGGCCCCACCCTTTCCACCACCATGGGCCCCTTAGTAAGACATGCAGGGAGGCCAAAGTCAGGTCACAGGCAGGGTGCGGCTCCGGAGTACAGAAAGAGTCAAGAAAACAGGTTGTTTGCCCTTTCATCTTGGACCAGTACTGGGGGGATGTTGTGTTAGGCAACCTGTTTAGCACCATACACCTACAAGCTGACAGCCATGTGGTCGTGATACTGAGTCACATAATGCGGTCAAAGCAGACATGATTTCTGGCAACCGTGACAAGTGGTATTTTCAAGAATACCAAAGATTTAGACAGCGCAGGAGAAAGTTTTTCAACTGTTTAAATTGCACTGAATATGAAAGCATTGTTACATTTATAAGGTTTTTTATTTTTTCTAAAACACATGTCCCTAATTACTGCCTATGAATTTACAAGTTCCTGTTTGTCGTTATATTCTCATGGCAAGGATTTGGAACAGCCTTCTTGTTCCATGACATTTTTTACCCACACTTCTTGATGTCTGTGTCTTACTTATTTTGCTTGCTTTCTTTCTCTGCGACTGGAGTCTTGCTTGTTTGTAGAGGACATCCGGTAATCTATGGCACAGGAAACACACTCAGACAGACAAGACGAATAGAATGGACAGCAAGAGGAGGTATAGTGGCAGAAATAAATAAGCATGGGTGGGAGGGGCGTTGGGGGTGGGCATAAATGAAAATGACAGATAGTATCAAGAAGCAGATTATGCGTTACCTAATGAAAGGCTGTCTGTCAGAGTGTCTCCATTCAAAGCCGCTAGGATTTGTTGGCTTTTTGTTGGTGACACTCCTGTTTTCAACACGGTAAGATGTCTTACATCAAACTGTCCCTGAGGCAAGTTTCACCTCAGCCTGGAGCTTATTCCCCCAGATCAGGTTGTCAAAAGACTGTGATTTTATAAAGCACAAACTCCCTCGCACAACCTCTCCTGCAGAGATAGAACAAAATAACCTTAATATCTAATGAAGTCAGACTGATCGGATGCCTTTTTTGGGGTGTTTGACATAGATGTCTTTTTTTGGTGGCCTTTTCTCCAATCTGCCATTTTATGCCTCCACCAATTTCTTGGATGATGTTTGTTCAGCAGAAGAAAACCTCTCAATGAACTCTCTCTTGACTGACTAACCTGTAGCCCTTTGCCTCTTCAGTTCACTAGCTCACATAATCAACCCTCCTGATTTGTTTAAAAAGGTACAACAGAATAAAGAACCCAGTGTAACAAGCTGCGCTTCCCCATAGAGGGACCACTAGGCAACTGACAGAGTGTTTCACAATGTTCACAACTTGAAGAGAAAAAATATAATTTAACTATACCTAAGGTCAACATAGTGAAGGTGCAACAAGGTTTCACTTCCCGTTGTATTTCTGACAGTTATGTAAGTTTTCTTTATACTGCATGTAACTCATCAGATTGGATTTAATATGGATATATTTCTTAAAGGTCTTATACAAATCGATTTGAATGTCCTTAGCATGGAATACATGTGGGAAACATTTAGAAATCAACCTTTATTTCCTTCATAAATGTCCACATGCAGAGGGATTACAGCACTGACTGATAAAGAACGTTTGAAAAAGAAGGCAGCAAAGATGGTTTTGCAAAGAGGGAGAACTTCTTTGCTGCATATTGTTAAAAGACAGTGCTGTTCATGGTGTTTTTGTCTGGCTGTGACAAACAGCAGTGGCCTGCAGACAGAGGAAGTGTTCTGAAACCGTGAGGGTTTCAAAAGGCACAGACAGTCTTCAGCCGAGAAGACTGTTATCACCCCACCCATCCTGTCGCAGCCACACATACACACAGAGCCATACTAACATACGTGTACACCCACATCCACTTGCCCTGACACGTGCTCACACATGGGCCCCTGCGTGAGGCCCCGTCTATGGCAGCTGAGACAAGCCCGACACTGTCACAGTTTCCACACCATCGGGGATTTGTGAGTTTCTCATGTAGCGGATAGTCCTAAGTGTCATGTGTGAAATTAAGGTTGTATATCAGCATTTGACGGATATGTGCTTCAAAGGTTCAGCACTGATGTTTTTTGCCATATTATGCAAAAAATGCTCTCCCACAGAGCACAGGAACTTTTAACTGGAAGCAGGGATGATAACCATAAAATGATATCTGACTTTTAATAAAAGGCCAATGCCAACCTCCCAGACTGCAGTGTAATACCACTGCGTAGATATTATGAAGTGTCATGTTGGCACTGGGAAGTGTTGGCACTGAGCACATAGACACGCAGTCTGAGCACGTCTGACATACACCTCACCTAATCGGAAGGCCTTATCTTAGAAGTGTGACATCCTGTCTATGCTGTGTAATCCACCCTGGATCGTGAGGAGGTGGGATGCGTTGTCACACACACACATTTTTGTGTGTCTTTGAAGTTAGCCCGGCTCTTTCTGTAAGTCAGAGGCTTTTCAGAAGAGCCCTGTCAAGTTTCCATGAAAAGTGTCTCACTCACCCCTCGTTCAGGGTCTGAGTGTGTATGAATGTACACATGTGTGTCTATTGGTTTCATGTCACACGCCGTCTGCCACAGTCCCCAATTGGATACTGTTTCCTCCCAGGGACCCACAGAGGAATATCACACAATGGGATCATTTTAAGTGAATCAAATTATAGTGAAATTTAACCAGTGCTCATTTTGCACTAGATCCCCTGAACCCAGCCCATGGGACCCTAAGCACCAGTGCCACAGACATCACAGGGGTGCTTTTAAAAATTAGGAATTCCCACCCCGGCTGTCTTTTTGCCTCATGTCACACAGTCCCTCTGTTCAGTAATCGAGACATGCAGATTTCTCACTCCCTGAACCCCCCCTCCACACCACCACCACCACCACCACCCCCCGTGCTCAGCCTGTAGAGCTCAGCTGCCAATTCTGTTGACCTCCGACGCTCTCTATGGCCAACATTACCGGGGCCGGATCTCGCCCTGATGGAGAGCTGCGGCGTTGGCAACTGGTAATCCACGAGACAAGGATTGGCACGTGGCATAGACAGTCTGCCCTGAGGCAGCGCTCTGTGTGTATGTGTGTGTATGTGTGAGATCTGGGCTGAACTGCAGGGACTAGTCTCTTGCCTCTAGCCCTGCTTTGCTGCCCTGTTATATAGGACATATCTCTTTATGTTAATAAAACACACAGACCTACCAACCACAGTCAGGTCTCCTCTGTACGATGGTGGGATTATATGCTGTAATTAAAATGACAAAAGAAATTGATTTTAAAAAGCATTCCATTCAAATAAAAAACACTATTCAGTTGTACAAACGTTGATCTGAATGTATTCCTTATTGTTAGTTTTATATACAGTATATTTAGTGACCTGCACTGAGCGAAGGCCATGATGACTGCAGTTATTAATTGTAGCCAGTGATAGAAGATTGCTGTTTGGGGGTGATTGGTTGTGATTTACTGAACCAGTAAGTCAGTCATGGCCAGTTGGCTGGTCCGTCCAACGTTGAAGTCCAGACTAAAATATTGTTGGAGGATTGGCATGAAATCTTTTACTCGAGGTACATTACCAATCCTCAATAACTAGGATATTAATTAAGTTTAGAGTTCCACCACTTCAGAATCTCACCTTCTACTTTTCCAAGTATTTAACACTGGCAGCTTTCTTAGCTGTCGGTAGCTGAAGAGTTCACTTAATTCTCAACCTATTGACTTAATTCTGAAAATGCGAAATGGAAGAAAAACTTGCTCCTCTCATTTCTTTCTTATGCCTAGCCCTAATACTCCTCTTGAGAAACCAGGACTAAGACTAAGTCTAAAAAAAGATGAAATTATGAACACAGCAAATGACCACCTGTTTGAAAACAAAGAACATTATTTTAGATCCACATATTGAAAGTTTTGTTTTTGCTGTAAATTGACCAGTTTTATTTTATCATTATATACAGTGGTGGAGTCTCTGTTTAGCTGGATTTACAGCCAGATAATTAGATTCCTGCTGTGTGTCACTCTTACACCAGCTTTGGCTTTCTAAAATCATCTTAAATTAGATTTCAGGTAGCATTAAAGCAACATTATGTAACTAGTTTACCATAAAATAACTGCCTCTTTAATTACCAGTCAACACCCCAAATGCTAGTTCTTGCACTGGGTAACTTTGTTGAGCGGATATGATCTCCTGTCGAATGTGTGTTATAATACTCAGGCCCAACATGTTCTACAGTAACACCAAACTGTAGATCAGCTACCATTCATCCTCAAAATGTAGCTAAAATTATTACTATTAGTAATTCTTTCAGCGTTAGCACTTCCTGTCTTGGAATCCTTTGTGACTCGGAGCCCAACAGACTTAATTATCCCTTGTGGCTGCAGGGGGCGCTGCTCAGCAACACCTACATAGTTCTGTTTAAAAAACGGTTTAAAAAATATAACACCTTTACTTCGATTTTGGACATGTATGCTCTGTTCAATCAGAAATGCATTGCAATTGCTCTTAGTTTGTGTGGGTACATTTGTGTGTGTGTGTGTGTGTGTGTGTGTGTGTGTGTGTGTGTGTGTGTGTGTGTGTGGGGCAGCTAGTGACAGCCACAGCTTGGGGAGGCTGAGGTCATAGCCACAAAGCCAGCCAGAAGGGAGGTAGAGAAACAAACCCCTACTTGTCTGTATGTATGGGTGTATCTGTGTATGATAGACACACACACACACACACACACACACACACACACACACACACACACACACACACACACACACACACACAGACAGACAGACAGACACTGCCCCAGTCACCTCTTGCCTCCTCTCTTGGCTGCCCATGACCAAACATGATGTGTGTGTGTGTGTGTGTGCGTGTGTGCAACTTAGTAACCCTGAAACAACTTCCCAAGCCACAGAAAGACACACAAATACAAAGTCAACACCACACCTACATTTAAACACAGTCACACTTCCAGCTATCAGACACCTCCATTGGCACTCCCCTATCAGGCATCCACACACACACACACACACACACACACACACACACACACACACACACACACACACACACACACACACACACACACACACACACACACACACACACACACACACACACACACACACACAGCTATTGGCCTGTCTGGTACTATTGTGTTCATTTTTAGTTCACTGACACTGACAGCCCTTGCCAACTGGGCAACCTGTGGTGCGTCATATCACATGGGAAAACCTATCGACCTGAATGTGTTTACACAATCTAACTGTTTGCCATAGTAGAGATTTGGTTTTATGTATGATTTCAGAATTTTGACTGAATGGAATGTGACCTGTCCTCGCTTGTATTAGCTGACCTGCAATTTTGAAACTTAAAACAAATGTTCTTTGTCTCTTCCAGACATCTGATCCCATCCCGATCAAAAGGTCCAAACTTGAAGACTTCCCATCGCAATCCCCTCTGGCCGACAAAGAGAAACAGCTCGACTGGCTACAATCCCTGTCCGCCTCAACTAAGGTTGGTGTTGCTAAGCTCAGAACGGAGATGCTGATGATGATAATGATGTATAGTGCATGAGATGAGATGTCGTGTAATATTATACAGAAGTTTTCAGATGAGGGTAGTGCTTAAATTTAGATTTGGCAAGCTGTGCTAACAGAGGGGGGTAACTGTAGATGCCACGAGCTGCACAGATTCGCTTACTGAGATGGAGCAAAGTTTGAGAGAGCAGTGAAAGAGAATATTACCACAATATAAAGATGGATGTCCACTGTGAAGATCAATATTCTCTAAAAAAAAAAGGGGTCCACCCTGCAGACTGTATTCAACTATTAATCTTCCTACTGACCCCTCTCCAGTCACCAAACACATCAAACTCTATAGTAAGACCACAGTGATGACAGGCCCATTCACATCCTTTTAATCAATGGACTTTGGACCACATTAAAACAACAATGGACTACATTAGATTTACTGCAACCTGCAGCACATTGTAACACCAAAGAATCAATGTTTATATCAAGCCCTGTAATATTCTACTGTTGGATGCCCCATCATTTTTATGTGAACCCCATCTCTGTGGAACCATACCCAAGGTCAAAGAGAGGTCAACAGTGACAGGTCTTCTAAGGCGCCTTCACATTTGCCCTAATCTCAATAATCAGATAATTTCATCACTGTTTGTGCTTTGTGTGGAGGCTTGTTCAACTTGTTATAAAAGAAACCAGTCGGACTGTAAACAGTGAATGGCAAACAAAAGAGACTTGGCCCGGATATCCACTGTCTACACTGGAGGCCACAAAATAATAGCCGTTGCCCCAGAGGCTAATTCGTCATCAGGCGATAGCCAAGATTGCATTTGCTCAGAATCAAACTGAATTTCATAGTGGATCACACTGAAATACAACATGTAAATGTGAGAGGCTAACCCTACACTAGGGCTGGGTATCAACCCTCAGCACTTAATACCCTGGAATGTGTCATGTATCATGGAAACCATCACATACTCAACTTTAGCAGTGAAAACCACTCAAGATTCATATTCTTGTTCACTTATTCTTTGACCAGATGTTTTCCTGATTTAAATCAAACCCAATTGTAATAATATAATATTTAATAATAATATGGAATAATAATGGTTAAATTTTGCAATGTTCGTGAACAGTTGCTTGCATTTACGAAATGAGAAATGTTGCTTACGCTGTCAAATGGAAAACAATTATCTGTAGAACATGTTTTTGTCTCTAAGTTAAAAGTATAGTTCACAGAAAAAAGAAAATTCACTCATAATCTACTCACCACTATGCCGATGGAGGGGTGGGTGACGTGTTTGAGTCCACAAAACACTTTTGGAGTCTCAGGGGTAAACAGTGTTGCAGCCAATTCCAATAAAATTGAAGTAACTAGTGATTCCTTCTTCAGATGTTAAAAACAACAGAAAGAAAACATAACATGCCTCCATACTGCTCCTGTGGTGTCATCCAAGTTTCCAGAAGCCCAACATTCTAGTCGACTCAAAATGGCATCATTTAGTCCATGTTTTAAGCCCAACACTGTTTACCCCTGAGACTCCAAAAGTGTTTTGTGGACTCAAATATTTCCACCCCTCCTACATGGCATAGTGGTGAGTAGATCATTTTTCGGTGAACTATCCCTTTAAGTAACATAGTGCAAATCAATAGTAGCAACCAAACATTTCCACCTACAGTCCCAACTGTATACAGAAATTGAACAACTGTCACTAAGCGTTCTGGTTGCAGTTTTACAAAAAGTGATTTCTTTATGGCTTGTGATTTAAAGTACCTTCTTTTTTTTTTCAGGGGCTTAACTGCATCCAGCCCAGACAGAGACCATCAGCTTTCAGGCCCTGGTCCCCACACATCTCTGCTGGTGATAAGGACCCCACCAATCACCCCCTGGCCCTGCTGAGAGACAGGTGGGTCCAGCAAAGGACAGCCTGATCAAAAACAGAAGACACTTTCACCAAACAGCACTTAACTTCAACTAGAAATTGAATTAATCAGGAACCGGGAAATATCTGAACACTAAGAGGAGCTTTAACTACAAGAAGTGGTAGCCATTTGTTGAGCTGGATCTGGTGAGCTCCCAGCATACTCCCTCACTTGTCTGGGTGGGATGGTTTCACAGAGGTCAAGTCTGACTGTACCACAGCTTCCCACACGATACCATTCAAACACATTTGACACACACTCATAATGTGGGCACCCACTTGCCATGGTGCTGCCAGTACAGGCAGCATCATATCAGAGTTGATCTGGACCAGTGTCTCATGAAGTGGGAGGAAAAAGCTACAGGCACTTTATTTGAAGGTTTCTCTACCCTGGTTTGCAGAGGCTGGACCCTACAATGTGGTTGAGGTTCTATTGACTTGGATATAGAGTTCTACTCTTGTTAATGAATTGATCTTGATTTGGTTTATTATATTTAAGCATAATAATACATACAATTAAATTGTCTCGTTTTCCCTTAGCTTCTACAACTACAAGAGTCTGGAGAATGGTGTGGCCCCCAATGTTGCCCTCACACCACAACCCCTGGGTAAGGTGGGTCCCATGTCCCCATCATTACCCAGCACCTCCCACCCAAGTGGAGGTGAACCCCCAGGTGAAGGAGCCAACTCGAGGCCCCGAAAGAGAAGAGCCACAGAGGAGCTCCAGCCACCAGTGACTGAGGCCCCCTGCCCACCTTCCTTCACTGCCAGCAAGCCACCACCACCTCAGGATGACAAAGACTCTGAGGTGGAGATTGAAGTGGAGAGCCGGGACGAGTGTAAGTTAATAAATCTTTACCAGCTACGAGACATGTAAAGATCATTTGTTACAATGCTAGACTGGCCAGCAAAATGTTGTCAGATTTAACAAGATCAACTGAGTCTTGACAGCTAGAGAGGTGACAGCTCATTTCCAATAGCAGCACATTTTAGTTTTTCCACTAACCTCACCCTCTCTCTCCTCCCTGATCTCTCCCACCAGTCACTTCGTCCCTGTCCTCCCTGTCGTCACCATCTTTCACCTCGTCCAGCAGCTCGGCCAAGGACTTGAGCTCACCATGCGCCCAAGGGCCCATTTGCACTGTCACGTCAGCCGAGGGCACTACCCCTACAGCTGCTGCACCCATTGCACCCCTTGCAGCCCCCGTGACCCCTCCAGAGCTGGGGCTGGAGTCGGAGCTGGAGAGCCTAAGGCAGGCACTGGACAGCGGACTGGACTCAAAAGAGTCAAAGGAGAAGTTTCTGCATGAGATTGTGAAGATGAGGGTGAAGCAGGAGGAGAAGCTCGGATCGGCCTTGCAGGCCAAACGCAGCCTCCAGCAGGTAAAGTTTCATTCATACATTTGAATGTTTGACGTGTCAGAAAGAATCTCTCTGTGCTGTCAAATGAGAACATTGATGTCAGTCTCATTTGTGTGTGTTGAGTGCCGATTAAGGTCTGAGGAGTTGTCGGTCCTGGTCGACTGAAACACCTGAAGCAGAGGGAAACTGTTGCTTAGCTAAAACACAGATCTGTAGACTTAGACTTAGACTTTGCCTCACTTTGTCACTGACCTGAGATTTGAATGGAAATAGGTTTAAGTCATACATTTTTGAGACTTTTTAACTTTTAACCTTTTAACCATTTTTTAAATTGGAAAATTGGAACAGATTTGGCTTCTGGAAAAAGATTTTAAACAATATTAATTCAGAAAGAGTCGCATCTTGACGAACACTATTTGAGTTGACCTGAACTTATTTCACTCACACTTGGAAGATTTTAAAACAGCTCCACCAAAGACAAGGTAAAAGACATGTGGAATGTATTTCCAATTATCATACCACAGGTAGGAGCCGCTTCAACCAGACTAACCTCCCTGTCATTCAAGGCCACCAAGCAGTCACATGTGTCAGTGTAACTCTATATAGAAGTTGTGATTATCTGTTTGGTAAATAATAGAAAAGCACACTTATACAAACTGTGACTCATAAACGTTTCCTATGTTGCCAATAGCAACAGCCTATTATCAGTGTATAGCCATCTTTATTCAGTTCTACAACCCCAGTGATTAAGTGTCACTATTCTCACACTTATATGCTATATTTACATAGTCTATGATTTAACTGTAGTGAACGCACCATGATGTGTGTCACTGTTGACTGAGAGAAGGAGATTTCCCAGCCTCAGCTGCCAATGACAACTCATACAATCCTTTAGCCTCCCCTAACCTTTTAGAAATCAACTCGACAGAAACTTTTCAAAGTTGGCAAACTGAAGAAATGACTTGAGCTCAGACATCGAAATGCAGAAGTAGAGTCTTTATCACTGTCCGCAAAGCTTAGCATGAGTTGGCAAGTGATAACAACGACAGCGGATGTTGCTGCAAAGGGAAAAGCCAGACTTCCATTTCTTTTTTTGGTCTTGGACTGAGAACAAGAAAGTGCAGACGAAGGAGTTTGTGTGGGAGAGCAAAAAAATCCATCCTGAGCAAAGAAAAGGGACTCCAGCGCGACGGCATTCCACTTTCACTTTCCGTCAGTGTTGAGAGGAGCTGTGCAGAAGCAAGGCAAATCCAACCAACCAAAAGTTATATCAATGGGGGTCTTACTTTAAAAGAAGTCACTGGTAAAATTCCTGCTCTACTACTCTACTAAGATTAACTAACTCTAACCCTGTTGGTATTCAAAGAGTTCTTATGTAAAGCCTCTGCAGAGTAATGGGTGTGATGGGGATTGTTTCTTTTCACTCTTTTTGTGAGAACTAACAAAGCTTGATGACAGACATGTTTGTCCCAACTGCAAGGTTCCCATGAGAAGAGTATGGGCGTGTTACCACTACACACACACACGCACACACGCACACATCACTCTTTCAGTGATTCAGAGGAAGGAAACCTAACTTCTGTCAGCCCACAACTTGCCCTCAGCCCTGACTTGTCTCAGTGTAAACGGACACTGCAGCCTTCTGTAACAAGTCACTGCTCTTGGGTGTCAACAGCTCAGAGGCAGAGTCGAACAGTCATGTGACAGATACTGTATATCCACTGTATAAGCACCATGGGACACGTTATATTAAAACACAAAAACACTTTTCGAAGTGTTTAATTATGTACGTATAAACCCCACATAGACTGAGCCTCTCCTTGATGCTAACATCTACAATCTCTTCTTCCCAGGAGTTAGAATTCTTACGGGTGGCCAAGAAGGAGAAGCTGCGGGAGGCAACCGAGGCAAAGCGGAACCTGAGGAAGGAAATCGAACGTCTGCGGGCCGAGAGCGAGAAGAAGATGAAGGAAGCCAATGAGTCGCGGATCCGTCTGAAGAGGGAGCTGGAGCAGGCTCGACAGCTGAGGGTCTGCGACAAAGGCTGCGAGGCAGGACGTCTTCGCGCAAAATACTCGGCACAGGTTGGTTACTGTGCATGTGGATGTTGCTTATGAAGGATTAAAGCTAGGTTTTAAGAAGCTATCACCCTTTAGGCTTATCGTTTTTAAAGATATGATGAAACTTAAACATGAGAACATATTTGAGAAACATGGGACATGGGTAGAAATGAAACAAGACAAGGCCATGCGTGGAGGCAGACACTAACAGTCCAATGTGTGCAAAGTCTAGACAACACCCTCAGAGTAATTGCAGTGTTTCACTCCCTTAAATACTCTCAAGGTCAGCAGAGGAGAAGGCAAGAAAAAAAACACATTTCCTCTTCCACAGTCAAAAATAAATGGGTGTAGCTCCAAGTGCACAGACGTGTAAGTCCCCCACTGAAAGGAAACAGGAAGAGACGTCGACTTCCCTCAGGCACCATGGGAAATGCAGATTAGACAAAACAAGAGGGAGGTTATGCTCTCCAACTGCATCTGTGTGCCTCCTGCAGAGACTGCAGTCGCCCTCAGACAGCTGTCGTCAAGATGTTTTTGATGTTTTCTGAATCTTCTTGTCAGTTACCATTGTCCTCTCAAAATGAATTTGACTAAAACAGCCACCTGTTTCAAGGCACCAGCTTGATACCACATCCAAAATTCTGACTCAGGAATATTCATGTAATTGGATCACGCAAGAGACTTGTACCCTTGTTGCGAGGGTCTGCATCAACAGTAAAATCTAAAGTGCACTGTTTTAATTTTAGATTGAATTTAACACAAACATTATTACACAGTTAACTACCTGTGTCATGTGAACATGGCATCAGGCCTGCAGTAGGAAACCCTGGACACTGGTGGGAGGGCTGTAGGACTCTATAGTGTGCCAACAGCCACTTGAATGATATAGTTCTTTGAGCTGTGTATGGAAGATGGCTGTTTAGAAGAGTGGTTGGATCATTCTTCTCCAAACCGTCCTGGAGTTAGATCTGTTCTGTTGCATGACTTCATCTGTTTCCTGCCATGTGTTTACCAGATCGAGGACCTCCAGATGAAGCTGCAGCACGCTGAGGCCGACCGCGAGCAGCTCCGAGCCGACCTGCTGCATGAGCGGGAGGCCAGGGAGCACCTGGAGAGGGTTGTAAAGGAGCTACAGCAGCAGCTCTGGCCCAAAACCAACAGTGACAAGGATGGGATGCCCATGGACACACTGGCGGACAAGTAACCAAGCAGCTAAACTCACAGCCCAACCATTCACCCCTCTCGCCATGATCCCCAACTTCATCTGCTCGTCAGACCACGACCATACCCAGGAGTCCTGGGCCAACTGCATCACCCCACTGTCCATCACGCTCGCCCTCCAGAACACAAAACTCAAAGACTCTCGCCCTCTGACCAGAGACGGAGAGATAAGACGAGGACCCGTGTCCATGCCCATGAACAGTCAAGTGAATGTTTCCTTTGGAGAATGACTGAAAACAGCAAAGTACATTTCTGCAACATGGAAGCATGTGTTTCTAAATCAAGCACTGACTTGCACCTTCCACACTCACAGAACGTTAAAAATAACTGTATCTCAAGGATTACATGACACATGTATAGCACAAAACGTGGTTGTGCCTGGATTTTCTCTGACAGAGAATGAAGTGAGACTGGACACACATCCGTGATAAATAATGCTGAAAGACGATCATCTTATATTAGAGCTACACAGCTGTTTCGAGGTGTTACAGCAGTGCAGCCTGGAGGGCAGCGCTCACACTCAACCGGCAGTACCCGAAAAAGTCTCCATGGCCGTTCCCGTCATGGTGAGGGATGAGGAGGATTTTGAAGACATTATAAGCTATTTAAGAGACTACATAGCGATATGTAAAGAAAAAGATAGACAGTTACTTTGTTTCTCTGTGCTCATGGAGTTTGAAAATATAAAAGATACAAACTCATTCGAAGATGAACGAAACAAGCAGTTGAACTCTCCACAGTGCCACCGTGGTTTTGTCGGTTTTTCAGGAAGCCATCGCCGCCAACTGAGGGGGAAAAGCATCGAGTGTGAAGTTAAAGTTGAATCAATATGTTTCTCTCTTTGCATCGAACCCTGGATTAGATACTGGTAATAAAAACATGCCATGGTAAAGGCACCTTTTTTTAGTGAGCACTTTGTTCGGATGATCAATAACAATATCCAACAGTCTCCATCTCAGCGGTTTTCACATCAAGTCACAACTGGCATGTTTTTACTCCAGTTGGCTCCATCATGTATGAAATCATAGTGGACTCAGGTGGGGCGTCCTTAGCAAGAACCACAAAATGTTCATTTTAATTAAATTAAGGTATGTAAATATAAATATATGTTCTTTTCCTTTTTCCTTTACAATAATAAGTCGCACTTTGTCATAACAGAAATACTGTTTTAATGCATTGTACTCCCACTATTGTCTTCAATCTTACTTTGAAAGCATCATCTTATCGTGACTGCTACCATATAAATCCAGTAAGCATTTTGTTGATTATTTGCATCTCAAATAAAAAATCTGTTTTCTTAAGGCAAAGTATTGTAAATAAAGAAAAAAAGGCTCTACCTGTTGCTTGCTGATGCAGTCTGGGATTGTTTGAAAGTTTTTGTCGACACACTCTCCCGTTTTTGTAATATAATGACACAACTGTCGCTTCAGCACCCAGTTAAAACATGTAACAAGTTTGACAAAAAAAAGTTCATTAACAACTTACTGTACGACACCGTGTTGAGTTTTTATTGGAGCCTGAACAGAAATCACATGGTCAAAGATTCAAATCAGATTCAATCCAAAAGGCAGAGACCATGACTCTGCCTCCTCACAGTGGGTACAATGCAATCAGAATGTACATTGTGTTAATGCTAATTTTTCTTTGGTTGTTGATGTTGTTTTTTAAACGTGGAGATATTTTATTGCTCGTCTGTTATGTTCACTTTTTTCAATAGAAAACTCATATTTTCTTTATGCATGAACTTTGAGAAAGTTTGCCATACATATAGTCGGTTATTGGGCATTTGATACTGTACATGTAAGGGTTTTTTGTGTTATGCAACATAAAGCAATTTATCTTATTTACAAGAGGAAGAAGAAATTAAAAAAGCAACAAACTGTTGCAAATGTTTTTTTAAGAAAAGAAAAACTTCACACTTGCAAAAAACTAAAGACATGAAAAAAAAGAAATGCAATGCTGGACAACCTCAAGTGCCTGGATGTGGGCGAAAGGTTTCCAGAGTAAGAAAAACTGATGATGAAGCTGTTGGGGCGGGGCCTCTCATCAACTTCCTGTTTGCAGGTTTTCAAATTAAATGACCCTCCCTCGCTCAGCAGCTCTTTTTTCAGTATTCCTAAAACCAACCAGTTTACACATTTTTTTCTTTTTCAATGCAGAGAACAATTGAACAAAGGCTAGATGCTTGAGGGTTTTTTCCCTGAATGAGTGCTTTTTTAAAATTAATTTGAAATCAATGATATGCATGTTCAAACAATTTTTATAGAACATCTTTAAAAGCCACTTGCTTCGGTGAATTGTTACTTTGGGTTGTACATAAAGACTTAACTGTTTGTTCCCAGTTTGCTGACTTGTCCAGGGGCGGACCTGTCAAGTATAATAAAGAGGGCATTATGTCGAAGGCCCATTTCTTATTCAACATTACCGATGTTGCTCAGAGGACGACACTGCGTCTGTCACTTTGGCAGACCTCAAATTGGTACATTTTGTAGTTGTTTTTACACTCAAAAGAATTGATAGCCAATGTGTAGTTTACTTTACTCATGGTTTTCTACAAAATAAGGGAGACAATAATGACATTGGCTCTTCACTCTCCCACACAAAAAGAAAAAAGCAGTTTAACAACGTCTTGTTTTCTAAAGGAGAATCATTTTGCTAAATAATGGACAGCAAAGCAGCAATAACAGTCCATATTAATAGACAACTACTAGCCAGTGTGAAGATTTGAATAAGGATTTTCAAATGTAAATATTTTTTTCTTTACAATATTGTATAATATATGTACATGGTGTTTCCTTTTTCAAAAAGAAATCTTTTCTTACAATAACTGTCTTGTTTTTTTTTTGTTTTTTTTTGGAATTTGTGTTTTAACTGAGATGTTTCAAAAACAGTAAATGCAGTGCGTAAGAGAATATTCCCTACATAAACATGTTAACCCATTTCTTTTCATTTTTTACTGTAGAGTCTTTATATTGAATGACTTTTTTTCACCAGTTCATATATATTTTTAACAGTATGTTTAGTATCAGATAGCCGACCTGTGCTATGGGTCACACACACACACATACACACACACACACATGACTACGCCACTTTCTGATTGTTTCTCCCTAACCCTCATGTATCTTTTTAGCCCTGTGCTGCTGCTAATACTATATAAACCTTACAATTCTAGAAATATTTTTATCTAAGAGGTAAATGTAAGCTTTCCCATTTATTAATACCACATATACAGTATGGAAAAAAGCTTGGCTTGTTTATCTATATCCCTTGTTTCCCTCATCTTTTCACACCTTTGTCCTCATCTCTCCATCATCACCCTTCCCCTTCTCTCACGACACGGACTATATTGTAAAGTAAAGGACTTTATGAGATTATGTTTGAAAATAGCTATGCTTATATACTACAGTGACTGAATGTACAGTGTATAGATGCATTACCAGAAATAAAGTTGTTTGTCCAGATCCACTGTCACAGTTTCTTGTTATTGCTGCCTCTTTTAATTCACCTCACTCATTAATTCATCTGTTCTGCTCCTGTTAAATAGACTGAGACAATGGATTCTGAGCCCTTTTAAATGTTACATGTTTAAATCTGATTTTGATGTGTTTTTAAACCCTACATATTTTTTAAATAATTTTTAAACAACATAAAATATAAAATAGAGAAACAACAATAAAGCACAATCCATTTAAAAAATATGTACACTAAACTTAAAATATATATCTTGATTAATTTTGTTTCATCCCGATATAATAAAATGTAGCTTATTCAACATGTTCAGTGTAGTGTCATACTTAAAACATGTCCTCAAGTTCCATCTTTAGGAAATCATGGATATAATGTAGTTCTCAGCAGAACCTAGTGTAAATAATAGTAATACTAGTATAATCAGTAATATCAGTATTAATACTAATCATATAAAATATGTTTTTTATTAGGAGAGGATATAATTGTTGACTACTATTTTGATATTGTATATAAAAAAACACTCTGCCTGCTTATGTATATGTCATCAAAGAGTCTAACAAACTGATAATCTCACAATCTATGACCATACATACTTCATTTCAAAGGATCTCAAGCCAAAATAGTTCCCACTGATATATATAAAGAACCATAAAATTAAGCACTCGGGTAAAGTACAAGTACTTCAAACTGAAGTACAGAGCTCTGCAAGAGAAAATGTACTGGATATGCTGTGCCTTAAGTTACGCTGTTTATGGGCTACAGAAATATGAATTCTGTTTTAAAGGTTCAGTGTGTAGAATTTAGTGACATCTAGTGGTGAAGTTGCATGTTGCAGCTGAATACCCCTCACCTCATCCTCCCCTTCCAAAGATGAAAGAGAACCTGTGGTAACCTTCAGTTGTCATAAAAACTCAAAAGGTGTTTAATTTGTCCAGTCTGGGCTTCTGTAAAAAACATGGCGGCCTCCGTAGAGAGGACCCGCTCCCGATGTAAATATAAAGTATTTAAATATAAAAGGCCCATTCTTGGGTAAAGAAAACAACAATTGAGATGATCACACACTAGTGAAAACATCACTAGGATTATTTTATTTTCAATTTCTGCCAATATTCTTTTCACCTAAATCTTACTTTGAAAAATTTGAAGAGTTGCGAGAGGTGCATTAAAATACGACCACAAAGCTGCAGAAGCTTTAAGTCACCCACATGGGCCAACCTCCAAAACACTGGATAATACAATACCCATAATGCAACAAGATGATGTCCTTACATCCTCCCTTCCTGGTAAATGCCCACGTATAATCTTTAAGTACATTATGAGATAAACCTGGTTGATCTTCTCAGACGTGACAAAGCTTTTTAATTCAACTAGTTTGAAAATGGTAACAATAATAATAATACATTTTATTAGTATAGGAACTCAAAAAACGTTGGTTGTCACTACATTGATGCCTGAACCCAACATAGAATTTATATACATATAAACATAATACATACATACAACATTGTCATATATTGAAAGCAGTTCTGCAGAGGGGAGCTTTGAGAAGAGATTTGAGAGTGGGTGGGTCCGTGCTCTGGCAGCCCAGGTCTGATGCCTAGTCCTGTGTTGGGGGCTGCGTGAGGGGATGTAGTAGTGGAGCACGTGTGTGAGGTAGGAAGGTGCCTGGTTGGCGAAGTGAGGAGGAGGATTTTGAATTGGATGTGCTGAGTGGAGGTTCTGGAGGATAGGGGCGATGTGGTCACAGGAGCAGGTGTGGGTGAGCGGAAAGGAACAGACTTCTGGATGGACTGACGTTTAGAAGATGTAACATAGAGGATGCTATTGGAATGGTCCATTCTGAATGTGATGAATGCACGGATCAGGGTTTCAGTGGCGGAGCTGGTGAGTGATGGACAGATGTTGTAAGATTTAATTTGTAAGCAACACAAATCAATAAATCATTCATCAATCACTGAAGAAGTGGTGACATATTCGTCTCAATCCAATATGTGTATCATACAGGTGACACTTTGACACTTTAATTTCCTTAGACTTAAAGCTAGGGTTGGTAATTCTACAGTCTGGAAAAATGCAACTGACACATCCCACCCCCTCCCATTGGTCCTCTCATCAAAGCTACTCCCCAAAAACACATGAACGCGCACTGACAACTGCTTGAAGCGGACTTTTCTGTTAATCGCTCCGATCGCGGACGTAAAGAGGATTTTTAACAAAAAAGATGTTTCAGAAACAACTTACAAACCCATAATGAATACATGAAGATTATGGTAAAAAGTTCTGTATGGGCAGTTGATTCATCTTGAGTTGAGTCCTGACAGCACAGCATGTATTATGATGGTAAATCTATGATTGGGAGAGAGTTTGAACATACAACTAGTCGTTTTCAGACATGACCTGTGGGGAGAATGTCTGGAGAATTGGGTCCGGACTTTCTCCAGAGTTTGCCTCTCACACATGAGAGGAGGTTCTCTGCTCAGACGACTTCACAACAATACAGAAATCTCAGGAGGATTCAGGTGGTGCAGCAGGCAGAGGCTTCCTGTAACGTATAAAGTCAACTGCGGAGATCACATGATTTTGTTTAAAGCACGTCAACAATGATGTCGGCTTTTCACAAAAAGGTCTCTTGACATTTCGGTCTTTTATGTGTATGACAGCGCTTTTTCATGCTGAGATATTTGTTTTCCTTTTTGTTTTTTTGATTTTTTCTAAGAAACGTCATCTACACACCCACTCAGAGGAACTCCTGTTGTGTAAAAGTCCACAGAAACTCCAGATGCTCTCACTCTCACATTTGTGTTCACACAAACAGCCCCTGCGGAAAAAGTCTGGAGGATCTCCAGAGTTCAGTTCATGTCTGAAAGCAGCTTATGACTGCATGGGTTGAGAAGACGATGAAAAAAAGGATGGAAGTTAATTTCAGCTTTTCAGGCTTAATTCTTAATTAGAGCATTAAGAGCGTTACATAAAAGAAAATAAAGACACTGAGACAGACAAAGACAGACAAAATTTAATTTGATTAAAGATGGACTGTAAGAATATTAGGGATGACAGTGTGGCTGGACTGTTCGTGGTGAAACGTGGACGCAGTTGAAAACTGAAAACTACTTTCAATGGAAAATAGTGGCATCCTGCTCAAAATGTCGCTGGCTAATGTAATACGATTAGAACCATTTTCGTGACGAGGAGCAGTCAGTGGGGAAACTCCCGATTTGTCATTCATCGAACAGTCACGCGGCCTGTAGCTGAACAATGGTATTCCTGTCAGTCACTCAGTCACAGTCATTCATGTTAGAGACTCCTCTCAGGTGAAACAAAGAATGAGTTGTGAGTGCAGTGCAGAGGCCAGCTCTCAGCGTAACAAAACAACACTAAACACTGTGCGTGTTTCACCCTCTCATCCGGTTTATGTACACAGATATGATTTAGAGCAGCTGCTGGAGAAACCTCCATAATTACTGTGAAAACAGTAAAACGGAAAAGATGAGCTGCAAACACTTAACTAGAAAGGAATGTACTGTAGGTCCCAAGTTAACGCCCACTCAGCCTAGCAGCATTTGATGTAAACATTCATTAGTGTGTATACACACACACACACGCACACACACACGCACACACACACGCACACACACACGCACACACACACACACACACACACACACACACACACACACACACACACACACACACACACACACACACACACACACACACACACACACACACACACACTTTATATGGCCGTGTGTGCGCAGCATAGGTTAGCTGTAGCCTCCTCAGGATCCAGGGCAGGGAGATGAAGCTAATGTAGAAGAAAGGTTTCAGAGGTTTCTGGTTGATAGCAAACCTGCAGCTCTCCAAAAGACAAATGAAAGACAAAAAGAAGCTGGCACAGGCTTTGCATTCTGAGTGTGTAGACCATAAATTCCAAACAAAAAAGACAATGCTAGAAACTGAAAAATAACAGCTTCTATTTTATTGCAAAACAGGGCTGCAGTCAGACCACAGATCTGTGACAGACAGAGATTTTTGGAATTATTATCAATTCATCAATAAATCAAATTTTATCTGTAGAGCCCATATTCACAAATCACAGTTTGTCTCAGAAAGATGAAAGGCTCTTAACGATCTCTGTTTTATCTCCTCTTTCCATATTGTGAATTATACATGTACATTATAATTTGAGTGTTTCTTTGATATGCTCTGTAGCTACTTCAGATTTATTCCTTGTCATTAGCGAGTCCTCCTCAAACAGTTCTACAATACACTGTCACTTTTTATTGTTTGGGTGCAGAGCTTTTTAGAAACAGTCTATGGTGCAGAGTGAAGTTAGACAACTTTGTGTTCATCCTACCTGGTTTATCGGCAATTCATATTTTATAGTTAATGTCTTTCATAAAATAAAAGCAGGTATCAGAACATCAGGGGCGACACACAGACTGAACTTTCCTCACACTTTCCCTGAAACACAATTGCCTAAATCTGTGTCTCTGTGTGTTTATTGGGCCACTGACCCTGGCTGTTTTACTGTTGTGTCCAACTGGCTCATTGTTTTTTCCCCATATGTGCTCTGTTGTCTGAACATTTAATTTAATGTTGACCCTGCTGTGCTGGTGTCTTCCAGCCACATGTGATGGTGCAGGGGCTCATGGTTATCGGCGAGTGCCAGGCTGTTAACATGCCTTCCAAGTGTTATGATTTTGTGCCGGTGCCTGTACCAGGGATTTACCAAATGGTCCAAGTTAAAGTACTTCTTACTCTATGACCACCCCGCAACATGATTTCTGGCTGGGCTAAACTAGACCAAAAAATTAACAAAAAATTACAAATTCATGGTTGAAAAAAAATAAGTAGTTGGTTTATAAAATAAGTAAAATTAGTTTGACTAAAACTGATGTATATTTGTTAAAATTATTAATTAAAAAAAAAAATGCCCTGGGTAAGAGTTGGGATGAAATGATTAACCCATATAAAAGTACATCTAAAGAGTGCTAAGAGCAAAACACAACTGCAGTAGGATTATGGAGATGATTTTCTTCACATAACTCAGGATATGCTGCCTCGCTCCTCCCCCAGTGTCCGATCATGGCTCCACCCATACCGTAAGCGCAGGCCGCTCTCTGGCTGCTGCTGCTGCTGTGGCCCAAATCGTCAGAGCGGTGTGGGCCGGCCTGTCAGACAGCGCTCAGCTCCTCTAACCCAGCAGCAGCACCACACAGGGCTATTGACTGACCCAATTACAGCAGTCACATGAGGAAGAACGCCCCGCAGTTAGCTCATTAGTCTCTGGAGTCTCTCTGCAGCTCTCAGTCTTATACGCTGCATCCGTGTCTCCTGCTGTTTTATAATGTACAGTCAATTACTAAGTCATGTTTAATTCATTTAGTACAGTTCCAGGATTTTTCTTTTTTATGAACGGCGGGGCAGGCTTTTTCAGACATGCTTGCACTTCTTTTTGGCACCAAGCAGCAAAGATGCATGATTATTATTATGTATGAAAGGGTGGACATAAAAACAAGAACACCCCTAGAGCATAATGTCACCCTACAAAGCAATAACACAATAAGGATTTACTATTTCAACATTAATAATAATGATTTTGATGGGTTTTGATATAACCAAACCCTACTTAGCAAATGCAGTCTTGACGTTTTGGATATTTTTTCTCTTTTCCAGCCACCTCTCCTCTCTCCCCCATTTTTCGCCACTCACCCCAACCAATCGAGGTAGATGTTCGCCCACACGGAGTCTGGTTCCAGAGGTTTCCTCCAGTTAATGAGGGAGTTTTTTCTCTCCACAGTCGTCAGTGCTGCTTGTTGTAGGAACTATTGGATTTCTCTGTAATTTTATAAGGTCTCAACCTCACCATGTAGAGTGCCTTGAGATAATGTATGTTATAATGGTATATGGTTTGTATTTGTATAGCGCTTTTCTAGTCTTGATGACCACTCAAAGCACTTTTGCGCTAAAACTGAATTGAGTAGTAGACTCTTTACCTCAATGTTGGACATGTTGTTCATACTGCTATAAAAATATAATTTCACTTGAATTGAAGCATTGTCATTTTCTATGTTCATGGTATAATTATTTGATATTGTCCTCTGACATATCCTGCGGTTAATCCGCGGCCACTGTTGGCCGAAGACGTTTAATTGAACCTTTTAGATGGACTGAGTTTTTACAGATGTTCATGGTCTTCAGAGGAACATCATTTCACCAAAGAGAAGTTCCAGCCATCCCATTAGAGAGGTTAATATGATATATATGTCTTTAATGATTTTGTTTAAACTTAGAAGGCTTTCATAAAAATGGGATGGGTATAAGGTTCTAATTTCAGCAGGAAGCAAAGCAAAAGTCGTGTCAAACAGGTTTTGTGAACTTGACTATTGAGTGAAGGGAACTTCAGTGACCTCTTCTCCTTTGAACCCAGAAGAACCTTTGAGATGTGGTAGAACAGGAGAATGACAGCATGGATGTGTGCTGACAAATCGGCAGAGATGATAATGCCGTCATGTCAACATGGAGCAGAATGTCAAAGGAAAGTTTCCGGCATCTGGTTTTGAGGGTAGAACTACCCAGTATTACTGTTCCTAATAAAGTGCTATGTGTTAATGATTTTGTTGACTTTTGTTGATTGTTGACAGCATGATGGACACTGATGGATGAGAAAAGTGATCGTATGCTATCAGTGGACAGTACTTTTTTTGTAAAATGCCCAGTGTAACATAAGGCAAATGAGAAAGTGATACATGTGTTGATGCTGTTTATTAACATATTATTCCACCTAGAAAAACTCACCAAATACAATGGTCTTGACTCCCCCCACATTTCTCCTTCTAAATGGACACTCCCCTGCAGCCTAATGGACTCATCTCTCTCTAACATCCACACACAACCACTTGGTTTGCCAGAAAGGCCACAGTCAGCCGGTGCAGGTCATTGGCCCCTAGGCAGGTTCAATATTTATGGGTTGCTGCAGCATTTTAGCATCTCTGCTTGACAAAAGTGATCAGCGTCTCAGGCACTCTGCCTGTCAATCCAGCAGATCCACATACCACATCAGCTGCCATCGCTGTAAACCCTGCAGGATGTCACTGGGACAGAGCCAATAAGATGGGTTCTCCCCACCTCAAGGATAAACCACTGTGGGCGCAGAGCTGAAACAGCCTGACGTCTGCATATAGGGGATGGATGGATGGACATGTAAATGCTTTCAATCCTAATACAGGATTATGGGATCATTGTTGTTGTGTGTTTCTTTCTTTCTTTCTTTATTGGGTTTCATAAAGCCTCCAGTCTCACCAGCCACCATAAAATAAAATAACTACTTTCATCATAAGTAAAAACTTGCTGTAATCAAATGTTTATTGTCAAACAGGGGCAGTAGAAACGAGTAGTGACACAATTTAACCATATCAAGTCGATATGGTAAACTTGTGAGCAAGTTAGACACAGTGTCTACTCTGTCCTGACTGATCTTATCCCAAGTGGTCAGCTCTGAGTACATGAGTGGATGCACTTCCTCAAAGTGCACACACACACACACACACACACACACACACACACACACACACACACACACACACACACACACACACACATTGACTGGGTAAAAACAACATAATTTGGTCTTTGCTAACAGAAATTACGTATGTGTTTATTAGCATATGGACCGGGGAAGTGAGATCCGATCATAAGTGGTCACAGGAGAAACATTCAGCACATCAAAACCGGAATCGGTTCTTATCACAAAAAACTCTAAAGCCCTATGGGACAAATTGTGATTTGTGAATATTGGCTATACAAATACAATTTGAATGATTGATTGATGAAGATAATGGTAACACTTTGGACAACCTGTCCATGACTTTTAGTTTTTACATCAGAAGTTCAGCTTTTGAGCAAATAAAAAAAGTTCTGAATGTGCTCAGTGTGAACATCCACAGTTTCATGACTGAGATAACTCCATCTGCTGATGAAGACTGTAATGAAGTCAAAAGCTCCTGAACAAGCAAGTAATTGGACTTTGATTTTAGATAATTTGATAAAAGTGTAGTCGGCACGGTGGTGCACAGTGGTTGCCTCGCACGAAGGTCATTGTGTCAAATCCCAGTTCGGCCGAGGTCTATCTGTGTGGAGTTTGCATACTCTGCGTACTCCTGTTTCCTCTTCAAACATGCAGACTGGGGTTTAGGATGATCAGAGGATGGACCGTGGGTGTGAATGTGAGAGTTATTCGTTGTTTGTCTCTATATGTTGGCCCTGTGATGGGCTGTGGACCTGGCCTCACTTCTCAAAGCAAATAAACACGAACATCTTTTCCATTTGGAAAGTTTGTAAGAAGTGGGAGGCAGCAGTGCACTGTCTGTGCCTAGTCTAGTAAAGAAAGAAGAAGAAATCACTGACTGGGTCTGTTCCTTGGTGTTTTCCAGTCAAATCAATAGACCAACATGTTTAACAACCTCAAAATTAATCTTTATGGGGTTTTCCAAACTTTCAGATGTGGTTAAAACTAGCTATTGCAATTTAACAAATGTTTGATCAGTAGGAAACAAGTACTTTCTCAGTTGAGTAGTTGATCCTTCAGTGGTCAGGACACATTCCCATTTATTGCTAAAAGAATGTGGCTAAATGCAGAGAACTGTATATAAAGACGGACGACATGCCAGCTCCCCAAAAGTAAAACCAACTCATCGCTGGCTGCCAAATTAGTCAAATGCTGTTTAAAGCCATATGCATGTTCAGAGCCCTTGAGTTGAAAATGTATGTTTATGTATGTATGTATGTATGGATGTATGTATGTATGTATGTATGTATGGATGGATGGATGGATGGATGGATATATGTATGTGGGGGCTGTGACAAATTATACGTCAAATTGGTTCAAATGGTCAAATGGTGTGAAACGTCATGATTGGCTGAAACTGACTCACGATTGGTTCAGCATGTGCATCAGTGTAACCTTGATACTGCGGCTCCACTGCATGATCAATATTATGCAAACTCTGGCTCTAAATTTTGTCAAAAATGCAAGATGGCAGCACCCGTATCCAGGATATTTAGATTTGACATTTTCGCGTCTTTAAATACAATCAATGATATATGCGGTATATACACTCTGTGGGATCAGATCTCAACGCATCCCGACTGCATCTTCAGTGCCTGTTCTTAGAACGGTCTACTTGACAGTCACATCAAAGTAGCACAGAGAGAGAGAAGTACAGTGCCTGGCTCCTCTTTCACCTCCGGAAAGCTGTGCAATCATGGTGTGAAAAGGGAGTGTGAATGTCGGATCATCAGATTCATAAAGGAACTCAGACCCTGCTAATCCGATGCTGGAACGTGTTTCCACCACGATCCAACATTGGACGTGTTGTTTGGAAGGAGAATAAAACCTGCTTCAACCACACACAGGACACAGGATGTGAACCTTGGTCTTCTGGTTTCAAAATCCTGCAGTTTTTAGAGTATCCCTCCAGCTCCACCACCTCCCTTGTACACACTTGGCAAAACCACTTAGTAGCAGTATAAATGCCATCTATAATGTTTTTAGGTTGAAAGCCATTTCCCCCCTGATTCCTGGTGTTCACAGCCTCTGCTCTGAGGTTAGGTCACAGCTTCAGTCTATTTCTTTGTTTGTCTGTGACCGGGATTTCTCAAAAGCTGATGCCCAGATTGGCAGGCTTTTTGCTGAGCACACTCACAATCCCAAGAGAAAGAAGCCATGTTTCTTTTGTGACTCTATGACCCTTTGTAGAGACCTTATTATTATTTGCTAATTACTGGTATGTTGACTTTAATCCTCCTAAAAGACGGTTACGGCTTGTACTCACTGGAAACACTGGTCCAGAATGTGTTATCTTGGAGCTGGAGGCTGGAGCCGTAAGGAAGCTCTTGATCTCTGCCACAAAAGAAGAAATGTGAAGTAATTTTACAGTTGTCTTATTCACATCTTGTGTATTTTAGCTGGTTTGCTAACATTAGCCATTGGTACGCCCACATACAGGAGTCTAAGCTAGCTGCTGGTGGTCAGTACAATTTTCCAAATTGTTGCGACACAATGTCCTGTCTTCTATTTTTACATGTGTTGTAAAGGATTGTGTGTAGGATTTGTACCTCATAGACTAAACTTGCACACTTGTACCTTCTCACACTACATTCTCAAAAACTGCCTAGAGTTTGTGTTTAGCATAAAATTGATGCACAAGATTCATCTCAAAATGATCTTGGTAAAAATCGATCATCTCCTCAGAGTTCAGGAGGTCATGACTGCGGCCTGGGACGTGTGGGTGGTTTTATTGGGGAAGAAGAATCCTGATGGAGACAGTTGGATCAAAGAGCTGTGGTGCTTAAACCGCTAACAATGAAACACATGGCAGCTCCTTACACACATGTCCATTTGGATATGACAGTGATTCACACCAGTGTAACACAATCAAATGTCTAAAACTTTGAGATATCCATCCAAAACAATGACTGAACCTATCTGATTTTAAACTTTAGGACATTATCATACTGTCAGACACTGTGGTACAGTGCCCTTTCATGCAGGCCTGCGGGCAGACTCCTCCAGGTGAACTGCACCGAGCTGCCTGACACCTAGCTGTCAGTTTAACACAGAGAGACCAACTGCTGAGTGGCCACCGAAAGCACGCTACTTGAAAATGACTCACAAATTGACTCTGGGGTGGCATCGGCACAGTGTGCTTACAAGGTCTTTTGAAAATGCCTCAGTGATTTGGTGATTCAGCGTGGACCCCCACGAGAATAGAGGTAAGAAAGAAAAGCCCTCAGTCGAAGTGTTACTTCAATTAGCCTTCATTCTTTTTGTGAGAGTGGACCAAATGTTAGTCATGTCCCATTTATGTAAAAGCAAAAGATTGTGGTTTTGCAGAGATGGATGCTGGAGCTATGTATTGGTGGACAACAGCTGGGCTGTGAGCAACTTCCTGCAATAAGTCATTTGCCAGTGAGGATGTCTGCTATTCTGACATCAGATATAATGAGAGAGATTGCTCACATATTGGTTTTTGAAAGTAGTTGTTTTAACACTGCTTACCTTACAGTCCCTGACAGAATGTCGCTGCTAGAGACACAAGACACAGGATCACTAAGAGAGAAATGTTTAGGTTTATGCTGTTTTCCCCTGCTTCCAGTCTTTATGCTAAGCTAAGCTAACAACACCCTAGCTCCAGTGTTACGTCACTGCTAAGTTTAGGCTGAAGTGTCTCTCCCCGTAAAATCAAAAAATGCTTTTAGAATGCAGTTCTGGGATGTGGGGCTAAGACACGCCGACCGACCAATGGTTTTAACATGTGGTTTTTGCGATTTAGATCACGGATATAGATCTAATCGCAACAGACCACATTGGGAGGTGGTCTGGGAGACATATGTCCGCATTCTTTTAGCAGTGTGAGCACAATGTGAAGGACCTCCTACTCAGCTGACGTCCTCTGACCTGCTGCAGTTTCACTAAGAACTGAACCTATTTTTACTCTTATCTGTGCCCATGCGCTCTCTCTCTCATGCAAACACACAGACACACATCAACAGTGTATTCAGACACATCTGTAAACTCAGAATGGGTCAAAATAACATCATTTGGTCTTAACTAACATATTGACATACGCATTAAATTGCATGTAGAGTGGGGACACACGTACTTAACGCTGGCCACTCGTGATCGGATGTTAATACCAGGTGTGTACAGGGCCATAGTCAACAGTCACATACACACTGTTTAAATATGTTATTGCTTCATCACCTGTATCATTCTGTGGACAATCCAACATAAGCTACGTTCAAGAGTAACATCTTCAGGTTGATCAGTGTGGCTGTCCTGTGGCTCAACAGCTGTTATGGTTCTTAGTGAACTAAAACAGAAAACATTCCTGCTGTAAGGGTGCCCTGGGTTTCTGGCTCATGAATCATTACCACTACAGCCAAAATCAGTCAAAGATGGGAACACAAGTGTTTGTACAGGTCCACAGCAGAGGCCTTGTGGATGGTGGAACGGGTGTAACCTCACACAACATGACGGAGTGAACAGGATGCTTCGCCAGAAGCTTTCATCCAGGCCTGTGTGGGCACGATTTCAGAGAGACTGTGGGCACCTGTGGGTGACTCATACAGGCCTTACTGCTCATCTGGGGAAGGGTGACAAAAAAAAGTGTAACTGTAGGGTTGAGAAGTATATAGGCCACAGATTCCCACTGTGGTTAGTCAATTTACAAGGTAGGAGCAGCCAGCAGCCCTCCACGCCCTGCGCTCTTTCAAGCACGGTTAGCGTATGAAGGACTTCCCTTGAGACACGGCTGTCGCAGTGATCCAAGTAAACCCTGTAAACAGGAGACTTCAAAAAGAAAAAAACAAACAAAACAAAGAAAAAATCCCTTGGAAATACCTGGGGGTACTGCTGGAGAATCCAGAGCAGGGAAGGAAAAGAAAAAAAGGCTTTTAGAGAAGAGAAAAGGGAAAGAAAAAAGACAGCTTCAGCTCACTTTCAACGCTTAATTCCTAAACAAAGGTTAGAGCATCACAGTCTCCCCCAGGGAAGATGCTGGCTGAGGCTCTGTCAAGGCAATATGACTAGACAGCACCCAGAGAAGGGGGGGTGGGGTGACTGGCCATGCTGGGTGCTACATCGCCTCCAGTGGGTGCAGGGTGGGGGTTGTAATCGTCAGTTGTTGAGGGAGGAAGCTGGGACGTCAGTGTCACACTGATGAGGCTGAGCTGGCGTGACGTGACCGTTAGCGCAGCGCTGCACAGCGGGCTGCTGTCACGTGTACATACAGTACGGCTCTTATAATGTGCTGTGCATGTGTGCGTTTGTTTACATGCAGGGAAGACAGCATGGAGCTTGTGCAGGAAGAGACATAACACAACTGGCGTAGGCGTAAGACAGTGGGAGAAAAAAACTGAGGGATGAGAGGAAGGGGGAAGGGCGACGAAAGAAGAAGTAGGACGAGAGGGACATGATGGGCTGGCTGCCTCCCTCCTCCTCCTACTCTGTCTTTGCCATCTCGGAGGACATGGAGGAACATGAGCATGGGCCGGCATCTTTGCATTGCCCGCAAATGAAGCCATTGTGGCAACACGGCATCGCCTGCCAATACTTTACTGATCTCTTGTCCTTTACATACCATGTCTCCTGTGGGGCATATACTGTAAGCTCCAACACACAGGAGCGAGACTTGGAGGATCTAGCTATTCAGTTTGAAATGAACACGTCACACAGGGGGCGAAAGTGCTATCGAGGCTACCACGCATCGTGTTAGAGGCAGTAACAAGGAAGGGGAGGAGGAAAGAAGTGGTAAATCTGTTGAATTAAAAAAAAAGAAAACTTCAATGAGGAGAGGCAGAGACGAGAGAGAGGAAAAGCAAAAAAACAAACAAAAAAACCCCAGGCAGAGTATGAGGCAGCGTGGAGCTCGTGCTGCAGGGGACTATTAAAAAATGAATCAAAGGCACAGAGGCTTTCCTAGTGAAAGACACAGAGAGTTCTACTCACACCTCCCCTATGAGGCAGAGAAACATTTCTGAAGTGAGAGTCAGTCACAGCCCCCACATCCATCCATACATAAACATACATTTTCAACTCAAGGGCTCTGAACATGCATATGGCTTTAAACAGCAACGAGGAGACACACAAGTACACAAACGTATATGAGCACACACTGTCTAATTAACCTTCCATTCACTGTCTCTGACAAACTCCGCTCCCTCTGATCTGAATCCCATCTAAACTGTTTCCTCATAATTATCTTCCTGCTGAACTGCATTTAGACACTGGAAAGCAAAAACTCTCCAAAAGAAATACACACTAAATCAATTTTAAAGGTGGGAGCAGCCAAAACACAAATAAATAAAAGTCTCACATGTACACACTTCTGGATTAGGTTTACTGGCTATATTTACCCAGTCCAGGAAATGGGACATTTACTGCACTGAAGTCCACTTTGACTTTCAAGATTTAGACAGAAACAAGTAATTTAAGTAATTGGAAGAAGTTGTGAGTAAGAAATGCAAAAAAATTAGTTTTATTTGAAGATGTCACATTTGACTCTGAGACCATGATTTCCATCATATTTTTCTGACTAAATTACATTTTTCAGTTGAATATTTAACCCCAATAAATCAATCAATCAATAAATCAATCAATCAGTCAACTAATTAATTTGTATTTGTATAGCCCATATTCACAAATCACAAGTTGTCTCATTGGGCTTAACAAGGTGCAATATCCTGTGTCCTTAACCTTCAACAAGAGTTAGGAAAAACTACCAAAAAAAACCTATTAAAAGGGGGAAAAGAACTTAGAAACCTAGAGAGTCACATGTGAAGGATCCCTCTCCCAGGACGGGCAGAAGTGCAGAAGATGCCGTGTGTAGCTGAACACATCAACAAAATTACAATATTTACAACATTGATTAAAAACAGTTTTTAACATAATGGAAAGGTGACTCAACTGCATGAAACAGTTGCTGATGTGAAAAGAACTTCTGCAATAATCCTGTTTGTGACTATTACAAATCATTGATCCATGACTCATCAGGACCAACAACTGGTATCTGGTATTTCTGACTCCAAAGATGCAGGATCCAGATCTGACACCAACAACTACAATTATTATCTTTATTACTCCTTTTTCCCTCCACAGACCTCTGCTCGTTGTGTGGACTGTTGGGTTTCTCTGGAGATCCCCCAGACTTTCCCAGGGACTACAAATGTCCGAGTGAGAGCCTCCTGAGTTTGAGACTTTTTTCTGTCTGGCCCCCTAGTATGAAATCTGCAGAGAGTCTCGAGGATCCGATGTGAGAACAGTTGGATTTACAGCGAGCGAGCGATGATGTTTCCAATACACAACTGATACAAAAAATAAATAAATCTCAGCATAAAAAAGCAGAGCCCCACACAGAGAAGACACCAACCAAGATGTTAAGAGACTTGGTAACAAGAGTCAGTGTCGATGACGATGTACTGTAAACGGTGTAGCAGTGGAATTAATAAGATAAGTCTTACCCGGCCTGCTGCACCATCCCTAGCATGAATCCTCTGCAGGATTTGTTGCTGTTGTGAATGCGTCTGAGCAGAGAATCTCCTGCTGCGTTCTTCATGTGGAGGAAACCTCTGTCCGCACCCAATTCTGCACACATCCTCCGGAGGTCATGTCTGAAAATGGCTTATATAAAGTGTCTTGAGATAATGTATGTTGTGATTTGGTGCTATACAAAAAAATGTTATGGAATTGAATTGAATGTGACATCTGTGTAACATAGGGGTAGTTGTTATCCTAGCTCAGCATGAAGTCTGTGAACAGGGAGAAACAGTGAGGCAGCTCCGTCCAAACTTCAAATATACACTTAACACTTTATTTACTCTTGGAGGGGGCTCAGAGAGCACATCCAGGTGGACCAGGGAGAGGTGATTGGCAAAGTTGAGACTAGTTGGCCAATCAACTCTTATGTGGGTGCCCATTCTTCAATAAAAGGTTACTGAAAAGCAACTGGTTTGTCTCTGGCTGTTGTGGTGAGTATTTTTTAACAGAGCTTCAAAATCTGGCTCAGGTATAATGTGTTAATCTAGTAAAAGCAACAAGCAAGGGCACTGTGAGAATGTGTTTATAAAGATGTCAGTGGAACAATACAGCTTAATCTCCACTGACAGAGTGGCAAATGTAAGGGGAGGGTGTCTATGTACAAGCAACAGTTACACCTAGCATTGAAATGTATAGCGCTTGACAACATGTCAGTAAGTGCAGTTGTTAATGCACCCAAGCTGTACTGAGGACAGATCACGATCTGATTGGTCAAACCACATGGTCAGAGACACATTGTGACCTCATTAAGCACAAGTGTAAATGCAAATGTATTGTCAAGCATGTGGGCGGTGTAAATGGAGTCTGATGGTGGCCCCACAACCAAAGCTTTCTTCAGTCTGATGTTACAGTCGTGTAACACTATGCACAGATGCAGGGATTGAACTTTTACACTCTTCTGCATGTATTGTCCAAATGCAGCCTGTGGCCTGCGGCTGCTTCAGCTTTCTGAATCAATATTTCAGCGCCGAGGCGTCGCTCAGCCTCCATCCACCTGGAGTGCTGCCAACATCCAGTTTCAGCACTACTATAGCCCGCAGTGCATGGCTTCTGCCCACACACACACACACACACACACACACACACACACACACACACACACACACACACACACACACACACACACACACACACACACACACACACACACACACACACGAGCATTAGCAGTTAGAGACAGCTATCACTGCTCTTTGTTTTGTCTTGCCAGGTGGAATCATACATAATAATAAGCCAAGTGAAATATGGGCCTGTAGCTTTGGAATGTGCATTCTTCTAAACTGAAAAATAACGTTCATCCATTTGACTTGAGCCCCGGTGAACAGCAGCCAAACAACGTACAAGGAAAACACTCTGAATACTCTGTAATAGTCCAGCAAGTGTCCGCAGGAATATGATCCCTGAATGGTGAGTGTGTTCACATAATGACGTTCTTGAGCTGTGAGTTTCATCTCTTACCTTCAGATGGAAAATAAGCGTCCTAACCAACCACGAGTAATTTTCTTTCACTTTGTGGAATCACCAGACGCATGTGTCAGATCCTGTCAGCTCTCGTAGTGGAAACAATGAGTTTTAGGGTGAAAGTTTCAACTGATACTGGATTTTGAAGAGCTACTTCTACTGATGAACAGTTTCTTACTAATGGTATTTAAAGTTCACACCAGAAGGCTTATCTTCTCTGTGTTCATCAGAATACTTACATCATAAGATCTCTGTGTGTTCCTGTTTAAGTCTTAAAGGGATAGTTCACCCAGAAATGAAGATGCACTCATTATCTACTCACCAATATGATGATGGAGTGGTGGGTAAAGTGTTTGAGAAACTCCAAAAGTGTTTTTTGGATTCAAACACTTTACCCACCACTCCATCGGCATAGTGGGGAGTAGATAATGAGTGGATTTTCATTTCTGGGTGAACTATCCCTTTAAGAGCTGAGTTTGGCTATTTTATGCTATATTCCATCTTTTATCTTGACATGTTTTTCAATAGTCATGTCCTTAAACCCTGTGCTACATGGCTTTTTTATTCAATTCAGATTTATTTGTATAGCACCAAATCACAACATACAGTTGCTCAAGGCACTTTACATAATAAGGATGAGACTTAAAATGAGCAAACCCTTGGCAACAATAGATTTAGTTTGAGACAGTTCCCTAGCGCCCAGTGGTGGTTGATTGAAGCAGGGCTATTTCAGTAGCCAATGGTAACTGCCTTAATATATATTATTCACCAATGTATATTTTCAATTTTGTATTGAATTTCGATCGTGAATAATAATAATATCAACAACATCAGTAATAATAAAGATAATAATAATATCATCATAATCATCATGTAATTATAGTGGCTTTTACTTACGGCCAACTGCACCTTGTAACATTTTATCTAGATTGACCTAATGATTTTTGTCTATAGATAATTTCAATCTTTATCTATGTGTTGATGTTTCGCATTCCTGCATGTATAAACAGATGGATGTGGTCAGTGTTGCTGGCTTTGCCATGTTGCTTCATGTTGCTTGCATACGTATATACCGAAACAGCATTTGATGATGTTGTATACATGTATGTACATTTTTTCTGTGTCTGTATGCACTGCATGGTAATATGTTTTGACATATGTTAACTTAATATGCCTGCAAAACACAGCCACAGATGTAATTTTAATTTTAAAGTCATCATGAACATGCTAAATGCTAACACAAGATGCTTAACTAGCATCAAATTAAATTTGATAAGCATTAGTGTGTTAACATTGTGTGCCTGTTGAAAGTCTTACAATGCCACTAGTTTTACACAGAAATGAGATCGACATAAATCTTTACTTTTCCCTTTCTGAAAGCAAGCAAATTAGCATATTTGTCTTGGGAAAAAAGGTGTTTTCCCAAGACAAATCGTTTTCATATCGTGTAGTCATGCAAGACGTAGCAGTGTCAGTGCGGTGCTGCACAGGGTGTGCCAGGCTGTGCTGCAATGTTTTGAATCACAGGTAAGATCTCCACACAGACAACAATGCATTTTAGCTGGAAGTATCAGTGTGTTGTAACAGGAGCTGGTTTGTCACTGTCTCTCACAGTGTGCTGTCATCCCACTCTGAAGCGGAGGATCACTAATCCACATTGTTAAAGGACTGTGATGTTACTGTAAATGAAGTGTTTGAATCTGGTTATGTGTTTGTGCTACTGCGGGCAAAGTCAATAGTTGTTTGTAAATATTTCCTCACCTTTGTCTACTCCACAGGATGTGTCAGTCTGCGTGCACACTGTGTTACTACAGATACATCTAGTGAACTTCTTGGTGTTTTCTTTATGAGTCAGTTTCTCCAGAGACAATGTGTTGGCATCAGAATGAAGAATCATTTAGCAATACATGTATGTCCGCATGCCTGTTCAGCTACATTGGAATAAAAATCGACACAACATCCAGCTACAAAAACACATATTTCCTCACTTTCCGCCAATGCTCCATGCACGTTATTTTTGTCCAGATCACTGTGGCTGTCTTTCTGCATTCAAAGCCAAGCATGTGTGTGTTTGTGATTTAAAAAAAACATTTCCTACCCAAGGAAAGCATAGAAGCCTCACTGAAGTCTGTCTGTCTGCTGAGAGCTGTGTGACTTGTCATGTGAACATGCACAGTGAAAAGGGTATCTATTGGATGTATGCTGAATCCTGCCTGCCTTTCATGGATGGTAAAATCTTTATGGATGTTTCCACAGGCCACAGACGCAAACAGAATTCCTCCCGGTGCTGGTGATGGTCAATCTGACTGTGACGGCAGACAGTCTAGGTGTTTGTGTGTGTGTGTGACAGAGAGAGAGAAACGAAGGGAGAAGGGGGCAAAGGGCGCTACACACACCTTCACACTGAAGCAACAGCACAAAACACTAAGTCAGAAATCTTTTATGTTGTCTAAAAATGTATGTATCATTATAAAACTATGGTGGGACAAACCTAGTATAGGTTAACAACACGTGCAGGTGCAATTGCTTTCTGCATACAATTCTTCACTCAACAACGATGGATCATTATCATTTTTGATGGCCATAGACAAAGGCAAACTGAATGTAGAAATATAGGGCTGACAGCAGCAGCGCTGCAGCAGCAACAGTGCAGACAGACACACACACACACATGCCTGCGAGCTGCAGCAGATCAGTCAGGTTGCTGTCATGCATCCATGAGTGTCTCTAAACCTACCCTCAGGCCACCAGAAAATGTCCGATTGTCTGTCTGTGGTGAGTCACCAGCACAAATCAGAGCTGTAGCAAATTTTGAAAATACACGTTGTTGTCAAAGTTGCGAAAAATCATGCAGCAATATTTGTTGAATCAATGAAAAATGGACCCAGGCTCCAAAAGTGAATTCAGTTATACTGTGGGATATATAAGTCAGTTTTGTATTCAGTGATGTTATTGGACTAGGGCTAGTGTTAACTGATTTTCACCTTATGTTTCCTATGAACACAGGTTAGAGCAGTACCTTTTAATTTCTCTTCTTCAATGTACTCTGCAGTGCAGGGTCTAGGATCAGACTTTTAGGAGTGCTCATGACAATGTGACATGTCTGCAGTGCAGGGGTGGCACGGACAAATAAAGGATGGTCCACAAAACAGGCCAGGGAAAAAAAGAGGGTGATAACCTTCAGATGATGTTATGTTATGTGCATGCCAGTTCAAGTCCACCTCGAGTGAAAATCGAGTTTTTAACCTTAACAACTTCCTATATTATTTTTATACAATACAAAACATGTCATGAGCGAGATAAGCAGTAAAAAGCCATGGCTAACAAACAGCACAAACTATTTTCTTTTGGTACCAAACTGATCGTGTGGGAACAGCTTCAACTGTTTCCCCTAAATCAAAAGTCATCTTGAGCCGTGTTTAAATAAAGATGTGATGTTTAGAATGAAGTCCACTGACATAATGTATGTTCTGCCACAATAACAAGTTTGACTTCACTATCTGTCCACTTTCTCACCTGGTTCTCCCTGCTCACTCTCTCTCTCTCCTCTCCCTCTCCATCCTCCTCATGCTCTCTTTGCACTGACAACAACATACAAATATAATGTACGCAAATACAAAACAACATATAATGTAATAATTAATGAAGCAAACAAACAGAGCATTTATACATTATACAAATCGTTAAGTGAAATTAAAGCATCCCAACTAGAGCAATTTATTCATTCAATACATTTAAAACCCAAAGATGGACTGACAGGAACCCCAAACATCTGAAATTCAGGTCATTCAGGTATATATATATATATATATATATAAATATCTGGCAACATTATTATATCTTTAGGGGTGCTACAAACAATTTTACCTTGTGCACCCCTAAAAAGAAGCTAAACACCTCTATGCTGCAGTGCATCAATTCAATTCCATTTTATTTGTATAGCGCCAAATCATAATATATATTATCTCAAGACACTTTACATAGAAGGTCAAGACCTTGACAATTATAGAGACACCCAACAGTTCCAACAATGATCAGCACTTTGGCGACTGTGGAGAGAAAAAAAACTCCCTCCTACCTGAGTTATGTGGCGGTGGGCTATTTGAAAATGATCACATTGACCTAAAAGACCAAAAATATGACATGGTCACACACATTTTGTTAGTAGTAGCTGTTTTGGCAAATTGCAATGCAGATAGTGGTTGCATCCTGTAAGTGTTAAACGGTTAATTACGTAAGTGCTGAGACTTTTGCAATTGTTTGTAAAAGTCTCAGCATCTCAATTCTTTCCATTTGACAAAGTGGACACAAATCTGGGACAAAGAAAAGCTCCATTATTATGTTCAGTGCAGTCCTCCAACTGTGAAACCTGGACACACTGAGTGAGACTGAGTGAGTCACTGAGTGAACTGCTGCATAATTAAAGTGACACGAGAATTCATCACGTGGTCTAAGCATTGGCTTTGACAGCCGGCCACTCCGGGCTGCAGAGTGGCCCCTGCCTACCACGGCGCATCTGAAGGACAGGGACCAGCAGCCTTTGGGGCAGTGCAGGAGAAATCCAGGAGTCTCTGGCAGCCGGGGTCATTAGTTGTGGCCACCCTAATCTGTAGCATCATATTCCCTCAGCGACTATATTATAATGAAGCTGATAATGGCTAATTTTGTGACACAATTTCAGAAAGAAGGTAACTTAGGTATATTTCTGAACCAGTCATTTTGGATTGTATTAGAAAGAAGTGATGCCACCTGATGTCTTATGCCTGCCCCTCATATCTGCTGCAGGCTACAGGAGCTATACATTATATATTAAGATATACTCTTAGTATTATGAAAAAGATTGTAACATGATTTGTTGTACAGAGTGTAGATACATGTTTTATTATATCCATTCATTTACTACAGCTTATCCAAGATCGGTTCACTGTGGCAGATGTCCTTTTCCCCAGCAACACTTTCCATATCCTCCTGGGGGATCACGAGGCATTCCCAGGCCAGATGGGATATGTATGTATGTTCTGGGTCAATGAATGAAAGATATAAAAATGCATCAGTGGGGTAACATTTTATGTAATCGCTGACAATAGGGCTGGACGATACGGCTGATATGAAAATGTTCATATCAGTCAATAAAGATAATTCTCATGGAAAATGTCACATATTTATTATTGCTTGACAAACAGCAAAACGTGAAACAAATACGAGATTTATCAATAATGTGTTTCACCTCCACACTGTTCTTGTACAATCCATAAGCAGCTCTGCTTGTAAGTGTTTGGGATGATACATCTCAAGGGGTTTATCCCATGACAATAAATTTAAATATATTGATATATATATAATTATTATATTGCTGTTGATGAAAATTATATTGTGATATGTATTGATATTGTTCAATTAACCAGCCCTAAAGCTGACTTGAATAAATGAAAAAGACACCGTTTCTTTAGCAAATTAGGGAGGAGAATGTAATTCTTCAATAAATTAACAAAAGCAAACACCAGCAGGGACAAAAAAGGAAATAAGGCCAGAACTAATACTGAATTGATCGTAAACATGAGTTTACTTACAGGCTAAGTTCATAAGAACACCCCCTCACATTGACTTGCAGAGTTGTTGAACTTAAGTATGGAGAAACATGGAGGACAGAAGCATATTTTAGAAACATTTGATTAAAGGTGCAAATTCATGCATTTCATTAAGAATATGATATCAGGTTGTAACCATTAATTGCTGTCCACATACAACTGATGAGTTATTTATTGGTGGTAACCCTGAAAGGAAGTCATGCTGTTCATATTGTTTCCACTTTTAAACCATGTGAACACACTAAAGAACAGCAACCATCAGACGAACTATGTCAATGCAGCATTCATTTGTTAACCACTCTTTCCCTGACAAAGTTAGTTCAGTCATATTTTCGAAGCATGATATAATTTACTATAAACAAATCAAAACACAACAGCGTGGATTTGCTGGACTGTAATATTTATTTGTTCAATTGTATTTTTGCTACACACAATATATTATTGTTACAGTGACCTTTAAAATGGACAGTGGAGCTCCAGAGGATTAAGATGTATCACTTATGGCCTCACACATGGATACGTACACATAGGAGACATTCATTGTTAGTTTGGGTCTGTTCATGGGATTTGTTAACAATGAGAAACACACAGAATATCACCAGACAACTTTTTTTTAAACTTACAATGTATTTATAAGAAACTTCATAGTGTAATACTGAGGGTTTAAGTTAAGTCTTTCCAAGCACCAGCAGACCAAGTAGAATATGTAATCTGAGAAGTAGCACTAAATTTCAGCTGTGTGATGATAATAAAGGCATTCTGTTCTATTCTATAATACAAGTGTCCCAAACTACTGACTAATACTACTGTTCTAGGAGCAGATGTTCAGCTCAGCCTATGGTGATCACTCACAGGATGTGCGCTCAGCTTAAGTGTCCGGCAGTTTGCCTGTGCCAGTGCAGGAAGGTTCCACATGGGGGAAACCACTGACGGCCAATAGCGAGGCCAAGACTCAGCGTGAGGTGGCCACGGTCACCCCCAGCCATCCCCCAGGTCCGCCACTGACTGTAGGAAAAAAATCTCACCTGTTAAGTAATTAATTCAAACTTATATATAATCACACACATGAAAAGTAATAAAGCAAATTCAGTTTAATTTTATGAAAAACATTGACTATAAAATCTTCACTGCAGATAAACTTGTTTTTCGGATGAATACAAAGTTGTCACTTTTTACAAAAAACTCTGCACACAACATTTCAACAAACAATAAAAAGTACATTAACATTTACACCTCAAAGACAGTATATTGTAGAACGGTTTGAGGAGGACTCACTAATTACAAGGAATAATTCTGAAGGAGCTCCAGATTATTAACACAGGACAAGAGAACAGAACATTCCTAATGGGGTAGAGTTGTGTACGTTTTATTTCATTTCAGTAAAATATTTTGATTGCTATTACTAAGTCGAGCTGTGTCAAATACTGGAACTGGACAGCCAAAAAGCCAGAAGCAAAAAGTTTGTACATCCGACACTCCTGTGAGTCAAGTACCTGTCCAGCATGTAGAGTGATGGCATCGTCTTGTTTCATAAAGAATTACCTGCTTCCCCCCAGTGTGTTACAAGCCATTATGTAAGTCGTCTTTGGATCAGTAACAGGTCATACGCTTCGCTGACTAATTGATTTGATAATTGAGAAATACACATGCAATCAGGCCATGTTTTCTCATGATGGGAATTCATGCAAATATGAGGCAGGCACACAGGGCCCAGTCCATTAAGCTCAGATGACCTTAATATGAGATGGATGAATAAATGGCTCATATTTTCTCATTCTACTTTCTGTATGTTTACACTGATGATTCACAAGTGGGATTAAATTCAATTCGTACATGTGTGCTCTCAGTCTACTCACATTAGCTCTTCCTGGAGGATTCTCATTATATCCATGACTGCTTTTAGAGCAGACAGCACAAAGCTAATTTGAAGATTGCATTGATTAGTTTTCTGTTTGTAAAGCGTCCTCCTGGAAAGCGGAAGGTGTGCAGTGACAATGTTTCCTCTGTAACTAACAGTCCCACATACAATATATTCACTGTTGTGAATTAGCTGACAGCCATTGTTTTCTGTTGTCTACCTACAGTGTTGCTTGCTTAGGAACTGCATGCAGTAGAAGTGGCCATGTGCTTTCTTTCAGTGTATTTTAGCTTTTTACTCCAATCTGTGCAAGTTCCTTCCTGTTTTGCAGCAGCTGTAAATACTGTGATTATTCTTGGGGAATTCACACAACAGGCAACATTGTTTGGATGTGTTTACTCATATAAAAGGTATGAAGAATTGTACTTTACGATTTTTGAAGGAAAGCTTCATGTCATCAAATTTTACTCTTAAAGCTGCAGGCGGTAAAAGAATAAGAGTAGGTCGAAGCCAAGTATATAGCTGAACCATGTATGACTGTTGTGTGAGATTGAGGACACAGTTGTAAACTGTTGTGGAACAGTAAAACAATCCAATGAACATATTCACGATGCCATTGCATCGTATTTGCATTCAGCCGGGTGTCAGACGGTTTCCGGCCTGTCTATCTGTTGGATTCAGTCGGAAATTACACAAACTTTGTACACAGGAGCTGATAGAGTGAAGTCTGGTTCAACTGATTCTGACATTTGCGTTTAAACATTGAGATTTGCTCAGGGTTGCAGAATATATCTTAAAGCACTTGTTTGCCGTTCACACAGTGCACAGCCTTCGTCTGGGTACCAAACGGCTGTTACGCCTTTCTGCCGCTCACTGAACAGAGTGGACACAGAATGAAGTCAGCCTCCCACTTGCTTGATGACTCTCTTCTGTGGAAAGTTGTGAAAGTTTGTCAATAAGTCATTTGTCACTGTATGTGTGACAAGTGGTATGTGATGAAGAATAAATGAATGTGTTCATACTGAGGGAAATATATACGGTGTGTTTTAATTGCGTTGTTTATGTGAAGAGTGAAGGCGAGAGCTGCATGTGGTTGTCCTCCTTCATCCTTCTCTCTTACCTTTCCTCTTCATTTGAGAGCACAACAGAGGTGCTGTTAGGACCCAAAAGAAGTACTTAAAGGGGGTATTTGATGATGGAAACTGCGCTAATATATTTTGAAGGAGCAACTGCCAAATGGGGAAACTCCCAGCTCTCGGTCAGCCAATGGTGTAACTTCAGTCAGTCATGAAGCATTCATATTATTGATCCCAAACTCAACTCTTTCACTCGCTCACTCACTGACATCCAGGAACATTCTGCAGAGCTGATTGGAATTACAGTGTCAGGGTCATTCACATCCTGTCCTCATTGCGCATAGTCAGTTTTTCCATAAATGTACTGATTAGTCACATGACCAATCAACCTCAAAAACCTTTTACAAATCAAACAGTTGATAATGCAAACAGATCCCGTTTTGATACGGAAGATTTCCTTCACTGATAATTAAAATAAACTCAATTGTGATGACTGTAATGTTCCTCTCTCCACTACATGGAGATAGTACATATGTAGGCTACATAATCAGCCATTTGTTCTTCACTGCGCGGTGACCGTATCACACAGTGAAACACATGACTGCCTGCAATACTACACCATGCATATGACTTGTTTTGTTCACTTTATGACCCATAATGTGGTTTAGAAGGACAGGGAAACTGACAAACCTGTTGTGTCATTGATAAGTGGCTCACGTGTCTTGGACAAAGTGCATGTGTCGGTTGTGCATACACATCCCACTGATGTCCGGATAGAGGACATAATCAGTGTAGCATACAGCAAACACATGCCTGCCTGCCTGCCTGCCTGCCTGCCCACCTGCATGCATGCATGCACGCACGCACGCAAACACACACACTGGACTCTGACCTTGGGGTCTGTTATAGGGGCCCCTCTGCCTTTGTTGTGTGGAGAATTATTAATGTGCAGAGTTGTGTGGTCTCAGAGTTAACTCATTATTAATGTGTGCTGTGTGTTGTCCTGCTCTCCTGGTTTCCCAGCTCCTTTATAGTTGATGCCTGTGTGGAAGTAAACTCTGCCGGGTTGTGTGTGTGTATAGAATGTATACACACAATACAACACAATACAACAGTATTTACTGTTTGTTAAGGGAGCAGGCTAGATTCTGTATGTGTGTCTGTGTGTAGGCGATGTAGTGCAGTATCAGTGTTGGAGAGAGAGAGCAGTTAAGTAGGCTCGGAGAGTGGTAAGTTAACTGGCTCCAACAGTGGTGGACACGTGTTGGCTCACCCACTCACTGCTCCTCTGATGCCTTTCAACGCACACTTGATGAGTTAATGAGGAAAGTTGTGAACTGGACAGTCTCACTACACCCACGCACAGACACTGAGGCTAACTCAAGGGCGCTGGAATCAAATGTTCTCCACACAGTCAGGGACATGAAGACACACTATACATGCACTCCTACTGCCAAAACCTAAAACACGAGACTAAAGCAAGCAATTTCATGCATGCTGCCAGTTAGGACTCTCTAAAACAACAGGCCTCCATTAAAACTGCTCTTGTCAATATTTTGATATGATCAGTGAATCAAATGACAGTTATGTGAAAGCAGTCAACCAGGTAGTGACAAACCAACAGTAAATCATCACCAAGTCTAAACTAAAAGAGCTAAAAGAGGATGAAATGATGCAAAACAACAAGTCCTGTTTCCAGCAGTAAGAGGCAGCTGTTTCCAGTGAAACCAGCTCTGATGAACTCACCCTCTAACCCTAACCCTGAACTCACTGAGTTCGTAGCTAAAGCTCTCAGTTATGTGTGTGGAGACCAAACCAGAGCTAAAAAGAGAATAAATATTGGATTTCCTCAGGCGGAATCAACCAGAAGCTGCAATGAGTGATAGTCACGCGCTGTGTATGGTGGATGTGTGAATAGATAACTGGTTTAACAACTTGATGGTGATTCCCATAACCAGACATTTCTAGATTAAATTAGAGACATACATTCCAAAGTATATCATGAAATCTTACCCACTGATATATCCAATAACATGAATTCATTTATCTTTCAGGAATTTTACAATAATATTTTTCTATTCGTTCGTGTGGAAAAACCAAACTGACAATGAACAATGTCTGTCAGTTGCACAACCAAGAGTTGCAAAATATTGGCTGTGCAAATCTAAACTTAAAAAAACTCTTCCTCTTAAAATCTGAAATCAGAGCTAAAAAGAGAGGAAATATTGGGGTTTGTCAGGTGGACTCAACCAGAAGCTCAAATGAGTGACAGAGTTGCACTGTGTATGGTGGATGTGTGAAAAGGTAACTGGTTTTAATAATTTGATATCTCACTTTAGTATTTTCAGCTTGTTCTTCTGGAATAGATCCTGACAATTTCAACAATTTGTTAGCATTTACTGAAACTTTCAGGGGAAGTGGAAATTTCCATCACCAGACATTTCTAGTAAAAATAGAGACTTACATTCCCAAATATTTCATGAAACCCATTGATTTATCCAATAACATAGATTCATTTATTTTTCAGGAATTTTATGAAAAAATGACACCATCAGACTTTATCTCTGTCATTATTTACATTGTACAACCCACAAGTTTTAGTTGCATAGTATCTGTTGTAAAAATCTAAACTGAAAAAGTAAATCCTCATTCAAGTAGAGACAATAAAACTGTGTCTCACCTACTCCCTCTGTGAGACACAGAAGTGTTTCTTGCTGTCTTTGCCAGGTTGCCATTTTATTACTAATTCTCTCCCTTTGTTTTCTTCTACTCACCAATTTTATAACGGTCTGCAAACAATGTTGTGGCACATTGTCCGCCCTGGTTACACAAACACACTAAAACTAACTGTTCAGGCAGCTTCACATAACACTCCCACAATGCCACACTCATTAGGAAAACAAAAGTAGAGCCAGAGTTTGATTTTGTCTAATTCCTTTCAATAAACATGCAAATGATTAAAGGTCCCATATTTTAACACTTAACATGTGTGTCTGGATGGATGGCTGGGGGTGGGGCATCCATCCATTCATGGGGGGGGTCTACAGAAATGGAAGTAGTAAGCGACTCAATACTTTTAGAGCTTATATTTAACACCTGTCTTTATAAAGAACACAACAAATTAATTAACACCCATTTCATGATGTGGGGCTCGTAATGGTTGTCTGCAGTAAAACCCCCTCTTTGGAAGAGGAAATGAACACAGAGCTTAAAAGGCTTTGCAATGATCATGATAAACTAAGTGTGGTACTAAGTGTTGTACAACTGAGTCTGGAAATGTGGGTTACCTATGAAGTTACTATTGTAACTTTAGTTCATAAATGAATGAAACTGAATTTGTGAAGGTTTATCTGCTGAATGTTATTCAAGTGCGATTATACAGAACAGCCTGTTAGTCTGTTATGTTATGAAGCAGCATGAAGTGTTTGCTGTACTGTTAGTCACACTTAAAACACAGAAAAGGCTCATTTTGTGGGATGGACCTGAAATCATATCAATATGGATGAGATATGAACATAGTATCTACTCATAACATTTACTATTAATGTCTTTTCATCTTAGAATTCATTATCTTGGCAGTGTACACCCGTACGCCAAGCTGTCACCAAAGTTGGCTACATGCAGATACATGCTGCTGTTTTACAGGTAAACTCACCACATAGTGAGAGTATGTGAAAAAACAAGATTGTTTTATGACATTGTTTCAGATTCTTATCCTCCTATTAAGGTTGAGTCAGGTTGAGTTTACCTGGAACAGACCGACAGAGAGCAAGGCTGGTGTGAAGATGAAGACAGAGAGGAGAAGCAGGGAGAAGGAATGAGGAAAATCAGGTGAAAGATAAAAAGAAGTTGACAGGCAGGGAGAGGGGATGAAGAAAAAAAGATGTGGGGGTCAACAGAGAGGGAAAGTCTGCCTTTGAACTTTTCCAGGTCGAATCCTTTCATCTCTGGATTGAATCAGTACAGTCGGTTCTAAACACCCTCAACTCCTCTGGTCAAGCATGCAGAGAGGGGCCAAGTCCCAGTTTGGGAACTGAGTCTGTTGATGCCCAGAGGCACAGTGTCTCCTTCACCACTGCTTCTAGCAGACAAGGGCCCCGCATTAATCATGTGCAACGTGATAGTCCCTCCCCTCCCCCTTGGATTTTGGCCTGGAAAGAGAGTGTGACAGAGAGGCCGCTCTCTGTAGCAGCTAAGCACACCTGTACTGCTGGAATGGGGTTCAAACGTGTGTGTGTCCAAATGTAAAAGACCAGGGACAAAAGCACATGTAGCGTGCTAACCCTGACTGACAAATGCAATGCACCATGTTAACTAGCCAATGGCTAGTCTGCTAGTTAGCCTAACTGACCTTCCAAGTTCAAACCAGTCATACTAGCTGGCAGCACGAACACTAATTAGCTTGATGACCTTCAAAGATGAATGAGGTAAAAGTGAGTGGTGTTGGAAGCCCAATGTTGGGCCTGTCTGCTCAAACCTTTTCCTGATCTTACTTTTGTTTCTTAATCAGTGATTGATGGAAGCTGATGTCTATCAACCATTTTAAGTAACGGTAAAAATAAAAATAAGTCATAATTAAAAGATACAAAGTGTTAAACGTTGAATATAAAATTTCAATATTTTTCTTAAAGATATGAAGAAAAAATGATGGATGGTAGGATGGATGGACCAAATAAGGCTTTCTAACATGGATGACTGATGACAACTGTCACCCTAACCCTAGATAATGACCATGATCGTTCCTGAACTTTAACCATGCATTTGCATAAACTGAACCAAATCTTAGCAAACAACTATTGCATTTTCCCATCACTTTCCAACAATGAACGGTTACGTATTGGAGGGTACAAACAAATGGTATTCAGATCAGAAAACATTTCTAGACAAGTCATTTAATCTAATCCCAAGGAGTTGTTGCATCAAGGAAATAGAGCTGGAAAAGCACATAAGAATGGAGCAGTTCCATCAAGTGTCCGTGTAAACCAACACAGTGAGCCAGCATGTACAACCCCAGGACCCTGGAACTAGCTCACTTACAGTAAATGTCCCCAATTAAACATGTTCTAAAAGCTGTGACATGCCAAAATATCAGTTTAGAGGTTTTTAACAACCAAACGTCAAATAAAAAATGATGTGCTTGTTAAGCATGAGATTATATATTTAGATTTAAACCATGTATCTGAATAATTTAATAATAATGTTATTTTTTTAAAAGAAAAAAGAAAAAGAGGCAGTTCCATTAGGTTGCTTGAGCTAAGTGCTAATGTTAGCATACTAATATGCTCAACATGCTAACACCCAGAGCTTATCAGGTGTGTTTAGAATGTTTACATTCTCTTAAATTGTTCTCATCTTTACTGTGTCAAGTGCGTTGAGATAATGTATGTTATGATTTGGCACTGTGCAAATAATTCACCACCGTGGTAGCAGACAACATAAAGTTCAACTGAGGCAGAGGGAATTTTTTTATCATTGTTAATTGTTAATTATATTATTATATTATAGGTTCTGATGCATGTTTCTCACGTGCGAAAAACTAAATGTTGCTGCTGGATTACTCGTTTAAGAGAAGGCATATCAAGAAGGCTAATGTAATGAAATTGTGATTTTATCAGCTCATCAAAAAGATCAATCACTTATTGATAAGGAGGCAGTGAGGTGTTCCAGTTATTGCTGAACCTGAGGAGGAGACAAACTATCTTCAATGCCATGTTACTCAGTCCTTGGTATTCACCTTGCACTGATATCCAAACTTCTCCAGGCTTCTCCATGAACCTCGGCTTCAGAGCTGTCTCGCCCACAACATCAGTCAGTGACTCCTCCAATTCAGCTGGCAAGTTCTGTCAGTGCAAGAAAATTTCTGATAGACTCTTCTGTTGCAGACATCGCCTGATTTTCAGGGAAAAACTCACCGACCTGCATGTGCATCCACTGAGATGAGTGCTAACGACCTGCACGTTGGCTTTTGACACATTGCTCTGGCTCTGGAAATCATCCAGTAATGGGTAAGCATCAGTTATTGTCATTCTGGGGAAAATAACAGTTCATGAAGTCCTGCACTCAGATCAATTATTCAGTTGAAATGTCATGTAGGTAGAGTAGCAGAGGAAGGCATCTTTCATTAGAAAACTTTTCTACTTTACCAAAGTAAGAGTCTCCTCCAAGAGCTCCTAAAGCCTGAGAACTTTTCCTGTGGAAAGCCTCTGGACTTGAATATGATACAGAGGATGTTGGTTGCCATGGATCCCTGCCCTTCCAGTTCTAATTAAAGCCATACTCCAGGTACATTTTGTCATATTTCCATTATTGATTTTTCCTTTTGATTATTTTACCAGTAGTCATTTGTTAGTGTCACCAGTGTCTTAAAGGGCCCATATTTTACATCTTTCTGGGATTTCATTTGAGCTATTGGTTCCCCTAAAATGATATATCAGTGGTTTAAAGTCGAAAAAACTGCTGCAATGTGTATTTCCATGTCCTCTCTCCTGCCTCTCTCTGGAGCTGCAGACAGAACAGGCTGTTTTCTCCTGCCTCTTGAGCCCCTCCTCTGATTGGCTGACTGCACTTTGAGTGACACATGACCAGGCCTATCACCGGTCTCATTCTGGCGCATTCACTCTGGCTGTAAACACAGCTGAAAGTCACGTTATGTTTGCAGCTATAGAAGACCAGCCACATATTTACAATCGGTTACAACAGGATGTTTCTGAACGTTAAGCTACACCGTCCTAATGTTTGTTCAAGTTTTAGCAGGACAGTCGCAATGTAGGAGTAACGTCCCGAGTTACAGTACGGAGTTTCACAATGGAGTTTCAATACAGAGTAATGTAGACTTTACTCCGTACTGAGCACAGCGACACGGCACGTCAGAAGAAATAGAGCGTAACCGCTGGTCTCGAACATAAGTTCTTAGGAGGAATGTGCACGGACACATTCTCTTCCTTGCATCCCTCCACGCTGCAGTGTTTCTTCAGTGTTGTTTGTTGTGGTTAGCCTGTGGTAGCTAACAAGCTGCTAGCTCAGCAACAAGTCTGCTTGGTGTCGCGTTCGGTGTGTTGACAGGGAGCGGGGATGGTGGGTTCGGAGGCTGGACTGGTAACGGCTGGCTGGGTGGGGCTGAGAGACGAGTGCGATCCCATATGACTCATACGGGGGAGGAAGTACGAAACAAGACGTTTCGATAACATATTTCTTAGAATGGAGTGAGGGGAAAAGTCCGCTGAGTGACTGTTTTCATACTTTGAGGGTCCCTACTGACCCCCTTCAAGTGATTACGGATAAAAGCCCAGAAAATGTATTTTACACAATATGGGCCCTTTAAGAGTTTGTGTTCCTACTGATTAGAAATCCATGTTTCTGTAATTTAACTTCATTGTTGAAGTAATGTGTGCATCCAGGAGGAGTCAGTGTATTTTTATCAAGCGGCCTGCAGATGCCAGTATTTAATGCACTAATTAAAAAAACCCAATATTTTTATTCACTTTAATTTAATCTTCAATAAAAACATGCTTTAGGTTGAAGCCATCCTGTCCGCTGAGACGCTGGTTTAACCCTTTAACAGGTTCAAATACAGAGACTCTTTCATCATCACCTGCAGGTATGCTTATCATGTCGTTGTCCCCTGATAGCCACGGGGCTTTAAAACCGCATCAAATAGTCTCTCCTGTTTATATGATTCTTTTCATTTTCATTTAGATTTCAATATTATTTTGATTTGATTTCAATTATATTTTTACTTAGCCTATTCCCTTTAATGATTTTCACACTTATTTGTTTTCACAGCGACTAAAACTAAATAATACCTAATTCACCTTTAAATGTACATATAATTAGATTTGGGCTATATTGCCTTTGCCTCTTGGCCAGACTTTGGATTTTCATCTCTTCTTAGTTATGAATTTAATAGCAATGTAATATACACATATTTTGAAGCAGAGGATTTGACACTAGACATGTTAAATTGAATTGACGAATGTCAGTTGTATGGAAATATATGTCCTTACAAACATTAACACCTGTTTTTTAAGGGGCTGTTTATGGAGACCACAGCAACAGTCACATGACAGAAGGAACTATGACACCAAATAAAAACTTTCAGTGGTCACATAGGTATGTCACAGGATAAGGGAGAGATAACTGAGGCAAACACACACACACACACACACACACACACACACACACAAACAAGCTACTTCTATCCATCTTAAAATGTCCTCACTCTGTAAGGTCTTGGCTTGAAATTGTCCTCACAAAAATATCTGTACACGCACACACACACACACACAGTGACACACACACTCAGAGGGAAAGAGAGAGAGAAAGGAAAGGACAGACCGGGGACAGAGCCACACAAGCAAAGCAGATCAGAGAACCCAGGTAAAGTGAAGACTAACATCAAGTTGCTCCTTCACTCATATTTTTTGATAATGCTGGGGGAAAGTCTTCTAATAGAGTTTTTTCAGTTGTCCTTCATTTATACATTTGCCTTTATTATGATCAGCAGAATATTAACTGTCGCCTTGATGTTCTGTTCAGAATCCACCAGACTGTTACATACCCTTGTTATTAAGTGTGCCTCTGCACTGTAGTGTAATTAGATGGAGTCCTGCAGCATATGGAATCGCTGGTTGTCTGGTGATGAGTGCATTCTCCACTGAATGCTGTTCACTTTCATTTCCTTAAAACAAAAGATGAAGCCAAACATATGGGGTCAGCTAAGAAGAATTGTGATTTGATATTACCAAATATGATTAGTCCGTCACATGCTGGCTCCTCAAGCAGTCATTGGATTGTGGATTGAAATATAATATTTAAAGTGATATCTCTTTTTAATATAGCAATGGCTGCCTTCCTCTTCCCTCTGATGAAAGTGACACACTGACATGATTCTGGCTCTGTCTTTGATTGAAACCACAAATACAAAGTTGCTTCCCAGCATTGTCTTACAGCATTGTTCTAGTATGTAGGTTGGACACTTGACACCCCAGACTTCTTGACGTCCATCGCAGACATAAAGCCCACAGGACAAGTATAGGTGTGACATTTTATAGGCTTTTGGGACACGAAGCTGGGATAGTTTCTTGAGCTTTTGTCTTTATGTGGCATGTCGACAGCACAGGAACAATACCTCAGAGCTTGATTCCCAGACAGTATCCCCAGAAGTTGAAGATAAAAAACCAAGAGCATTGTCCAGTAGCGCTTTAGATTACAGCCCGCAATGTACAATGTAAATACTTCAGAGCATTGTAATATTAACCTGTACAGTATGTACCAGTAGATATATGTAAGTACTGGGGAACGACATAGTTATGAGATAAGGGGGTATGTAGTTATTATATCCCTACTGGGTGCCTATTCTAGTATTATTACATGGAACAGTATGACCACAAATCTGAGCAAAGATCTGGATGTTACAGGGAAGATGGAGGGATGAGTTCAGCATCACTTAACTTTCTCACCTACACAAAGCTGGCCAGTCATGGTGTGAAGTGGTGTGAATGGGTAAATGTTGGACACTGGCTCACTGGCTGCTTCAAGCTTGAGCTTGGCTTGGTGTCTGGAAATTTCACAGAGGAGACTGTGGAAGTTTTGTCAAAAGTTTAAAAAATATGTTCTGATATTAAAAAAAACAATATCTCATTCACTGTTACAGCAGTCCAACCCAATCAATACAATCTATGTGAAGAAATTTGAAAACACTGGCTTTAAAAAGTAAAAAATGGTCATGCTATGTTTTCTACAAACAAGCAAACAAGATGATATAGACTATGGATATGTAAATAATAATTTCTTCACCAGCTTCTCTGACATGCTTGCCATCGGACACATGTAAATGTTGCATGTGAATTACATCATTGCACAGCACTACAGCTCATGTGGTCTGATGACCTTTCTCTGTTTAGCATGTTTAGTGTGGAAGCATTGTTATTGTGTGTGAATAAAGCCGCCCTCATGCTTCTTAGATTTCATCAGAGCGAGAGGGCAGGTTAAGGTAAGGAAAGGGTAAAGGTCTTGTCATGCTTTGAATAAACTAGATAGTATGCAAGGTCACGTTTAGAGGGAAAAGTGTTTATATGCGTTCAGACGACCCATTCAGTTGGTGGCCGTCTCATGGTGTTGACTGTGCACAGGAAAAGTGACAGACTAATACAAAGTTCACCCCACTCCCTGTTGAAATTCATACAGTTCAAATTACAAATGGTGTAAGATTATCTGTTTTGGAGCTACAAAATTGCCGGTCACAGTCCACACCCCCCAACTGCTCTAATTAAGGTGGCTGTGGCTCAGGGGGTAGAGCGAGAAGAGGGGGTCCACTAAGCAGAAACTTGATGGCTTGATCCCTGGCTTTATTAGTCTGCATTCAGAAGTGTCCTTGGGCAAGATTCTAAACATTAAATTGCCCCTGATGGCTATACATGGTGTCATAGTAAAGGTGAAGCATAGAGCTTTGTGAGAACAGGTGAATTTGACTTGTTCTGAAAAGCGCTTTGAGTTGAGAAAAAGAGACGATAAAAGTGCTAAATATATACATTTACACCCATTAACTATTTGAAGCACACTGAGGCCTTAACTTAATTCCCTCTGGAAGGTGGATGTGATAAGCAAATAGGGGACATATGAAGACCATAATAGTTTACCTTTAACTACACTTTAAATACATGTACATTCCACTACCAGTAACATTTCATAGTTTGTTAACTGGTTAAGTGTTGTATCTGTTTAAAGATTAACCTCCTTAAGAGATATTTCATTTACGCCTCAACAGTACAACATTCTGCACATCTTCAGGATCTGCAACAGAGCAACAGCCTGTGTACAGCGGTGTTGTACCTTGCAGGAGCATCATAACTGTGTCAGTGCTAAGGTGTGTCAGCCAGTAAAGCTTTTGGCCTTGATGTTACCCAGGATGAAGGATGTTGTTATAAACCTTTTTGTGTGAAGCCCACATTGTAAGGTTTGATAGCTTGTGTTGTGCAATAGTAGGTAGACTGGATGTTGGCTAATTTTCAATAATCATAAAATATGATTATTAAAATAAATAAAATTATTTAATTAAAATAATAAAATACTTAATTAAAAATGATAGAGTTATCAATTAAGAATAATGAAATAATTAATGAAAAACAATAAAATTATCAATTAAGAATAATAAAAGTTGTAATTATAATTTATCAAAGACGGGGCACCACCCTGGAATCAGGGACCAACAATCAGTCAATAAAGATCAGTCTCATAATCTGAAAAGTTCAATTAGAAATCTCAATATTTCCTATTAATGATTATATAATGAACAGTGAAGGTTTTAAGTTCGAGCACAGGCAGTCATAATCCAGCTGTATTCACATATACATATGCACAAAGAATCACAAAAATACCGGTACTTTAAATATAAAAGGGGATTTATTTAGGATAATGACATCAATGTAACTCAATGACTATTATCACAGCAAACCCACTATATCAAAGATAAAACACCACAAGCATCTATTACAATCGTAACACATATGTAATGCCTCCAATGTGTCTACCCGGAGGCGAGTATGTGTGTGTGCGTGTGTCTCTCTGTGTGTGTGTGGGTGGGTGTGTGTGTGTATATGTACGGGGAAGATGGAGACAAGATGGCGTCTAAAGCCGTGGTGTGGGGTTACGAAATCAAAAATGGCGTACAAGTTACACGTGGTGTCGGGTTACAAAATGGCGGTGCACCATGTGGTTTGACCACAAGGGAATGGTGGACAAAGGTTACTTGATCTATCTCGTGGTTAAAAGCGCCGAGTGGCGTCGAGATGCGATCGCACTATCTAGATTCTAGAATGTATATAAGACGTGAAGTGCGGGGATGCAGTTCGGACGTGCATGCAGGCGGATTTAGGAGAGAAGAGAGAGAGGAAGGAAAAGTTATACACTAATTTATCAGAGGAGATCTCAAACACCGCCAGAGACAGCTTTGCGGGAACTCTACCACTCGGTACCCAAGCGAACGAACTAAGATCCGTTCCGCTGTGTACCGATCTTTTAATAGGTTAGAATCTCCGTAAAGTCGGTCTGACGGTAACACAACGCGGTGACGTAGCCGGAACTGCCGAATACGTCACGACGCGCGGGCACAATGTAGATAGAATTAGACACAGCGGTCTCACACAAATGTACGCTCAAATAGTAACACACTAATAATTAAACTAGTCTCTGCCCAGACATAAGCCTCTTACTTGTCGATGTTCCGCGGTTGGTTCGTGCGCGAGCGGCGCGTTCCGGGAAGACGAGTGGATTTGGTTCGTGGCCGTCGGAAACAGTGATCAGCTGCTTCGTGTGATGGCAGCGGGGCAAAGCTGCGGCCGGAAAGTGGAGAGAAATCGGTCTCGTTCTCCGTGGCGAAAAGTCTCAATGCCTTGGCGAATATAAACTTGCTCTTCTGCAGGGATGAATAGCGGCGGAGCAGCTATGATTTGTGGGAGCGGAGGAAAAGTCTGTGGATAACTCGGCCGGCGAGTATTCGACTTTTGCTGCGGTCCTTTCAGAGTAAAGTTCAAGTGAAAAATTAAAAGAGGTTGAATGAACTTTAAAGGAGAAAAAAAATATAAAAACTACAAACGTTTGTGGTTGCTCCCTTAAGTGTCTGGATCATCTGGAGGGAACCTGGAGAGGTTCTGGTCCTATCTTCAGTGCACGGGGAATGAGCCCTGATTTGGGGGAGCTCTCGGTATTTATTACCTGAGAATTGTCCGGCCTCCCTCCTGGAGAGGGCCGGGGGTCTTGTTGGCTCTCGGCCAATAGAAGGCCCAAGTTGACCTCAGGCCCCGGTCAAGACAACATGGCTGCTCTGTCAAATCTCGGGAGGGTTGTCTCCTGAGAGAGCAAAACTCTAGACAGGGCTTTGAAAAGCACACGCAGGCCTCATTTACGACCCTTTGTCTAGGCTCGATCCCCAACATCCCCCCTTTGGTCTGGAGAGTGGGGCATTGGCCACAGTTTCCAGGGCAAACCCTAGGGTCGAGGGTTCAATTATAATCCACGGAAAGGTAATCCCTGAGTGAGGTTGAAGCAGTTAATGTTAGTTCATTTCATGAGGCATAATCTGGGCAGAGAGACTGTAAATGTCTGGGCATACAGAGGCAAAACAAAATGTCTGGGCAGACAGAGGCATAACAAAATGTCTGGGCAGACAGAGGCTATATAATATTTCTAAATACGGCACACAATTTCACTTTCACATAATGCGATCGGCAGTCATTGTCACCTATCCATGAATTGATGTGAGCGTGAAATGAAAAGAAAGGGAAAAAGGAGCAGCAGGAAACATATATGTTAGTAAGCTGTGTCTTGGGAAAAAGTAGACACTGTCGCAGCCGTTCTCGGTGGAACGAGGAAAAGTGAATCCAATTTTGCCTGAAGTTTCTGAATATATTTATACATCCGATAAGCCACCAATGACGTGATGATCCAACCACTAAGGAGCAGCACAAGAGCGACCAGGCTAATGGGATGTTCTACATACGTTGGTGACCGACTAGGGTGTTTACCCAATTTGGTGGTAAGTCCAGTTGGTTTGACACTGAACCTTACCTCCTTTGTCCCCTCAGCTATGAGCTGTTGTTGGATGGTTGTGTCAATCGTAAGATTGTGACCTCTAAAGGCGTCCAAGATCTCAATCTCCACATCGTGTCTGTCGGAGTTGAGATGATGGAGGACAATGTCACCAATATGTATAGTGGCTCCTTGGGGAACCACTACAAACATCGTCTGGTTGGTCAGGCTTAGTTTTGTGGATGTATCATGACGGTCATAGGCCATTATGGCTTCAGTGGCGGGTGTATTAACCAACCATTTGTTACCGGCTCGCTCTACTCTAGTTGGTGTTTCCTCATTTCTGGTGGACATACGGCCTTGGCACTTTTGTTCTGGGGCGTCGGATCGCAGACCACAGAGGTAATTTGTGGCATCCCTGATAAAAGGGGTGCTGGGACAAATCCAATGGATGTCCTTTGTTTTTGTGCATAAACTTAAATTTGGGATGAGATAGAGCGAGGGGTTTTCGTCGTGGTAGGCGAGTAGTGGTGGTGTTTTGAGATGAATATGTGTGTTATCCTGCCAAAACCCAACATTTAGAACGGACTTCAGACGGTACACGTTCTGTTGTTCAATAACCGGTAGATTTATGATGAATCCTATTTCTAAGTTCTGCGGATCTACCGATATTGGGATTGCACTGCCAAGATTGAATGCCAAATGTACCTGAGAAGACTGCACAACCGTAGTGGTAGCGGACTTTAGGATGCTCTCGACGAGTTCTAAGGAAACCAAGTAGGTGGGGATCCTACCGGCGCTCAGACTGTTAACCGTGGAGCTAACTTCTCTCACGAGGTCCTGCATTAAGTCTTTCACTACCTGAACATACATTATTTCATCTCTCACGACTATTGACAGAGTATTTAAGGCATACAAGGTATGGTTTAGGAGAGTAGAGTGGAGGTTCACAGCAAGTACCGTGCCCTGGAGTGTGGCGCCCAGGTCCTGTAACTGCTCTTGTTGGAGGTTAAGTCTCTGTTGGATTTCTGGCATTTCCTCGTCTAGCTCACTCATGTGTCTGTGGAGTGCACCGAGACTGATTGAGTTAGTTACTGATAGGCCAATAGAGAAAAGGGACCCGATAGCTGATGCTGCAGCGACTAGGGCCCCAAGGAACCTTTTTGGTCTATTTTGGTTACTGAGATCTTTCTCAGTGACCAGCAACTTTTGCAGTTGCTCGAGAATATGCACAGTGGTCTGCTTTGCATGTTCCACTGCGTCTTGTGTCCTGTGGATTACACTTAAACTCCCCTCCGTCAACCGTGGGGGTTTATGGACGTGCTTTCGGTACACATCCCAGGGGTCCAGTCGTACGTAGACCCTTTGGGTGTAGAGTCCACAACGGGTGATGAGGAGTCCAGGTGTGTTCTGAAGAACAATGCCGGTTGGTGGGCCTTGTTCAATCACTTGAACAGGTCGAACCATTTGTGGACTGAGGAACATGCCAAGGATCCAAAGGAGTATCATCCTGAAACAAACAAACCTTAGTTACTATGGGGCGTGGAACGAAAAGGATATCTAGTGCATGCTGACGGTATGAGTTGACGCAATGCGGCTATTGATGGTGTGAGTGATTTTACTGGTCTCCCTGTTGGAGTCGGGATTGCTCCCCCCTATCAGGTGTGGGGGCAGCGTCCGCTCCTGAGATTGGCGAAGGTTCATACGGTTTGATCTGGTTTGCATGGACCCATTTGTATGTGGGTGGTCTTCTCTCTTTCGGGATCCTGATTCGGTATGCTACCGGTGAGAGTTTTCCCACGATCTCGAAGGGACCTATCCAGCTGGGGAGGAATTTCTTGGAAACCCCCACTGGTCGTATGAACTTGAAATAGAACACCTTGTCCTTCACTTGGTATTCACGGTGGGATGTTTTCCTATCATAGTAGGCCTTCGAAGCTTTCACACTGGCCTCCAGGTTTTCCTGTGCCAAGGCAAATGTTGCCTTGAGGTGGTCACGCAGCTCTGCCACGTATTGGTGGGCAGTGTATGCGGTCATAACACTGAGGTCTTCAGCCTGGTACAACAGGTGCAGGGGGAGAGTCATTTGCCTTCCTGTCATCATTTCAAAGGGTGTGACCCCTGTGGAGCGGTGCGGAGTGGACCTGATTGCCATTAATACTAGGGGAAGTTTCACATCCCAGTCCTTGCCATTACTTCCCACGTACTTCTTTAACATGTGGATAATGGTCCGATTGGCACGCTCAACTTGGCCCGATGATTGGGGGTGATGAGAGATGTGGAACCTGACTTCGACTCCCAGGACGTCGCATAGGGAGGTCATGACGTTTGAGGTGAAATGGGTTCCACGATCTGAGTCAATGGAGAGTGGTAGGCCCCAGCGACTGAACACATGATTCAACAGTAGGACTGCTGTGGTGACGGCCGTGTCATTGGGCGCTGGGAGGCATTCCACCCATTTAGTGAAGGCGCAGGTAACCGTGAGAAGGTACTTGTTACCTCGTGAGGATTTTGGGACTGGTCCAATCCAGTCGATCTGGAGGTGGGACCATGGAAATGTCACCCCCCTTCCTTGAAGTGGGGCTCGACTCAGTGGTCGTGAAGGTTGGAACTGACAACAGGTGAGACACCCTCGTACATATGCCTGGGTGTCGGTTGCCATTGATGGCCAGTACACGACTTGCTGGAGTGTAGCTAACGTGGCTTTGTAACCTCTGTGGCCTCCGACAGGGGAATCGTGAGCATGAGCTAACATTACCCCCCTATGGTCGATAGGGACGACCCACCGGTTTGGTTCTTGGCCGTCGCGGGCGTAGATGAGTAAGTCTTTCTCCAGCCTTAAATGAGGTAATGCCAGTCGGAATGCTTTTGTCTCTCTGGATTCATCAGTTGAGGGTTGTGCGTCTTGCTGAGGAGGGTTCATGATTATCTGCCGGATGGCGCTGATAACGGAGTCCTGCTCCTGCATAGCAACCAAGTCTGCGTCTCCAGGTTTACGGCCTAGGTGCAGGATTTGGTCGCAGGCTTGGGGGTTCTCTTGCCTCTCTCTTGCTTGTCGTCGGGTGATGGCGTTCACTACACAGGTTTGGGGACTTTGGAGTCCCTCGCTCTGTAGCTCCCAGGGCGTGCCTTGTTCTGCGCCTAGCTTGGCTAGGCGGTCCGCTTCATCATTTCCATCTTTTTCCTGCCCAGCGATCTGGGAGTGACCCTTGACCTTCTTCCAGTAGACCGTCAGTCCTTTGTCTGTTACCAGTTGATCGCAGGTTAGGAAAAGCTCTGAGTGTTTGACCTCTTTATTTCTGGCATTCTTCATTCCCTTTTCCTTCCATAAAGGAAAATGGGAGATGAAGCTGTGCCGAGCGTAGTTGGAGTCTGTGCAGATCACCAACTGTGTTATAGCCAGCTTAGCGGCTTGTTGCAGAGCAATGAGTATAGCGGCAATCTCTGCGTACTGACTCGTCTTGGGCCCTAGTTGGTAGTGGTCTGGTTCACTGCAGTTATAGCCGACCCAGGTGATACCCACTCCGGCCCGGAGTTGAGTCTCGTGGTGGAATGAGCAGCCATCAACGTAGACCTTGGGGAGATCTTGGCAGACGTTCTCCTCATAGTATCGGTGGTGGGACGGCAGCGATGGAGTGGTTGTTAAGAGAGATATGGGAGGTGGTTGTTCGTCCTCATTGCAATGGTGACAGTCAGCCAGGCCTTTACCCAGGGCCATCTTATTGTTTTGGGCGTACTTCACCTCAATGTCATAGCCTTGCAGTGCCATCATCCAAGCAGCTATGCGGCTGTTTGTGACTCGCCCTTCCCTCAGCCTTTGGCTGTTTAGGAAGGCTACGGGTTGGTGGCACGTCTCTATGATGACTTTCTGTCCTCCGATGTAGCTGCGGAAGTGTTCTACGGCCCAGACTGTGGCCAGGAGGGCTCTCTCGCAGTCGGAGAATTTTATCTCCACACTGCTAAGGGGTCGACTGGCGTAGGCAACAACACGTTTGTCGGTGTCGTACTTCTGTGCCAGGGCCGCACTGAGACAGTGGGATGAGAAACTTGCTTCCAGATGAAATTCTTTGTCTTTGTCTGGGTAGGCCAGACAGGATGCCGAACAGAGTTTTGCCTTCATCTGACGGAAAGATTGTTCTTGGGGTTCTTCCCACTTGAAGGGTTTGTCTTTGCAAAGGAGTTCGGTGAGAGGTCTGGCTATCTCTGCGTAGTCCTCGATGAACTGGCGGGAGTAGTTACAGACCCCGAGGAAGCTCCTGAGTTCTGTCAAGCGACTTGGAGTCTTGATATCCTGGATGGCTTGTATCCGCCCCGCTTGGGGTTCAATGCCATCCGCGCCGACTGTCAGACCCACGTATTTCACTTTGGTGCGACACCACTGGCCTTTGGTGAGGGCCAACTTGGCTCCTGCGGCGGACAGTTGAGTGAGCACATGTCGGATCTCAGTGAGGTGTTCCTCAAAGGTTTGGCTCCTCATGAGGACGTCGTCCACATAAATGAGGTTTCCGCGGGCTGCGGCATCGCTCATGGCCTTATGGAGGAAGATGTTAAACTCCGATGGGGAGTTTGAGTACCCAAACGGGCATCGGTTCCAGGTATACTGGCTGCTGCCGAAAGAGAAAGCCAGTTTGTACTGGTCGGCTGGGTCCACTTTCATCGTCCAGAATCCGTTTGCCACGTCCACGGTGGAGAAAAACGTGGCTCCTTTTACCTTGGCCAGTTCTTGATCCAGGTGAATCATGGGCCAGCGGGAAAGGGGAACTTGTTTGTTCAGGGGACGGTAATCAATGGTGAGACGCCACTTTCCGGTTGGTTTTAGCACCGGCCAAATGGGTGAATTGTAAGTTGAATTACATTCCCTGATTATCCGTTTCTCTAGCAGGGTGTCGAGGATGTCTTGAATGGACTCGTATGCTGCTAATGGAATTCTGTACTGCCGTACGAAGGTCGGTAGCGCGTTTGGGTCCGTGGGGATGCGCACAGTGTGGAGGTCAGTGACCCCACAGTCCGTGGAATCCTTCGAGAAGATTGGTTGGAAGTCGAGAAACAATTTTCTTAGCATTTCTCTCTGTTCTTCTGAAGTCAGAGCGTCTGCCTTTTCGAGCTGTTGCTGTATCTCAGCCTCAAAACCGGGATATAGTTCCTCTGGTTGCGAGTCCTCTGAGATATCCTGTTCTGGATTAGTCGTCAGAGCATATACCATCATGTCCCCTTCGGTTGTCAGAGAGGCTCCGCAAATGGCTTCGTTTTTCAGTGTCTCATGACGCATGACAGCAATCATGTTGGTCGGAAACGTGTAAAGGACTTGGTCCACGTCGTCATCCTTGACTAAAGATGGGGGAAGCTCCCCAATGACCGGTATGGTCAGTTCGAAGTCATGGAAGGAACTGTCTATCAACATTCCTAGCGCTTGGTGTGCTTTCACCTGGACGGGACATTGCGTGGGATTCTTGACCAGCACATATGTTGTTCGCTGGTTCATCTCCAGCATCGGCGTGCCACAGATTTCCAGGTTGAGTTCCCGGAAGGAGGGCAATGGCTGGAAGAATGCTTGTGGGCCAGGTATCCTCTGTCCCTTGAGGATTTTGAGCCGGATTGGAGCTCCTGCGGTCCGTGGAGGAATGATCACGTCAATCTCACTGGCGACCTGACATGCCTGAGGGATGGTTTGTCCGGAGAGCATCTGGGCTGGTTCAGAAGACAGAGAGTATCTCTCTGCACTGACCTGGGACCACAAGACTTGGTTGATGGTGTCCAACTGTGTTCCGAGTCGGACGAGAAGATCCGCTCCCACCCAGAATGAGGAGTGGAGTTGGGGAACCACGCTCACGAAATGCCTGATCTGTCTTTTTCCGATCTGTATGAAGATGGCGCATATTCCGATCGCTTTGAGGGGAGTTTGTGGTGACTCTGCTGAGAGGAGGCGGTGGCTACGTCGCACGAAAAGAGGGGGAAGTTCGAGGTTGCACAAATCAGTGTATAAGTCCATACTGACGGCGGATTTTTCGGACCAGAGAGCTACCAGGGCGTTGGAGGTTAGGACACCGTTCAGAGAGATCCCTTCGGTGATGCGGGGACTGTACAATGAAAGGTTCTCATTGTTCAACGAGCACAGGAATGAACCATGATTTTTGAACATGCTCTCCGAGTCCTGTAGTGGGGCTGGTCCACTTGCTGTGGTGCAGGTGGGATCCGAGTTGGAGTCGGTCTCGGGGAGAGGCATGTTCATCGGTGAAATTCTGCTGGGTGTCTGGATGACAGCGACTTGTCCGTCTAAGGTGGGAAGACTATCACCAGGTTCGAGAGGTTTGGGGTTTTTGACTTGAGCCCAAATGCGTCCCTGGTGGCAGTCGATGAGCGGAGCAAGTCGGTCCAGCAAGTCCTGACCGATGAGCAGTGGTTCTGTATCGATGGAACAAATGTACATAGGATGGGCCAGACTCATCTCTTGGAAGGTGATATCGATCCAGGCACGTTTAGTGACGGGGGACTGGTCCTGCGTGTAGCTGGTGATGTTGATATTACAGGTTTCAATCTGCAGGGGTTTTCCAAGGGAGAGCATGGTTCTTTCGACTTGGGAAAAGGTGTTGGAGCACATCAGGCTGATTTCGGAGCCTGAATCAAGTAGGGCCAGGAGGCTGAAGCAGCCTCCTATCACCACTGAGGTGTAAATGCGCTGTGCGTTGCCTTTGCGGACGAGGTCGCCCAAGAAGGTTAAGAAGGGAGCGGTGTCTGTGGTGAAAATCTCTGGGGGGGTTCTGGTAACGCCTGATCCTTCCCATCCAACAAGGTAAACTCTGGAGATGGGGGCGGAGGACGCCGGTTCTAGTCACGTTGATGGGGGACCAGTGTCTGGCTTCTGTGGGCCTGGGGGTGTCGCGGAGCGGGCAGGGACCTCAAGGTTCCTTATTGCTTCTGCCACATATCGGCGTATTACATCCTCCATTTGTGGATGCATTTGTCGATGGGTCTCCGGTTGTCTCCCATATTGTCTCTCAGGTTGTGTTCCATGAGGCCTTCCAGATTGAGGATATTGACCGCCATATTTCTTTTCGGGGTACTGATGGGTTTTTCGTTCGGCCCAGTCCCTACCCCTCTGTTGGGAATTACTTGGATACCGAGGTCTTCCCTGGTTGTGGGGTTGGTTTGAATCTTCACCCCCCCGGCTCTGGGTGGCACCCTGTTGGAAGGGTCGACGTTCCTGGTTCCCGGCTCTGGGGTTCATCTTGGCGCGGGGTATTTCGTTACCTTCCAGCGCCAGGTCCACATTCGGTTGGACTTGGATCCCCAGAACTCTAGCGTCCTGTTCAGGTGCTCTGTTTGGGCGTGTTCGCGTCTCCCAGGCTAGCTGAGAATACCTCCTTATCTCCTGCATGGTGAAATCACCTGCTCTGCAGTGCATGGTGACATCATACCGCACACTCTCATGGAGGTTATGCAGGAATAAGGATTTGAAGGCTGTCTCTTCTTCTAACCCAGGGGCGTTGCGACCTTGGAAGTACGCCGCCCTCAGGCGTCTGTAATACTCCTTCGGAGGTTCATTCTTCTTATGCATTACCGTAAAGGCACCCAGGGTGGCAGAGGCCTGGTCGGTGAAGAGTGAGTACTCTTCTCGCAGGGCCCGACAGAGTGCGGAGTAGCGATCTCTGGTACCGGGGGGGAGCGTTTCCATGAATGCGTGGACGCTCCTGGTTGTCGTTTTCCACACCAGCTTCAGCTTCTCTCTGAATGATGGGTTAGGCAAATCCAAGAGGCAACGTTCGATCTCCCGCAGGTAGTCGTCTATGTTGGACTCTTTGCTGTTTGGGTCGAAGCGCTCAACGTCTTTGGACAGGGACTCCAGCTGTCGGGTGCGGATTCCCTCTCTCCGAGGGGGTGCGGGACCATCAGAGTCTTCCGACTCGTATCCACCACGGTATTGATCATCGTAGTCACCATATTCTCGCCCTGCACCGGGAATGGGGGACTCGCCAGGACGCGGTCGTGAGCCATAATGCACGTACGCCCGAGCGGCAGACGGGGGTTCAAAGCCCATCATGTCTCTTGCCAACTGAGAATATCCTCCAGCCCTCCAGGGCGGAGTCCTTCTGTCGTCATAGTCTGGAGCAGGGTGGCTCCGGGCTGGGTGTGCTGGAGGTGTTTGGTAGTCCCAAGTCACTGCACTTCCAGGGGTTGCCTTTTTCTCCCCCCTAGACGCTGCGTTGGCTGGGGTGATCGTCTGCTGGACGTGTGGGGCGTGTTGGGCCTTCCAGAGCACAGCTTCCTCTGCCTGAGGGTCACGCAGCTGTGTTCGCAGCTGCCCTCCCAGTGTCTTGCTTCTGCTGGCTCCGTCGGGAAGGGCGTCAGCTCCGAACCCTGTCGTCCAGGATATCGGTTCGGGGGAGGCCAGCCTTCTTGGGCTCTTCCCCCCTTTCTCCTGATCCTGAGCTTGGACCTGCGCACGCAGAAACTCGCACTCCTGCCTGGATTGGTCATGTTCTTCTTGGGTTTGCTCGCACCGTCTTTCGCACTCCTGTAGTGTGTGCAGCAGGTGGGAATTTGACTCCTGCTCCTTCCGACATACTGCCTGCATGGCCATTAGCTCCTCCGCATGTTCCTGGGTTTGCAGCTTGGCTCTCTGGTTATACAGGAGGGTCAGTTGACCCAGAACTTGGGGTATTGTCCGTGTTGGACCAATGGGGTTATCGATGTATCTCGTCAGTTCCTCGATCTTTCGATCGCAGGTACTCATATCGTAACCACTCAAATCACTCACATCATCAACCGACATCTTTATGAGACCGGCGACCATTTCTGACAGGTCGCCTGGCCCTGAAGGAGCCCTTGTCTCACGGTGATCTTTGTTACTCATCTTTGTGATTGCAACAAAACACTTGGTGGACGGATTTAACTTGCTTTTACACCGAGCGGGTGCAATGCGTACGTGTACAAAACACAGCCAAGGCACAGGTGAGCTTTACCCTGTGTTTTACTGTCTAGGATAGCTCGGCGGCTCAATCCTAGATAGTTGTGAGTTTCCTCGAAATCAAAAAAGCATGTAGAATCTCTCCAATAAAAGCTACTAACCGCTGAAACGCAGTCAGCAACCAACCACAGTTACACAGCGTCTGCTTAGCAAGGGGAATTTAAACAATACAAATTATCAAAGAAAAATTAATTTCTAAAATTATGTCTTTCTCTAAAATTAATTATTATTTATCGGTCATCAAAATGACACAACCACTACTATGCAGTAAGCAGCCAACCACGGTTACACGAAGCACTAGTATACCTGTTGGCAATGGTGCAAGGGGAAAAAAAAAAAGTTTAAAAAAAAAAAAAAAAAATTAATAATAATAATTAATCAAATTAATCCAAATTAAAAAAAAATTAAAGTAATAAAAAAAAAAATTAATATTTTTAATTTTCCCAAAATTTTGATTGGATTTTATACACAAATATTATGACACAGCTGGAATAAGATTGCCTCACACGGGGCACCAATTATGTTGTGCAATAGTAGGTAGACTGGATGTTGGCTAATTTTCAATAATCATAAAATATGATTATTAAAATAAATAAAATTATTTAATTAAAATAATAAAATACTTAATTAAAAATGATAGAGTTATCAATTAAGAATAATGAAATAATTAATGAAAAACAATAAAATTATCAATTAAGAATAATAAAAGTTGTAATTATAATTTATCAAAGACGGGGCACCACCCTGGAATCAGGGACCAACAATCAGTCAATAAAGATCAGTCTCATAATCTGAAAAGTTCAATTAGAAATCTCAATATTTCCTATTAATGATTATATAATGAACAGTGAAGGTTTTAAGTTCGAGCACAGGCAGTCATAATCCAGCTGTATTCACATATACATATGCACAAAGAATCACAAAAATACCGGTACTTTAAATATAAAAGGGGATTTATTTAGGATAATGACATCAATGTAACTCAATGACTATTATCACAGCAAACCCACTATATCAAAGATAAAACACCACAAGCATCTATTACAATCGTAACACATATGTAATGCCTCCAATGTGTCTACCCGGAGGCGAGTATGTGTGTGTGCGTGTGTCTCTCTGTGTGTGTGTGGGTGGGTGTGTGTGTGTATATGTACGGGGAAGATGGAGACAAGATGGCGTCTAAAGCCGTGGTGTGGGGTTACGAAATCAAAAATGGCGTACAAGTTACACGTGGTGTCGGGTTACAAAATGGCGGTGCACCATGTGGTTTGACCACAAGGGAATGGTGGACAAAGGTTACTTGATCTATCTCGTGGTTAAAAGCGCCGAGTGGCGTCGAGATGCGATCGCACTATCTAGATTCTAGAATGTATATAAGACGTGAAGTGCGGGGATGCAGTTCGGACGTGCATGCAGGCGGATTTAGGAGAGAAGAGAGAGAGGAAGGAAAAGTTATACACTAATTTATCAGAGGAGATCTCAAACACCGCCAGAGACAGCTTTGCGGGAACTCTACCACTCGGTACCCAAGCGAACGAACTAAGATCCGTTCCGCTGTGTACCGATCTTTTAATAGGTTAGAATCTCCGTAAAGTCGGTCTGACGGTAACACAACGCGGTGACGTAGCCGGAACTGCCGAATACGTCACGACGCGCGGGCACAATGTAGATAGAATTAGACACAGCGGTCTCACACAAATGTACGCTCAAATAGTAACACACTAATAATTAAACTAGTCTCTGCCCAGACATAAGCCTCTTACTTGTCGATGTTCCGCGGTTGGTTCGTGCGCGAGCGGCGCGTTCCGGGAAGACGAGTGGATTTGGTTCGTGGCCGTCGGAAACAGTGATCAGCTGCTTCGTGTGATGGCAGCGGGGCAAAGCTGCGGCCGGAAAGTGGAGAGAAATCGGTCTCGTTCTCCGTGGCGAAAAGTCTCAATGCCTTGGCGAATATAAACTTGCTCTTCTGCAGGGATGAATAGCGGCGGAGCAGCTATGATTTGTGGGAGCGGAGGAAAAGTCTGTGGATAACTCGGCCGGCGAGTATTCGACTTTTGCTGCGGTCCTTTCAGAGTAAAGTTCAAGTGAAAAATTAAAAGAGGTTGAATGAACTTTAAAGGAGAAAAAAAATATAAAAACTACAAACGTTTGTGGTTGCTCCCTTAAGTGTCTGGATCATCTGGAGGGAACCTGGAGAGGTTCTGGTCCTATCTTCAGTGCACGGGGAATGAGCCCTGATTTGGGGGAGCTCTCGGTATTTATTACCTGAGAATTGTCCGGCCTCCCTCCTGGAGAGGGCCGGGGGTCTTGTTGGCTCTCGGCCAATAGAAGGCCCAAGTTGACCTCAGGCCCCGGTCAAGACAACATGGCTGCTCTGTCAAATCTCGGGAGGGTTGTCTCCTGAGAGAGCAAAACTCTAGACAGGGCTTTGAAAAGCACACGCAGGCCTCATTTACGACCCTTTGTCTAGGCTCGATCCCCAACACTTGTCTATAAATGACCCCTCGACACGTGATATGTGAGCGTCACCTCACTAGGCTATAACTAACTTCCTTTACACTTAAGTATGGATGAGGCAAGGTATGGAAAATATGGTCCCTTGGTAATGTGCGAGTTTCCTCTCAGTTGTCAAGTCTTAGCTTAAACATAATATTTTTTACAAATTATCTGTAAGTTATTATCTAGCTCTTCTTGGTCTTCAGATAATTAATCATTTTATATTTGAAGTGTGGTTGCCTATAGCAGATATCAGGTGCAGATACTGAGCCGTATCTTACTGTAGGGTTTAGTGAACTGACATCCTCGATGATGTCCTGGATCTGGCAGCTGGATGATGTGTGTGGGGTTGTTCTCAGGTTATCCATATACGACAGCCACAGTTAATTCATGGCTCTCTGTAACAACCTGGCACCACCTTTAGCCTCTGCAGCCCACTCCCCATCCATCTCTCTGCCTGCCACACCTCCTTGGAACTTCACATCGCAGCTTACTCCCCACTCAGGATTCCCGTGGTTGTGTGAAATTTTCGAAATCTCCCCCTCTCTTATTTGACACTGTCCTTCCTTTGGAAACCTTTTGTCTGATTTTGATGGCAGAGATCCTCCTTCCATCCCCTCCTCCATCCACGACCCTCCACTGCCTACCTTCACCTCCCCGCCCCCAGCAGCCCCCAGCCCTTCTGTGAGAGCCTGATGGACGCTCTCTAATATCCAGCTGGCATAAATCTTCCTCCCAGTTGGCCACAAATATCTCAGCTATGCTGATTTATAGGAGCAGGCCTCCCTGTCTGACTCATAGAGAGGCCACTGTGGTGCTTGTAGGCTGCATGTAGATGGGATTGATTTCTTAATGGAAGATCTCTGCAAAGTAAGAAGGCCACCTTCATGGGGCACTAGTAAAGAGAGAGTGAGGTTATTGAGTGTGTGTGTGACTGAGCAGCACTGATGGAGAGCCAAAGGACTCACCTGTAAAAAAGGTCAACGAGGCAGTAAACAGGGAAATGAGCATGGGACGGATGGAGAGATGGAGGACACATGCTTAGAGCTGAGCAGGCTCATAGATACACAAGAACCACGCAATCATTTCTCTTTGAATTGTGCACTTTGATTCATGTATATCATATTGGTCCAGCTCTAGCTGCTCTGCACTGGTTGCCTGTTACACACAAGATTGACTTTAATGTTCTCCTCCTTACATCCAAGGCTCTGAATGGGCGAGGACCGAGTTATATAGCTGACTCTCTAGTTAACTATGTTCCCTCTAGAACACTATGATCATCCTTAGCAAGTCTATTAGAGGTTCCCAACAACAGCCGTCCTTAACATCTTTAAAAGAAAAGAAAACTTAAAACGTTTTCCTTTGAGCTTCATTTCTTGTATTATTATTTTATTATTATTATTATATATACAACTTTAATAGTTATTAGTGACAGTGTGAAGGAACAGACAAATTATGGGCCATTTTGGAGGGCAAGAATGTTATTTATAGTCAGGGTAGACAAGATAATATAAAAACATTTTTATGGTAAAACTATAGACAGTCAGACATTGTATGACAGATTTTTTTTCAATTACATGAGACATATCCCTCTTAAGGGTGGGATCACTATATACAGTTTCAAACCTGTCTCATGTAACTTAAGCACGTCCAACAGCCACTTCTTTTTTTCCTATTCACATATTTCCTCCAGCGTCTGTTGAGCCTCACACCAGCTTTCTCCCCTGATGTCAGTTAAATGGAGGGCAGCCCACAGGGCTTCATGTGTTATACTTTCAGCCATCAGGTGCTGTCTGACTTGTCAAGAAAGCTTTAGCAAAAGCACAAGGAGCTTAGTTTGTATAGGTGAAGGAAACATGAACATAATGCAAAAATAAAATGTTGATTGAAAATTTTTTATTTAGCAGTGTTTGGTATGAAAATGATGAAAGTCAAACATAAATAATAAACACACTTTGCTAAAAAATATATATATATATGTTTAACATGTTAAAAAATGTTTACATCTTTTTTTTCTCAGGATCCCGGAGGGGGTGGCGCCCCAGCGCCTCGTATTGACAAGTCGCCACTGGATTGAGCTAACCACAGCTAACCACAGCGCTAGAATATTATGATAACATTTTGAATCATGCTTCTTACCTTACTGATGTCTGAGCGCTGAGATGTTTATAACTGATGACCACAGCCTATCTTAACCCGACCACATTATCATCATTCAGCAGGCTTTTGTTTCTGTACTATGAAATACATTCATGGAACCAGCAGTTTATTCCAGGGAAAGACGTGTGCAGTGTGCAGGTCTAGCCTACATACACAGTATCTTGAGTATTTCCCCCCTTTTAAAAGCTACCTGGAAACTGGAACAAGTTAAACAACACAACAATGACCAAAATTGGCTTATGAAGTTGTTTTTCCCAATACATATGGCATAAATGAAGCAACATTAGTTGAGTTAGAGTTATGAAAGTTTCCAGCGAATGAATGGAAAGCCAATACTCCCTGCTAGGATAACCTTTTGCTTTTGAACTACTAAATTCTCCACTTTGTTGACCAGCTAGTGTACTTGCTATTGATGAGAGAACAAAAACAGTAAATCTCTGTGATGTAAATCCAAAACAATTAGATAAAAGAGGTAAAGAGGCTTTGTAGGGCTAATGAGAGTGTCAGTGTCTCTGGGGTTGTCACTGTGTACAACTTCATATTGTGGACCAAGGGTCAGAGATTATGTAGTATTATTTTTGTTGTATAGTAAATAAAAACCCAGGATACAAACATCTCTGTTTTAAACTGACTGACAATTTACCTGTGTTCAACAGTATGTACAATTTGTGTCGAGCTAGCTGAGTCCTTCGTGTTATCACTTAACAAAAGATAAGCATCCCTTTTGCTCTAGTCTGGGCTGCAGCAGATAGAGCTCAGGCTGTTGTGATAAACACTGAGAGGGCCTCTCACTGTTATCAGAGCTGTCACAAGGCCAGGCTTGACCAGCGGTAGTCCATGTTAAGGTAGAACTAGATAGGGAAATGGAGGAAGAGAAGGATTCCGGTGGAAAATAGCAGGGGTCAGGTTGATAGGTAAGTCAATTTCAGGACAAACTTGTGTGAATTTCATCAATTTAACAGTACAGAGGTCAGTTTACTCAAGAAGAGCTACTCCGCCTGTGAAAACAATTGTATGGTGTCTTTACATTTGCATTTTCCCATTTGACAGATGCTATTATCTTTGTGGCTAACAAATGAGGAAAACATTCTAGCGTCAGTACAGTAAGATACTTTGGAGTAAGCAGTGGGTACTAATCTTTTCAATATTTGCTCAAGACTAAGTGCAAGGAAATCAGGAAGACATCAAGAAATTCACTGACAGGGCTAGTTAGGTACATTAAGATGTTAGGGGTATTAGGACAGGAAGTACTATAGAAAGTAATGAGCCTTTAAGAGATTCTTATAGATAGAGACAGACGCGCCTGTGTCCACCACCGAGAGAGCACAAATGAGAACAGCCTGGATTGACATTGCCTTGTAATAGGGAAGGCAATGCCACATAATGCTCCTTAGAACAGATTTCTATAAAGGGAGCATTTAGTCTGTGTGATTACCTTTAAGTAAGTAGGCAAGAATTAGTTGGGCCATGGACATTCAGAGGTCAATACGTAGCCCAATAAGTATATGCCTGTTTAGATTCAGTACAAGCTGGATGTGCAGCGACATTGTGGGCCATCTGTAAGAGTTTCACTGTGCATGAAGGGAGTCCTACATCTGGCGGGAATCACAGGTAGTTGGATATCATCTGTATTGTAGTGATATGAAAATCCATGTGAGAGGATATTCAGCGCCAAAGAAGTTGTTATATTTTACAATGAGAAGGGTTTCCAGCTCTTAGCCTTGTGGCATCCCTGTGAGAAAGTGAAGGAACATGGATGTTTGTTGTTAGCATGATGCACTGAAAGAACACCCAGTGAGGTAGGATTCACAGCAAGAATGTGTTTGGCCCCGGAAGCTTATCGGAAAGTAAAGATAGTAGGATGCAGTGGTTCACTGTATTCAAGGCTGATGATACGTCCAACATGATAAGAACCAAGTATTGAACATCAGCTCAAACTGGCCTTAGGGCTTTAAAGCCATTTTAGTGGAGTGGCCGCTCTTAAAGCCCAATTAACCTGTAATTGGATCAAGGAAGTCATTCAATTTGAGAAAAAATCTGAGACCTCTAAAAAATTCCACCTTTGATACTCTGAGATAGTCTTAACAGTAAGATAAGAACAGAATGAAAGAGACCAGCTGATAATTCTCAACATGAGCAGGGTGAGTGAAGGCCTTTTGAATAGAGGTGTTACCTGGGCCTGTTTGAATGCAGTTGGAAATACATGGACCCCATTCATGTAGAAGCTATGGCTTGGAGGAAGCCATAGCTTCTACATGAATGGGGTCCATGTAGAAGGATGACTGATACCTTGCTCTCAGTGGGAGTGTTGAATGAAGGAAGGTTTGCACCATTGACTCAGGAAGACAGAGAAGTACATGTAGCAGCCCAGCTGCATGTCAGGTGTGCAAGGCTGAGTGTGGAGGGTGATAATAAACTGCTGGAGATTGAGAAGGATGAGTGATGTTTTATAGGTGGACAATAATTTCTGAGTGGTACTGCTGATCTTATTGTAAAAAGCAGTTTTGGCAGCACTGATGCTGGAAGAGCAGGAAGATATGAGTGAGTGATAACCCCTTGAAATCAGCAGGGTCACTGGAATGACACCATTTTCTCTTAGTTTGTGATGGTATTGGTCAGGCGTGGATGTGACAGGTCAGAGGAATCAGATTTGGTGGACTTTTAAAATTAGACACCGTTAAGGTTCAGCTTTACTGGTTCCAACATATTTAAAGTTACTGTTCATGTGCTTTCCTTTTACGTCCCTTTCTCAGATTAACAAAAAATATTCCCAGAGATATTAGAGGATTAAAATGAAGACCCTGACGACTAAAGTGGGGAACCATCTCTCCATCTGTGTTTGCAAGAGATAAAGAACAGCTCAGTGTGAACATCCCATTGTGCATATTTGGAAACCAGCAGTCATGCCCAGACAAAAGCCGCAGCGAAATTGTTTATGGAAGGTTCTCTTGGATAAAATCCTTTTTGTGATTTGAAAAAAAGATTGTGTTTGCATGTGGGTGAGAGAACAAATTATCATTATGTGTATGTGTGCATGCATTTGTCTGCATATGTGTGTGTGTGTATTTAGGCATGCTAGCATACGTTTGTGTATTCATGCATGTGAGTTTACACAGCTGTTAGATACTGGGCAACAGCAAAGCCATGTCGTGTTTGTGTTGCTGTAGCCCCCTTTGGTAATGAAAGGCACTATGATATCAGGCCAGTTGAGCAGTTAGGCTCCTGCAACAAAAAAGTAACAAAACAATCACCAGTATGGGTCTGGCTGCTAATTGCAAAGAGATTGCTTCTTGAAGTGTGGTAACATTACAGACAACTGGCATTGACCCCTCTGATGAATAGGACGACAAAATGATACAGTAGGTGTTAATCACAAAGCATGGTGGTGTCATAACGTCCAGGCCTAATTTGAAAACATGTGTACAGGTTTAATGAATGAAGACATTTCTCAGTGGAGTTGGGTTGAGCCGCAGAAGAAGCTTGGTGGTCTCCTGAGATAGGGTGGAAAGGGAAAAGGGAGAAGATGAAGAAAAAAAGAGGCAGAAGGGGATACATGAGCTCAAGGCCAAAAAAGAGGCTAATTAGACAATACTGTGCTGCGAAGAGAAAATACAATTTTCCATGTAATCTTGTAGGAAGGCAGAAGAAACTGGGGGGAAACAGCAAAACAGAATGTCTGAAATTACACAGATTCCCTATAACACACACATCGGGGCAACTCCAGTGAGGATCACCGCTCTCCAGAGATAGTTCTTGTTAGTGGTTGAATTAGCATAGAATATGTATTATATTATAATAAGAATCAGTCCTCACTGTACATAAAGGCAAGGATAAGGACTCTGTTAGAGTTCTGAAAACTACAACCAGAACACGAAAGAGAATATATCAGTTGGCGCAAAACAGTCAATAAAATAGGAAAAAAAGACAGACGGTCTCAGAAGAGAAAGGAAGGCATATAATAACTACTAACTATAATAACTACCAAGTTTGTCATGTGAGTCCAAAATGGAAATGCTTTCATCAGGAAATGTTACAGACATGGCACAGGAGGTATGGGACATCCACAAAGCAGAAGTTCGGTGGTTCGATCCCAGTCTACCCTACTCCGCATGTCCTTGGGCAAGATACTAAACCCCAAACTGCCTCTGACGGCTGTGCCAGCAGTGTATGATTGATGTGTTATCGAGAAAGTGCTGCACATAGATGCACTGTATGAATGTGTGTGAATAGTCTGTCTTGCACTTTGAATGTTCATCAAGACTAGAAAAGATCCACACAAATACATCTAGTACAAAATTAGTGCCAATGTGGTCAGTACTTAATAATAATAATAGTAGTAATAGAGTTAAATAAGCAGACTCATGTCTGTGTCTTCACACATCACAGATCGGAAACATATAGCATAACCAAATGATCAAAATCAACTACCACATGCATCAAGGCATAGCTTTTAAAAAAGAGAAGAAAAGAGAGAGAGAAACAATGAGTCAGTCTCACTTGGTAAATGTCAAATTTAAGAAGTCAGTTATCAGGCCTTGATTCCTTGTTTGACTGCGAGTATTTCAATCAGCATGTAAGAAGAAATCTCTTTACTCCAAAGGTTCAAATGTGAAACCACAGACATTTCCCCATTGTCTATCAATGAGGAGCTTAGCTTTTAACAATCTAAGGTTAACCAACTTATTCTCATGAGTTCTTAGGGCCAATGCCTCTGGAAAAAGACCAAGAATAAGAATCTCTGAGTGCACAGGGACGTGAATTGGGAATTGTGTTATATGTGTTTATGTTTACATTTGTATAAAATAGTTTTTTTTTTCTCTGTTCTACATTTGAAACAAGGTTTTTATTGAATTTGTTTGAATTTTTTTATTTAATTTTTTAACATATGTTGTTCCAGTTTTTGTAGAATTACACGAGTTCTCATAAACTGATAATATTTTAATAGATAACATTTGTAACAAACATTTTCCTGCTCTCTAATATCTGCATGAAGAACCTCTGTCTATGTCATTCTTTTATAATTTAATGATTCCATATGTCTCCTGAGTAACTTCCTGTATATAATGTTATAGGCACGTTTTGCCTACGTTTATTGTTTAAAATACATTTCTCTAATTCACATGAAGCAGACTCAAATAAAGAGAAGGAAAAAAAGATGGTGTTGTTCTCTGTATGTCCAGATTGCAGTCTGGCTCGATCATTTCCCTTTAACCTGATCATCATGTTTGGCAGATAAGTGATGCTACTTCACACTGGCATGGATTTAAAGGTATTTCTATTCAATATTTCACTCCAAAACATCTTAAAATGCACATATTAAGATCAGAGAAATCAACATTTGTTTGGTCTTAGCTTAGTATTTCTATAACCCGGTCCACAGCCATGGTGCAAGTGGCTAATGGTGGCCGCACACAGCACTCTCAGTTAAAGGGGAGGAGAAACACAAGCTGGTAGAAATGCGCTGTGATCCCCTCGCTCTGTCCCACACACCTCCCTCTGACGCATTAAGCAGCTAATTAACAACCAGCGCTGTCTAATTGATGTGACTTTGCTGTGACTCCCCTGGGAGGGGAGACGGCTTTGTGAAGGTGAGGCCCTACACTCACAAGTCAGAGTTCATGGAGCAAATAGAGGTGACCGACTCCAATGTTTCCACCCACTGAATGTGAAACGCAGCATAATGAGTGGAAATATGACAGCACTGAGGGTCACTGGTAGAGTTTGACAGAAAGTGATTGTGACAGATGAGGCCTGCAGATGTAGACAGTGAAGATAAAGCCACTCCATACCCAAATCTGTAAGTAGGGTATAAAAACTGGTCCTATAGGGCTGAGCTGACAACGGGCTGCAGCAGTCTGGAGAGTGAGAAGAATGCAGAAGTAAAGACAGAGATAAGAAGAAACAGAGAGAAGTGATGAAAGAAGGCGAACGAGGCGGATCAGACTGAAAAGGGGAAATTAAGTGGGCAATAAGCCTCAAAGACCAGATGAAATTGGAGAGCGGTGGTGGAGCGGGGGAAATAGCATGTCAATGGAAATACTGTCATTGTCAACAGTCGCACAAGCATAACAGGCAAAGATAACAGCGGGTAGAGAGAAATTACAGACCACCTGTGAAGCATGTACCTCCCCATAACCACCACCACCACCCACCCTGTGAATTTACTACTAACTTAATATTATACAATATTTAAACACAGATTTTGATGCTGTGACTGGTCTATGTGTTCTGACCCTGAAGCCATGGAAAATAAATACTGCACGTGACCACGCGTCCAGGCAGAGGATCCTCCAGATCGAGTCGCCTAGTGTAGAGTCCATAGAATGTTCAAAGGGGCTGGTCAGAGAACACAGCAGGAGATCCTCCACAGCAGTCACCTCAACTGAGTGGGTGGGTGTGTTGATGAGGTTTCTTTCACGCAACAGATGCAAAATTGAAAAAAAGAAATCTCAGGATAAAAAAGCAGAGCCACACTGAGCCTTTGTTGTCCCCTGTTGGGTTGTTCATGTGCGATAGGTAAACTCAGCAGAAAGTCCAGAGCCAATTCTCGGGACATCCTCCAGAGGTCATGTCTGAAAACTGCTTTAGTAACACCCCCATCTGATAAAATGATCAATGTATAAGCTACATGCTATATGAAGCAGCAGTGTCTAATACCGACAGTGTTAGTCAGCGGATGCATCCATCCATCCATCACCCTGGTTGTTAGTAATTCTTAGTTTCCATGGACACCAATGATGCCCAAGATTGTCCATACATACAACAATCGGGGATGTGTATACATAGTACATACAACCTCAATACAACATTGGCACATATGACATTGGTGTCGGCGCACATTTGTAGAAAAGTGGTGGGAAGTGATTGACATGTTAAATTGTATTCCAAGAATTAGAGAGGCGAGAGAGAACAACATTTCAAGGCGTGGTTACAGGAATTTCCCATGATACCCCACAGAGAGTGTGAGAAAGTGAATCTCGGGAGGGCCGGGCACGGGGGGGGCGTGTATAAACCTGTCTCTGAGCTGCAGTGGATTTCCCATCTAGAGTGAGAGGAGCTGGATTAAGGACAACAGCAGATTAGTGTGGGGAGAGGGAATAGGGTTGGATGGTGGGGTCACAGACGAGGAGCACCAAAGTCAATACAATGTCTACCATAACATTTTTTACAATAGAGAAACACATAAATCATAAATCCAATACAAATCACATACCAGGAGGGTCTTTTTTTCTCCTTTAAGGTGCACACAAACAGTTTTATAATGATGGTTCTTGATGCACAGTTTAATTCCTCCCAAGCAAAAATGCGCAAAAGTCGATTCTGCAAATATAAGAGGTGGCTTTGCCCACTGCAGCAAATGCACTCACCATCGCAGAAAGATCCACAAGATGAGAGGCAGAGAGAGGCAGGGCGCTCAGCGAGGAACAGATAAGAGGATATAAACAGACGGAGTGATGGGCAGACAGACAGATGAGATAGTGTGCGAGAGACAGACTGGTTTGAGTCTGTGATAAACAGCTGGCCAGCTCGCAGGGGAGAGCTTTTCTTCAAAGCTCGGTGGTCTGTCTGCACTATTTGTACTCAGACTGCTGCTGCTGCTGCCGCTCTCACACAATCAACAAACAGCTATTATCTGTGGCTTTCATACTGTATGCTACAGCATCTCCAGTGGTGTATAGACGCACGTTTGCATTCTAAATAACTGGCGCCTATTGAACAGGTGCTGCGCCGTGCTGATGTAGCTCCACTGAAGTGCCGCTATACAATATTCTGTCCTTAGGAAGGATTAGGAACAAGGTACCAAGGACCAACATCACTGTTGAACCCATAACTTGGTAACAGAATTTTTTTCTGTCACAGTCCCTCCTCTGTGGCTGCTATGAGTCAACACACCTCAACACATCACTGGCACAATATAACAACTGTGCACCAACAGCCAGCCCCTGCTCCCTGATCGTTTAGTTTGTCAATGTGCCGCATCCACCTTTGTGTCTAGGATCCGCAGCCAGTTACCCATCTCACCAGTCTGCTAATCCACATCCATACTATCACGCCTGAAAACACATATCATGTCATCACTCGTGTGCACTTTGCATTCACACCTCCTGCACATGTAAACAGTTGTATCAAATAAAATACAGAACTTAACTGCACAACAGCTGTTAGCAAAGACAACAGGGTCAGCAACGCTTGTAATTGATTATCCATGTTGTGTAATACACTGGTAGCCGAGGCTAATGCCAGTTGTTTTCTTTTGGAAGGGGTCATGTGACAGGAGCCGGGGTCTTTTCAAACAGAAGGTAACCTCTGCTTATTCTTCAACCAGCCAGAGGTTGTGATTGTCTATGTCATCATTTCCAAATGTCTCCGTTTCTGCCCGACCAGACTAAAACTCAGTCGCTTAGTTTTCAAACTAAAACAGAGCCAAAGTTTAGCGGCTCTACGGAAATGTTGCTGTTGAATGTAAACTTAGTTTGTTCAATAAAAAAAAAAATTAAGTTCCATCCACAGATAAAAATGACAATGGCTTGATTGTTGGGACAGATTTACGTTATATCCATCCTATGCTGATGGGTCACAGTAATGTATCATAACAACATGAAAATATCTTTTTATAAAATGATCTTGTAAAATCTTTAATTTTGAAAAATGCTATTGGTTGATGTGTGTAAGTTGTCTTCCAAAAATGCAAACATTGCAGCCAGAGCTCAACTGCATTGGCAGAGCCTCATGTATGACGGGGTGGGATATTAGCTGCCTCATATTGTGTGAACCAAAACTATTCTTGCATAATATAAAGTTCCTCACACTTTTGCTTGATGCCATTTATGTCCGTTTTTCTGTCACTAGTTTTCTGGCTGTGGGACAGGGAGATGATATCCCCATTTAAATTTGAACCTAAAAGGCTCTGATTGACTTGATGTTTTTTCAACCAGGGGAAATAGATGTCATTGAACACAACATGAGGCCTAGAATTTTGGAACAAATACAGAAATACAGTATGTGCAGTGATTCATAGGTCAGGAAAATAATGATCAAAAAGATATAATCTGATTTCAGTTCTGTAATTAACAACACTGATGCTGTATCTTTAAGTCAACTGTACACATCATTAACCCATTCATGGAGCGCTTAGTTACTAACAGGCCCACAGCTGTACAAATCCTCCATCTTGCTGCATACTGTTGACATGCACTGAATGAGCATGTTTCCTCAGGGAGCCGGCGGTGTTTGGAATGTATTAAGGATGAGTGAGTGGAGGCCGTCACTGGTGCCTTTGTGTGGTAACGGTTCAGATGTCTGCTCCTCTTAAGACATCTATTCCGGGATGCATTTGTGTGGTTTCAGCTATTTTTTTCTTGCACTGCTATTTCCCATGGTTGTTTGTCCGCTTGATGCAGTTCCTTGTCTCCTTCATGTGGTACCCTTGGTTTAGCATAGTGTTGTTTTTTTCTTTTTTCCATGCTTTCTGGCAGGGATATTCACTATCTCTGAGGCCACCCCGCTGAATTATGGGTCAGACAAAACAGGACTGGGCCACTTCTGTTACAAAACCCTGCTGGGCAGGGCCCGGTGCCATTGGATGGCTCAATAGTCAGTTTCTCTCACAGTGCTCAGTGGGACCAGATGGACACACTGCAAAAAGATTGAAAACCTAGCAAGTGGTTTTATTTTGAGCTCAGATTCATTTTCTGTGTACTGTCTGAAAATGACACAGGCTTTTGTGAACTGATACATGCTGTAATTTACAGGTCTAGATATTACATAATGAATTTAAGAATTTAAAAAAGGCATCGAAGGTAAAAAATGTAATTCAATAAATGTAATATATTGAATGCTCTCTGAGGTCTTTTAGTCATCCAGTAATGTTCTTTTTCTCTATTGAAAAAAAAGAAAGAATAGAGTCATTGATTGTTGTCCAGGTGTTTTTGTATTTTCTCCCTTTTGTCCCAGTATGGATGCTGCACACACGACTGTCTTTGTGTCTGACTGCCACAACTGCAACAGCTACTTATCTCCTTTGATACGCCAAGTGTCACCAGCTGCTTCAGATGTAATGTAAGTAACCATTCTGTCGCTGCAACCAATGGGTCTCTTTACTACCTCAACCAAGGAGTTTTTGTTTTCATTTGTTTGTTTGGTATATTAGCAGGATTACTACTGAAAACCACTGAACCAATTTTCATGAAATGTTGTCAGGGAGTGGAGCATGACCTAAGGGCAGATCCAGGATTTTTTCCTTTTCTTCAAAATGCTGTGATAAAGTGTTAGCCTCGGTGGAGGTATGCGCTCTCTGTGATCTCTCAGTGCCCAACATCATGTTTTGAGATTGTTTGTTTTGACTGACCATCATTGCTGTCATATGAAAAAGAAAAGGGTTAGGACAAATCCTTACACAGGAGAAGCAGAACAAAACATTAGTTTATTTGGGATCACTCAACCGATTATGTCAGCTGTGCCCAACCTCTCTCTTATTCAGAGGCTGTAATGCAGGACACTTTCCTTGTATCTCTAGTTATTGAATCAACTGAATGAGGCGGCAAGACGACTGCCACATTTGGTCATTGGAAGATTTCACTGCTGTCTGCCTTTGTTGCTATTGGCTTACATGCTATTTGAAAGCATTCCTCAGTTCACATTGGGAGTGTATGTGTCAAGGTTATACACTCTGGTTACACAGTTCAATTAACACTCAACACTTCTGTGCCAATGGAAAAGCCTTGAATGATTAATTGCACCATTGTGATAAGATTTATGATCAAATCTCCTGGGAGCTGGACAGAGTCAAACATGAATACTGCATGCCGTGTGCAGTTTCCTGGAGCAACCATCAGTTCTCCTGGATGTATAAAGTTTAAATGTTCCTTTTCTTTATTTAAATTGCAAGACAAGAGACAAGACATTGACAAAACTATTAATACGAGGAGGAAAAATAACAGTGATTGCAGACCCATTCACAAAATGGAATGGCCAAGCTGTGTGTGTTTAGAAAATATTATTATTGATAACAATAATAAAAAAATGTTGCTCGTTGGGATTCCCTAAAAAGTCAATGCAAAGACACAATAAGACTCTGGGCGAAGTGACAGGCGCGTTTTGGCGCAGCGCAATAGATGCGAATTTCACGTCATTCGTGTCCAACGCTTGAGTAGAAATATTTGAATATGGGTGTAAATTTGTGTCCTAAAAGCCAATCAGCACTGAGAATGAAATTCACCGGACCCTGGCACGAACACGAGCTAGACACAACTCCTGGAGGAGCTGCTGAAAGTTCCCGAGCTGTGTGCTGGATGGGCTTGTGGAGCCACACACAACGGCCCTGGCTTCTCTGGCGTTTCCACAACACCGACACCTCAGCAGTTGTAGTTAGTTCAGCTACTCCTCTCCTCTCTTCCACTGTACAACACAGCAGCTGTGGTCGCTTCAGCCCGTAATACTCCTCTCTTCCAGGGGAGGGCAGGTAAATACTCGCCAGCAACGCACAATTTGTACGTAACAAACGTGTGACAAACACAAATAAACACAAATGATCCCACAGAGCAAATTGTTCGTTCAAAGCAAAAATTTGTTAAGGAGGGACGTTTAAGAAAAGAAAATACTAATAATTTCTGAATTCATAATATTTTGAATCTGAGCACTTTTAATTTGATCATTACTTCATTGCCTTTTTTTGTATTGTGTTGTTAATAATAATATCATATGTCGGGGTGTTCACTACCCTGCCCACTAGAATCAGGTCACCGTCAGGGGGGATTTCTAAATGTTCCAACTGTCCCTTGGGCCACTAACACACACCGTTCACTGGTATTGCTTATTTGTATCTTAATGCCATTTTTTCACAAATATTTCTCAGAAGAACTTAAATAATATTAAAATCTATTACATTATAAAATGTAATGTGCCAGTGCAGTAAGACTCTCCAACCAATCCGTAAGAAGGTTTCTGTAAGTCAGTTGTTGTTGTTTTTTACAGTGCATGAAATGATGGCCCACACATTTCCTCTGTCCCCCCGTGGGGTTTGCTGGGGGCTGTGCTGGAAGCCATGTCTTCTCCCTACAAACCTTGCAGCATCTGTGTCTGGACATCATGAACAGAGCCATCAGTGAGCCAACAGTCCCTCAGGCTTTGGGGCGGCTGAGGGTCATTCATTCTGCCCAGCAATGCTCAGAGCTTCTGCATTTCTCTGTCACAAGCGACCACCCCCTCCCTTCCTCCCTCTACATTGCTGCTTGGAGTGCTTCCAACATCGAGGCGAGGAGCCTGTGATGAGAGCAGGAAAGAGAAGGGGGGGGAGGATGAGGGGGTTGGAAGGATAGACTGACTCTTTTCCAGACGTTAGCAGTGGAGGAGGAGGAGGAGGAGGAGTTTGTTTCTAACCCTCTGTTCAGCTAGGCACTGTGAATGAATGGAAACTCAGTGCTGGAGGATCAATGTTGGAGATGGACACAACTTAACTGCAGGACCAGGACGTCAGGCCAAGATGTGATAGGTTTGATTTGATAGAAACATGTAAATGGAGCAACAGCTGACACGTTTCACTCAGGGTTATGAGTACACACATATGTTCAACACATGCACACTAGTAAACATAACGTCACGTCCTGACGACAAGCAGCTTGTGTCGTACTGCTTCACAAGAACAGAACCAAGGATGTGAAGGCTGGAACATACCAGCTACTGTATGTAAAGATGGACGACATGACGGCTCCCAATAATGAAGCCAACATGTCTTGCTCTGTCCCTGGTGGCTGGCTGCAGTGTAAATTATAAACCTGTCTCCTCCTTGTAACCAGATGGGACAAAGGCCGAATTAAAATGTCCATGTTGAATTATGTTTTTCCAAAGATGGTTTCTCATTTTAGGTCATTATTACCACAGGCAAGTTTGGTTTTAATTAGTTATTTGATGATATAACAACAGCCTCAGAAGTCATGAATGATGGATCTTTATATAGTTCATTGGTACAGTTCACAAAACAGTTGAGCAAAGGAATTTATGTCACACAGATGCAAAACCTGGCCTTTAGTGAGACTTGTGTGTACAGTAAGACCAGTGGTGGCCACAGGCACCAGCACAAACCAGGCCAACAAGGACCAGCTGTGGGTGCAGTGAGGAAGAGAGGCTGAATATTATGATGAATAACTCGTGGGAGGAATCCCGAATCAGCAGGCAGAGAATGCTGAGCTACTGGCAAATTAATTTAAACTCTGTGGTTCTTCTCCATCTCTGCATATTTGAAAACACGCATTTGTATCTGTGAAGTACAAGGAGCATAAATGAGTGTCTTTGGAAAAATATCACAAATTAAATATCCGATGGGGGAAAAGAAAAAGAAACTGACTGTACGTCTAAAAATTCCATGGAAATAAATAGACTTCCAAGAATAAAACTGTGCCAGAGAGTCCTGTCTCTAAAGCTAATTCAAATTTACTTGCAATCATTAGAATATATACATTTATTTATAATATTATTAGGATACGAGCCAGTTTGTGTTCACTTTAAATGAAACATCATTGTTGAATATGGTTGTGCTCCTGTTAACATTGTGCTCCTCTTTCACATTAACCAGTCAGATTTAAATGGGTAATTTATTAGTAAGATAACTGCATTCAAGAAACAGTTGATACATTAGGTTAAACAGGGGAATCCATAGTAAATATATTTAACATTACATTTGTTTTTGTGTTTGAAAATCGTTTTAAATAAATAGATTTCATTTTTTAAATTGCAACAAATGTTTTTTGATTGGTAGAATGTTTGTTCTGAGACTGCATGTTAATTAATCCATCTCTATCTCTATGGAAACTGAGTAAACTCTGCTAATGAATTCCATGTGACATGGCTAAAAGCAAGTGAGTTGACCTTGAGGTGGGATTGTTTGTTTTTTATGAATTCCAAGGTCAAGAGTGAACCTTAATAGTTATGTTTTTAGATTTCATCACTTGCTGCTCATGTCACTGTTACATGTATTTGTATTGTCATTTGTGAAATATCTATATGAACAATACATTTTACATCTGCCTGGCAACATAGTAGTCAAGGTAGGCTGTGCATTTTCTGTTTAAATACTGGGGTGGTCACGTTTAAATGATAGAAACATCAAGCAATCAATCTATCAAATTTCATTTGTACAGCACATATTCACAAATCACGATTTGTTTCGGGCTTAAGTAGTATTGACAAGTATTGACAACATTCATTGAGAAAGAGAGTGTCCGACATAAAAATGAAGCGGTGAATCAATCTTCAAGGTATTTCCAATTGTAATGATAGATGTATTCCCAATAATGGTACAGTATATGTGAGGAGGCATATTGTTCATCTAAGCAATCTAGTTGTAATCATAGTTCACAAACAACTGCCACCACGATCAACAAAGGCTTATGCAATTCTTCACAACCGCAGGTGTTCACACTTGTTTTCTCAAGTCTTTCCTCCATACAAATAGTCTTGCACCTCTTTTCAGCAGACTTCATATTGTGCTGCATGAGTGTGCCGATATCTGCATTGTTCCAAGATAGACGCATGAAGCATACAGACCCAGATCTCTGATGGGCCATTCCAAGGCTAGATGGAATAAAATTGCTGTGTTGCCATTGGCACTTGAGAAACAACAAGAAAAAAAAACATTTCTGCACAGCCTTAAAAAATTAGAATAAATCAATGTGATGGGAAAATGGTGGAGCCACGTTGCTCTCATTTTCTTGTTTTATTCACCACCCCCCGTCTGTCTCTGCTGGTGAGCCCCACCTACGTACTGCAGAAACAAATGAAAAGGAAGAGAGGGAGAGAGAGATGGAGAGACATCTGTTGGCTCTTCTTGTGTCTAGATGATTGCCCCCTCCCACTAGCACCACCACCACTGCCAACACACTCACATAAACCACACACAACATACACAGTCTTTACATATTTGCAAGAAGTGGCAGTGAAAGAGAGCACTGCTTTAGTCATACATTACCTATAGCATACTCAGAGTTACACTCCTAAAGTATTAAAAGCAGAACCAGCAACACAAAGTTACTACTTGTCTGTTTGTTGCAGTGCCAATGAATCCATGTCCACTGTAAAATTCCTTCTTTTTTAGAAAAGGAAAAGGCTAAATCAGTTTCAAATGAAACTCTGTTACTTCTTAGCTCATGAGAAGTAACAGAGTTTCACTGCCAAGTTGCCAAGCAAGAGGTTAAGTTGTGAGCCAGGCATAATCCATAAATCAATTATCAATCAATCAATCAATCCAATTTTATCTTTATAGCCCATATTCACAAATCACAATTTGTCTCATAGGGCTTTAACAAGGTGTGACATCCTCTGCCCTTAACCCTCAACAAGACAAAAAAACAACCTTTTAACAGGGTAAAAAGAATGTAGAAACCTCAGAGTACATTAATTGATTGAGCATATTGAGACATGAGACATATTATATATCAAGCAGTCTTGTTGTAATCATAGTCCATGGTCAGCAGCCACCCAAATCAGGATCCACCATCATGATTGGATGCCACTATAGTCCACAGTCATGATCCACTGCCGCCATCATGATCCACCATCAGCTGCCACCTCAATCGTGGTCCACCACCATTATCAGATGCCAACACGATACAAGATCCGCCATTATTATCAAGATCAGCCAGCATGATACAGTCAGTAGAGTTTAATAAGAGAAAATTGCGGGTCAACCAGGTTTTTATGTCCTTGAAACATGCTTAAAGTTCAGTTATTTGATTACACTGTTCTGGTTTTATTAACTTTAAAGTTTAACTGGGTGTCATCTGCATAGCAGTGGAAATTTACCGAGTGTGTCCTGATAATGTTTCCTAGTGGAAGCATATATAATGAGAATAAAATTGGGCCGAGCACAGAACCCTGTAGAAAACCGTGGTTAACTTTGGTGCGCACAGATGACTCATCATTAATTTGCACGAATTGGAATCAATCTGAAAAATATGATTTAAACCAGTTTAGGGCGGTTCCCTTAATGCCAATTAACTTTTCTAGTCTCTGTAATCAAATTTGATGGTCAATAGTGTTGAATGCTGCACTAAGATCTAACAGAACGAGGACAGACACAAATCCCTGATCTGAAGCTATTAGAAGGTCATTAGTGACTTTTGCCAAGGCTGTCTCCGTGCTGTGATTGGCTCTAAACCCAGACTGAAAGTCTTCATATACATTACTTTCCTGGAGAAACTCACACAGCTGATTGGCTATCAATTAGCTATACTACTTGCCCGTTGAGGGTCGCAGAGGGAACTAGGCCCAATCCCACCTGACATTAGGTGAGAGAAATGGGAAAAAAGCTAAAGTGTTTTGGCCCAGACTTGACCAGATCTGGGTTACAAGTGAGCCACTAGTTACAAAGGTGACCAGAATATGTTTTGTGCTATTTGGGCCATGTTTACTATTTACCACATGGGTATCTTTAGGTTCTTATCCAGATCTAACCTTGCCTACAGCACCCCATGTTTGCAAAAGACACATTTACAGTTCTACAAGTGGGCAACTTTTAGGCTCATCCATTTGCAATACGGCCCTTTTAGAGGGGTTAAGGGGAGATGATGTTGCACCTTATTAGGCCATATCAGACATATTGTGATTTCGGAAATATTGCCTATATAAATAATATTTGTCAGATTTGTTATTTATTTTCATTCTTTGGGAAAATTATGATGATAGAGGAATGGGTAAGGAAGCACAGGATGAGTGTATGTAATGTGTTTAGCATGTAGCACAGGGTTTTTAGGCTCTTAGGCAACAAACAGGCTGACATTTGCACATGACTCTGCCATATGGTGGCATTGGCACTGATCAAGGCCAAATACTGTCACCAGTCCCCTTCCTGTGGCACTGCCTCTGCTTGCTTGAATGCCATTCGAGTTGTGGTGACCCCTTCTCCAACCCTTGGCCCTTGGCCTTTTTCCCCGCCTGAGGACCAGCAACTACCAGGTAGATCCTGACACAGTGTATTTCACACTCTATTGAATTGAACATCCCCTCTTTGAAATCTCTGAATTCAATCTAATCTAAACAAGACAGGTGTCCAGACAGATACAGGTTGAAAATACTGTGCAGCGGAGTGTTTGAGAAGGATGCAGACACTTTTATAAAATCTGTTGTTTGGAAGCTGTTTTTAAACCTGCTCCAGAAGGGGGGTGGGGTTTAAAAGTAAATGACTGACAGTCTAAGGATGTATGTGGTCTTAATGATTGTCACACAGACTTTAAGAATAATTTTAATAATTACCATGACAGCATTCTGAACCTTTCTATTCAATTTGCAGTTAATTGCACAGATTTATATTACTGGTTGTTTGTCCATTGACAACAAAAGGAAGTAAAATTATCAAATGATTTATACTATATTCAACTATAAACCTGATAATATTCACCAGTTATTTATATCAATTCACTCCCAGAATGATTTTGATGCTTTGACATTTTGTGCTGGCCAGAGGTGTGTGGTCAGCAGCATGGACAATGAAGTCTTGCCTTAGTGCTCGCAGCGACAGGTGTTGGTGGGGAGGAGATGGAGGTCAAGGAGCATCTTTATTAGCCAATGATACACAGTCATTTCGAAGTCAAACAGCTCAAATCCAGTCAATGGTAATCACTGATCTATAGATCAAATCCGCACACCTTAATTGTTTCCTATTGTTTGCCTTCAATTTCCCATTTTATTATTCTAAAGCACCTTGTAACTATGTTTTGAAAGGTTCTATATACATTAATTTGATTATTATTATTATTATATTATAATTTACAATGCAAACGCAACCCAAAGTAAGTTTTCTCGGTGGGCATCACTTTCCCCAATAATCTCAATCCTTTAATCCAATATATAATGTTGAGTGGTGCAGCTTCGCTGTTGACTGTTTGGGCAATTCTTAACAGTCATTTGGAGTATTGGCAGTAAAAATACACTATAATAGGAACTTCAGGGTCAAATTAAAGCTCTAGGAAGGTGCAAACGATCAAGAGATTGTTGCAGTAAAATAGTCAAAGTTAAAAAACAACAGGAAATAATAATAGTGTTCAAAAAATAGTTTTTTTTTCTTTAGTAACCATGGGACTATTGTCACCCTGGCCCTGTCGGCATCATCAAAGATGATTCATTAAAGGGTACCAGGAAGTTGTAAGTCAATCCACATGTTTAAGACAAGAGGCACATATTTTCATTTAATGATTCTATTATCACATTCCTCCTTTTCCGTCATACTATGTGGAATCTTTCATTTGAATGTTATAATATATCACTTCCTTTAGTTCTTGCAAGTGCTTCTATGTGCCTAGTTGAAGTTCTTTTGAAAAGCATTGGGATTTCTTGGCCTAAGCTGGAGGAATATTTCCTAAGACTCAGAGAACAAAGTGTACTTGCTGGTCTCTCCGGCAAATGGACTTAAGCACAGAGAGACAAAAGGAAACCCCAGCCTGGTTGGAAAAAGAGGCGAGAAAATGAACATGCTGGCTGGCTTAGCAGCGAGTTACATGCATCGCTCTCAGGGCCGACCCAGCTTGGCTTATCATAAAAGGCTTCCTCTGAGACATCCTCTTGGAGGATATCAAAGACCTTCTGCGGTGGGGATCCAACTTGAGAGAGATCAAATGGAAATAAAGAACCTTCACCTTCCGTCAGTCCTTCAGTATTTGGCATAGCCAGCCAGGATGATGAATACTACAGTACACTGTTGGCAAAGAAGCCTTTTTTCCCATGAAAGGTGAAGAGAGATTGGGAGTGAAGTTCCTCTTACGTGATTTTTTTCTAGTAAAGAATGAAGACCTCACCTACAACTCCAGCATTTTTGTGCAGAGCTGTGCATTACTTCATCAACCACATGACCCAATACTATTCCTCTATAAATATTTGCAGACCGGTACTATACTCTGTTCACACAGTACACAATATGCATCCCTCTCGTAGACTTAGTTGATGTCTGTATGTTCTACTAGGCAGCCTGGGCCGATTTAGTTGGGTTGATAACATGTTAACCAATCAAAATACGGTATCCTTTAATATATCTTTAATAGAGCAATGATTGTTGTGTGAAAAGGCAGCACAGAAGGAGAAAACGGTTGTTCTCCCAAACTTTTCAAATTGTACTTTATAATGTGGTTAGATCAGAGGCTTTCAAAGTCTCACTGTGACTCTGCAAACCGTTGGATGTGGATGAACTAGCTATCAGTAGTTACTGTCTGCATTGTAACCATGGATGTACACATGTGCGAAAGTAGAGTTACTGCCACAAAATTATTAATCCATTAATTCATTCAATAATATTAAGTTTGGATTTACCTGCAAGCAACTTAGGGCATTCAATTGCCAAAGTGTGTCATCGGCTCTGTCATTTACACACACCTTAATGAGCATAGGAGCATTTGCTAAATCTGACATATTTGTAAAAGAATTTCAAGATAAGAAGATGAAAATGGTTCTTGCACGAGTCCCATTATCTCTGTCTTGTGAAAGCTGCATGTTGGACATCAGAATCCTCTGAAGAGCATTAACTTTATCCAAAAGTATTTGTCCTTCCAACTCATTTAGCTGTAATACACTTGATATTGCCCTTTTCCTCAATGCAAAGAAGATGCAAAATAAAAATCTTTTGTCCCTAATTAATCAGATACATGTGTGTTGAATTCACCACCGGATGGGCCTACAGACAGAAGGACATTTTGGTTGGTCTTATTCCCCACCACTGAGCTAAGGGGTGGAGGCCTGAGAAATGTTGAGGATCCTGCCTCCCACTGTTTGCTGACTGGCTATGGCTAGTTATCTCATGAGAGACAAAATAAACATAACTTTAATTGAACATATGCATCAGATGTGTTTGGAAAGGCAGCACAGACATGTGTGCTCACAGCCATGCAAGAATTGTGGATGTACACTTTTACACAATCCTCACAGACTCTCAGTCTAGCCAGAAAAGGCAGAGAGTAACATATGGTGAGAATCTGTGCAGAATCCACGCCGGACTTCTCTCTGTGTATGTGAACTGAGCAGCAGAATGTGCGAGGACACAGGAACACACAAGAAGTGAGATACATTTGTGGTACAAATCACACACACACGTAATTAATATGTAAATGCTCAAATTTTACACACTGAAACACACATAATGACACTGTTGTTTCTGCTGTGAATTAACATGTGCAAGCTAAAGACGTGCTACCACACTTGAATACAGATACTGTAATTTACCATGTGCACACACACACACACACACACACACACACACACACACACACACACACACACACACACACACAGAGAGAGAGCAGAGCCATTAACATTAGCCTGCTGTGTAGATCCGCAGCAGGCAGCCACCCTGTGAGGAGTGGAGGAGGATACAAATGACATCAGTGTGAACTGAACAAACACTCATCAGTCTGCTGAGGCTGGGGAGACCAGGCACTGGGGTTCTGGTGGAGGTAAGGCAAATTATGAGGACCCTCCAGACATGTGGGCTCCCAATTGAAGCAAACGTCCACACACAAACAGCCGCCTACAGACTGGGGTCATCTGCTACCACAGGACAGCTTGTTGTAGGCCTCACTGTGGGCGGAGAAGAGAAAAGTGTGATGCGGCAATCAACACCACAGAATCATAGTTATAATTAGTTTTTCATATTGCAAATGACTCATCTCATCGAAACAAAAATTTACACAAGCGCTTCAGAAAAATCTTTGGAACACTGGTAGAATCTAAAGCAAGGCAGCTGACATGCATGCATTGTCTGTGACGATGGAGAAACCACAAAGCTGCTTCATACATAATTCCATTCATCGACTAAGTAGCAATATCCTCCCTGAAATCCCTTCACAGCAGGAGCCCGGAAGAAAGCTTTTCCTTCACCGACATCTGAATTATTGACTCCACATCACACCCACCATAAACTGCTTGCTCAATTTAAAGGATGAGTTATTAGGAGAGAACTTCCTACAACATCCTTTTTTTTTTTTTTTAATCATCGATGACTTATTAGTACCTAGAAAAACAATAGCTTCAACAACAGCTTTACATTATTTCAACTGTCAGGTGCATCTACATTCACTTGTTCTATGTGCACAGTAACCTTTTGCATGAAGTGGAGCTGCGAAAAAATCTAAACAGAAAAACCAAAATATCCCCAAAAGTAGTTTTTAAGGTAATAAGTTGACATGTTGTAAAAAATAGCGAATAAAAAACATTCAACGTTATTCCATCTTCTTCTGGTTTTACTGTACAACAAAGCATTCACACTATGCCACTCACAACTACATTTTGCCAGAAGGAATAAAACTTGAGAGCACTGATTGTCAGGCTGTACCCAAGGGAAAAATCTTCAGTTATACACTGAGAGGGCGCAACCCGGTTGAGAGGTGGGGAATCCTCAAATAAGAAAGAAAAACAAAAATCAAATGGCTAATAGTCATTGATCTGGAAAATGAGGTCTGAACTATGACATGTGACATATTTTTTCAGTATTAACTCTTCGCAAGCAGCTACAATCCAAACAACAAAGCTGCCTTTAGACGTGTAACTCCGGATAATCTCCAGACACTCTCCAGAGCGGCTGTATGTGAGAACGCAAATATCCAAGTGAGAGGCTCCGGACTTTCTCAACCAGTCCCACAGTCAAAACTGATGTCAGCCAATGTCAGTGTCCATGTGCCGGAAAAAAAAAAAGTTACGCTTTTTTTCATCTACTACCACTCACATTGTAAGTAAAGTGAAATAATGGAATCACAATGCAGTTTGGCAATGCGTGGCATCACCCTATTCACAGTGAATGTGCAGTGTTTAATGGAACCCTCTAACGCAGCGGTAACCAACCTTTTCAAGCCCAAGATCACTTTTTTATTCGAAACTTAAGTCTGGATCTACCACCCTGATATCTTCCAAATAATCACTTAGGAGGGTCATATTTATTATTTTTGCAATTTCTGTTAAAGGTTCAGTGTGTAGAATTTAGGGACATCTAGTGGTGAAGTGTCATGTAGCAACTGCATACCCCTCACCAAACCCTCCCCTTCCAAACACTTGTTATAAAAACTCAAAAGGTGTTTAGGGTCCAGTTTGGACTACACTTTAAAAAAAAAAAAGTTCTAGTTAGAACCAAAAGTGGTTCTCCACTGTGATGCCATAGGGGAACCTTTTTAGGTTCTGCAAAGAACCTTTTACTTATTGGTTCTTCAAAGAACCATTTTTCAACGAGTTCTTTAAAGGAACCTAATTCAGTTCTTTAAAGAACTAAAATTTAAGATTCCACAAAGAACCGTTTGTTTAAAGGTTCCCTGAAGAACCAGTTCAATTGGGGGCTTTAGAAAACCAATAGAGAACTAAACTAACTAAACTAAATTCCCCTCGGCATCAATAAAGTATCTATCTATCTATCTATCTATCTATCTATCTATCTATCTATCCATACATAATCAGGAAGATAGATTGAAAAGTTTGTTGAAAATCTACAAATGTATATTTTAGAAAACTAAAACTCGTTATTTTGAAATCTACCTGCATAAACCAAATTCTTGTTCCTTAGGAAAACCCATCAAGTTTTTCACTTAGAAATACAACAGCACATAAGTTATGAAATAAAAATTATTTTAACAAATGAAATTGTAAAAGCAATTCAGTCCAGTGTTTTATTTTTAAGAGTAGCATTTAAATTAGTAGTTCAACCTCACAATGAAAATAGAGACCTTACCTTTACAACATCATTTTTCCCAGTGTGTTGGTGATCAGAATAACAGTTTTAGCTTTTCATTACAATATATGTAAAAGCAACATCAGGTTAAACATGTATGGTTAAACATCTAAGAAACCATCCAGGACACCACAGGGCATCCAGAAAGGCCATTGTCTTTCTCAAGTTGTTGGGACACTCAACATGGACAATGTGATAAAATAAAAAGGCAGCAGCCAGGTCAGGGGAGATGTCCAGACTGCCATCATCAAGAAGCATCTAAATGCCATCCATCTTCACAGTGATGGCCTGCTCTGTAGGAGGGAAATGGTTCATGCAGTAACTCAGAACACGTGTTGGTGCGGGATATACTGGATTCGTTAAAATACAATAATAAAAAAAGTCTGACACACTGCATTGTATGAAAAAGAGACAGCTTGCCAAAAAGATCCTAGAGAAAGAAAGTTGACTCTCTAAATTAATGTGTTACGTTTTTTAAGCATCTTCAGGTCCTCAAAAATGCTTTTCCACAGCAAAGTAATCTCCACAAAAACAATATGTCTCCTGCACCTTCAGTGCTATGGACCGTTCCATCCCCAGCACCATCGGTGCTCAGGCCCTAATGAATGTATATGACATGTAGTATAAAATAGCATTAACTTTAAGGATTACCAGTCAATTTTTTTTGGCTTATACTGTATATTTGGCAATAAGAATTTAAGGAAGCACGATAAACCTTTCCCAACAGTTAGGCAAGGAGGCTGGGGAAAGATATTGTTCAAAATTCAAACTTAAATTCATTAATATATATATAACTTTGTTTTTCAAATGATGACTTACCCTCCCATGTTAACTGATGCAGCTGTGCAGACTGCAGGTCAAACAGCACAGAGCTTCACACTCCTCCGGGATCTGCAGCCAGGGCCGGCCCTGTCAGTGTTGGAGCCCTAAGCGAGATTTCAGATTGGCGCCCCCCCCAAACACACACACACACACACACACACATTAGTTCATAAAACAAGTTAACAAAAAAAAAATTTTGAAAATGAAATACTGGATGTGTAGAAAATGCACATCAGAATCCATTTGGTGTCTGCATTTTAATGCAATATGAACAAGGTTTGACATATGGATATGTTAAACGTGAGGAAATGCTATACATTATTTATTTCACATGCTCTCCAATAGCCTGTCAAATTGTCATGCATCCCCAATAACTTTTGGACTGTGTACAGATGCACACACAGGCAGACAAAATGTAGGCTATAAAAAATAATACAAATATATAATAAAAAATATAAAAAGAGTCGGAAATCTGCTAGCTAGTCATGTCGACCAAAATAAACATTAATGATGTGCAATTCTCATCGATGTGCAAAAATCGGGGAATTTGAAACTCCAGGAACACAGCGGGAAAATCTAAATTATGGGATGTATATTTGATCATTTTTATAATATATCACTTATATCATTTAATATCGATTTTCAGTGTGTTTTCTGGCCCGATTCGCTCGCGGCGAGCAGACAAAATAGAACAGACCCCGAAACCATCGCTGCAGATCGCGATCCGGCCGCAGATCACGACCTGGCCGCGGAGTTTCCCGGTGCTTCCCGGCGCTTCGCTGCCGGTGTGAACAGCCCAATTGATTAATATGGGCGCAGAAAGGAGGCGGACAGCTTTTCGTGGCGCTTCGCGGCGCTTCTGCCTCCGGTGTGTCCCTGGGGTTAGAGGATGATGGTTTGACGTTACTGCATTGGTTAACATTGCATGTATCACGTCATGATGAATCAGCCTCTTGTGCCGCCCTCTCGGCATTTTGCGCCCTAGGCAACCACCTATGTCGCCTATGCCAGGAGCCGCCCCTGTCTGCAGTGGTAGTAATAACTTCTGGACTAGTTCATTACACAGTTTGTGAAAATCTGGCAGTATATCACACTGATAATTATTATAAACAATATAATTGTAAAATATAACATTAGAATTAATGTTATTATAATACAATATGCATTTGCTATTCTCCCACACAAGTTTAACTTTTGAAATCTGCCCAAACACTAAATATATCGTAAATAGTATCAGTGATACTATCAGTTATTGTGTTAAATTAATCATACACTTAGCCTTAAACATGGAGAAAGAAACTAATTCAGCACACTTTATTATTTGTTGAATTGTGTGTCGTTCATGGCCTTCACTTTAACAGACTGAAGAGAGGTGGCTGGTGGGTAATGTTAGCTAACACAGCTAACGCTAACTTAGCTAATGTTAACATGGCTAATGCTAACTAGCAAGCTAATGCATGCAATAGCTTGCCAGAGGTTGGGAGGGAGGTGTCAGGTCCAGATGAGTTGGTGGATGAGTGGAAGGAAAAGGCAACTTGAGTTGGCAGTGAACAAGCTGGTGAGACAGTGGCAGGCAAAACACTAGACCCCAAAAAGACATATTAGAATTGCATAAATACACATTGAAGCAAACTGTAAACAAACTCCACAATTTAAGCAGCCGACTTGACAATACCACTGTAGGTGAGCAGATGATCTGGTGAAAAGTGAGTGAAAGGCCGGGGTTTAAATACACTGCAGGGTTGGTGTTGATGGAAAGCAGGTGTGCGGGAGGAGGAGGAGGAGGAGGAGGAGAGGCTCAACCTGCGACGAGGAGGCAGGACTGGAGGTCTGTCACACAGACACACACACAACATAGAAACACACAAGGAGGAACAGACAGACACATGACTGTAACACATATGAGCTCTTTTAACCATGAACTAACATTGAAACAAGAACAAGAAAAATCTAGTAGCCAAATGTCTGATTACTTTTGAACCCATTTGGGCACCAAATGTGTTTCAAGTGCTGTATCTCCCACACAGTTCTTTTTATATTGATGTTAACCCACTCAAATTAGAGCTCAGACTTGGCACTTCAAAGTAGCATCCATTAGTTTATTTCTAATTCAATGCGCTGCAGCTCAGAGCCTGAAGAACTGAAGAGGTGAAACTGTCTAAATACTCTTGACTGCACATGTAAATGATGTATGCTGGCTCACAGGCAGACATGTGAAATGCCCTTTCCTCCTCCAAAAACTAATTAGCTTTTTGTGCTAAATAATTTTAAACCTGTTTAATTCCATGTTTCCTGGGACATTGACTGTGGCCGCTTTCAGACATGACCTCTGGAGGATGTCCGGAGAAGTTGAGTGTGTCTTTCACAAACTGACAACGCAGCAGGAGATTCTCCACTCAGACTCAGAGAAGTCTCCCGAGCGTTTGGGTGAGGGGTGGAGCAGCAGGCAGAGGCTAGGACGTAACTTATTGATTCTGCTGTGGAGATCACATGTTTTTATACAGCACATTGACATAGGCGTCGGCTCTTATCACCAAAAGCCCTCTTGACATCGTAGTCTGGGTCTTCTAAGTGTGTGGCCCCACTTATTCATCCTGAATTACATGTATTTGTTTTCTTTTTTTCGGGGGGGGGGGGTCTGTTGCGTGTTAGAATCAACACGCCCACTCGCTTGTGGTGAATCCTGCGGAGGATCTCCTGCTGGTTTTCTCACATTGGCTCCTTCAGACTTTCTGCTGACTTTATTCTAGAGGGGAGAAAGTCCAGAGTCTCTCCATCAGGCATTTGCGTTTAAACAAACGGAGTTCAGAGCATGTCTGAAAGTAGCTAAAATGTTCTCATGTCATACATTTGCATTAGGTTGTAAACTGATTCACAATTTATTTGGCCGAAGTTTGTGCAACAATTTCCAAATGGATGTGATTGTTAAGATGCTGTGAGATCATATGCCAATTATTCATCTGAGGCAGACTACAACAGACTTCCCTTCTAAACTGAACTCATTAGTAATAAAACACCTGAACTCGCTAAAGGAGAATTAGCTCTTGCTGCCACAAAACACAGACAAACTATGGGTTTTCAGCAATTTCCTGTTTATATCAGTGATGATTCATTTTACAGCAGGAGGTGTTTACATGTTTTAGCACTGGCAAAGCACTTGCACATGTGTCTTTTAGTTCCATTAAAATGACAGAATCTTTAGGCGGCCAATAGAACCCAAGTCTTTGAGTGGGAAACATCTTCCTTTTGAAATATATCAATTTGACGCAGTACGTGACATTTACAAAATTTCTAGACTGTGTGGTTAATCCCTCAAGAATTTTGTTTGTTCTCTTCACTCACTTTTAGCATGTGTGTTTTACAGCTTGTGTGTGCTTGCGTGTGCAGTGCTCGAGTTGCTAAGTGTGTTGCCTCACAGGGACCTGACTGGCATTTAGGCAGAATATTCCCACAAGCCGCTGTGTAATTAATTAGCCTGCTGTTCACAGCCGCACGATCCCACCACCTCCACCCCTGCTTCCTGCCCACCCCCAAGTCTCATAAGCTAAAATGGGGATAATCAGTTCCACTGGGAGCTCTCCACAGCCACCAACAAACCCCCTCCTCCCAAACACACACACACACACACACACACACACACACACACACACACACACACACACACACACTCTCTCTCCCCTCCCTCTGCCTTTAAAACTGCTAACTGACGAGGCATGTTATGACAGTTTGGCCCACACCTCTCCTCATCAATGACATCCCCATCTGGACACAGAGAACAGCAACACCGGCCTCTCACTGTTCACAATCTCCTGCTGGAGCATCAGACACACAGAAGCATCAGTGCAGGGTGACACAGATTGTGTTAGGACATTTGTACAGTCATTATGGTTCAGATTTAACCCGTTCAAAGTGAATAGCTTGATATCGTCTCTGGAGGAAGGGAGCACCGTGTAGATGGAGCGGTGCAGGGACTGGCCTCCCCTGTCTTTCTCATTAACCTTATCATGTAACAGAGTGCAGCGAGGCCTGGGAGTTGGCCCTTTTTTTCCCCTCTAGGTGATATCAGAGGATTGCTGACTACAAATCCCAGGTGCTGGGGAAGGAATTAGTCCTGGTCTCACTGGAAGATGTTCTGACCCGGGCTTGTTCGGCAGGACAGATTAAAGCAAACAAGCACTGAGACCAGCGGAGGATAAAGGCCAAAGCTCTTTGCACAACCTGACAGCTCTGTGCTCCTGCACCACAGGGGAGTGATGCATACTCAGCATCGCTGCTGTCTAAAAGCCCTGTGACATTACTGTTTGATATTTCAGTTGTTGGATGGGAATGTGACTGAAAAGAGATGCTCATTAAAGTAAAGGCTGTTTTGTGGGTTTTCAAAACAAGTTCCCAAGATGTGTGGGCCCAACACGTCAGGAATTCAACGTTTTTCATAGGTGTTTCAAACAGCCACCCTGGAGTAGGGGTGCAGGGAGGAGTATGAGACACTCTTTCTCGTCATCTGCATATTAGGCTACATCCACATTTCTACGTTTTCATCTTAAAATGCATCACTCCAGTGCTGCGTTTTAGTCTGAACAGGTGGAAACAGTGATGTAAAAACCTCTTCAAACTCCTATCAGATCACCCTCTTCCGGAAGAAAACACCCATCACTAGCCTCAGCTCTAGCGTAGAACGCAACATGGATAATCAGTTACAAGTGTTGCTGACCCTGTTGTCCCAGTTCAATTCTGTATTTTACAATGATACAACTGATTACATATGTAGGAGACGAGCTGTTATTTGAATAATCTGTGATAATTCAGCAAATAAGTAGAAGTATGGATGTAGCTGTAGAGTTTTTTTATATGTAAGTGAAAACTCTAGTTTGAAAGTGGCACGAAACAAAAGATAAGGCAATCTAAATGAGTCTGAATCATCATGAACACAGACTGACTGAACGAACGCATGTATTAACCCATTAAATCAGTAATAACAACAAAGTATCAGTATTGCAGCATAAACACACATCAACACAATCTGGAAATAATGTATACTGTCCTCTGTGTTCAACATAACACTGCCCTGTCCAAACTAATATGGATATTGAATTTACCGCCATTCACAAGTGTCTGCCTCGCCCACTATTACTTAGATACCAGCATTTTTCTCTTGTATTTGATGGATCACTGATGTAGACTTTAATGCCACCTACTAAAGATTATGTTGAGATTTAAAAATAAAAAAAGGTGTGAATATCCATATAGAATATCCTTAGTAGTATAGACAAGGCCATAATCTCATCATCTAATCACAGGACTGCTGCTGCAGTGGAATCTGAGGTCCCACTCACTGATACTGCTCATAGAAGTGGATGCTTGCCTTAACAGAACCACACAAAAGACAAATGTGTCTTTAAAAATTAAAAAATTAAGCAAGTGTGTTTGTTTTATTTTGTAGATCCAGTCAGATTTCTCCCACATGTGAGTAACACAGTGGCATCACGTGGATGTGATGCAGGATGCGCTCTGTGGAGGAAACAGGCTGCTGGACCCAGTGTGCTGCCGACATGGCCACCGCTGCCCCTTAGTGACGTGGCTGTGATGAGGCTGGAGGATGAGATTGTGTGTACGTGAGCTGCTCTTTTCACGGAGCCTTGATGAACACAGTGGGGCTGATGTGATGTGCAAGTTAATAAATTCACTGCAGGGGAGTATTATTAAAGCATATAGGTTCCTGTCTTCACATCATGAATGATACTTGATACTCAGCTTAGGTTCTAGAGACCGGACTCACAACTGAGATAAAAGACTATATAGAAGGCACAATATCTTATTATATATCCATCTGTTGAGACACATTGGTAGGAAGAGGCAAATTTCTATATTTAACAAGACTGTGTAAATCAAATATGAAAACCTGAAATACACCTGTACTATCTCCATGGCTGGATACAACCACAGTGAGTGAGAATAAATAATAAACTGGGTGAACAGATGCTTCAATAGGATACCAGTAAGCAAGAAGTCACCTCCAGCTGCGACCCCTTGAAGGTAAATCCAGCCAGGGCCTGGTTTGCATTATGTTAGAAACACTTCACCATGAGCAAGACTCCTCAGCTACATACGTATACTGTATGAAGGTCTGTAGGTCTTTATCAACCAAACGTTAAGCCTCGTGACTGAAGTGTTGAGTACAGTGATCTTGAACATCCAGGTTTCTCTCTCCTGTGTCGTGAGATAGTCCACAAAGGTAAGAACGGTAGTAGTTATGTGTGCTTGTCACTTTTACTATGAGCCGCAGTTGTAGTCTCACTAGGTCAGACCTAGTACCACGTCCAAGACTGAATTAAAGATACAAAATATCATTAAATAAATCAATTCGTGAACTCATAGACATAATGAAACCTTTAAATGCTTTTTAAAACATTTCTACATATCGAGATTCACCCATGTATTAAAATCCTCTGTGTTTTGAAATCAACAACAAAAACAATTATTTGACATTTATACATTTATTATTTGTTTTATTTCCAGTTTACATTTTCTCATTATTTTTAGTCTTTTGCTGAAAATGTGTTTTAGTTTTAGTCAAATGTAAGTAACATTTCAGTTTCATTTTTCTCACACATTATTTATTAATATCAACTTATAACAAGATATATGAGAGTATAAGATATACCAGGGAGCTGAGTGCTTAAATTAATCAGCTAGACACTGTTTCAGGTCTATTAGGGTATGAATCTTTGTGTTAATAAAGTGGTGATAAAGAATAAAACATTGTTAATAGGGAAATTAATAAGGTGTAATAGATTCTTCTGATGTCAGATCCATTTAAAACATTTCTTTTACTCTCATTAGGGCAAAAGGTTTATTTAAAAAAAAACAACCTCAAAAGTAATCAGACAGCCTAACCCATAATATATTTCATTTATCCCAACTGCATTCAGCGAAAAACATTACATGAGCAAAACCAACGTACTGACTTTGTCTTATTCATATCTGCATATGCACAAATTGACTTTAATACAGAGGCAGCAAAATTCTCTAAAAAATGCTTTGCTGTGTGAAGAAACAAAAAGGACCAGCATGTGTTTCATTGTTTGTACAATGGGGATTTAAAGGAACTGCCCTTAAATGTCTGTGTTTTTTTAACTCATCGTCCATCACCTGGAGCTAAAAAAAGATAATCCCCAAAACCTGTCTCACCTCAATCCAGACAAAAGACATGAGGAAGATCAATGCGGTGTCACAGGCAAAGCCACGCGTACAGACTGTCTGCACAGACATAAAGTACCTGCTTTTACACAAGCTATTTACCTAGACCAAACAGGAGGACACCTCTACAGACATAGCAACGAGCCCTTCCACATCCCTGAACTCCATTTCCTGTTGAACTTTGCATTACCTGCCCTGGCTGGAGGCCCAGGTGAGGCCCCTGCTTTCGTCTTGCCTCCGATCTGCTCCGGGCCAGATGCTGCAGAGACAGAGAGGGCCTCTGTTCCTCCAGGAAAAATCATCCTGGCTTTTGGAGCCATGCCCCCCCCCCACACACACACACACACACTCCCCTCCCTCTGTCGTTGCCACAAAATGAGGAGTGTAAAACTTCCACACCTGGAAGACCTAATTACAGCCAGACCCCTATTTAAAACCCCCGCCCAGTCTTCTGGTTCCCCCCCTCTCTCAACCAAACATAAAGAGCACAGTTTGGGTCATACAGACCCCCCATTCTCTGAGTCCACTGATGTGTGTAATATAACATTATTCTACCTAATTACTGATAGTTTTAAATGATTCATCGAGTGAAAGCATTGTCTTCCTGCTGTGCTAAGAGCTGAACATGTAACATATCAAAGGAAGTACAGACAGTTGGAGGAGCAAGACTGCCTTCACTGTCTCACTTAACATTCCCCTTCATTTACTGACCTTGAGTCACCCAATATTAGCCCCATGAAATAGTGCAGGGCCTTGAGATTGAAAACACTCCAAATTGCAGTCTTTGAAAAGCAACCCCCTGTGAGCACCCACAGGGCATCGGAGGCCTACTGTGCATGTGCATGTATGTTCTTGTGCGCTCGTGTGTTTCCTCCCCCCACTGACATAGCTACAATTTTGAATTCCCGACCAGAGGCTTTTTAAGAGCACGACAGCCCCAGCAGGCGAGATGAAAGTAGTGATTTTTTTCCCTCCCTCCATAATTCTAGCCTTTTTTGTCCACTATGTGTCATTACAGGGAGCTGCATCTAGTCATTTGTGTCCTGTGGCCGGATACATGTGCACAGAGGGAAACAATTTGTGTGGGAGGCGTATCAGGACAGAGAAGGCGGCTGATTTCAGATCAGATCTGCAGGCGTCTGGAGGCCCTTTGCCTGAGGAGTGTCTCACTGTGAGCGGCACTCCGCACTAACATGGTTTAACCTAGAGCCACTCAATCCTTAACTGGCAGCCATTTTTACACTGAAGCTGTTGTTTAAGACAATGCCCGAAGATTTTGATGGGAAAACTCACTAAGCAGAGCAGAGAGCATCTCATTAAACCAGAACCACATGATTGTGGTCACAATGAATTTTAGAGGTCACATGGTGATTAACTAGTCAAATTGGATTAAAGATTAAATAATTAATTAATAATAAATTGTTTTTTTTATTGTTATTTCTTTGAGCCTAAAAATCACTAATAAAACAGACATATGGTAAATGGTCTGTATTTATATAGAGCTCTTCTAGTCTTGATGACCACTCAAAGCACTTTACAGTACAGTTTTTTCATTCACACACACATTCATACAGTGCATCTATGTGCAGCACTTTCTCTATATGAGAAGGGAAAACTTTGGCATGCTGAATGGGGAAGACTGTGATCAAACCGACAACCTTTTGGTTAAAGGACAACCGCTCTGCCCCCCTCAGCCACAGCCACCCATGAGAACATTGTATGGTTAAAACTCTCATACAGCTCATACACCTGTGACAAGGGGTCATGATGAGACTTTACTTTTGATCACATGCCAGAAAAGCTGAGAACCAACCTGCCTCAAAGATATATTTAACTATTTGGTTTTCCAGGTTCTGATCCTGTGTCGATGTGTCGATTGTTTCCTTGTGCATGTATCTCTTGTCCATCCTCAGTCATGAACAAACTTTTTACATTTACTCATCCACTGCAGGCCTTCAAGTATTTTAGATCATAGAGATATGACAATTCACCAATATGAAATTGGTTTTATTTCAAGAGATATGACTTCATGGATTTGCTGGCCCCTGGATCGATCTACATGTACTACAACTGGTCAATGGCTGGATTTGAGTGTTTAATCATTTGACTGAAGCTGCTGTGCAACTACCTCCACTCACAGCATCACAATAACCTTAGCGTAGCAGTGTCAGCCAGCTAAAAACAAAAGCAACATGTTCAACAATGCCAACACAATTTATACTGCACCGTCAAATCTAAAATTAAAGGTTTGTAAGAGATTAAGAGACAGTAATGTAGATCTTAGGAAAGCACAAGCTAGAGGGCAGAGAAGGGCTCGGACTTTTATCTTTTTTACCTCAGCCAAGGGGGTTATGCTTTCACCTTTGGTCGTTTGTTTTTTGGCTCTTTTTCATGAAAGCATGATTGCACAAAAATAATTTCGATGAAACTTGGTGTTAAGATGTGGTGTGGGTCAAAGAGGAATATATAAAAATGTAAACACAGATATGGATCAGGGGGCGAATCCAGCAGTTTTTTTACTTTCTTTAACATTGTGAGATGTTTTTATAGATGTTTACCATTTTCCCATAATGCATGGATCTTGATGAAAAAAAATCCAGTACATACCTATGAGTGCGTGCACTTTGGTGCATCTTCATAGAATTGAAAGCTAGGATTGTAAATCCTAGCTTTGTAAATTAACAAGAGCTGGCTACGATTGGAAAATATGCAACTTTTATAGAATGGGTTCATTGTTATATGTGACGGCAAAAGAATGTCTAGAGTAAACAAATCAGAACGAGTTGCACCGAATCGTTCCATATTAAAAAGCATCTTCTCTGAATCATACTGTGGCCCATGTGTCTAGATACCTAATGAATCATCTTATAATGGAAGAAATTTACTCCTCTATTAGATATGCTTAATGTTTGGTAATACTTCTGCTTCTTATGCTAAAATCTACATGAAAGTGCACACCCCAAAAATCATGTTGGCTGTCTTGGGTAAAGGCTGGAGTACCAACAGGGGGGAAAAAGGCCCCTGCAGGCTCTCAGTGGCCCCTAAAAGACCGGGGGGAATTCCAATTTATTGATTGCACAATGGGTATGATAAGGTTGTTTTAGGGGGGCTGTGGCTGAGGGGTAGAGTGGTCATCCTTCAACCTGAAGGTCGGCAGTTCGATCCCCAGTCTTCCCCATCTGCATGCCGAAGTGTCCTTGGACAAGATGCTGAACCCTGAATTGCCCCTCATAGAACAACAAAGTGCTGCACATAGATGCACTGTATGAATGTGTGTGTGAATGTAAAAAACTGTACTGTAAAGAGCTTTGAGTGGTCATCAAGACTAGAAAAGCACTATATAAATACAAAACCATTTACCATTTTAAACTGAATGAAAAATAATACCAAACTAATGACCAACATTATGTGGGTCACATCTACACGACTGCTAACATATGGTGAAAGCCGAACAAAACAGAAGATGTAAATGAAGCTGGATGTAAATGAGTGAGCGACAGTGAGGGAGAGATGCTTGAGGCTGGAAGAAGCTTGGCAGATGGAGAGAGAGGCTGAGAACAGATATAGGGGAGCGAGGTTAGTCATCAAAGCTCACTCTGCCCAGATTTGATGGACTTGTTTTGTCCAACAGTCTCGTGCTTATTCCAGAGGAAAGAAACAAAGCCAAAGCTTTATTGTCTGAAAGTGAGTGGAAGGTGCAGAACGTCGTCCACGTGTTTGCTTTCATTGTTTAGAGAAGAAAGTGAAACCATATGTGTTGTTTGATCAACAGCGTGTAGGCGACATCCATCTTTGTAAGCCAGATTTCAAAATGAAACCATCATATTTACCCAAGGCTAAGCCTACCTAATTTCTAAGAATATACATTTCTACACACTCTACACTATCGTATCTGTGTCTGCACATACACAGTGGGTGAGTGTGCGTGTAATACTAATAATGAAGCTTGCATGCTTTAATCGTGTGTGACTACATGTCAGTAGGAGTGGATGTTCAGAAATGTTAAACCTGCACAGCAGTGAGGTGGCAGACATTCTCACCACACAGTGTGCACCAGAAAATGACTCATTTCTGTTCCATGGTACATGTTTAACAATTCAGAGCAGTGGAGTCATTAAAGCTGCCTCCCCATACCTATTAACCAACTTGGATTAAAATGTGTATGTGCTGATGCGCTGTTTTGCACTATTGACTGGACAGGCTGAAATGTCTGCACCCTTTGCTACCGTTCACTTCTTACGCAGACCCTTTCATTCAGAAAAAGTTTGTTCATCCTCAGAATTCCACATGAGTGACGATGATGATAATGATTATCATTATTAGATTAAGACAACTGTATAATTCCCCAATAGGAAACTAATTTGCCACCAAATACAGACACCAAACAATACCACCAACAACAATAACCAAACATTACATTCACAGTACACATTGAGATTATGAGGACATAACAGCTGATAGATTCACTGGATCCAGCCCACAACTAAAAATGTTAACTAAAATGATTACTATCATTGTCTATTCTTCTTCAATTAATTATAAAAAAATCTAAACAACTACTAACCATATCTGTTGTAAAAGTAAATAATTATAATAAATAATAATAACAAAAACATTTGTGGAGTAAAAAGGACAATATTTCAATTCTATTATTGTTCTATTATATAAGTCATTCTGGCCTGTGTTGTCTCTGTCATGGATGCTGTGCTGTGGCTTTGTAGTCTATTTGTGTGTGTGTGAGTGAGTGTGTGAGAGTGTGTGTGTGTGTGTGTGTGTATGTGTGTGTGTGTTAGATTTACGGTAAGCTAATATAAGGTGGGACAGCAGGGGAAGGTCCAAATCTCTTCTCTGGCAATAGATGAATGGGCTGCAGCAATGTAGCAAGACGTTATTCAACACTAAACTTAGTTTTAATTTAATTTACTGTTAAACATATGTTCTGCAATTCAGCAATGCATTTTTTTTCTTTGACTTTAATCAGCAGTATTGATTTGAAATCATAGGGACTGTACATTTGTGTATCATTTCCAGAGGCTCTTCATACAATGAGAAGGAGTAGGCAGAATATGAAATGTCAGGATCACGACACCCAGTACAATAACCTGGGTCAAAACAATCATCCACAACATTGTCTGCTGTTGCTGCCATACAGTGGATATAAAAACAGACATGAGCACAGAAATTATATTAGGCCACTGGTATGTGATAACCTCTGGCATTAGTATAAGCTTCTTGATGATGATGTAACATTTGCATATCAACCACATATTGTCAAAGGGCCAACTGTAACCTTACTGTGTCATGACCCTTGGGACCAGCCGTACACTAAAAATAACCTCTTGAATTATTCTAAGTTGTTTACCAGGCCCAACCCCAAAATATCCACAGTGTGAAGGAACTCTCATCCCCCCTGCATTCATAAATCCATGCCCCTGAACAATATCCCCTACTCTCTGTCTTTATGAATCAAATCCCTAGGAGGATCCTATTGTTAGAAGCAGCTGAATAACCAAGCGATGCGGGCTGTATTTGGCATATCCTGTCCTGTTCCCCTGCCGGGTGGAGGTTTCTTGTCGCCTCCTCTCCCTGAATAGATGGCGAGATTATCCCAGAGACACCGGAGCATCCTGTCAGTACAGCAAGAATGTAAACAGGCCAACATGTTATGTCTACACAACCTGGCCTTATTTCATAATCTCAGCTATTCTTCAGTTGTACGTGTCATGCTATACCGGCCTGAACAAAACATGCATTAACAGGATTAATGAATAAAATTTAAGTTAGACAGCATGGCTTGTATCTTCTTTCTGGAATTATATCTTTTTCATTTGATAGTGAAGGAGAAGTTTGGATGCGTCTCTTTACACTTTGAATTCCTGCCTTTAGAATTTACAGGTTAGACCACAGTACCGTAACGTTCAGGTTCATATGATGTAGTATGGGTTTGTGAAGGGACCTTTTCAAGACTGACATGTTATATCCTATATCTCAGTTGTTTAATGTTGTTTAAATTCATTTAACAAATGCCCATAGTGTAAAAAAGTCAACTGTGATTGTGCAAAGAAGTTTGCTGTGGATAATTTATTGGTTGGGAATTGTCCTAAATTAATAATTGAAAGGCATCGCCTTTTTAATAGTAATTTTCTGGTTCTGATATTAATTATCCAGAATTTGTTGTGGGAAAAAAATCAAACTTTTCTACAAATCAGAGATTAATCATTTTATGCAGTTTGTTATCGAAATGATCGGTGACCAAATGTGTCAAATGCTAGTGAATCCACTAGTCGCACTCGTGTGGCCTTGTGCCCACAGGGTCAGCAGGTTGTGTTTGTACAACACAACAACCCTTCAGACCTTGGGAAAAAGTCTTGCTGTGTCAAGGCTTCCCTCCAAAGCTCTTGCTGTAGGTGTGAATTTAGCAAGTACAAAAATAGAAATAAGGCTTTGGAGTTAGCAAGAAGCAATACAATGACAGTTGACCAGGAAGTAGGTCTTCTAGACTCAAGTAGCATTTCAGCAGATGTTCAGTCCACAGTGAACGTGACAAAACCTCTACACCTTTCTAAGTTTGAATAAAACATCTGACTTGATATGTATGTGATTACCTCCTGGTAGTTAGGAAGATGTAGAAGACACTTGTTGAGATGCTTTCTTTTATTTTTTGCTTTCAGTTTTTGTCGTCGCTAGCTTGGCAAACAGCCATATATACTGGGAACTCTTGAACAACCCCAAAGGTTGTAACCAAAACATATTGATCCTTTATGATGTATCTTCAAACCATTAGAATCATATTGTGAAATATTGTGTTCACTGAATAATAAAAAGTTTTTAACTGTCCAAGTAATCCAGCATTTATTCAAGCAAATGTTAGCTTAAACGCGCGGACAACAACCTTCTGGAAATAGACTGTCCCTATTTGCTTGAAGTAGCCTTTGAGTGGCACACTGAATCAAATATTTGTTTTTGCACCTAGCTAACGTTAACTAGTAAACTTCATAAGCTAGAAAAACCTTCATCATTCACTCTTCTGGCATTTTCCTTTTTGATGCGTTTTCAAGTAACATTGCCGTGTCAGCCTGTGAAATCTGCACACCTGGTGCTGCATTACTATGTCTGCTGTCAATGAAAGCCCGCTTGGCTAAATTTAATATCGTAGCCTGAGAGATGAGCTGGACCTCTGCCTGCATTGCAGCTTCTCCTCTGAATGGACGCTTCATTTGCTTGGCACAAGTAAATGAAATCATTCAAAACGCAAACTACAACCTCCTGCACGTATACTATCATCTTATACTACTTATCCAGAGGTTTTGCTGACTACCATGACATTCTCAACATGAAGAAATTGTTAATAATGTCAGTGGGCTATGCTGAAGTCATCATGAGTCTACCTCAGTACTGAATGAACAAACAAGAAATAATAAAATACACATATTTTAAAAAATGTTTGAGTTTTAATTTAATGAATCACCAGTGGTTCATTCAAACACTCATTCATACACTGCTCATGTGTCCCCAGGGTTGTAATTGAGTACACACACACACACACACACACACACAGAGAGAGACAGAGGGTTCTTTGCTTCCAAATCTAACTTGGGTTTTATTCAGCTAAGTAAAGCTCAGATTTTTTTTCTGAAACCTCATCTTTTATCTCGTTGCCCATGGAGGTAATTATCAGTGTTGTCACAGCATTGTGATTCATTAATGAAGCTTTCATCCGTGGCTTTTTGCTAGCGTTGGGGCCCGTGCCATCTTCACCAGCTTAATTAGTGCTAGCAGCGCTCGCTCACTTTAAGGCCCCTCAGTATAAAGTGATCTGAGGAGGAGGAAAAAGGGAGCAGACAGGAGGGCAAGTCCCAAAAGTCTTTGATAGATCCCACTCCTCCACTTCTAACCCTTCTCCACACTAATTCAAGTCGACCTGAGACGCAAAAGCAATGTTGCTGGTATCCATCAAGTGTTGTGGTTGATGAAAGATGATGAAGGAGAGGAGTCTCCCGGCTGAAACTTGCCAAGTCCTATACACCAGCTCTACTCTTGCCTTGTCTTGGTTCAATAGGCCTCCCTTGAGGGTTGTGAGCACGTCTCTGGGAGTCATCTCTTGAGACTTCTGCCTAATTTCCACACTCATTTGGTGTAACTCCATTCATACATAATTGATTTGAAAGTCTGAGTTACCAGAAGTTTGTGTTTCCTCTTGAGGTGCTTTTCTTAGATCTAATAGTTTTGATACTGTATCAAATGTATTATAGTGACTCATCGTGTATGTTATGTGATTCTCTGCAGAGAGTTATTACTGTCTGATCTCACTTGGTTTATTATTGGACTACATTAAATCTCTCACAGTTTGACATTTTCCAATTTATTTACTTACAATTCTATTTCTGTTTTATATGGCCGTTGAGATGCTCTCCTTTCTGAGCTGGCATCGAGTTTCTATCTTTTGGTAAGTAACTAAGATAGGGCTCAATATTTAAATTATAATTTCCAAGTGTTTAAAGTCAGAGTGTTTTTCAATGAATGCACTATGTTGATAACATTGTATTGTACATGCCTTTACATTTTTTTAATAATTAAAGGCTCTTAATGATCTCTATTTTATCTCCCCTTTCCATATTGTGAATAATAAATGTGTTACAATTTTAAGAGTGATTGCTTTTTGATACAATCTGGAGCCTCCTCCGAAGTATTCCTTGTCATTAGTGAGTCCTCCTCAACAGTTCTACAATAAACTGTCACTTTGTATTGTTTGTGTGCTGGATGTTGTCTGCAGAGCTTTTTATTAACAGTCTATGGTGCAGAGTAAAGTTAGACACTTTGCGTTAATCCTTACCTGGTTTATCTGCATTGAAGCTGTTGTGTGTCCATGATCAACCAGATTCAGTTTTTTTGCACCAATTTCATTGTCAGTCAAAGAAAACTGAACTTGCTTTATTAGTGTTCACGTATGTGGCTCTTATATAAGTCCGAATTATTTACTTGACTGCTTTTATTTTTCAATATATTACATATTGGCTATTTCAAGTCTGTTGATCAACTGACACAATCTTCTGACCCAAGTTCACAACTTTTCAAATTAAAGCTCAGCTTGATATAAAGCATTGCAGGAAAAAAGGGAAAATTAGATTTTACATTTAATTTTACTTTGTGGAATAATTAAGAAGAAGTGATTCTATGAATGTTGTTGCCATGATGGAGATAAACACCTGACATCCATGATTGTCTGTGTCAGTCTGATACGGTGTAATGAAAATAATATTTTTAGTAATAAAAATGACATTGTCGGTGGAAGGCCAGTTTTGGTCCGTGGGCTGGGAGGTGCAAATCCTCCCACGATTTGTATGTGGTAGTCTCAGCTCTTATGATTCCTTTCAGCTTTTAGCCCTTTCTTTCTTTTATCTCACTGAGTGTACTGCATTTAATGTTTGGAGTCATTGTAACTGGACACCTAGGGAGAGTTGATGCAGAACTAAATCATCTCCAGTTCTGCAGTTCGTCAGACTTCTCAGCTTTTTGCAAACGACAGTTAGGTCCTCTGAGATGTCTTTTTTTGTCAAGGCATGTTTCCCATCATCAAATGTTTCTTGTTCACAGCAAATTCTGGGTTTCCTGCCTCCTCGTTCCGGTGAGGTTTTTCTTGATGTCATTAGCTGTTTGCTTGTTTTTTCCAACCTACACAGTGAATGTTTTTATTGATGTTTTCAATATGGACAAGAGCAATGCAATAATTTGTGTGTTGTTGGTCAGAATAGATTGTTAGTTAGAGATCTGCCTTTAACATGACCATGGTTTGTATTGATAAATAATATTAATTAATGAGTTTCCTACTAACTATTGCAACCTGCCATGATGGTTTTAGGTGCTTTACATGAGAACACCTCAAAATAATCTTCTAGAGCATGGTGGTTTCATTATTCCCTCGTGTTGAATTTCAACCACGCATTTTATCCATTTCACAGCTTACAGTGTCTTCATTTGGTCAGGAGGATTGAGAAATGTCTGATATCTGATTTCTGACTCAGCTCCTCTGACTCTCCTCTTTCCCCTTTTCTCCTGCATACTTGCACACACAAGCACCGCTTTGAGGAAATGAGTCATGCTCCTTCAATCTTGCGTTTGTGCGGTGGTTTGGTGAATATTTTCTGCCATTCATCAACGGCTCAGGCTGTAAGATTGGTGGAGAGACACAAATAACTACAACAAGTTTCATCCCAAAACTGACCATTCGTAGCAGCTTCATGTGTACAGGAGTGTACAAAGGGTTGGACACATCTTGGCTCTATATGTTCATGGGGTGTTTCAGCAGGACATCAAAGCAATCAGTGCTTGACCGTCGGAGTCTGTCCAATAAAGGATTTGATGTTGCCTGTTTGCATTATTTCTGTAATGTACTGCCCACCAGCTTTCTGTCAGTTTTTTGGGTGTCATGTAAAGTTTCAGTTTATAAAAGTGCAGTACTACATTGCAGGAAAGGTCATCCACATGTAATCAGGAAAGTCTGAATTTCATACACGGATACACATGTGGCACGTGGCCTTTCTCCTTCATATATTAAGAAAGGAATGAAAGATCTGCCAGTATCACTGCTGCTTATTGTCTGACCGCCCAACACCTGAACAGGCGAGGCTACTGCAATCTTTGAACCCTCTGTAAAAGAATGACGACACAACCTGTGAGTAAGTGAAAACCACAGTGTGAAGGCGGTGGATGAAAACACTATCCGGTTTCCTCATTTCATGAGCCCTACCTTCATCGAACAGCTTTGGTCTCCATCTCTGTGTTGTGAGTCACTCACAGTTCAATGGTGCCGATTTACAATGCACTGGTTTTTAGTTTCCATTGTGTCATCTGCAAGGGCAATTTCCTCTGACCACAGTCCCAGACAATGATTCACTGTATATGTCATGTGAAAGGTGAACCGCAGCAGGTATATTCAACGACTATGGAAGATTTTGTCTTTCCCTTTTGCTGCTTAGGGCTCAGCTTCACTAGGTACATGCTGTATGAACATTGACAAACAGAAGTGTTCATATATATATATATATACACATGAATACGCATAAATAAATCATTTTATTTAAAACATTTCACAAACACAGACTGTTAGGTCAGGCACCTGTTATCTGTTATTTGTCCCAATAGGGAAAAGTCCTTTTCCACTGTCCGCTGACCAGGACTGAGTCCATGTTGCTCCTCCTGGATCTGACGTTTGATAATTGGTTAGAACCTCCTCTCCTAGATAAAGAGATTGAGCGGTGTGATACCCTGATAGATGGAGTAAACCCTCCAGTCCTACTTATTGCAAATGGGAACCTTCGACATCTCAGGGCTAATCTCATCCACTCCTGTTGCCTTGTCAAATAAAACACTCCACCTTGTTCACCAGCTCCTCTCTGACTCTATCGGTTTGTTGTTCGCTGCTGAGCAGGTCAGGACAGATGCTTTATTCAATTAATTTGTTTTACTAAAAATCCGCTGCTCCTGGAAAATCTAAATAATGCGCTAAATGTTGATGTCGCTACAAATGACAACTTTCACAGTACACATGGTCATTGAATTATTGTTCACATGAATACACTGATGAGTGACGTTTTTTCAGATTGCCTGTCATGGCAGTGCAGCTGGTATTATATTTATTTGTGAGGGGTGTGTTTGTGTAAGTGTGTGTGTGTGTGTGTGTGTGTGTGTGTCAGCAAAATATTCCTTTAGACAACAATTGCAGTAGAACTGCAACAGGGGCAGTTTTGAGAAGTATGGTAGGTGGGTAACTGTGCAAGATACAGTCACAAAACTTTACAGGTGTGTAATAGAGATAACAAAAATGAAGAGGTACAGTATTCATAATGTAGTAATGACTACTGAGTACTCATAATAATGTAATAATAACTACTGTTGGCATGATCCCAGCCCAAGATTCTCTCTATTTAATCCACTGAAATCTAAATTAGCATCTCTGTGGGGTTATTTCTAATCCTGTGTGTGCATAACAAAACTGAAATCACTGAATACATGTGTCCTCATTGATGCACAGTGCATGTGTGTGTGCGTACGTACAGCATAAGTATGCACTGCACTGCATGTGTGTTTGGCCTGCTCTGTGTTTCTTCACTCCACACTGCCCAGTGACTTCATCTCTGCGGTGTGTGCTGCCAGCAGCTGAAACACAACCCAGCATGTATAGAGGGGAGAAATTAATCCCATATTTTCCGTTCTATCAGCGCACTGTGCCTCCGCCTCTCCCCCACTGTGCCACATTTAGATAAATCTGATGCCCAGTTGCTAAAAATGTGCTGCCAGAAAGGGAACCTGGGTCATTTAAAGCCAGCAGCGGAACACACTCTGCTCCAGCTTTACGACTGGAAGTTTTTATAACAAGGTGTGTGTGTGTGTGTGTGTGTGCGTGCGTGCGTGCGTGCGTGCGATTTACTGCAGTACAGGAGTGTTAGCTCATGGAGAGAGGTGTAGTGTGACTATAAACTCCTCCCAGATGAAAGAGGGAGGAACTGTATCTGTCAGTTCTGACCATACAGTCAGCGCATGATACTGAAATGTGAGGAAGATGAGGTGAGGACGGACCAAACTCTCTCCTGAACATGTTGTGTGGTGTCACAAGTAATGTGTCTTCATTATGAGAGGGGGTTGGATTGTGTCTGATATCCTCAGCGTCTTTGAACAATGCCCCTCATAAAGCAATAACACTCCTCTTAACACCCATTAACCTCAGCTGCCATGGATATGAAGAAGAAGGCAGTTACAGCCGTATCGAATTCATGATTGTTTTTGACATGAGGAATAAATAATTAAAGCTCCACGTATCAATAATATTGAATGCGTTCTGTATTAATAAATTCATCATTTCTCAGTAAAATGTCAGAAAAAGGTGAAAAATGCCAGTTGATGAAAGCAAAATGTGACAAAGTGCAATGGAAACAGACTTAATGAATAAATCCTGACATCCAATTGAAGCATGTGCTCATGTGAAGAGATGAAATCATCAGGTCTGTGGGGATCTGATGAGGGCGCTGTCGTGATCCTGAAATAAAGACATGAAACAAGCATGTCTCATTTTCATTGTGGTCTCTACGTTGTTGTTCAATGAACTTTGACTTGTCATATTCTGTCTATGTCACCTTGTTGTCATCTGTCCTCTTCACCAGTTAGAGTACACACAACTGGAAAATGAACACCAACAATTTATCCTAGCAGACAAACTCATCAACAAACCAAATTTGCATTGATATTCAAATGTGCAGCCAACAATCCAAATGCAAACATACTGTATTCACTTTAATATGAAATAAGACAAGGAAAAGCAGGAAATCCTCATTAAGAAGCTGGAATTAAAAGGGGTTTTGTTTGAGAAAGGGCAGCAGTGATTAATTGATTATTAAAATGGTTTTATTTGTCAGTTGGTGAAATGTGCCCACAGAGCTAAGTATTGAAAACCGTCATATACCAAAAGCTGGTATAAAATGTCTGCTCAGATTTGAAGTCATAGGTCATTTTTCAACATTTTTGCTGAATTTTCAGAGAATAATTCATGGATCCTGATAAAAGGAAAAATCCCACATACTCATGTATGACTGATATTTATGAGTGTGTAAAATGTGGGGGCAGATCCAAACACAAATGCGGATTTAGTGAATTTAAATGTGGTAGGAACTGTTCGGACCTTGACGGAGTAATGCGCTCTACTGAGCTATTCTAATCTCTGAATGAGATCAGAATATGAAAAAAACAGGTGACTTTCTTCAAAGTTTGGTATCAGAATTGTCTTTTTGTCATTGGTACTAAATCGCAGATGTCACAAAGTCTTAAAGAACATAGAAGAATTCCCAAACCTTGGCTCTGATTTTGATTGAGGGATGGTACAGTACAGCAGCAGAGGTAGAGTCGTGTCTATACTGTGCATTATAACTCGTAAGGACAAAAGGGGCTGGATGAATTCAGGTTGAGTCTAGTCTGCACTTGCCATGAAATATCTTCCTCAGTGTATTGTTTCTGAGGTCTTGTTCTCTCGCTCTTCTTTTTCTCTGGAAGTCTGTTGTTGCGAAATGAGGCTCTCTGTGTAACAAAGAGCGGCGGAAACACAAACATGCCGGCAGGCAGCATTCCCTTTCAACTTGACCGACCTCGGCTTAGAGGGAACTCACCCTGCACAACAGAGAGCAGGGAAACTGGAACTGCAATGTTGAAAACATGTCCTTAGAGCTACATTGATCAATAGGTTTACTTTAACAATATATTAAATGGCTGTAGGCACTGAATACAGACGTCGTCAAAGAGAGGTGTGGGTTATTGAACCCACAGTGAGTGAAACAAAAAACATTGGTGATCCTCTTTCTGTTGATGTAGCACCATCATTAAGTCAAAATTCCAATCTGCCCAATACCTAGAAAAGTGATGACATTCCCATCGGGCATACTGTACTTTTAGTGCTCTTTAGACAATGTTAGCACTCTGGTTCTTTTGCTTTGCTTGTGTTTTGTGCTGTAAACGTTGAGAAAAGCTCAACGTTTTGTGTTGAGTACAAGCACGAGCCAATCAAATCACATTTACACAAATACAGGTTCTGCCTGATATCAACACTCAAATGGAGCAGAGATTGACGATTGTGGTGGGGAACCACCCTGTTCTCTGTCATCACATATTACTACATTACAACAATTTTTTTGAATGGGATTGATTTCCAGTTATTTTTTACATTACAGGTTTAGGCAAAGTTGTTTAGATATTGTATTTTACTCTGTGTTTAATTTGCTACGAGGTATTAGTAGTAAAGTTACAACTATTTTAGATGAGCACTGAAAAAAGAGCTTATGTGCTATGTACAACTTTGCAGGTCTCATTGACTGTTTTTTTGTCATACATACACTCATATATGGATTTTATCAGCTGGAATAAATTAGAATGGCTGCTTTTGCCACTATTCCTATATGAGCCCGTTCATGCACAACACTGGGAGCAGTGCTACATCGATGACCATCAGAACAAGAACCTCAGATCCTCTGACCGCTTCTTTTTCTTGACCTCTCAGACGTCTTTTTCCTGATTTCAACATGTTCCCCAACACTGACCTACCTGCCATCATAGGTAGATTAATGTCTACACTTTTAATGATTGATAAATAAAGACAAAACACTCTCTCGATTTGGTAAACCCCACCCAGGTGCTACTTTAAGCCGGTTATATAAAACGTTAAACATTATCTCACACAGGCCTGCAAGGTAGTGTTTGCACACTGGACCACACTCTACTGCTTTCGCAACACGTGAGGAAACTGTTGGTGTGTAAACACCATTATTTGAAGGGTGACTCAATGTCTGGCGTGGCAGGAGATTTTATGAGTGATATAGCTTTTGGCTCAGCTCCCCAAGAGACCACATCCGAATGAAACAGGCATCTACAAATTACATCATCATCATCATGTCATTCTGATTTCCTGACTTGACTGCAGCAGTTGGAAGGAGTCTTGGTCGAAAGCCATCTGTGTTGCAGACACATTAAACAATGTGAGCAATGTATGCTACAGCACAGACAGCCAGTATCTGACCCCACTCCTGACTCCAGGTTTGACACCCTCAGGCTTCCAAAAGGCCCATATGCTTTCTATGAAACTATAACGCTGGGATGGGAGTCATGTTCACATTTTTCTTCCGACTGTGTTTTGATTATAATGTGGTATAGACACATTTTAAGAAAAGATATTGTCCACAGCTAAATTATCTTTCTTAGAAAATTGGGCCCCTCCAGCTGCAATAGTAATATATATATAGTCTAAATATAAAAAGTATTATATACTAAAAACACAACTTTCTGTTTGAGCAAGAACATTGGGGGACAGGGATCAGAGTAAATAGTTTAGTTTCTACCATCAGTATCCACATATCGAAATATTGCAAATGCATCTGTACAATTCAGATTCACATGGCAGAGCAGGGCAAGCACTTTGAACTGAGAAAACCTGCCAACCTGACCCAGAGCAGGCCCAGAGTTCAACGTGTTCTTGTTGTGAAGGGCAGAACAGACTGAATTTCATTTTCTCATTCAAATCTGATAAAAAATGATTGAAAGATCTGAAGAATCTGCCCTCAAAAAGGTTTCACAACACTTTTCCCCACAGACAGTGGTGTAGTGAAGGGTATATGCAGGTATACCCACTTCTAAATTGCCTCCGGTGGTTCAGTTGTGTGCGTCAAGTCAATTATTTTCCCGGGTAGTGTAGGGCGGGTCATGCCTGTGTTTGCCTAATTGGGAAAAATATCACCTGCCCTTTGCTTTAACTCCTGGTTAAGTGAACTCGTTAAAAATGAATTTCGAACATGAACACAACTAGACAAACAAAAATGACATTTCTAACAGATGCAAAATAAAAATAAAAAAGAATACAAACACCTCAGAAGGAAAAAGCGGACCCCACATGTAGGAGACACCGACGAAGATGTCAAGAGAGTTTTTGGTGATAAGAGCTGATGCCAGTATTAATGTGTTGTAAACAAAAAAATGTGATCTTGGCAGCAGAAATAATACGTTAGGTCCTGCCTCTCCCTGCTGCACCACCTCTAACCGGAAATCTCAGGAGAATTTGTTGCTGTTGTGAGCAGAGAATCTCCCGCTGTGTTGTACTTGAATGAAAGGCAAACTCTTGAGAAAGTCCGGAACAAATTCTATGGAGTTCCTCTGGCGAACATGTCTGAAAACAGCTATGGACTTGTATTAATTTGCTGGAGACCTACCCTAACCATATCTAACCACTACTTGTCTAACCATGAGTCTAGCCTTAAAGTAATCTTAACCTAACCCAAACCTTATCTATACAAATGAAAAACCCAGCTGCTGTCCCCAAATACACAAACTGTGTGAAATTAGATTATTTTTAGTGAAACATTTGTCCCCAATGGTAGCTTATAACAGAAAGAGAAACACACACGCACACGCACACACACACACACACACACATTTATCACATGTTTGCAGGAGCAGTCATGCAAAGCAGCACAGGGCTGTTTAGACAGCAGGCCCAGGTGTATCCCAGACTGTACAGCTGGATGGGGGTTCACCCTCCATCACATGCCTCCCTACACACATACATTCCCTGCATGTACACACAACCTTATGCCAAAGGAATGTTCTCACACAGACTCTAATGTTGAAAAAAACGACTCCCATCTGCAGCAGTTTAAGAACATTCCACAGATGAGGATAAAACAGTTATTTTATTCATCAGTTTGTTTAAGTATTTTAAAATATATCACTGTGTATATTCAAATGAAGGCCCACAAGTACATGCACGCTAATGTGAGCTAATGTAAAAAAAAAAAAAATCCTCTCAACTAATGACATTCTCATTTTGTTAGCCAGCACAGAAAGGGCACAGCTCAATGGGTGCAGGGCACAAACTAATTCTCTTATGACGTGCAGGGTTGAGAAAGATGATTGTACACTTATTGATTTAATGCAGTTAAATTAGACCAACATTTCAACAGAGGCTGGCTGGTGACAGTTGTCTTTCTGGAGACCAGCTTTACTTCTGAAATGTTGGTTTAATTTATCTTCATGGAATCTGTGAGGGCTATTTCAACTTTGCAATTAATGTGACATTCATCTCCAAACCAACTAGGCTGAATTCAGATCATATGCCTTTGTGTGAATTAATTGTGATGACATCATATGAAGTTCTTTTTTTTTTATAACACATGCGTTGAATTTAACTGAGGTAGTCAGATGAGATGCTGATATACTATATAGATACTTATATAACTGAACCTGGGTAGGTTATTGAGATACATGACCTTAAATAGCTTGATGTCCGGCTGGAAACCATTATGACTGGTTGAACAGCAGCTGGTAGGGCTGGAGTAACAAAGTAGACGGGCCCCATTGAGCCCTGTTGTTCCAAAAAGAGTAGAAATACTCTGACGCGCTTCTATACACCTTTTGTCTGTATGCGTATGTGTGTATGCGCGTGTGTGTGTAGAGTATTTTTATCATATTGAAAGTAGAAAATCAATATGTGTCAAATAAATCAAATATTTTTAGTCCATTATGGAACTGTAGAGGATCCCTGTCGAGTGGTTCACCTCTTTTAGTTTATAAGATGGAGTGATCGGCACATACACAACAACAAGAAGACGGTTGATGCTACACAGATTTCAGCCGACGGGTTGACACTATTCTGCTGATTTACAGGTGCACCAAGATTTGCAAAAATGCAGTGATAACGGCAGGGAGGAGGAAGACTTTAAGGAGGCGTGGATTTAAGGAATTTAGGATTTGAAAATGTTCGGAAAAATCAAAGATGCAAACAATGCATTTTGATGACAAAAACTGAATATCAATAAGAATATCACTGCATCCAGATCCAGGCAAATGACAAACAACTTTTATTGAGCACAAAAGAACAAATGACCAAAACTATCAAATTAAAACCCAAGTTGTCAGAGGCAATGGTGAATATCTTGAATGCTTTTCAAAAATACAGGTCAGTCAAAGTGGTGTGTCAGAACTGCAGGTCAAAATAAACGACATATTATTGGGCATCCTGCTACATTAGAAGCTACAGATGCAAGGGCAGGACGTTTCAAGAAATGGTGTATTTCCCAATTATTTCAGTAGCCTAACATTTGCCATTCAGATTTTTAGCTGAGTAAAAGTAGTTCTGTTTCAGTACGATATGCTAGCACTCGTCTCTTATATCCATCCACAAAATCGTCATCCACCAACAACCCTGAGACCGTATAAAAGCCAGACCTGTGAGCTAATTGGCTTTAACTGTGGACACCCTGGACTTAAAAAGAGTTTGAGAGATACTATAGAGACTAATCCACTTCAAAATGCGGCTCTCACGCTCGCTGTCTAAAGAGATCAAGGCTCATGTGTGAGCTAAAGCTAAGGGCTAAGCCAGTATCTGCAGTTTTAATGGAGGGCGGGCTGCAGAGAGGTGAGGAGGAGAGGTGAAACACTAAGTATGCAAGTACAGCCGGGGCCCCTGAGGGCCGAGAAGGCAGATTTAACTAGAACTGCACTTGAAAAAGTTTTGACACGGCACTTCTTTCATATGCACAGCCACTCTTTTTTTCCCCCTCTTCTTCTTCCTCTCCTCCTGCTGCCCCATCTCCCCATCACTGACTTCAAAGTGCTACTTATGCAAAAAGTGGTGGAGTTTTTCCTGTCCTTGCCTTTCCTCCCTGGAGGCACATGTTCTTTTTTGGAACTCACAGTATCTACAATTTCTTTTAATCGGAAAAAAGAAACCGAAATATTCTATATAAAACATGGTGCTCTTCCCTTTGCCCCACCCTGTGCGCCTGCTCTCCATTATTTGTTGTTTGGTTTATTCTGTGTTTTGCTCCTTCTGTCCTCTCAACCTTTCTTCATTTTCAAATTAAACACTCCAACTGTTTTAGCCACCTTTTGAAGACCACTGTTAAACATCCAAACATGTACATAAAGGAACAGAGGCTGTGTTCAGAATTTCCACTTGTAACCCCACAGTGTAACGTTTGTGCCAATGTGTGTGTCTGAATGCGTGCCTGCGTGTGTGTGTACAAAATAACTCAAGAAATCATGGGTGAATGTTCACCAAACTTGTTGGAAATACTACTCGGGAGGGTATCTCTACATGATAAACCTTTGGAGCTGATCTCTCAAAGGCAAATAGGCAAAAGACAAATATTGTTTTTGTTTTATTGGGAGGGAACTACTGTATTTCTTGCTAAACAGTGCGTCCATCCACCCGTTACTTCTGCACAGGGATCAGATGCAGGTTGCAACGCTCAGTGACCACAGGTTTTCATCTCTGTACAGGCACCAATGTACTAAGTCTGGCAACCTCGTTATGACAACAAGATGTCTGGAAGCTCTACATTCTCAGCACATCGCTGTTGTTGACCAAGAAATGGTTCCAGCATTTAAATTCCCTAAAACCACAAATGATTGTGGTTTTCTATCTGTGGACAGATTAAATATACAAGATATAATGTGTCTGAGGTGTTGATAGGTCAAGAAAACATTGTTGATCTCATAAATAAGAGATCCCAATATGTTTCTTCAATAAATGAAAAATGTGTCTGTCTTTAAGCTGTATAGTTTTATTAGGCCACTTCAGACAGACTTTGATTAATTGGTTAATTAAATAAAAAAGTGTATTTACACGAAATGACATTTGGATTTTACTAACACCACTGTAAGAACAGTCATTGGTGTTTTGTTAAGGTGATGCTGGTTATTATCTACCTGGGTGCATTTTAGTGATTTCAGCCATTTTTAAGAGGCTATCTTTAATTTGTTTTAGCTTAGCACCTTTTGTTTTTATTCTGTGGTATTTTATTGGTTTTAAATAAAAATGGATCTCCGGTTTTGATTTGTTTTTTAACAGTTCAATTAACTTTTCTCTCTGATAAAACAGAAAAAGGACCTCACAGACTTGTGTGACATAACTTCTTTGAGCAGCGGGTCTCTGTGTTTACCCAGCATGCAGCTCTCTTCAGGTGAAGGACCTACAATAAATGATATAAATCAATAAATTGAGTGTGGAAAAATCCTGTTGACCGACCATTTGCTAAACCCCTCCCCGAACGATGACTATGCAATGATATATCTTTATTGTAGCACCAGGTTTATTGTACACAAACCTGGAACAAGAGCCAAAATTGTAGGGTGGTGTCTCTTTCAGGTTATCAAATCCAAACAGATGAATAAAGTAGTGTCAGAAATGATTAATCAGATCTAACTTAAGCTGCAAAAAAAGTGAAGGTTGAACTGTAACAGGAGGGATGATATCCTTACCTGTAGGGCAAAGAAGCATAGAAGTTATTAGTTTGTGGGATGAAAGATGATATATTTAAAAAACAACGTCCACCCCCCACTGTGTGGGACCCAGTCCTGGATGCTGTCAGAGCTAAAGTAAGCAGCTCTGTTCGCTCTGTATTTGATTTGGAGAGTCTGTTGAGAAGAGTTGCGATCCAGCAAACCTCACTTATGTCAGCCGAGATAGCATTTGCTAAACACACTGCTTAGTACTCGGCCTCCAAACCATTCTCTTGAAATGTTAAAAATTTAATTTGGATTTCAGCATTAACCCACATTATACCTGTAACACCTGGACTAAGTGGCTCCACGATGAACCATAAGAACACTGGTGCATCTTTATTTCCTTCATCAACTGGTAAGAATTTTTCTTCATGGGACCTTTTACTGACTTTAGTTTTACCAAATTTTATTGTGCCATAAAACCATTTTTAACACTATCAGCTCATGAAGCTGTTGACTTAATTAGCAATCAATTCGAAAAGAAAATCTCACTTTTACCTTCCTCTGCCTGAAATCATAGGATCCATACTTTACATAACAATCACAAGAATTTCAATGGTATCATTGATACCAGATTAAGAGGTGCCTTGTTTGGTTTTTCCTTTTTGTTTATATGTGTGGTTTTGTATGTATGTGTGTGTGCATGTGTATGTGTGTATCTATCTATCTATCGATAGATAGATAGATAGATAGATATGTACATGTGTCTATATGTATATGAGTGTCATGTTTACGGATGTCTACCTGTGTGTGTCTGTATGGGTGTGGGTGTGTATACAGAGGGGTGTATATATTGTGTTCTTCCATGTAAAGCATTTTAAAGGTATGGTGAAAAAAAATAATGAACACAAAAGAAAGAGGTGCTGGTAGGTTTGCTTTTGAACTTGGTTAGCTGTTTCCACCTGCTCACAGTCTTTCCACTGAACTAAGCTAAACTAAACTTATAACATCCCACCTCCGGCTCAGTACTAACACACATGTACATGATTGTATGAAGCTTCTCATCTCACTGTTGGAAATAAAGCAAATTAGCACATCTCTCAAATTCACAAACTATATTCAGGATTTCAATCCATCTAGAGAAAATCAAATAGAACATTTTTGACATATGGTTGTGTAGAATAGGGGCAACATGAGACAAATGACAAGATTCAAGCACAAATTTACCATCCTCTGAAAGTATAATTAATTGTTGTGTCTGCCGGTGGTTTACATTGTGGTGCTCAAGCGCTGGAGTTCACGCAGCTTACCGTCATATTTATTCAGTGCTGCATCATTGGCTTCCAGTCTTGCTCTCTCTATCTGTGTCTCTCTCTCCCTTCTCCTGCCCTCTTTCTGTCTGTGCAGCTGCAATCCTCACAGCTCTAATCCCCTCCTCGCTCCCCTGTGTGCTGGAACGCCATCCAACTATTTAACCACCGCCCTGAAACAAACCAACATCTGTTTGGAGGCAAGCCCAGAACCGGCCGCTGCCTTCCTGCTGCGAACACACCAGCCGCCACCACCTTAACCCATCGCTGCCCAGCCCAGTCTCAAGTTCACCCAAAGGGTTCGCCACACCAGCGACACACTGAGCCGCCAAAGGAAATTGCATGTTTTGCTTGCAGACAGTAGCTGGGGCTGCGTCCAAGTAAATTTTAAGATTCAGTGTCTGCGGTTTACAAGTGGGAATTCAGGACATCAGTGTTTTTCTTGATTTCATCTCCATGTTTGTGCAAAGTGCTAGTTGCAGTTCTGTTCCTGCAGCCTGCTCCTCAGAGAACACTTTTCAACAAGACTGCGCTGGAAGTACTTTGTCATCGCATTACAGCCATTTTCAGACATGACCTCCGGAGGATGTCCAGAGAATTGGGTCTGGACTTTCTGCAGAGGTTGCCATTCCCACTTGAACAAAGCAGAAGGAGATTCTCCGCTCAGACTCGTCGACAACAACATAGAAATCTCTGCAGCGTTCAGATGGGGGGGGCGGAGTAGCAGGCAGAGGGCGGACGTAACATATTGATTCTGCTGCGGAGGTCACATGACACCAGCGTCAGCTCTTATCACCAAAAGCTCTCTTGATATCTGTCTGTGTGTCTTCTACCTGTGTGGCACCGCTTTTACATCCTGAGATATTTGATTTATTTTTGCTGTTGCGTTTCAGAAACATCATTGACACACCTACTCGCTTACAGTGAATCCTGCCGAGAATGTCCTGCTGTGTCCTCAGTGCATGTCTGAAAACAGTTTGAGTTTGATTTTCTGTGAGTGGCCCTTATTTCACTTTTCAAGCAGGGGGCCTTTACTACTCAAGCTAACTACACACGTCTAATATTAACAACAAACCAGAGACGTAAATTACACTTATGACGTCAGAGGACATTAACTCACTACACAGCAGGTTGCCTGTGCTATTAGGTTTCATTGTGGGTATAAGAACTGAAACGAGTACCTGACTAATTGGTTAGTCAACTGAAAATCAATCACCAACTATTTTGATGTTTGATTCATTTATTTCCTGCTTAATAGCTGTGCACCACAGAGAAAGAGATTGTTTACCAGGGGATTACCTCAAAGGTCTGCTGGGAAATCAGCACTGAGAGTGAAGGGCCAGTGTGTGTATGTGTGGGGGGGAAACACAAGAAGTATGTGCGTGTATGGCTGGAGGGAGACAAAAGGGTGTCCAGTAGATTTCTCTGTTTTTTGAGAAATCAGTTTTTTTCTTTCTTTTTTTGTACAGCTTTAAGCAGTAAACTTGTGTTTGGTGGTCTTCTACAAATGTTTATGGAGATATAAAAGGAAACACAGTGAGAAACTAATAATACACACCAAATTACAGCGTGTGCACTTGTATTTGGGAAAGTGGAACTGAAATAGAAACGGCCAAAATTAAAGCTCAAAGCTGCTTTCCCCGTGTTTCCTGGAATGTTTCCTCAGTTTGGATTGGATCCTCGTTTTATGTAATGTCCTGGAGACCTGTGTTTATCTGTTCAGATTCATAACATGAATAGAAGACTCTAAAGAAACGGTTTCACATTTTTGAGAAATACTGATTTGCTTAATTTCCTAAAAAAGAAATGTTCAGATGGATCTCAGTCCAGCGACTAAGGAGGAGGTTAGTTTAGCACAGGCTGGACGCAGAGGAAACAACTAGCCTTGGTCTGTCCTAAATTCAAAAGGACTGAACTGATGAACAGCGCTCAGACCCGTTTGATTCCCCGACTGCTCCTCTTTCTTGCCTCATCAGATTTCAGTGTAATGGTAAATAGAGTGTATTTATGGCTACAGCTGTGCTTTTCCAGTCTTATAGAACACTCAAAGCAAATTCTCTACATGCACAATGTAGTGTGACGTACTTCTGCTTTGCACACTGCCTGTCGGGTCGCTCCCTTAAACGTTAGTCTAATTTTACTTTGCTTCCAACCTGCACCCGCAGTGCTTCCTTAGACAATGACTTCACTTTCACTGTGAGCTTTGTATATATTGTTAATAGTATTTACTGTCGTTTTTTGTATATATTTTTGAAGTTTTTTGCATTTTGATCGTTTATAATCATATCAGTGTCTTAAATCGCTTTGTCTGTCGCTCCGTGTGGCAATTTGCTTTGACATGACTTGATTTGGTGACTTTCTCTACCTCCTGAACCACAGCCATAGCATTTTAGTTATTGTGGTTGTTATTTTTCCAGATTATCAGTTGCTTTGTGAGTAAAATGTATCATGAAGCTGCAAATATTTAGACAGGGCAACTGAAGACTGATGGACAACGAGACATCTTCTTACATTTATTTGTTCAAGCAGCCAGTTCAAAGGCTTTGCACAGATTAAACCTGCAGGCTGTAACATTGCACACAGCTACTGTTTCCACGCACACACGCACACACACGCACACACACACTGGTCCCACCAGTTTGTGAATGGAGTTCAAGTTCACAGGTGAACAGAGTGGGGGTTGTTAAGGTGGTATGCGCCCAGAGCTATAGGCCCTCACTCCCTGACAGATTGGCTTCAAACCGGGGTCAGCCGAGGGACGGGGGAGGGGTCCCTCAACCCGCCTCTGCAGCGCCCGCAGGAGAGGCTCCATGCTGGAGGTGCTGAATACTCCTCTCACTCTCTCAGTGACAGGGTGAGGAAGTCTCTTCACACTTATTCAGGTGACTTTTCCAACTCTGGTGCTGTTGGCTCACTGCATTCGAAATGCAAATAACATTTATGATTTCAGGTCCATTTTACATTTATGAATGGAACAGTCAAGCATTTTGAGATTTTTGATTAAACTGACTGCAGCTTTGTACTTAATGCATTGGCTTGTATGTGTCAAGCGAGGCCACGTCCACACTGATTTTTTCAGTTATGGTTTTAAAACAAATAACTGTGCCTGGTATCCTGTGTTTTTTTGAGCACTTAAAATCAAGACTTTTGGAGACAGTGCTGTCCCTGACAGAAACAGAGAGTTGGTCCTGTCACCCATGTTCTCTTCCGGTTCTTATCAGCATTTCTAACGCCTGGGCCACACTGGATGCATGAACGGCACGAGTGCGCTGAGGAACATCTTGGTATTCATTTTGCTGCCCGTGTTAATAGGCCAGCGATGTGTCACAGATGTGCATCACGTGTGTGAGCCTATTTTCCGTGTGTGAAAATGATTTGTCACCATAGTTTCTGTCTATCTGTTGAATATGTGACAAAAAAAATCCTATTTGCAACACTTCCTGTACCAGTTTTAAAGTAAAAGCACTCCAGTGTTTCTGTTGACTGAATCCAATCCTTTATTTTAACAAGGTTGTTACTGTTATTGCAGGACCAGAAGATGTATGGCTTCATTCCAGAAACCCGTATAGCAGCTCCACCGCAGGCACGCAGCAGACACGCTCCCTGTGTGCGCAAACAGCAGACGTGCGCAAGACACAGCACTTCAACGACGCAGCCGCCATGTGCTGCACACACACCCAGTGTAGCCCAGGCAACACTGTAATAGTTCCACCTCGTGCTCTTACCTTTCACCATTTCTGTTCATACATATTTTCTGCAGCTAAGCAACAAACTGCAGAAAGTGGTTTGTAATTTCTGGTACAAAAGTTAAAAAGTTAAACTAGACTGAGAATGTTGACATTTTAAAATACCATTTCAAAATTTAAAATGTATTTTTGTGGATGTAGCCTAAAGAAAGTGATGCATCTGTGAGACTGACATTGTTACTAATATTAGTGTCGAAGTATTGTTCCTCTTCTCATAGATCTAACTGCAGGAAACCTTGAACATCAAAGCCATTGTTCTAAAGTAACTCTCATGCTAATTATTAAATATTAAGTAAAATGCTAAATATTCAATGCAGACATCAAAGTTTCATTTTATGCAGTGGAAGCTTTATGCTACCACTTCCTGCAGCAGTGAGTCAGTGTTGTTTAAAATAACTTTAAACATCTTAAAGAATAGAAATAAATGCTGATCTAAAGATTTTAGACAAAAGGTCATTTTCAGGACTGATACTCAGGGGTGTGTTTGTGGGACTGTGTCTGTGTTCTGAGGAGACATGAAGGGAAGTCGTGTGGCTGCTACTTGAACTCAGACAGTGTGTTATTCACTTGATGCTCCATTCCCTTATACTATATACACACTGTGTCACACACATAGTTGGATGTAACTGAGGTGTGTGAGGGTTCTATCCGGACCTTTTAAAAGAAACAACTGCACCTTAACTGTTGTATCTACAGTATCCTCAAAGCTAGACATGTAGCAGTGCTTTTGTCTGCGTGTGCATGTGCGTGCATGAGCAGTGAGGAATTTTAACAGTGTCCAGATGTGGGGAGGTGAGGGAGGGAGGCACGCCGCTTAATAGTGACTCAGTTGAATCTGACACAAATCCTCCATTTCCATTCACAGTTCTGTCTTCTCCACACTTGTTCAAAGTGTCAGCTGCTGCAGATTGATTCAAAAAACTACTACAGACCTGGTGCAACGCCCAGAGCTCGACTACATAAAAAAACATGGTGCAGGACAGGCTCAGTGTCAGCATGGAAATATGGCTGCTAGAGCAAATACAGATTATTTCTGATTCCCATTAGGGCCATTTTAATCTGGTGTTGTATACGTGAGGTGTGTGTCTTATTTTTTATGAAAGAGTTTTAAAACGAGCTTCATCATCAAAATAGTTAGTCAGATGTGAAGCTCCATAGTGTTTAAGATAACTGTAGAAAAGTTAATATAAAGAAGTAACTTGAATAAACTGGAAAATACAGTCAAATCAAATATCAAAAAAGTAGGACATTTACATTTAAATATCAAGGCTACCATAGCTACATGTTTGGATTGGAAGGGGAGGGGAGGGGTATTAGGGTTGCATTAAGCAACTTTACTGCTAGATTTCACCAAATCCCACAGAGTCAATCTCTGACTTAAATTCTTAAGATCAGGCTTTGAGTTAATTCAACTTTGAATAGAGTTAATTCATTACTAGTTAGAGTAACATGGTATCATTTTTGCATGATCAAAACCAAAAAATGTCACTTTAAGTTAATGTTACTCAAATTTGTTCTCTGTTGCAAGGTGACATTTTCAGTTTATAAATAAGCATAGTATAAATATATATATATATATATAATTATTATTTTTATCAAGCATTATCTAATTGTTGCCCCCCATGACAGATTTTGCTGTACTGCATAGCCCACTGACGTTGACATTGTTCTTCAATAAATAAAAACCTGACTTGACTTTAGTTAATTACACTGACACAGGTCAGTGTGACATATCTAATGAAATAAAATTTGGCATTATGAAATTAATGATGAACATGACGTAAGTTATCAGGGAAATGTCATAATGCAGTGAAAAATTCAATGATTACATTATTAGTTTCAGACTGTAATACTGTTTTCACAAATTTCATTAAATTAATATTTCATAACATTAATATACTGTACTTCACACAATATATTCATTTTTCTGTATATAGTTTATTCTTTACTTAAATATATATAAATATATATATAATATATATTCCAGGGTTCTATACTTGGAATCATGGGACTCAAACCAGGTCCTGTTGGTGGACAAATTCAAAGTCTTCTTGTCCAAAAGAATTATCTCGCCATTGTCCTATGTTCTAAAAACTCCATCTTGTCCTATGTTCTAAAAACAACCAGATTAAATCAGTTGGAAAGTACATGCAGGCTCTGAACCTGAGGAGGTCAAGGATCTACTGAGCCCTGTAGCCTCACAGCAAACAGCTACACCTGCTGAGAAGGTGCTCACATGACAAGTCAATGTATTTCAGCTACTGTTACACAGCACTTTTGTCAGTGGCCATTTATTATATAATACAAGGACTAATGGGATGTGACCAAAATAATTCAAATGAAATATAAAAGCTGTATTTGACATGAAAGTTGTTTATATCGTGTTCTGGCAATAGAGTTGGGCAAACACACATGGTTATTAACCCCAGTCGTCCTAGCCCTCTCAGAACACAAACTCCTGAAAATCTGTTTCAAAATGTTAATGGTCATTCATTAATACTTTCAGATTTTTCTTGGCGTTGCAATTGGCAGAAACGGTAGAGGACCTTAAGAAAATAGAAATACTTGGAAGAATTGTTTGATGGAGAGTCAAGCAGTGAGTATCAAACACCACAACCTCTGCACAGGGAGGAAGATGTTATCAAGGCTGCCAAAAATGCCTCAGCCCACCTCCTGGAATCCAGCACGCATTGGCAGTGGACTTATATCACGATAAACTGAGATACACCACTCCACACCTATTATAGAGGCCGACACCAGCTTATAGTTAGTGCTGGGAACAGGAACTGATTAACAGCTCCGGCTGACCCAATACGCTTTTAATCCCTGCCAAATCTGGCAGCGATACATGGACCAGAGCCAGCTCCCATTTAGTTCCTCAACACAACCTGACCAACGCTGTCTGAGGAGTGAGCTTTAAGATAGGGCAAATTGTATCTGGTCAGTAGGGTCTCCACTGAAAAGAAGATAAACAGATTTATAAAATAACAGTGAACTTGCTCAATGATTTGGTGCAGTAATATCTCTTGTGCACGCTTGCTCTCAGCATTGATTTTGTGATTCGCCTAGGCAACTATTAGATATCTTTATTTAAAGATAGAAACGTTTTTAGATGTTCAAGTTATGTACAAAAAATGTTTCATCAACATTCAAGAGTAATTTTATTCAAATAATAATATTTAAAAAACTTGAGTTGCAAAAGCGCAAGTGAGTGCCTACACGTGACAGATGCAAAAATGAAAAATAACAAAAAGAAAACAAATATCTCAGGATGAAAACGCAGAGCCATAGACGTAGAAAACACAGACCTTAATGCCAAGAGAGCTTTTGGTGATAGGGGCCGACACTGTGTTGATGTGATCTCTGTTTACATGAAGGGTTCAGGGGGTGTGGTTCAACAGAGACAACTTGGATGTGCACCAGGGGATTTAGATGAAGCATTGTTTTCCTATGTGAAATACAGGCACATTGGCAGAGTGACTCGGAGTTCATAGACCTGGCTGTACAGTGTTTTAAACAAATGAACCAACCTCACTTTTTTGACGATAAGATCTATGATTCGGAAAGAAAGAAACCTGAAGATGTCCTCTGAGACTCCTCTGACGGAGGTCGGTGTGTTTTCAACTGTATGACACTGTATGCAAGAATATTTAACATTATCACCCAGTGACCACACTGTTGTCCTGCTGCCGGTGACTCACTGATGTTTGATGTTCTGCTTAAACCAAATCAATTGAATTTTCTACGGGAGGTTTTGTGCTCCAACCCACCATGTGTGTCTGACCGGGAAAAGCACCCTCAAAGGAATTCAACGTGATGTAATGGAGAGCTCTGTCATGAATTGTGAGCACGCAAATATCTCTTACTGAACTGAGACCTTCTTTATGGCCTGTATGGAGGTGACTGATGGTGCAGTGACAATAGACATGTTCAGTTTTTAAATGCATGAAACAAGGTTTATCACTGTCATATTCCAGTTCAGGGTCAACAGACCAGCTCATCTGCAAATTATTGCACTTAACATAACGAGCCAAGTCCATGCAGGAAGTAGGGCTTTCTAAAGCTGCATTCAGACATTCACTGAACTCCTGAGATGCTCCGGACATTCTCCAGAGGGGCTAAATGTGTGAAAGCAAATGTCAGAGTGTTAACCTCCAGACTTTCTGCGACCAGTCTCCTAGTATAGTATAGTATAGTCTGCAGAAAGTCAGAAGAAGCCGATCCGCAGGTGAGTGGGCGTGTTGATGGCTTTTCTAACACGCGACAGATGCAAAAATAAAAGAACAACTGAAAGAAAACAATCTACATGAAAAAGTTTGATTATTCATTACAAACAGCAGCCATATAACCATATTTACATTTATGCTTTTGGGGAAAAGCTAGCAAGCTTAAAACCTAAAAAAGCCTGAAGCTCTTCTTCGACCCTGTTGCTTTCATCCTCCGTCTTTTGAAAAAGCTTCGTATAACCACAGACTTCAAATCAAGTGGCAACCCAGTGTGAAGATATCCATCTGTTAGATAAAGTTAGTTAAAACTACCATAATAACCATAACCATACATAGAGGAGTGGTGAGTGAACCTGACTGAGAACTGTAGGACACTGGCTGACCACCTACACCTGTGACCTCTAAATACTTTTTACTCTGTAACAATTTGGACTTATAATGTAGCAAAATAGAAATATTCATGAGTAAGTAAATGAGATTGATGATGAAAAAGTTCTGCAGAGATTTTACATCTTTTATGCCTTTTCATTTGACATATGCTAACGTAGCATTCATAAACATGCAGCACCAGGTTTAGAACAGCCTGCTTGCACAGTCAGTGGCGTGATGGGAGTAACACTACTGCACATATTCATAGGGCCACTTGGAAGGAACATTGAAGACAGAAACCTTTTTGTCAAATGCGCCAGATGAGCAATGCATGTAGGACTGAATCGGACCATTTTAGATCCTGGTCTTGTGAAAACGAAATATTATTTGCAGTTGTTCCACTTGTAATTCTAACAGTAAAGTTTTTGTGCGGAGCTGGATTATCAAAGCATGATTGCCTGTTATGGCTCATAGTTTCTGAGCTCGCTGTCAGTGAATGTTTCCTCAAACAGCCCTCATAGGCTGTGAGCAGAAACTGTTGTTCCCCATGCTAATGTCCTCAGATTGGAAACAGATTTTTGGCATCACAGACACAGCAATGGAAGTTGGGAATAAGAACGAAGATGGTGAGATTTTTACTCTGGATAAAAGCATGAGTTCCCAAAGCCGATAGTAAGACATGAGTGAATTGAACGAAATTGGTAAAACGTTAAGCAAGCTTTACCATTAAGTTTATGCCGCCAAAGACTCATTTAAGATGTTTTACAAATTAGAAATATGCAGATGATTAAATGTAAAAAAAATCCTAAAGTGAAAGAAGCAATTCTGAGGAATGTTTTTACTGGTCCAGCTGGAAGGACGCGGTGCTGGCTATTTACTGGTAAAAGATAGAGCAGCAATCTCAATGACCCAAGAGGTTGTGGGATGCCACTGAAGACACAGGGAGAACCTGTTGTTATGGCCCAAGTCAACAGATGTATACTGTCTGGGAAGGATTTACTCGCAGACCCACATCTGGAGCTGGTTGTACCTTTACCAGCTAATCTCCCTCCCCCAGCTTCCCCCGTCAACTCTGACAACAGCATCTAACAGGACATGACTCTGAGCCAATCTGCATTTGGGCAAAGGGAGTGAGACAAAGGTATAGAAGACGCAATGTGCCCAAATGCCAAACTGCTGAATACATCAATGGAACTGTTCTAGAAAGACAGTAAACAGTGCCCACACTGCTACTCAGAAGGCTGCATTATATAAATCCTTAGTGAATGCCTTTACGTTGCATTCATAAAGCTATTTTAAACAAGGTTAATCTACTGCTAAAGGGATTTATTAGGGATATTAATCTGTCAGCATAGGCCCACACATACACCCATAATTCTGCTGTTTGCAAGGTTTTTTCCACCTGCTATGGATCAGTCACAGTGGCTCCTCGATAGTAGGATAATGAAATCCTTTAGCTCCCACTGAATTTGTATGGAAGCAATAGACGGATCAATCTGCTGTTTTTGGCAAATAAAAGATAGAAGATGGAGATAGTTGAATAACAGCCTAATCCAATGAAATTATGTACGAAGTCCCTCACACACTCCCACACACATTTAATACCTAGGCTACCTGTCAAAATATTATCCTGTGCTTTTTGCAAATGACCCATTTGTTTTATTTTTTTTCCTTAAGTGTCACTCTAGTGTGCTAGTTTTAAATTATGTTGTACAATTTCATCTCATTCGTTGAGATATGACTTTAAATTGCTTCTTTTACCCCATTCTGTTTGCTACATAATATTTTCCCATTAAAAACATAGTACCACTGTTAGTTATTTTTCCATTTGACAGAAATAGTATCACTGTTTGCTACTTATCAATTCCCTCATGTATTTTTCTGAGAACTATTGTTGTTGCTGCTGTGGAGAAATATTAGTGTCAAGTGTCACAATCAGCTACTCTGTGTTTTGTTCAATATAATGTAATTCAATACTTCTCAGAGAGAGAAAAAAACATCCCTGTTATCCAGATCTCAGTTTTACTCATACATATCAGTTTTTCACTTATTTTCTTAAGACATTTTTTTTATGTCCATGTCATCAATTCATCTGTTTAGAGAAATGTTTGAAGTCTTGATTTTATTGTATTTTAAAAACTGTGTCTGTGTGTTAACTGATTCTCAGTGTTATTTAGGTTTTACTTTGTATTTATAACCACTTCTCAATAGTGTTCCAAATTTCTCAGAGAAAGAAAGTTGCCACTGACTACATTTACATGAAAATCAATATTCTGATATCAACCCGAATAAGCCAATAGTATAAATAAGACGCTATCATGTAAACTGAAGACTTACAGCAAATGATGCAAAACTTAGTTGGAGCAAAATTAGAAAGAAAACCCCCTGAATGATACATGGTCCTACATTTAACAATTTTAAAACTGATGGAATAACGTTGGATGTAATGGAGTAATGACATGAGTCATAATCAGACAATGTTCTGTAAAATGTAAATGGGAATATAAATAGAATTTTCTTTTAGCTGTTAACACCATAATCAAATTAATGTGTTATTCAGAATAAGGTAAATAGCCAGAATACTGGTTTCCATGTAAACAGTCAGTGTTAGTCAGTTGTGTCATTTTAACCCTGTGCATTTGTAATTCAGTAACCTCTGAATTTTTCCAGGAGGTAGATTAAAAAAAAAAGAAAAAAAAAAAAAAAGACTATCAGGCTTTTAGCTCAAATGTATTAAAGCTGACTGATACATCAGAGCTGCTTGTTGAATGGTCAAGTAGCTTTGGAAACCCCACCTTCCTACACCGTTCCAAGTTCGGACAGGCTGGATGACTTTCTGAAATGCATGATCCAACGGTTACACCCACGTCACGCTGTGAAGGAGCCAGAGTTTGAACTCTTCTCTTTAGCTTTCTTTTCATTTTTAACACAACTATTTCTGCCACTTTTCCTGTGAACAATCGAATGCAACATTATGCCTATAATCCAGGAGAGATGGTGTAGAAATGTGGGCTCTTATTCTAGATTTAAAGGTTCCCACTCTTTATATGACAGCTTGTCACTTTGCCTTTGAGTGTGACCATTCAGAGCAACTAGAGACACTTTTGATTACTTACATTGTTGGGTAACACATCATACAAATGCTTTCTCATCGAGCATATCCCGGCCTGTACTGGTAAGCCAGCAGCTGAGCACTCAAAACACACACACACACACACACACACACACACACACACACACACACACACACACACACACACACACACACACACACACACACACACACACACACACACACACACACACACACACACACACACACAGGCCTGACAGAGCAGCTCAGAACAGCCCAACACTAATCACTGTCAGGTGGAAGACTGTTTCCAAATCGTTTGTGGTCCGTGCCCATGCGCTCTTCGTGAGGAACTCACTTTGCTTGGACAGAGAACATTTTCAGCTTGTATTACCACAGTGAATTGGCATGGGGAAGAGTAGTTATACAAGGAGCTCCATAAATCAGGGACAAACACATGGGGTGGTTAGTCCTCTAAACAAAGCCCTGTATAGTGCAACAAGGCCTGAAAAGCAAGGATGTAGCCTCTCTAATGCACAAACAAGTGGAAGTGGGACCTAAGCTTTAATAGCAGCATCCTCCTCTGCTCAGGACAAATCTATAAAAGTACAGATTCCCAGTCCTCTCCAGAGGGGCAGCAAACTGCTTCCACATGTGTTTTTTCCATATCCCGCTGCTATTCTGGAATTTCGTTTATGTACATTGTCAAACTTCTCACACTGTGAGAATAAAGGCATAAAAGCAATTAGGGGCCAGGGAGGAAAGCGGAGACAAGGGGGAGGACAGCAGAGGGCTGCAGAAGCTGGATGTGTAGTGCCAGGGTTTGGTCGGGTATGGGGGATTTGGTGGTTGTGTGTGTAAGTGTGTGTGTGTGTGTGTGTGTGTGTGTGAGGGGGATCCCCAGAACAGAGCCTGGATCTGGGTTTCTATTCACACGGGAAGCAGGGTGATAGCACGGCTGCATCCTGCTTCTGGACGATCCTCTGGACCAACAGCTTCAGGCTTTTACACCCCTGTTCCCCAAGCTTTATCTCCAGCCACCATGCCCCGACACCACACAGGGGTCCTGAGAACATGCAAACACAGGAAAGAGGCGTCAAGCTCTAATGTCCACCCCCACTTGTTTTCTTCTTTTTTTAACTGCAATGTATCTACAAGTAGCAAAAAAATTGTTATTTTAAAACATTTTCAACAAAGCATCTTTTAAGTTTGACTAGTGATCTAAAAGTCCACATGGTATCTTTTATTTGACTAGCAAATCTTTAAAGCAGTGGTCACACACCTTTTCACTTAGGAGGGTCATATTTCAAATTGTTTGCAATTTCTGTTAAAGGCTTAACGTACGCGCATAAATATTCACAAAGTAAGGCAGTTGTGCAACTTTATCTATTCAATGCACAATATTCACATTAATATCAATTCATATTTACAGCATCTGTTCAATGCACAATATTATAATATATATAGACTCTAAGTTCAACAGAAAGCCTACAGAAAGTGTTGCAACCATTTATGTTTGTGACATGGATTCAGGTGAAAGATCATTTTCTCTGTTTATTCTGCTGTGAAACACAATGTTTATCTGTCTACGTCACAAACGTATTTACAACACTTCCTATACCCGCGTTTCACTTTCTGAATCCATTCATTTGTTCGAAGGTTCTAACGAGGCTTTGATTGTTATCGACAGACCGGAAGATGCACGTCTACATACCGTAGAGTCCTGACATTTACTTAAGTACATAAACCAACTTGTTCTTGAAGGAACTGCAGTAGATAAACCTGCAGCTCCGCCGCCAGTAGCGGACACCCTGTCCATGTGAACAACAGACAACCGACACACAGCTGATCTGCGGTGCATCCGCAGCCGGTGAGTCCAGAGAGTTACGGAGATCGACAGTGAAGACTGTCGAGATCGACCGGTAGATCACGATTGACGGGTTGAGACGACTGCTTTAAAGCATCACTGATGGATCTTTTATTGGCTAAATGATGGCTGAAATGTTTATGTGTAATATAAAATGGGTTGTACATAATGATACAGAAATATTTGTTGACAATATTCTTAGTATACTGGATGAGTAAACAGTCACTCACCTGATCAGCTATGTGTGTATGTCAAATTTTCTTTACATACATACTACTGTAAAAGGTTTTAGAGCTATAAATCTGAAGATTCAGAGCCCACCTCTTGACATCTGATTTACGTTAATCAGAAAATCCAAAGCTCCCTGGCAAAAAAAGGTTTCCTGCAACAACACACAACAATATGCTAAATAAACAACTCATATTTGACTAATTGCATTGATTATGGTCATATTCTTGTTTTAGAAATGTACAACTAACACTATTAGTTTCATTATCTTTAAAGGACTCTTTTTAAAAGGCAGGAGGAAGATGGTTCACCATCATGGTTCACTAGAACTCAAGATGGTTTACTACTTTTTATTCACATGACTCAGTGTTTCAACAGCCATATGTGCTTTGTTTGAGTGTACATTCCCTTTTAGGAATGATTTAGAGAGTTGTACCTGCATATACAAGCTGTGAAGTGATTGAATTTACGTTAGTCAAGTGCTTATTGGTGGAATAAAACGTTTAAATTGCTGGAAATTGGCCTGAGGTACTCTATACAATTTTCTTTATTTATTTAAAATTTTAAATATGCCTGTTCTCATGCTTAGCCAGCATCCTTGGGGCAAATGACCACGAGTGGGACATTTTGGCTCTGTCAGTATCGGTGGTAGTGTTTGGGGGGAAAGAGGGGGAGATGCAGTCAGTCTTTAAGAGGGTTAAGGGGAAGGGGTGAGCGCTAACTAGCTGCCTATATCATTCCCACAGCCTAAGGCCACATAAGCATGCTGGGGTGTCATACATATGCATACACAGTGTGTGTGTGTGTAGACACATAATCACAGAGTGTTGCCTCACACATGAAACATGTTTACATGAAGGAGAAGTGAAAGCCTCCATGCAGCTTTGCCAGATAAATTTCCTTATGCGAGTGCAGACTAAATATCAACAAGGACAGACGCTGCCGTGGATGAAGATCTGAGTAAACACATGTAGATAGTTTATGCACATCTTTTGGTTCATACAATTCTGTGTTGTGAAAATTCACAGTGAATAGTACATTGCAGTAAGTAGAATCAGACTGATGAAGGTTTTAGATTAGATTAGATTAGATTCAACTTTAGAAGGGTAATGCTGGTATTCACAGTGGTATTTGTAAATGTGGTTCTACACCAAGTATTGTGTATGTATCTAATATATCTTACTACTCTGAAACACAGAGCTTTATTTTTGTCCAAACCAATTAAAATAAAATAAATTTCCTTTATGTTTTGTGTGAAGATATTTGTTTATAATGGTACTGTGCCTATTTAAAAATTTCCGTAAGAGCATATCACTGTCTTGAGACCTATTTGTTTCCGATGACATCAGTTCAGCTACAATTGCAAACTGGCGTCTCTAAGAAACACACTGTTCCCTTCCATGTTTCACTATGCTGACTGTAGAGCATTATAGCCTATATTTGATAGAGGGCTTTTTTACTTACATCACACCAAATATCATGCCAGACATACACAGGGTGATCTGAGCCCAATTTTCACCCAATCCCGCGACCTATTCCAATCGATTTTCAAATTCATCCAACCGGTCGGGTGAATTTCTCACATGTCCAAAATTTTGGTTGGCCCTCATCAGGCTCAGTTGAAGCAGAGTCACGAGTCGGTCCACCCAAACTCCACACCTTCTCCCTCACTGAGTCTGTGCAAAATGGCAAAACACAATAGTAGGAAATTGAGTTCATGGCTGGAAGTAATGACAGTACAGACTGTAATGATCAATTTACCATAGCCCCAAACAAAGTTTTATTTCTTTCTGCAAAACAGCCAAACCAAAATGCCCATGTCCTCCTATCCACCTGCATGGATGTGACCGCCTGACTTATCTGATCAGGGCAGCATGTTTCTCCCTTGTTAGCATGTTTAGCAAACAAACTTTGACTTCTTTGTTGATAAATAAAAACTGGTCCGTAGCTCGACTGGACTAGTCGGGACGTGTGTCAGACAATCGGACTGTACAGAGTGAGCACATAAATCGTGAGCTTTGGTTCTCCATCCCCGAACAACATTTCCAAATCGCACAGTGTAGCCTGTAGGATATCGTGCTGCATGCTAGTTAGCCTAGCTTTTCTTGCCTAGCCTAACTTGCTACCATTTACATTGATTCTTATGCTAGCTTAATTCAATCCATCAATATAAGATAACGGATGTGTCACCGTTCACTTATCTACTTTGAAAAATATATCCACTATAGGGCTTATATCACTCCTGGCCAAAAACAGAAAATCATTAATAGAGCTTTACTTTTGCAAAATGTTGACAGAACATTGTACGTTGTCAGTCCCATACATTTCATGGCCTCTACAGAAAACCCCAAACATTCAACTAATATAGAGGCTCTGTCACTGCCGAAAACTGTACAATCTTAATTTCATCGTCTTGGTTGCAATCACAATAACCTGATCATTAACTGATACATAATACTCATACACAGTAAGATGTATATGCTAATGTATTTGCTAAGACATTTGGAAATCGATATACATGCTTATTTTATAAAAAAAACTAAAACACATATCAGAAAGCCAACCTGTTACACTGGGGGACATGTTCCTTCATTTCCATGAACACACACACTGATAATGTTCATTTTGATTCAGTCACAGACACACTGTACTTCACATACTCAGTGGAGAATATGTGGATGAATCCTCAGCTGAAAATAATGCCCAGCAAATGTTCCTCTTTAAAAAAATATTTAATAAAAACCACAGTATCCCGCTGTTTTAGGATACAACTGAGCCTTTTAAATGGAATAAAACGATGTATTAGATAGTTTTTAAGCTTAACATCTTCAGTAGCAACCAATAGTCTACATAGAGAAAAATAAATGAGATGGACAAAAACATTGTTGGATTGGGTCTCTAGTGATTTGTTGACAGTTACACATATAGAATAACACCAGACAAATAACAGAGAAAAATGCGTTCCCCCATCAGTTTCTTGATCATGCTGTTTCACATAAAACCTTTAAATTATTCAGTACAACACAGGATCCTATATTCCTTCTGTATGCTGTGGGACAACAGGCAGCCAGACCCTCCCATACGAGAACAGAAGAATAGGCTATTCAATGGAGGAAAGGACAACTTGGATAAATAAATAAAAAAAACATATCCTCATGCTGTGAAACCAAAAAGAAAGACAATATACTGTCAGCAGTGGAAGGGGGCAGAGCTTGAGGGGTGGGGGTTGTTGAAGAGGTCCAGATGCAAGGAGCGTGCATGATGAGCATGCACGGTTGAGGAAGAGGACAGGCCGGATGCCGAGAGAAAGAAGCCGCCACCCACCTCCCATCAACCCCCCACCAACAGCTTCTCTTTTTCTCCTCTTCCCAAAGAGAGCTGATGACGAGCAAAACGGCAAAACTTTCCCCAGGCTATAATTAGCAACCCTCAATTTGACTCATCATAGTCTCAGTGCACTGTGTGTGTGTGTGTGTGTGTGTGTGTGTGTGTGTTCAAGCTATGTGTTTAACCCTGACAGAGCTATCAAGTCTTTGGGAGCCTTGGGAGGAAGTTGACTTCTGCAAAACAGATGTGACTCGTAGGAGCCATGAAGTGTCTCATTTAAAAAAGAAAAAAAACAAACAAATAAATTCAATCTTGAAAATAAAAAGAAGGGGTCATATGCAAACACTTGTTTCTCCACACAAAACCTTGTAAAGCATAAAAAAGATTGCACCTATGGCTTTAAATGTTCAGTAAACAGACTTCAAATGTTATAGTTCGTTTCCAACAAAGCACATCATTCAGGCATGATGTCCAGCCATCTACTAGCGTCAGTTCATTTATGAACAGGGCAGGGAGACGTTTAAAAGTTGCACTTGTGAAGCAGTCCATTACATTGCTGCAGTGATGGGTAATGCAGCATAGAATATGTAGATGACAAAAGGACTGAGTCAGCACAAACACATCTGAGTGCTGTTCAGTACTCGAGTTAAACAAGTCGTCCACTGATTCAGCACTCCAGCTCCGACAGCACCATCCAACTCATGATGGACAGTTTCAACAAAGGTCACATCACAATCAATGCAGTCGCTCCAGAGATACAAATTATTTTGTAGCATTCTGCCTCGGCTGACATGAGTGACATCACACAGCTCCCTCTGGGAACTGTTTGAAACGTACACAGGTAGAGATCCTCTTCAACATCAGAGGCTTTGTGTCCATATCACTACAAATAGGACACAATATTTTCTGCACTGGCACTGAATGTAGGGAGTGGACATGAATCACACTGTGTATGTCATGGTTTTGTATTTTTCTGTGTTTAGTTTCCACCTCTTGGAGTGTTTTCAGTTTATTAGTACCTCCTCGTGTTTCTTGTACATCCCTGTGTTTGTCTGAGTTGTTTCGGTGTCCCTGTGTTCTGTTTCCTGTTTTATTTTGTAGTCTCTGTTCCTAGTGTGTTTTCTTTCTTCACTTCCTGTACCAGTCCTCATGTGTTCCACCTGTGTTCAATTGCCCCTGCCTTCCCTGTGTGTGTATGTAAGCCTCTGTGCTTCCCTTTGTCCTGGTCGGTTCGTTGTCTAAATGTTGTGATCTCCTGTGCTTTTTGTATGCCCTGTCTCCTGAGCTCCTGTCCTCTGTACCTCCTCGTGTAAGCCTCCAGTGTTTTCCCCTGTGTGCTTTTAGTTGTTTTTTTCACCATTAAAAGGACACTTTTTGTTTAAAACTCTGCATCCTGGGTCCATCTGCTTCACTGCTCCCTGACAGTGTAGAATTAGACACTACAAGGTGTCTTACAACTAATATATGTTGGGACTCAAGATGAATTTGTCTTTATTTGCTCCAAACACCCTGTTGTACACATGTCCTGCCAAATAAGCAAATCATCTTACAGACGATTTTATAACAGTCAAATATGGAAAAATATCACACCAATCATGTTGTACTGATACGAGCAAAAACATGCACATACCAAGTTAAACTTTAACATATTCAGGGACAAAGTCACTAAACTTTTTAATTTTGTCTGTCATATATATATATTGTAAGAACCTGTCTGACCTCAAACTTTAGGAATGAGGCCGAGACATTTGGTGAACCCGATGTGTGTTCATTGTGGGCTTTAGCATTGCATGGACAGCTAGCTTAGCACAGTAGCAGGAAAGCCACCTATGGTGTGTCTCGAATGTGAAACTACAATCAGTTGCTGTTATGGCCAGTGGTGGGCTGCACATCTTGAGCACCGGGACATTTCCCTGTAGCCTGATGGTCCTTCTGGTCTGCCTAGAACAGTCAACTTGACCAGCGATAATATAGCATGACCTCAAATACATTTATCAGGCAAAGGACATCATCACCTCTCTCGGCGAGACACATAGCAGCCAAAGATATTTCAGCTCCGCTATCTAAAATCTTTGTAGCAGCCGCATGATGTCATAGAGCAGTGAGTACAAAAGTACTTTTTGGTCAGTCCCAAATTCATGTATTTTGTTATTTCGATAACGTTCCTCCCCAATGGACATAGTGGACAAATTCGTAACTAGTCTGGTAACCCTTTCATCAACAAATAGGATTAGTCTGCAAAGTTGGAGGTTTGGTGCTTTGTGTGGAAAGGGTAACCTGCAATGGAGTCAAGCCTTATCCCAGTCTGTACAGGTCATGCTCCAACTATGTTGGTTGTAGCCCTGACCACTCAAAATGAGATCGATTGTCAACACATGGGTGAGATTTTAGTAATGTGTTTTTCTTTCTCAAATGTTACTTTATAACACAAGCACAATTACGTTCCCTTAACAAGACTTGTGTTTTCTCTGTTTCTTTCCCAGAGTTTGATTTTCCAGCAACACAGCTCATGAATGCAACACTTTTCAACTCCAAATTTGGGACTTCAGGCAAACCTTAAATGCACCACCAAGACTCTTATTGTGAAAAGGTAGGATGTCAAGCAAAATATCAGATGATAGTAATTGGGTGAGATATCAGGTTTCATTACAGCTCTGTGGCTGGGGCAGAGTTATAATTATTATAATTATTATAATAATAATAATAATAATAATAATAATAGTCAAGTTGAGCAACAATTAACAAGCAAACATGCACAGAAAGTCCAGACACAAAAAAAAAACAGGTTTATAAAATGAGATTCTCAGCATATCATTCCTGCAGGACTGCTGAACGTATTCATCACTGATTAACTCATTCATCAGTCCTGCAGGACGATCTTTGTATTTTCTTTAAAAGCCAATATTCTTTACTGCTTGAGCCCTAAAGCACACAACTTAATGCTTTTAATTGATACTGTGTGTTTTCCTTAAAGGGGACATAGCATGCAAATTCCACTTTGTTAGTGCTTCTACAGGTTAATGTGGGTATCTGGCATGTCTACCAACCCAAAAACTCTGGGGAAAAAACACTCGCGCGTTTTGTTATAGTTCCTCTAAGTCAGAAACGTCATGCTTGAGCGACTCGATTGCGCTTCCTGTGTATTGTGTCGTAACAAGGAACTGGAAGTCTCCCTACATGGTCTTGGCCCACCCCCCACCTCATCCCCCCCCCCCGTCCCCCCACACTCGCTACGCCGGGTTTACACCGGAGGCAGCGCAGCGCCGTTCCCAAGCGCGCAGCCGGGCTGTTCACACGGGACGAGCATTTCTCCGCTGGTCAGCCCGGGATTCACTCACATGTGGCATTTGTCTGGATCGTTGGGACTGGGAGGCTGCAGCAGCTGCTCGGGAGCGACCGCTCGCTCTCCCATGCGTGAGCTGGAATTTGTGTCAGCGCCACACAGCCAACAGTGTGGAAGACTTCCGCAGTGTTCAGCGCTACTGTAACACCCGAACCCCGACATTCAACGGGTACAACAACAAGCGGAGAAAGCAGAATCGCGGGCTGACCTTATATATACAGTCTATGGGGCTGACCAGCGCGGAGAAATGCTCGTCCCGTGTGAACAGCCAGGCGGCTGCGCGCTTGAGAACGGCACTGCGCTGCCTCGCAGCAGTCTTCCACACTGCCAGCTGTGTGGAAGACTTCCGCAGTGTTCAGCTCTACTGTACGCCGGGTTACAGTAGTTACGCCGGGTTACAGTAGTTACGCCGGGGTACACCGGACGCGGAAGCGCCGCTGCGAGGCAGCGCAGCGCCGTTCTCAAGCGCGCAGCCGCCTGGCTGTTCACATGGGACGAGCATTTCTCCGCTGGTCAGCCCCATAGACTGTATATATAAGGTCAGCCCGCGATTCTGCTTTCTCCGCTTGTTGTTGTACCCGTTGAATGTCGGGGTTCAGGGGTAAATGATGGTCTTCATAGCCCCCCCCCCCCCCCACCCCTCTCTTTCTCTCTCTGTCTGCTTGTGTGCTTGTAGTGGATGGGCAGAGGGGGACATTTAATTATGTGATTGGGAAAATTTAAACTCCAGGACAACAGAAGGGGAATACAAAGTATGGGATGCATATTTGATAATTTATATTGTTTAAAATCATGGGGAGGGAGGGGGGAGCTGGCTCATTAGCATTTAAAGGAACAGGCACTCAAAACAGGTCACTCTGTGGAGGGCTGTTTTAGACAGGGTAAAAAGGGTGCTGTTTTATATGATCCTTGTGGTATTTTGACCAAAGTATGTTACAGACATTTCATTAAGACCCCAAGGAACCATATCAACTTGTGGTAAAATGGGCATGCTATGTCCCCTTTAAGAGCTTAAGAAAGTTGATACCATGGTCATGGTCTTCATCACTGATACACATGACGTACCCTGTGGGGACGCTCCAAGTAATTGGTTCACTCATCGGTCTGTGTCTGAAAACTTGTGCTTTAGATTTTCAGCAGCATCTTCACAAAATGTACCCATGAGAAGTTTAAAGCAACAGTTCAGACAATCAGTGTGTGTGCACAAGTACGCTGAAGGGACATTGAACAGCATTTTTCTGCAGCACACATTCCTGCCTTAAAATTCAAAATGACAAATCAGAATCCAAAAAGGATAGATTTGTATTATATATTTCTTGTTTATAGCTTAAATGGGATATTCACCATCTCGACTTTGTTCTGAAATGTTTTAATTATGAAACCTTATTTTGTCATGAATCCTTCAGAATAGATCATCTAATTAGCTGCTCTACTGCAGCACAATAAACACTGACTGTAACTGCAGAGACATATCACTTTATGCTGCCTTCATACTGAAGTCATGTTCACACAGTTACAACATCATGAAGACGTTATGCTTCTAGTGAGAACACCTCTGCTAGGCAACAACAAAGTCGCAGTGTAAAATATTTAGCAAGCGGGCAGGAAATATAATGTCTGAATGAAAAGATGAGATGATGTAAAGATGTTGGCGAAATTACAATAGAGTAATTTGTTTTAAGGGGGGGGGGGGTAAGTGGTACATTTTTGGCATTTAACAAAATGCACAATGGTGGAAAGTACCATAAAATCAAAATGTTCTCAAAAATATCCTTGAATTGAAAATAAACTGTTAGTCAAATGTAGAACCCAATATTTATTTAAAATTTTTTATTGTATTTCAAATCTATGGTTTAATTAACCTCGTAAAGACATGATTTTCTTGAGCAAAAAAAGAATTCAATAAAATTGTAATCATTCTTATTCAATATCATTCAGTCATCATTGTATTTTCTAAATAAATTCACATACATTAACCAAATGTTCCCCCTTCCCCCCAAAAGGTCCTTTACACTTGACATCTATTGCACTTCTGTCCGTCCTGGGAGAGGGATCCCTCACATGTGGCTCTCTCTGAGGTTTCTACCTTCTTTTTACCCTGTTAAAAGGGTTTTTTTAGTAGTTTTTCCTTACTCTTGTTGAGGGTTAAGGGCAGAGGATGTCACACCCTGTTAAAGCCCTATGAGACAAGTTGTGATTTGTGAATATGGGCTATACAAATAAAATTTGATTGATTGATGCATTCCTCATTGTAACACAGGCAGATCTGATCCCCTTGAAAGTGACACAGACACTAGAATTATTACTTAATTGTCAAGAAACTGCAACTTCTTTCTTGTAAAATTCTCAAAATCTCTGTTATTTTTTCTCTTCAACATGTCCCCAATACTGTGTCGTAGAATATCAACATTTTCTTCAGATGTATTATAAAACTACAAAGATAAAACTCTATATGACTAGAATCACATTAACATATCAGCCAATGAAAAATCAACAGTGGGCTCCACCATTTCTGAAAACATCAGCAAATGCGGCAATACTCAGAGCTTTCATAAAATTCGTAATACCACGAGTGGGGTGTGGGGACGTATGGACTTGGGGTTCAAGAGATGGAGCGGGTCGTCCACTAACCAGGAGTTATGTGGTTCGATCCCTTGCTCCTTTGTGCTTGGGCAAGACACTAAATAATTGTTCAAACTCAAACAATGGAAAGAATCATTGTCTTCAGTAATTATGTCTAACTGTTTCTGTATGTTTGACGTCCATGTATTTGTTAGTAACAGCTGCAAACAGCTTCCTGAAGTCTTGTTGTCACGGACGTATTGTCTCTCATAGTGCTTACGAAACATATCAGCCCATTCCACCTATCTGACTCATGTTTCACTTACTGTTATGAACACTTCTTCGACCAGTGTTGGACTAACTGAGTAATGGAGATACTGTGATCTGGGTTGAACTAATAACTGACCAAAATGTGGACCATCCAAATGTATCTGTGGGGCTTGAATTTAAAAACGTCAAATCTGAAAAACCTTGCAGCTTAAACCATGTTGCCATTTCTAACAAGAAAAAAAAAAAAAAATTCACTTAAGAACCCAAATCCTGAAGGGACTTGTTAATGGAGTCCAACTGGAGTCATGAGGCACAGAGGGCTTCTGGAAAGTGTTGCAGAGGACAGTTGTACTTTATGTTCCACAGAAACAAAGCTCTTACTCCCACATATAGAGGATTATGCTGCAACTCAGATGTAACTGTAGTACATTTAACAGGCATGCACACACACATATGTAGTATGTGATATAATTTATATTCATACATGTACACAACCAACCAGTTTTAATGTTGGCAGCCCGTCTATGTAGTTGAGCTTTCCGACATGTTTCAACACCACTTCCATCTGCACAATATAGAGAATACATTTTTTAGCCTTTGACTCATTTCAAACATGAAGTTCAGCCTTTCTCATCAGGAATCTACAAACCCAACAAGACTTGCATTAAGCTAAAAGCTAATGCTTTTTTAGTCTTCCGCCCTGAAGTCCTTATTTTTCAAATTGCACCATTATTTTCATAAAGAGCTTTCCCATGCTCCATTTGTCTATTTAATACAGCACATCTGGTGAATCCATTCTCCACCCCGCTTTCCTCGTGAAAAACAATCTGCCGTCATCGCAGCAATTTGAAAGGGGGGGTGGAGAACTTCTGCTTCTCGAGGCATTACAGCTTTATGAGTGATGGGCTGCCTCAACGCTGGACAAGCCGGCCTGAGCCGAGAGCCAGTGGAACACATTGTTATGGCAACATCACAGTGAGTGTGTTTAGACTAGGCTGTGCTGTGCAGTGAGGTAATGCCTGTGATGTAACTTCAGGGAAGCAAACAGGAGAGAGGGGAATACGTACTATAGGGGGCAATGATTGAATTGGCACTAATGTTTGCCAGACCACAGTGCACAGTGTTGTGTAGGAAACAGAACCTGAAGAAGAGAGTCAAACACACCCGGGAAACAAAATATCCAAATCACACAGTGAGACTGCAAAAACAAAAAAATAGGGCATTGGTCAGTGCATGTGATGATTTGTTGTGATTGCACGTGAAACCAATCATAACAAAATCCAGTTTTCATGTGTTGACTGAAACTATTCGGCAACAATTTAATTTTTAAGGCCACTATATGTGGTAGTTGATACCCCCCAACTTTGGCTCCCCCCAGTGGTAGGTACCCTATTCCAGAGTATTTATTCAATTCAATATAATGTACAGTATATAGAAACATAACAATAACAATGGAGACTAAGCAGCAAAGCAGACAATCCTCTGTTCAGTTTACATTGAGTGAAGATGTGAGCTTGCACAGCATGCAGTCACGAGCTGCTTTCAGACATGCACTGAAATCCAGAGATCCTCCGGACATTCTCTTGCGCTGCTGTTTGTGTGAACACTAATGTCCAAGCCTCTCCCTTTCTGCTGACCTTCTCCGACTGGCCCACTAGTATAATGTCTGGAGAAAGTCCAGAGGAGCCAATGTGAGAACAGTTTGGATACACAAGGCTGTGGCTATTTCCTGGAAGCAGTATATTTGTAAAAAAGTAGAGATTAATATGTTGCACATTTTCTTCTGATTCAGAGACCAACACAAATATAAAGCTTCCCTCATCAGAAGCTGGATGCAGTAATACACTGTGTATACAGGCCAAATAAACCCTATTGCTTATTAGAATAATGACTATTCTCTCTAAAGCTGCATTCAGATATGCACTGAAATCCAAACATTCTCCGGGAGATCTGCTTGTGTGAACACAAATGTCCAAGTACGAGTCTCTCACTTTCAATTGTAGAAAGAATGACACATCCTCATATGTGTTAGAGTGGTCCAGCCAACAAAGCATTGAGTTTTGAATGATTTTTTTGTGATAGATTTTTTGCAGACTGAAAACATTCAAGATTATAATGTAAGCTCCGTGGATGGAGTCTCCTTAGTCTCAGTTTGTCCCTCTGCTGCAGAACATCTGAACTGGAGCTGCCGCTCCTCGGGCCTGTGTTGCCTGCTAATATACCGTCCCCCCCAAAACCCAGACAGAAAGAAAATTACTGCGATGCCTTTTGCAAAAATAGAAAAATGTGTTTCGTAACCATCTCATGTCAAACATAGCAATTCTGCTTGTGTTTTTCGATACTGCTATTTAAACGTTGCTTTCTTTCCCCCCGCTCGCTGGTTTTCAAGCTCACCATAGACTTTCTTCCATCATCCCAGCACTGGTGGGAGTGTGCAGCCAATTCCAGTAACAAAATTACCCATGAGTGCTTTGCTATCCGTTTGTCTGAAGAACCTAAAGCTTTTCTATGGGTGTGCCCAATCTTTTTTTGCGCCACACGGGGACTGGCTGTAATTGCTTGTTTAAGGATAATAACAAGGGAAGACTCTCGGCGGAGCCCTGCGCCGCATTCACCAGCCTTGAGGCGAGCACCGCAACCGCAGTGCAGTGCGACGGAGGAGTGGAGGATGAGGGGGAGGGAGAGGAACAGAGGAAGAGGGAGACAGACTGGGTGGTAATTAAGGGCTTATTTTTCCTGCCGACTGAAGAGCATCTGCACAGCTCTCACCTGCTCAGAGGGGATCGTGCCACTGTTTGTGTGCGCACACACACCCGTGCTGGCCTGCTTCATTTCTGAAAGGCTGGCCTCTGCCGCCTGCGCTTTTCCCCAATGGATCTCTGACAGTGTATGTGAGAGTGCGTATGTTTAATGTAATGCAGGGACAGCAGCCAGCACAGACAGCGAGTCTCTCAGACAGGGGGAGGTAATTAAATTAGGGGTGGCACTCCAGCAACCTGGAGGCTGAACCAGGCATGGGGGATTTTAGCGTGATCCCCGGGACTCATTGTTTCCCTTCTCTCACTAACAGAGAGTAAGCCTGCTTTACCCACCGGGCTCACAACATATCAGAGCGCTGCGGCATGGGAAAATAAACCTTCATAAATACACATGATCACTATCACATTGAAATTCATGCACATAAGCCATCTGCTTACAGTTGGAATAACAAACATTTTCAGGTGCACAGAACAATGTTCACTGTGTTAAGTGACCCAGACAGAATGCCTGGGAGACATTGTAGCTAACCTACCTAGTGCAGCGACAAGGCTCTATAAGAAAACATCACACCACTCCTGTGGTGGAACACAATGTACTGGAGATGATCATTATCAATAACAAGCAACAGTAACAAGCAAAAGTTATGATGATTTGAAGGTGATGTCTTCAGATTGCATGGTTAGTCCAAGCAACAGTGCAAAACGTACAGACATACAGGCTGTCACTATGACTACCTGTGATGCTTCTAATGTAACACACAATTTTGAGGTTCATGCTATCATGGTTTCCAAAATCAAGCTGCTGGAACAACCCACACTGTTTAAAGATAGCTACATTTGGGCTAACATGAGTACAATCTTCTCTATATGACTCACTAGTTGACATTGTTTTGCTTGCTGTGCAGCCATTTTGCAGTTGCTGGGTTTTGTCCCTATTAAATCATTTAGACCAACAACGATGGAAAATGGGTTTTAAAGTATCAGTACTATCCCTTAATGTTGAACTCTGTCAGCTCCTGCATGTCGCCACCTTTTAAACCCGACTTGAGTTTCCTGTAAGTCACCAGAGGTAGGACTGGAACAATCAACAGACGTGACTGTGGAGGTCCAACACAGATGGGGTTCAGTTTGTACCGTACCACTGAGAGTTAGGCGTGTATTCTGCTCCGACAGCTGGTCTTGGATTGGTGCCTTCACTTTAACAATGGTCAGGGCTGCAACAGAGGAGAAAAAGCCTGAACTGGAGGAGAGATTTATGGCTGGTCTGTGATGGTTAGTTGGCCTGATTTCAGCATTTTAACATCTCCAAAGAAAGAGACAGAGACAGAGGAAAGGAATGAAGAAAATATATCAATGTTAGAATCTGGGATAAGATCCCTTTTGTGACTTTGAGATCATTTGGTTTTCTGCCTTCATTAGATACATTTCATCAATTTACAATCTTCACCTGCCTGTGAAAAATGTTAAATAATTCAATGCATCAAAGGATGAATTATTAAAAGAGCTAAAAAAACTAGGCCGGAATTTACAAGAGGATCAAAAGACATCAAATAGTTTTAATGTGAACTTGAGAGTAAACTCTAAAAGAACATATTGTATAAATTCTTCCCTAGCTTTTCTAGTCTTGACCACTCACAGCACTTACAGTACAGTTTTTTGCCATTCACACACACATTCAAACATCAGCATCACTTTTTTGTTTCTATAATGGGGCAATTCAGGGCTCAGCATTATGCCCAAGGACAATATGACCGCTCTACCCCTCAGCCACAGCAGCCCTAAATCATAATGGAAAATTGGAAAATGGAGATTTGATGAAATGTTTACATTGAGCACTATATGTGATGTCTGTTTGTATATATTGAGAGTCTTACATTACAATGCAACTAATAAAAGTGTTTTGCCGGATAAAGTTTTCACGCTTTGCCTTGTTTTGATAGGCTTAAAAAAAATTCAGTTTTCCATCAGCAAAACTTAGTGTTTGTCCAACACGAGTTTCAAAATTGTCACCGTTGAAACCTTGTTAATGGTGATTGGACTATAGTGCATTTACATTGGAAACATTGAAATTTGTTCTGAAAGGGCAAACCTTTATTTTCAAATTGAAATTCTCTAATTTGTTATTTTTTGTAAAATTCTATTTAGACAATTAAACACGCACTTTTCAGATATCTGCTTTCACTTTTGTGAGCTTGCAAATCACATGATTTTTGGCAGTGTTGTCCCACAGCTCTGATCTGAAACTCTGAAAGTGATGATGCTGCAGGCAGGGACATTTGCTCCTCACCTATTGGCTCTCTGCTGAAGCACGACCAGTCACATGTGGCATACCCAGATGTTCCACTAATGACGGAGGTGTGGAGGATGAATGGTTGTCTGGGCTTTGAGATTGTTCAGGTTTCTCTGTGCAGTCGATTACGTCTGCGTCTCGGAGAGAGGTGAGCACCTTTTAATGTTGTTTGCATTATTTAGCTATTACCATCATCCATTGATGAATGAGTTCATCCCCCAAATTCCTGTATTATTAACTGTGGTCAACTGTGCAATATTAGGAACTGTGCCATAATCATGTGCGATCCGTGCACTTTATACTACTGTCTTTTCTCTGCGTGTATGGTATGCAATGTGTAGGACATGTGTTATATCTTGTGTCTGTTTATATGAATATGTTCCTATGCACCTAGTGGAGTGGCACTTTTTGTAGTATCAGTATACAATGACAATGAAGGCCTTCTATTCTATTCTAATCTATTCTGTACATGAGATGTGATTGAACTGTATCAAGCAGAGAGCAAACAACAGGATGGGAGCAAATGTCACTGCTTTCAGGATCCTGACTTTCTTTTAGATCATCAGTTTTGAAGTTAATACATTGACCATAATGACGTGAAGAAGACATTACATATTCCCTTGCTTAGCTTAACAGTACTTTGATGTTATTTCTGTATCTTGTTCATTCCTGTGAAGAGTTACCCCTTCAAGATGTTTTTGACATATTGGGTGTTAAAAGTAAAAAAAAAGTCTGAGAAATGTTGCCATTATTTTTTTAACATAGCACAAACCCATATGATAAAGTAAAGCCAATGTCAACAAAGCACAGCAGTTTTACCTATCAAGTCTGCAGTAGTAATTAACTGTTTTCATAACAGTTTTGGGGGAATTTTCCTACACAAATTTACATGGAACCAGAGAGTTTATACAACCTAGCACCTTATTAAAGCTGATAACTGATCTGTATATCCCGTCTTATAAAGTGGAATTTCTTTATTGTGTAAAAAGCTGAGCGTATAGTTTGTATGAGATATTGTGCTCAGCGCAGCATTGTTTACCATCTGCCCAGACTGCCGGCCATTTGAGAGAGGCCTCACAGGAGACAGCCATACATGCCTCCAGCTACTCCGTGGTTAATAAATGAGATGTACGATTTGATCCAACTGTCAAGGCACACTTGGGGTTAAAGGAGGGGGTCTGCTCAGCGTGGCGGGGCCCCATCGCTTCACTGCAACCCCCTGCCCCCAGAGGCCATGTTATCAAAACCCCACGGTGGGGGGTGATCCAGCCGCTCCTGTCACTGGCCAGTCAAGCAGGTGTATTCTTGCACTTGTCTCGCTCTGCCTTGATCTATATTCCCCCTGCCATGACCCCCCTCTTCCCCATTCTTACTCACCCACCACTGCTGAATACACACAGAGGTCCTATTAATCCCATTATGCAAATGTAGGTTGTAAATCGCACTGGGTTTTCTCGCTTTCCCCCCTCACTGTCTCCACTCATTCCTCCACGTTTCTCACCATGCCACCACCACACAGGGCTTCCCTGCTACTTAATTAAGTGAGAGCAGCAGGGTGTGCTACAGCAGGCACAGGAAGAATCCATGCCAAATGCTTTTTAGGGGGGCAAAATGAGGCGTGGGATAGGGGCGTTTCAGCCGGCAGTGACAGATTGGCATCCAGCATGGTGATGACCCGGACAAGGACAATTGGCAGAGAGGCTCTGAGGCCAAACAACCCCCTTACTCCAAAGAAAACGCATGGATGGATGGATGGATGGGAGTCCTGGAGTTGGACAGCGCTCAGCCACTTCTGTTGCCAACATCTGTACATTAGTCACACCTATGTTGTGTAAAAGCTGTGTGGCCTTTCCACTGATACACCATTTATCATCAGCACACAGTCCTGTAGAAAAATGTCTCTGCCTTCAGAGGAGGAATTCATTTATCTCCTTATGCAAATCCCTCTAGGTCCTCGTCAGAATCTCTTAACTTCTATTTATACATGTGCTGAACCTGGTGCAGAGGTCTGCTAATTCTAATCACTCAGTGATTTTCAATCCTACACAAAGGCCATTTGTTCTAATTAAAGGCACTCATGCTCAGAGTGGTAAAACTCACCAGGCAAATACATAAATTATACATAAACAAATACAGCAGTGGACTTATCCAGTGTGTGAGGGGGAATGTGCCACCCTTGGGCACCACTCCCTCCCCCAATGGACCTCATCCCCCACTCCACCCATAAAACTGACATAAATTAGTGACAGCTGATGTAATCTGCCACCGGTATAGTTCGTCATTTTATATGGTAAAAGCCACAGTGAGCGCTGGCTAATGATGACCTTGTTGGATCTTTATATTATCATATAGCCCCAAACATTTTTGGGGGTTTCACTTCATATTTTCCATTATTTGAATCTTTCCTCTGTGTTTCATCAAGTTTTGACAACTGTTTTTTTTTAATTGTGTATTAACTAAGCCAATTGTGCCGAATTACAGGTTACTCTGTTTTTTTTATGAAAGATCCTAAACTCTCCTGGTGACAAATTCGAAGACTGGTGTTTTCAGCCCAGCAGCATAAGAAAGGTTCAAATTCAACATATCTTGTACTGAGAAGTTGATTGTTTGACCTAAAATCAACTCAAGTTAAAACAGAGGAGATTTAGAGGATAATGCAGGACCCGGCAGGCTTTTCTAGCAACTGATATCAACACAAACACTTTTTACCACCATCTGGGACACATACCTACAGTATAGTCCAGAACATTCCTTTAAAATAAAATGTTGGATTTACGACAGAATGTTCCACAAAGTCACATCTGGAATAGCATGGCCTGGTTGCTCCTGTGATTTTGGTTTGCAGGGCAGTGTTTACCTCCCTGTTGTCCTTAGACTGAGGCTGGTCACTGTGGGTGTCACTGTGGGTGCAGTCAGGGCTGTGTTGGCAGGCCTGACAGAAAAACTGACCATCTGATTCAGCTACAGTTGAGCGTACAGCTAAACATAGCCAGCACCAAAGAGATGTTCTTTCCCTGTTGCTTTGATGCATCAGATATACAGAACTGATGTTGCAGTTATATTGTTGTTGTTTTCTGACATTACAGACACTGACCAAGTGTTTGTGACTTTAGCCACAACTATCGGAGGGGATGACGAGGTGAGCGTTCCAGACCGCCCCTCATTTCTGCTTGAGGCTGAGGGCTCCAGGCTGCATTAACTATTTGGACAGCACACCAGAATGACCAACTGAACTGTCTGCAGTCAAGTTGCATTGTGGGTAACACACATGTGTAATAAGATGATAATGCTAGTTGTGCAGCATTGTTTTTGATCTATAAAAAAAATTCAACTATTCCATCCTGAGTTGTGTTACAGGAATGCAAAGAAATCTTATTAGGAAAAGTACTCAAAGATTAAAGTAAGTAAAAGTGCTTATTATGCACAATGGTACTTTTTTGTAATGTTATAAATTGAATTATTATTAAGCTGCAACCGTGTGTGTGTAAAAAAAGACAGCAAATAACTCAACAATGCATATACAGATCTCATCAAACTTGATGGGAATATCAAAAAATGATGGTAAAGCCAAAATACAGTTCAGAAAATAATATTTCAAGATATCTCTGCAAATGATAGACACTCTGTGGCTTATATCGATCAGAAAATTAGAGATATGATCTACAGGTTTAGTCTAATGCCCGATTCACGCTGGATGTGTGAATGGTGCATGTGTGTTGCGGAACGTATTGCTTTTCATTTCTATGCCCATGTTATCAGGTTGGAGAGTCCACACTGCCTGGGTCTTCTGGAGTCAGAATATTGCCTATTTTCTCGACGTGCGGCACAGTGGGTCACCGCAAAATAGACACTGAAAATGATCTTTCACCACAGTTTGAATGCTTATCTCTTGAATATGTCACACTGTCTCACTCCAGAGCTCCAGGATTCAGACAACAACAATCATTATTATTGCTATTATATGCAATGTTGCTGCTATCATTAATAACATCTTGACATCCATAATTATCATTAGTCAGAGCTGAAATCTGATGGTGCACAACTGTTCCTGGTCTCTCTCCCGTCTTTTCTCTATAGTCTCCAAAGTGCTGCTCATTGTGGGAACTGTTGGGTTTCTCTATCATTTTTAAGGTCTTGACCTTCTATGTAAAGTGCCTTGAGATAATGTATATTATGATTTGGCGCTATACAAATTGAATTGATTGGTATTGTAGGAGCGGAGGATGCACAGCTTCATAACGTAGAGTCCCGGCATGAGCTGCGCTTATAGCCATTCATTTATTCAAGGAAATGCAGTGATAATAATACCAGAAACCTCACATTGTAGCTCTGCTGCACACACACAGCTGAAAGGCGCACGTGACATGTAACAGATCAGTGGTGCTGAGCAGGTGCTGCTCACACAGTCAGTGTAACCAATCATTGTAAACACACTATAATTAATGTCATGACGACATCATTATGCAAATGGTATATTATTTTATATTACAATATAAAAATGTTGCATTGCCTGATTGAGGCATATAGAGCGAGACATATGAGCTGTACAGTGTTGTGGAGGTTTAATGGTTAATTTCAAACTTAGTGGGTCTATTATTTTTAAAACAATATCCCAAAGTGCTTTCACCAAAGAATTTCTAATTGTGGCCTTTCAATACCTCAGGGTTAGACAGAACCAGACCTCCATTTTGCATTGAACTGCTTTATATCAGAAAGGGCTTCACCTATGACTCCACCTGCTTCCCAATTCATGCAATGTACAGTGCACAGTATTAATTAGATAATTCAGTGTTCAATTGCTGTTCAGACAGCTGCCAATCATTCAAACTCCAGAAAGCCGGTCTCAATAAAGCCAGCTGATTTGTATATGGAAGTATTAATCAGTTGAGGAATGTCTTCTGTGAAGTTTGAAACAAAGACACACAATGTGTCAGGGTTTATGAAGCAGTTGGACCCAGAAGCAGAGTATTAACAAAAAGTGTCCTTTAATGGAAAAAAGTCTTAAGCAGAAAAAACAACTAAAAGCACAAAGGGGAAAACACTGGAGGCTTACACAGGAGATGCAGAGGACGGGAGCTCAGGAGACAAGGCATACAAAAGGGACAGGGGAGCACAACAGACAGGACATAACGACGATGATCCAACAAGGACAAAGGGGAGCACAGACTTATATGCACACACAGGGAAGGCAGGGGCAATTGGACACAGGTGGAACACATGAGGACTGGTGCAGACAATCACAGACAGGAAGTGAAGAAAGAAAACACACTAGGAACAGAAACTACAAAATAAAACAGGAAACAGAACACGGAGTGGGCAAACCAGAGACACAGGAAATAACTCATATACAACCATAAACACAAGGATAAACAAGAACACAAAGTAATAATAAAACAGAAAACACTCTTAATAAAGAGGCGGAAAAAATACTGAAAAATGCAAACTAGGATGACAAACCGTGACACAATGGAGTCATAGCACAGGAACCTCAGGAGCATATTGAACACTAAAAGATGCTAGAACTTTCTGAACGGAGTTGAATACAGTGGGAGACTATTTAGAGTCAGAATCTATTAGTGGAATTCATTTTCAAGCTTTTCATGCAACCACTTACAGTACCTGTGATACTTCCCCCTATTTGCGAGTAATTACAATTATTAGCCCCAATTTACTAAGGAATGAACACAGTATGGGCTGATGAAGGGCCTGGTCTCAGGAAGCTCTCAACACTATAGAAGTGAATAAAGGCATCTGGTTCTGGTGGATGAGAACAGCTGAAATCGAGCAACCCTGTGTAGCAGTTGTGAGGCTGGGGGACACACCAGGGACGGTACTCTGGACGCCAAAAACTGGAAGCCAGCATTTTTGTCTGCAGCAGGCGTGGATTACACTGCACACACAGAGATTGTTTGGCATACACTCTCTCTTACAAGATTCACACTCTCTACGACCACCCACCCTCTGCACTGGCTCGTGTGGCTGTGAAAGCCATTTTGGACTCGGTCAATGGTGTTCTGACTGCAGCAGTGGTCACTGAGTGGACCGACACCTGATACATAAGTCAATAGAATCCAATGGGGAACATTTCTGGATTATTACAACTGGGTGTTATTCATTGTTTTGGCCATTGTTGGATAATTAGGTGTAGGGTCCCTTGCCTTTTCACCCCCCTGAGCCCCACACCCTTCACTGGTCACTTCTCTAAATAGAGGACACACAAGGGTCAGCGTTCAATAGCCTTCAAATCTGAATTTACAACCACTTTTCAAATCTAAATCCTTTGCAGTCCCTTAATTAAATCTACTTAGGTTTTGCCTTAATGCTAATGCTACGATATAAATATATAGTTTGCATAGAGCAAAGAAAAAAGGCTAGAAACAAAAGACGACAAAGAGACAAGCGTGCAAAGTAGCAGTATTTGTTTGAAACATGACCAAATAATATAAATATGACTAAGTCAGTAAAAAATGAATATGAATATAACATGTGCAACAACAAAAAAAGGTTCACAGTTATTGCACGATTACTCCAAGAGTGTTGGTGTGGATAGAAACTATAAGAGGTGAGAATTGTACAGTCTTATTGCTGTGGGTAGGAAAGACTTCCTGTATCTGCCCTGGTGGCAGCGGAGCTGAACCAGTTTGTTGGAGAAAGTGCTCCTCTGTCTGTCCACTAGGTGATGGAGAGGATGCTCGTGATGGATAACAGTTTGTTCAAAGCCCTCCTCTCCACCCCCACTTCAAAAGAGTTGAGTTTGCAGCCAATGACAGAGCCAGACTTTTTAAATTAGCTTGTTAAGTCTGTTGGTGTCAGCGGCTCCGATGCTGCTCCCCCAGCAGACCACAGCAAAGTACAGTGCACTGGCTATAACAAACTGATAGAAGATTTCCAACATCTTGCTGCACACGTTGAAAGATGTCAGCTTCCTCCGGAAATAGAGTCTGCTCATCCCTTTCTTGTACACATAGTCAGTGTTGGTTTCCCACTTCAGTCCGTTGTCGATGTGGACGCACAGGTACTTCCACTGTGACAACATCCTCTCCCAGAATACACAGTGGCTGTGAAACCGTCCTCTTCCTCCTGAAATCTATCATCATCTCCCTGGTCTTGGCCACATTCAGAAGCAGATGATTTCTACCAGCCCACTCCACAAAACCGTCTGGCAGCACTCTGTACTCACCCTCCCTCCCATCACTTATACACCCAACCACTGCAGAGTCATCAAAAACTTCTGCAAGTGGCATGACTCGGAGTTGTACTGAAAGTCAGAGGTGTACAGTGTGAAGAGGAAGGGCAACAGTAAAGTCCCCTGCGGAGCTCCTGTAGTACTCACCACCACTTCAGACAGAACACTGCCCAGTCGGACAAACTGAGGTCTGCCTGTCAAGTAGTCAGTAATCCAGGAGACGGTGGATGTGTCCACCCCCATCGCTTTCAGCTTCTCCCTCATAAGAACTGTCTGGATGGTGTTGAACGCACTGGAAAAATCAAAAGATGTAATTCTTACTGTGCGACCAGCCTGATCCAGATGTGAGTTGGCTCGCTGCAGCAGGTAGATAATTGCATCATTCACTCCCAGATGAGGCTGGTAGGTGAACTGTAGAGGGTCCAGCGAAGATTTCACCTGTGGTCTGAGGTGGACCAGGGCCAATCTCCCCAGTACCTGCATCACATGAGATTTGAGGGCAACTGGTCGAGAGTCATTGAGGCCAGATGGAGTCTTCTTCTTGGGGACTGCAACCAGGCCGGACGTTTTCCACAGCCCCAGTATCTTCTCCTGATGAAGGCTCAGATTGAAGAGATGCTGGAGAATAGCAGCTAGCTGGTTGGCACAGGTCCTCAGAACCGTGGAGCTGATACCGTCTGGTCCTGGGGCCTTGCGTTGATGAAGCCTCTCCAGCCGTCTTCTCACCTGGCCAGTTTCACAGACAGGCGGGGGATGTGGAAGGTGTTAATCCCTTCATTGGAGGAGCAGCACTTTGAAGGCTATGCCCAAGGAGCACACCAGGGCGGGTAGAGTGGGGGAGAGCAGAAGCATTGTGGTGTGGAAGCCTGGGAGAGTGGTGGGGGGGACAGATGAGGGTTGTGCACTGAACCTGTTGAAGAACAAATTTAGCTCATTCACCCTCTCCAGGCTGCCTCCTGGCTGTCTGTCTCTCGCCTTGAACCCAGTTATTTCCCTCATTCCAGTCCACACATCCCTCACATTGTTCTGCTGGAGTCTGGCCTCCAGCTTCCTCCTGTAGGAGTCCTTGCACTTCCTCAGCTTTCCCCTCAGGTCATGTTTTATGACCCTCAGTTCTTCTCTGTCCCCAGACCTGAAGTCTTTCTTCTTCTTGTTGAGAAGAACATTCAGCTCAGTGGTGATCCAGGGCTTGTTGTTGGGAAAGCAGCGTGCAGTCCGGGCCGGCAAGGTGGTTTGTTCACAGAAGTAAATGTATTCCATGATGCAGTCCGACATGCTGTTGATGTCCTCCCCATGTGGCTCACAGAGCACATCCCAGTCAGTCGACTGGAAGCAGTCCTGCAGTGCCACAGTGGCCTCCTGAGTCTGCCTCCTCACAGTCCTTGTGGATGCAGGCTGCCGCTGGAAAATATGGACATACTTGGGTGTCAGCAATACCAGGTTGTGGTCTGATCTGCTGAGTGGAGGGAGGACAGTGGCACTGTATGCATCCAGAGCATATGCATACAGAAGGTCCAGTGTTTTACAGTCTCTTGTGGGGCAGTTAACATTCTGATGAAATGAAGGTAAAGTTTTGTCCAGTGTGACATGATTGAAGTCACCAGTGATGGCTATACAAGCATTGGGATGTTGCGTTTGAAGCCTTGCAACAGTGGAGTGAATGGTGTCCACAAATTAGTAACTTCTACTCTATGGGAATTAACTTGATAATAATAATAATAATAATAATAACTTTATTTGTAAAGCTGCTGCACACTAGATAAACCGATTTGCCCCTTTTGACAATCGCAGGGACACTCTCGACTGGAGGGCACTTGGTGCCGTGTTTCTTCCCAAATATTCCTTCAGAATCGGCTTCGACAGAAACCCACAAAAGCGAGAGAGAGTGAGAGAGAGAGCTGACCGGGAAACATCACCAACCGGACGTTACGTACTTGTACAGCTGCGACTAAAAACAGTAAATTTCCAACTTAACTCCAGCTTGTGCTGCAAAATGTATGCGCATTCCCAGCCATGACTACATTCAGAGTTTTTATTTTCTCGTTGCAAGACAGAACCCACAACATCGGCCCCCCACGTTTGTTTTTCTTCTGAAGTCATGTTTAATCACGGGAGTGTTCCACACTCCAGTTAAGAAGGTGGCAGTTATGCACCTAAAGGTTGTTTGTAAACCGCCATAAAAAAAGGAGAAGATATCGCGAGTTTCTGTAAGATTTCAAGTCTCTGGAATCACCACTGTGAAATCATTTCCTACAAACGGCAAGTTTTGTGCCTTGTGTGTCTGCTCTAATGATTGTAATTTTAAAAATCTGTTAAATCTGTGATTATATCTGTGGTCTCCCATGTTTTTAAAATCGGTCAAGAGTTGAAAATCCTCTAGTGTGCAGCAGCCCTTACTCTACACACAAAACCATAAAAAAAATGCATGTATTGTATGGGTGGAACAGCAATGAGCCAACACAGCTTGTCTAACAGTAGGCCATCTGTCTCCCTTCAGTAATGAAGTGATAGTGAGTGGAAGTGGGAGAGTGGGCCAGGGGTGATCACTAGAGAAGACCCATTGATTAACAATCCACAACTGTAAAGGAATCCATTGGAACCCCTGCATGTTGGATACCTAATCAATACGACATGATTTTCATTTGTGTCCCTGAGCCATCATTATCTACCGATCTGTGCCATAGCATTGGATTGTGTCAGCTGCGAGGCAATCACCCAGCACCCATTACTCCTCCTCCCACTGTCTATGACAAATTACTGTTTATTTGACAGCAGTCATCCAAGATCATTGATCTACGCTGAAAGGATTGTGGATCCAAGAGAAAGTTTACATTGTTGAGGGAATATGTGTGAACAGCGGTAAATGTTTTTAGCCAGACTCATTGATCAAGAGAGAAAACCATTTAAGTGTTAAAAGTGAAAGACTACTGAGTTGTCAAAGGATGCAGAGAAATCCGATGTTAAAAGAAAAATCAATTCAAGACAGAGCCAAAACACAAACAGCTTTTCCCATGTGAAAGTGGATGTATAGTGTCAATCTTCGAAAGTAAATAATCATGCAGTTTGTTCTCTTTTAATATGAAAACCTAATTTGTGGTCATAAATATGGCAGAATAGATTGCCATGAAATTTTGAACATTCATGTACGACAAGAAAACCCCCGGACTGCAGGTGTGGCAGGGACCTGCAGGGAGAAGCCACGCCCATACACCTGCCATACCAATCACACACTAATACATCCCAAACATGCCGCACCAATCTGAATTTGTTAATTCATACGCACGCACACAGAGGAGGGATGTTTTGTAGAAATGTCAATAAGAGCAGAGCATCACAGCACAAACTGAGGTGAACAAGTTTATTTCTACATTTAAAGATGGTCATTCAGCACGCTTGTTTACCTTAAAGTATTAATACTAAGTGTAAAATAAACTAATTTCAAATTTACTGTTGGATTTTCCACCGGCTGACGTTGCTGTTGTACGTCATAATCCTGCGACAATGATGTAATCACCGGCAAAAGTAATTATACACATAAACATGATCAGCTGATGCAGGAGCAGTTAAATATCTTTCGAAACAACTGAAGAAATGTTCTTATTTGACATGGCGGTTCACCCCAAGACATAATAGTAGTTTCTAGAAGAAATCCTTTAAGTTACTTTAAGTACCACAGGCTCCTCTAAAAACGTAAATGTTCTTCAGTGCTCTTGGAGATGCCTGCAAGAATTCCTCAGTATAAAAATAGGTTCCTAAATGAACCCATTTGAATTAAGAGAATATTTGGGGCTACTATAAGATCTAACTATGAGAAATGTATCTCACTAAAATAACCTTGGTTTTCCAGTTGGCATCTATGGCCATTACTGAGCAAATCAATCAATCAAACAAATGTATTTGTATAGCCCATATTCACAAATCACAATTTGCCACTGGGCTTAACAAAGTGCAACATCCTTTGCCCTTTACCCCCAGCAAGGGTGAGGAAAAAACTTGATCAAAGGAAAAAAAAAACGTGTAGAAACCTCAGAGTGAGCCTCATGTGAGGGGTCCCTTGTCCAGGACGGACGTAGATGCTGCTGCAAATGATTTGAGTGGGACCAGACTCATCTCAGTCCCACCTAAGAAGTGTCATATCTTCATTAGCAATACAATCAACGAAAACTGCAGCCGATCATGTTACTGCTCTTCTAAAACTGTTATTGTCCAACAGCAAGCTTATGAAACCAAACAGCAAAATTCATGGAAGTGTGGAGGAAAAAAGCAGTTGACAAAATGGATCCTCCCACAGGCAGCTGACTGTAGGAGGCGTTGGCAGCACCTGGTGGCCTCGCTTCACTCAGCCTGACTGTACAGTCAGGACTGTGTAGGCGTGTACAGACGGTGCTGGACTGGCATCTCGCTCGCTCTCCTGTTAGTTGTGTTGCACCTGTTAAAGTGGAACTAATTAGACTGTCATGGTTCTTAGTGGGCACGCTCCAAAAGCTGAGGAGTTCAGTGCCTGGTTTTGCTGGATGGGTGGCACGTTTGGACAATTGAAGGCAGATGCATCTAAATAAAGAAGTGAATGTAGTGACCTCACTGACACTTGAAAGCTATCCAAAGCTTCCATCAAATGAACAATAGAGTCAGCCAGCGATATGTTCAATATACAGAACATTCCATCCTAAGCAGGCAGTGTTGCCCCAACTTTAACCACAACTAATCATTAGTAAAAGAGGTCAAGTCTCCCTTTCTAAAAGCCTCTCCCTGCCATCCTCTGTACAACAAGGAGCTCAGTTTGTGAATAGAAAGGTAACATATAGCTGTCCTGGCATGTAGAGTATATATGTATACTAGGGTACAATTTTTAATCAGATTAATCATTTCTAAATGCCTGAAAAATCCCAATTTTCTATGTATATTTTTGGTGGAATGGAAAGATAAATGACAGAAGGCGGATATATACATTTAACATTTGTTTTTTTATTGACGACAAGTCCAAATGATAGAGTTATTAAGATTATTTATTGGAATGATTTAGGTGACAAAAGTTGATCAAGTTTTATCCAACCATCCTATATTTGCTTTCAAAAAAGAGCAAAGGCTAAAATGCCCCAATTGTTTAGGATAAAGCTTATCTTTCAGTTTGATGGAAAAAAGACATCATCCTATGTTTGCTCAGAGCCATAGCAAAGAGATCAAATTTAATTATGTTGTGGTATGTTTTAGTTTGATTTTATTTAATTTTTCAATCTGAATAACTATCATTTGGACTTGTCATCAATAAAAAAACAAATGTTAAATGTATATATCCGCCTTCTGTCATTTATCTTTCTGTTCCCACAACAATATACATAGAAAATGGTGATTTTTCGGGAATTTAGAAATGGTGATTAATCGTGATTAATCACAGCTACCCCGTGATTAATCTGATTAAAAATGTTAATCGTTTGACAGCCCTAATATATATATATATATATATATATATATATATATATATATATATATATATATATATATATATATATATATATATGGGCACAGAGGTGGCTCAGAGCACCTCCACCTGTACCAGAGGATTAGTCAGCGCAGGTGAGAGCTGTTAGCTGATTGATGCTCTGGTACAAAATGCAGCAGCAGAGTTGCCTTGGAGAGACACTGATCACAGAGACACACACGGGACAAGAGACAGAGCTACAAAGCTGAAGAAGTTTAAGTTGTGATTGATTTATGTTTGCTCACGTGCGTGTGTGTGTAAAAATATATATGCTGAAAACCAAATGGTTTGTCTCTGGCTGTTAGTATCTCTATTGTCAAGCTTAGATTGTTATGCCTATTCACATATAGATCTTGTCTGTATGAATAGTTTCCTCACCAGCAGACCAGCACCAGATTTTTTTATGCCTTTGTTTTTGGTTTGAGTATTGTCTACTTAAGTGCTTTTGTCTTCCCTGTACTGTATAGCGTGGTTTTTATTTTTTTTGTAGTTGCAATTGATTTTAAATCCTTGTAGTTGTAAATTGTTTATTTGTGAACCCCAGTGACACTAGTGGCCACTTTGTTAAATATTATATCCAAATCAAGAATAATAGTTTCCTCAAGTATCACACCAAAATGATTTGACAACTTTTCACATCATTCAGAATGAGGGCATCAGAATATGTTTTAATCATAGCAAAATGGATTTTCACCAATGTATAACAAAATGATGTGCTGTAGTTGGTAAACTAGACATTACCACAGCTAGATGACTCTCTCTTGAGGAATTAACATGGATCATATTTCAAAATATCTGAAACAAATAAATCTCCTGTCTTGATTTATGTTAAATAAGATGCAATAATATCAAGTCGGCAGTACTGCAGGAATTGAGCAATAATTGTATTTGTGCAGATTTAAATGTTACCTGACTGTAACACTGTGCTGTAGTTGGTTGTACGGCGGCTGCTGAGAGTAGAGCTGAGATTTTCTCTGACCATCCATCGCCTCGTTGTGCAGTTAGTCAGAGGGAGATGACACAGCAGCAGACAAACTGGTCAGAGAGGAGGCTGCCTGCTGGGCTGTGAGTCATGTCAGTCTGGACTGCAGCGAGCCTCCATCACTGAGGCGGAGCAGAATGAGGATCCAGACAGCAGCATGATCAAATCTTTCGTCACGCGTGAGAGCCACGCAGCCGGGTCTGACTGAATCACTCGTGGCCACCTTGCATGCAGACACACACTCATTATCTGCTTCGAGCAGTAGGGATTGGACTGACGCTGGTGATGGATGTTATTTCCTTCTCATTAAACATTCACATTAAACATTTTCATGACAAAAACATTCCAACAAAATCAACTCCATTGCTGCACCAGACGTGCATACTTGATAGGAGGAAGTCTACAAACTCATCTTCACACCACCATGTTTATTAATATGCCAATAACACTGCCTTGGCATACATTTATTCCATAGACAGGAGGAGTGTACTTCACAGTCACCTCCTGGATGTGTGGAATTTTGAATGGGATGAATAGTGGCTGCAGGTGAGAGACTGGCAGTGATGACAAGTGCAGAAGAAACATCTACTGGTGCAACATGGAAACAAGGAAAGACATACACTAAAAATGTGTGTGTGTCTGTAGAATCAGTACACTGCCTTTTAAAAACTGTGATACACATATTGTCTAATTTATTTTACTCTTTGTTAAAGAACTTCTTGGGTGTCTGATTGACCATACAGGCATGACTCTGACTCCTCAACATCACAGTCCTATTCAAAGTGAAAGTCAACTTTATTGTCAATTCTGCCACATGTACAGGACAAAGACGGGATTGAAATGCTGTTTCTCTCTGATCCCAGGTGTAAACATTTAATAGACACAACATAAAAGTACACATAAGTACTCAAAACATAGTACACAGTATGACATTATACACATAGTTTGCAGGCATAAGTCACACGGTGGATGGGATGATTACCTTAATTACATTGATCACACACATATAGTTCAGGAGGTAAGAGCGGGTCATCCACTAACTGGGTGTTTGGATCTCTGCCTCCCACAGTTCACATTCTGAAGTGTCCTAGAGGGAGATGCTGCACCTAAACTGCCCCTGACGGCTGTTTCGTGGATGTAACTGTGTGATTGAAAAGTGCAGCGTATTGCAGCACTGCATGACTGTGTGTGTGTGTGAATGTCACTTAAAACGTTAAAGTGTTTTGAGTGGTTGCTCTAATTAGAATAGTGCTAAAAAAAGGAAATCGCTGTAGTCCAATTGAACACAGAAACACCTACTGTCGTGAATGACCAAATACATAGTTCACCTGGTAGAGCTGGCGCCCATGTACTGAGGCTCTACACTTCTCTACAGCGGCCCAGGTTCGATTCTCTTTGCTGTGTGTCACTCCCCTCTCTCTCTCCCTTTCACAATTGATCAGTCCTATCAAATAAAGGCAACAAATGTAACATTTACTATAAACTACAGCTTTAGAACATTATTTTTGATGAAACAATTTCGTCTATTTGTGAGACATGTGTTTTTTTCCATCCTGTGGAGGAGGAAGATTCTTGGGACTTTGGAGTTTGTTTACGAGGAGAAGCTTCAGTCTCTGGCCAAAATAAAGTATTTCAGGTTGACAACTTCCCAAAGTATATCTGATTCTGTAGGTCCTGAATACATGTCATCACCATAAATGTGTTGCCTGTGCAGAAAAACTGATACGATTATTTGGAATGCCACTCTTTATACATAAATATTACATATATTTTTCAAAGTTGATTAGCCAGAGTATTTGTATCATTGCTCTGGTTACATGTAGTCCAACACAGCATGATTAACCTGTTACCTACAACAAGGATAAGATGTACCAGTAAGTTTAAATGGCACCTGCAGGCCAATTAGAAACAAGTATTCTTCACTCTGGCTTTGTGGGGGAGTGACTTTTGACTGCCCAGTGATTTATGATGCAACTGCAAAGCCAAATAAATCGGAGTTGACTTTGACACAAAAACGGAGTCAGTATAGAGACAATGAAAGGGCAGGTGGTGATTGGCCCGTCCCAGGTTCTCAACAAAATAATGAGGCATTGTGAACATCGCTGGCAGAGCTGCCACTGCTTTCCTCTGCCTTCTGTCTTACTCTGAGGGCAGTGCGATGATGAGTTATTTTTCTGCAGCTTGGCACAGCATGACACATTCAGCTCCCCAGATGGTCCTCACCGTGATTGAGTTAGTCGCGATGTCTGTTGCTGGGCAGCATGTGTGGGCCAATGAAACATCACACACACTCAGCTTAGTTTCACTTGGTGAAAACCAGCAGCCACCAACACAGGACATGACCCCCCCCCCCCAAAGGATTCTCATGAATTAGTTTTCAGGCCTGTAACGTCTGCCATTCAGAGCAGTGGCGCCAGAGAGCCAGCATGGGACTAACGACCAACGGAAATTTTCCTGTTATTACTGTCATTACAAATTTAAATGTAATATTTTAACAATATCCGTAAACATATTTTCAGGGGACAAAAATTAAGATTAAATTCCACAAAAGTCACCAGACCTTCTGAACTCAAGATTACATTTTGAATGTAAAAAGCACAAATTAGTGGTGTGTCCTCCAATAGTCTTAATATCCAAACAGTGGAGTGGGACATGTTAAACCAAGACAACCTAGAGGGTGTTTTGGAGAAATGAGCTCTTATACATCTTTTATTTGATTTAAATATAAAGTATGTGATTATGGAATTTCCAAAACCTAGAGGTTAAGCTGGCATGACCAATCAATTTCTTAAATCGAGTTTTGCAATACAATGCACTGTAAAATAACAGCATCAGCACTTTAACAACAGCTTCCCTCAACAAAATGCAAATACCAAAGAAGTGAGAGACGTTTTATATAAAACAAGGGTGATGTGATAAAAACATGACCTACTCTCAGGGATCAGTGTCTGCTGAAGGTATAATAAATCATGTCAAAGATGGCATTTCTTCCTCATTCACTAAGTGGAGTGCTGCTCTCTGTGGCTGGAATCAGTGTAATGCTTCCATTTCAATCACTAGGTGTTAGTTTGGTGATGTATAGACGCTGAGCAGGTGGGAGAAGGTGAGAGCCTCAGGCCACGTCTGTGGTGATTACAGCCAACCATCTTTTGCATCGCATTTTCACGCATGTGTTTGTGTGTGTGTGTGGGCAGGGGGGGGAAGTGTTAGGTTAGTGGCTAAAGCTAACCCTAACCCTGAATGGAAGTGGAAGCATGCAGTGCTGAACCTCGACACTGTTTGCTATCGCTATAGAAGGAGGATGTGAACAGTGGTGTAGTGCAGGAGGTAGAGGAGGTCGTCCACTAACCAGAAGTTCGGCGGTTTAATACCCGTCTCCCCATTATGCATGATGAAGTGTCTTTAAGTAAAATTCTGAATATTAAACGTCTGTATGATTGATGTATGATAGTGAGAGTTCTGCACATAGATGCACTCTATGAATGGGTGAATGGTAAAACTATGCAGTAAAAGTGCATCAGCTGTTTTAAGTGACAGTTTACTAAATAAACTACTTCAAGATGAGAGATTAATTGTCCAATTTTAATTAACTAATGAATAGTTGACTCAAAATGCATAATCATGTAGTTGCCAGTATTGATGCAAATCTGAGCCTACATTTGAAATTAAGTGACAATGTGCACATATGATTGGCCTATTTTTGGGTGAACTAAATATGCAAGAGTAGTCTTATATGTCACTGTTTATAACACACAACGTTTTTTGCTGGATATACACTACCGTTCAAAAGTTTGGGGTCACTTAGAAATTTCCTTATTTTTCAAAGAAAAGCACTGTTTTTTTCAATGAAGATAACATTAAATTAATCAGAAATACACTCTATACATTGTTAATGTGGTAAATGACTATTCTAGGTGGAAACGTCTGGTTTTTAATGAAATATCTACATAGGTGTATAGAGGCCCATTTCCAGCAACTATCACTCCAGTGTTCTAATGGTACATTGTGTTTGCTAATCGCCTTAGAAGACTAATGGATGATTAGAAAACCCTTGAAAACCCTTGTACAATTATGTTAGCACAGCTGAAAACTGTTTTGCTGGTGAGAGAAGCTATAGAACTGGCCTTCCTTTGAGCTAGTTGAGTATCTGGAGCATCACATTTGTGGGTTCGATTATACTCTCAAAATGGCCAGAAAAAGAGAACTTTCATGTGAAACTCGCCAGTCTATTCTTGTTCTTAGAAATGAAGGCTATTCCATGCGAGAAATTGCAAAGAAACTGAAAATTTCCTACAACGGTGTGTACTACTCCCTTCAGAGAACAGCACAAACGGGCTCTAACCAGAGTAGAAAGAGAAGTGGGAGGCCCCGGTGCACAACTCAGCAAGAAGACAAGTATATTAGAGTCTCTAGTTTGAGAAATAGACGCCTCACAGGTCCTCAACTGGCAGCTTCTTTAAATGGTACCCGCAAAACGCCAGTGTCAACGTCTACAGTGAAGAGGCGACTCCGGGATGCTGGCCTTCTAGGCAGAGTGGCAAAGAAAAAGCCATATCTGAGACTGGCCAATAAAAAGAAAAGATTGATATGGGCAAAAGAACACAGACATTGGACAGAGGAAGATTGGAAAAAAGTGTTATGGACAGACGAATCAAAGTTTGAGGTGTTTGGATCACACAGAAGAACATTTGTGAGACGCAGAACAGGTGAAAAGATGCTGGAAGAGTGCCTGACGCCATCTGTCAAGCATGGTGGAGGTAATGTGATGGTCTGGGGCTGCTTTGGTGCTGGTAAAGTGGGAGATTTGTACAAGGTAAAAGGGATTTTAAATAAGGAAGGCTATCACTCCATTTTGCAATGCCATGCCATACCCTGTGGACAGCGCTTGATTGGAGCCAATTTCCTCCTACAACAGGACAATGACCCAAAGCACACCTCCAAATTATGCAAGAACTATTTAGGGAAGAAGCAGGCAGCTGGTATGCTGTCTGTAATGGAGTGGCCAGCGCAGTCACCAGATCTCAACCCCATTGAGCTGTTGTGGGAGCAGCTTGACCGTATGGTACGCAAGAAGTGCCCATCAAGCCAATCCAACTTGTGGGAGGTGCTTCAGGAAGCGTGGGGTGAAATTTCTACAGATTACCTCAACAAATTAACAGCTAGAATGCCAAAGGTCTAACCCAATGCTGTAATTGCTGCAAATGGAGCATTCCTTGACGAAAGCAAAGTTTGAAGAACAAAATTAATATTTCAAATAAAAATCATTATTTCTAACCTTGTCAATGTCTTGACTATATTTTCTATTCATTTTGCAACTCATTTGATAAATAAAAGTGTGAGTTTTCATGGAAAACACGAAATTGTCTGGGTGACCCCAAACTTTTGAACGGTAGTGTATGTTGTCTAAAAAGTTGGATTAAAAGGTAAGGTAATAGTGTGAAACAGACAAAGACTGACAGAAATATAAACTCGCTAAACTTAACTAAAACTTACTAAAATGATCGAAGTGTTTTAACTTTAATGATGTGAACAGGGAATTTAGCTCCAAAGAGAGGTTAAATAAAGGCCAAAAGAATCAACCAAGGTATCATATGTATGTATTCAAGTTATCATTAAGATTCCCCTACTATTTCCAGGTGATTTTACTTTTCAAAAGCAACCATAGAAATTCTCTAACTGAGCTACAGACCTCAAACTCAGTGCTATGATAAAGGAGAGGAACGCAGAGGAACACCTGGTTGTATTTATAAATGGACTGCATCGCTATGGAGCTTTTCTGTTCTTTATTTAGAACACATATCTGTCAATTATAGACCAATGGTACATTGGGGCAATTTATTGTTCATTGTCTTGCCCAATCCCAACTGGAAACATGGCAGCTGGGGATCAAACCAGCAACCTTCAGACTAGTGTAAGACCCTCTCACAACCACATCTTAAATAAGTAGGCAGGTTCTGTTACATATTGATCCAGTAGGGTTATAATTTCAACTCAATGCCCAAAAACTGTCTCCATAGTATGACTGGCCATCGAGAGAACCTGGATAAATCCTGGTGTAATGCTGTATCAGTGGACCGTAATACAAAATCTCTGGCATTTACATTATTGTGTCTTTAATGGCTGTCTCTGTGTGCCTGTCATTCGGGCTGTGCATGAGTGTTCTCCAGCGAAACAGTGCTATGATACTTATCTGTCTTTTCCTCCTTGGATAATGGTGACCTCTTTTTCTGTAGGTTCTCCAGTTAAAGGTTATAAGGAAAGAATCTTGGAATGGATGCTACCATTATTCATTTGCCATTAGATTGTTTCACTAAAACAGCAGTCAGCCTCTTTCCTGTCCTCTAAACGTTACTTTAGCGGATCATCTCAGGCTTTCACAGGCTGCAACTCCTGCATGTTTTTGTGATTAGCACATGTGCTGTCACCATGGAGAAGCTGTAAACTGTGACTGGCCTGGATAATATTCCACCTGGTCATGTTAACCTGACTCCATATGCTACACATTATTCTTCCTGGAATACTTTCAATTAGAGCTTGTGAGTCAGTACTTAGTCACCTCTGAGCACATGCACTCCTCACAGCGCTACTTCTCTGCACATGAAAATAAGACTAAAAATTACGATAGAAGCACCTGTTAGTTCATTGAAAAAGCAGTTTGAATGAGTAATGAATGCTTAGGGAACACCGCCCTGGATTGCTTGTGATTGTTTTAGTCAAAACACATGCCAAATGTTCCCAAGTTATCTGGCAAGCCAGACTTCTTTTACTTGTCACCCCCGTCTGGGTAACTACATAAAGGCACTGGAGTTCTTCAGGCATTGCATGTGCAAAGGGCTATAAATCAATCAAACGTTTAATCAGCTTTAATGTTTAAACATATATTAAAGTTTTTATATATATATAAGTTAATGTATATTTTCTATATATGAAGAACATATAAATTTTTCACCTCCTCAGCAGACTGATTCATCGTGGTCAGTCCTACTACTGTGTTGTCACAAGCACGCATCGCCTACACGTGGGTGGCATGCATAGCACTCATTCAAAGGAGAAGAGTCAGCTGAGTAGCAGAGGACTGGGCACAATGCCCTGCTGGGGCAAGTGTTGTGTCCTCGTGCTTGTCCATTAAAAGACTTAGGATCAAATTAAAGGTGATCAAACAAGGCCAGAAAGCTCAACCTTCTAGCTTTTACAGAAGAGCTGAAGGAATAGTATTGAATGTTAAGAGAAAGTGAACGGACAGCATTCTTTGCATAGATTGGTTTTTTTTTCTGGCAGCTTGTGATGTGGATCAAGTGTGGTACGGAGTCGTTGATATGGGTCACAGCACTTCAGGCTGACAGGTAGGACAGTTACAAGGCAGCTAGAGTGATAATGGCAGTGATCTTCAGACAGGTGGGAATCACAGCCTGAGCCAGGTCGAGCTGAATATGTCAGAGCAGACATCTGCCAGTTGACTGGAACAAGATGGAAGAACTGGGCTAGGGATGGCCTTGGGGCCAACAGCCTTTTGCACATTCACTTGCATTAGGGACTTTGTCAGGCCAGCTGTCAGCATCAGCATCAGGTAGTGATGGGACTCCCGCCTAACTGCCAAAACAACTGTAAAATCAGTTTCACTTAGCTGGAGGGCTTTGCTGGTCACAGGCCTGTCTTGTAGATGTGACAGTATCCCTGAAAACATTAATTCCACTTATAAATAAGATCTAAATCAGAAGATTCATGCACCATTCACAGGGCACCTGAGTGAAGTAGGTGGTTCAGGGAAATTCTGGGTACTTTTTAGGGATGGAGCAAAGATCACCTTCCTTTCTGCCAATGCTCCCCCAATCCGAACTCAAGAATAAGACCCTGAGATACTTACATTCTGTGACTTGGAAAATGTAAGTTGTTATTCCCATAATTAGACAATTTTTATTGAGTTTGCTGGTGCAAACCCGAGATTATGTGATTTATTAAAAGTATAAAGGCAATGCCTTTCAAAATAGCTTCAAGTTGTTGACGTTCTCTCAGCTGGAGTCTTTAAGTAAGAAGCTAAAAAAATGTCTACATTGTAAAAATAAAAAAGGCCAGAATAAGTAGCATCAGCATTCAGAGCTGGAATACATACTCAGTTACCCAGTCCTCCTGTCAGAGAGAGATAGGGTCTGATGTCTGAGTGTGTAGCAAGGCTATTGAAGAGGTGGATATGTGGAGAGGGGATAGCTGACCCTCCCCTCACAGCTGTGACTCCATTCCCGCCTAGAAGCCCCCACCCAATGCTCCATGCCCAGCTCATGCCCACCCTCCTCTTGGTTCTGTGAGCGGCTGTCTAGAACAGATTACGCTGGCAGGCGCCCAGGCCAATGCCAGGCCCTAATCAACAGAGCAGCCTTTGTGCTGAGACGACAAACCACAAAGTCAGGCCAACATCTGCAGGATAAAGAATCGGAGAGGGAGGTTGAGAAGGTCAGCCGAGGGGAGGAAAGGCCATAGTGGAACAGGAGGGCATGAGACAAGAGAGAAAACCACAGTGTGACTCATAGCCTACAGGGGCCTTGATGTACTGCATCTGGACATATTGTCTTTGTGGATAACAAAACTAAAACTTACTAATACAAATTCAACAGTAAGCATTCAACAGTCACTTTTGTGGGAACTATTAGATTTTCCTGTATAACATCGAAAGGTCTCAATCTTAGTTTGGAAAGTACTTCGAGACAGAGCAGCCTTTATTTTGGGATTTGGTTTAATTAAAGTTGAATAGATTAACATTTCCATTCTACCCAGAAGTCTGCAAAAGGCTTCATGTTCATCAACAACAAACTTGACTTTAGTTAACATGCAGGTGTATTTTGTGACAGCGCAGGATGTACATTTCATGAAATCCTTACACTACAGGTAATGATTCGGCTCGGACAGAAACCGGCTATAGCCAATGAGAGCGAGCGTACCTGTATAGCTTTAATAGGACCCGGTCTACGAACTACAGTGTGTTCCAGATGGTTGGTAGAAGTTTTTAATGTGGTTGCATCCATGTTGTAATTAGTTTCAAGGGTGTATAGTTGCTAACTGTTTGCAAAGAGGTTGCCGTGGGGTTGACAGGGGTTGCTGGGGTTAGTTACTATGGTGATTCTGGGTGGTTGCTAGGTGCACTTCATTTTTGCAGGGGTGTGCCATGAAGGAATGAGGAGGGGACACTATGAGTGGAAAACATTTCTCTGCCCTGACTCAATGAAGGTCAGTAAACCTTTACTGAGAGTGTTCACAGAGGAAGCTTGAGCCTGTGGTTGTGATGCATTTGTATGCTCCACTCATGAGTAGGTGTGGTCCTCTGAGCTCATGGACTCATGGTGGAAGCCAGCTAGTTGAACCTTGGAAACATATACAGCAGGATCTGACTGGGAGGGGACTGCAACAGAGTGACACCCTGATTTTATGATGATTAATAGCATGCTGAAATGATGAAGCCAAGGAGCTGGTGTACGTCACGTCTAAAGTTGCTGTATGTGTCTCTCAAGAGCAATGCTGGTTTGGCTGTATAGCAGCTATACAAATGATAAGTAGATCTGTACAGTATGTTCATAAGCCTTAGATAGTGTTTTCACCTCAATTGCAGCAGCCTTGCCCCTGAGAGCCAACACCACTAAATAGTTCTTTTACTGAGGTGAAACAAGGCCATTTCTAGTAGAATGACAAAGGGTAGTGCCAAAGTGTACATTTCATTCAGTCAATGGGAAACATTAAATTCATGTGTTTAACTGATTCTCTACACTTCTAGTTAATGCAATTTCACAACTGTTGCAGGAGCTCAAAACTCCCATGATGTGATTCATTCCAGTGTATGTAATGGTGTTTAACTCTGACAACCAACAATGCAATTCAAACTGCCTCAGTGCACATCAAGTCACTGACATGTCATTTTCTCCAAAGACTGCACCAAATAGTCCATGTATTAAAATATCTATTGAAAGTGTAAAGTACTAGATACAGTCAATGCACAATACAAGCAGTTAGCAGCGTCTACTTATTCATACCTATTTACCTAGAAGACGTATCCTCTGTCCATGGTTAGGTTCACTGTACCACATTCTTGTTAACACCAATACCATCAACTTCTCCATCAAGGCCAAACTGGGCATTGTATAGTCTATGATGGATGAATCTATGATCTGATGGATTATCTGTATACCTTATCAAACATAAAAAAACAAAAAGTTGCCAACGTTCTAAATGACCACAGGTGACGGTGGAGTGAAATCCAGTCATTCCAGAGAGGTAAGGTAAGGTTTCATACACACAGGTAGATTCAAGTTGCTGTACATTTGCTGGATATTTAAAAATAATTTAGTTTAAAACAATTTTCTAGATTGACATATTTATATGTATTTATTATAAAGTATTATAAAGTATTTAAAAATAGTAGAATAAAGTAAAATAAATAAAAAGGATGAATCTGTTTGAAAATAAGATGAAAGAGAGAGAGAAAACAAATAATAGATAGAGCTTTGTAAAATAATGAGCCCAAAAAATGTAATGAAATACTATTATGGTATGACCTTATAAAATAGCTTTGTTAAAGAGAGGGAAGAAGTCTGTAACAGTTTACAATGTGAATGTGATGTCATTCTTTGATTTCCGAGATGAAAGCACAATGCATCGGCCACACTAGGTGCACGTGCAGCATTTGATGGCTGCATCGTTAATCTGCTGCCTCTCACGCCTGTCTGTTGTTCCCACAAGGGGCGTGTCGAAGTGTCTGCTACATGAAGTTTCTGCTATGACTACTGTATTTCTTCGAATTTACGCAACTAAATATTCCTGCAATAACAAAAAAAATCCTAGTTAAAACAAATGAATCGAGTCAGTCAACAGAAACGCTCTCCAGTTCTTTTACTTTGAAACTGGTAGAGGAAGTGTTGCATATATTATTGTGGTGACGTATTCAACAGATAGACATTGAAACTATGTTGAAAGAGAAAATAGTCGAGACCCCCAACTGTAGAAGAACAGCGTTGATCTCACGCATGAAAGGCACCTGAGACGCACCACTTACCTGATAGATGGATAGATACTTTACTAATTCTCAACTGTGCTATATTCATCTGTGCAATATCAACGGTTCATTTGCAATCCATTCACTGTACATATTCTCACACTGCATATCTTTCTGTTTATACAAATGTGTTAAAGCATTGCGTTAGTTCATGCAGGACACGGAGTCATGTGCTCAGCTGTCATAAGCTGTCAGCTACTGATAGGTTTAAGGGTGCTGGTCAATCACCCACCAATCACAGCCCATTCTTTCACCAAAGCGGCCCCTTTAAATACGACCTCATCCTCACTGATCCCTGCTTAGCTACACTACCACTCACACCCCGCTGCCGGCAACTTGCCTCCAACACCCCAGCCTCCACCTTTTAGCACTGAATACAAACATGGTTGTGGTCAACGATATTCGTCTTGAAGAAATGTATCTTGCCTGCTTCGCCCCCACCGGGGGGTTCTGCCCATGTTCCCTGTTTAATTTTAGCATGCTGCTTGGCTAATCCAAGGAACATCCAAAGGATGGAGCCATCTACACCAAGCATAACTTTATTCCCATTGTGCGATAAATGGGTAAATCATGACACAGTGTCATATTTTTCTATATGTCTATATATTTTTTTTATATATATTCCTTACACTTAAGTATTGTATGTTACTTATTACTTGCTGATGTCTTTTTGACGCTTGCTGCTGTAACACAGCAAATTTCCCCATTGTGGGAATAATAAAGGATTATCTTATTTTATATACAATAAAATACAAGTTAAAAATACACAAAAAGCAAAAGAAGGCAAGTTGCCTTGGAAGTCCTGCAGACTTAAAATATGACAGAAATAAGGTTGAAAGAAAGGTGTGATACTGGTGTGTAAAGAATGGTGGTGATAGCATACTGATGGAATTATGATACATATACATACATAAACACACATAATATGAATATGATATAAATGGTCTGTGGTCCGCAAAACCACCTCTGTGGATGCTGCCGCTGCAGGGCTCCACTCTAGTCCTTAGTAGTTGTCTTTTGCGAGCAGCGGTGGTACGTGCTGACCTCTGCGGCCCCTCAGCTGGATTTCCTACAGAGGAGGAAAGGGTGAGAATAAAAGTCTGAATAAAAGTGAATATAAACTTTCAAAACATAATTTTATAGACTTCAATAATTCGTTGTGGAAGAAGTTCACTCTGAAAGCCACTTAGAGTAAAATGTAGCATCAGTTCACAATTTATTGTGACCAGAGCAGCATCCATTTCCATTCATTAGCAAGACATAGGGTTTTAATGAGAACGATTTTCAATCCCTCATAAGATGTGGAATCTACAAGCATAGGAAATGTATTTCTGTAAGTGCTATACGGTGCTACAATATATACAGAGTATCTCTATCTCTGGCTATTTCAAAGCACACTCCATCAAAGCCACCACAGGTTAAAGTCTACTCTCGTCTCATTTGTATTCAATGTTAAAGACTCCCACCTCCCAACCTCATCAGCATGGAAGGACACTCAAAGTGCAGTCTATTGACTGACTCCACTGACCTTCCTGCTTATGAGTTTCCTGAGACCAGCTGACCACTTGAACAGGATGGAGTCTTCCAGTAATTAGCCTGACTGGGAGCAAAACTTGAATTGGTGCTAATTATCAGATCCAGCGAGAACCAGTGTCAACAACCACCAACAAACCAACACACCAGTACAGTACTGTCATTTCTCTGCATTGCACCAAGAAGACATGCAGAGGCTCTGTCTGGAAGACAAAACTAACACTAGCTCTGTTTCATGGTTAAACAGACTACAGGCCATGCTGGACAACGCTGAACCGATACCACAACAGTATCACACTGAAATAAATAACTTGATAAAATCCTCATAACAATTTGCACTAGCATTTTTTAAGTAAAGTTTACTGCTGTAATACCAGGTACAACTCACTTGCCAGTATCAAGTAAAATTTACTTAACACTAAACCTAACATTCATGAAAATATTTATTAAATGTTACTTGATTGTGTTTAAGTTATAAGTTCTATTTATTGAAGCCATTTATTTTTCGCTATTTGTTAATATTTGCTCTTTTGCAAATTTTCAGTTAATGCTTTGTTTCTACTTATATATATTGTTGTTTTATGTCCTATGCACCAACCACACAAGTCAAGAAAGAAAAGTGTCTAATAAAAAAAAGATCTAATTGAAAGGTGGACTCAAGAAATTATCACTTCACATAATATAAGGGAACCTGTTGTATCGCCTGTATGTATTTTAATCATCCGAAACTGCAGGATTATTAACTTCAGAGATAGTTGTGATATTCCCAATCTATAAAGTTTAACAGAATTATAATTTAAAAATTATTAAAAGATGCTCTACATAGAAAGGTAAATATTATACAGTGTTAATCATACCACACACATACCTGTCGTCTAATAAACTAGAGTGGTGAGTCCTTGTTTTTCTACTGGGATGGTTCGGATCCGTCGGGTCGATCTGTGTAATACTGGAATCTGTGATGTTCAGCACAAAGATCCAGGATCACAGATCTATAGAATCTATATCAGGTGATTTGTCATCATCATGGGTTAGGGGTCATGCCAAATCTTGGTGATGGCTGAACACCTGTTTCCTCCTAATCCTTCCATTTATGCACTCCTCTATCAGTGCAAGTGCATCCATCAGGCAGCATTTACTTCATACATCAGTGAATCCTAGCCTCCACTCTGAGGTATTATTTGGAAATGGATGTTTGATGGGGAAAAGTTTTTCTTTATTTTTGTGAGTGATCTCCAGTGCGCTCTGTGCGCCTAATGGCAAAGTCGCGATCACTGCAACGATTTTACACACTCAGACACACATGCGCGTCCCTTTTATAGTTGTGAGGACACTCATTGTCATAATGCATTTCCTAGCCCCTTACCCTAACATTAACCATTACAACTAAATGCCTAACCCTAACACAAAGCTAATTCTAACACAAACCCTACAACCAAGTTTTAACCCTCAAACAGCCAATTTAATTTGTGAGGACCAGCCAAAAATGTCTTCACAATGATGGTATTGAACCAAAATTGGCCCTCATAACTATAGATAGAGATGCACACACACACACACACGTTTGTATATCTGTCTTAGTGAGGACATTCATTGGCATAACACATACCCTAGCCCCTTACCCTAACCTTAACCATCAAACCAAAACGCAATTCTAACCCTTAACCTAAAACCAAGTCTTAACCTTCAAACAGCCCATTAAAAGTGGGTCAGAAAGTGAGGACCAGACAAAATGTCCTCACTCCGTAGGTTGTAGGCTCAAAATGGTCCTCACAAAGATAGCTGTACACACACACACATACACACATCACAACATTGCACTCCCTCCTGGGTGTGAATGTGAGCCAGGGGAAAGTGATATGGCATATGTCAGTGGGGACAGGTGTGGCACCCAGGAAGAGGGGCTTAGGTTAGGAAGCTGCTTGCCATAGATACCCCAGGCACCCCTAACCCAGCAAAGCTTATGGGGCTAAATCCTGCCATCCCATACTCATTCTCACAGACAGGCACTCACATAGTAACACAATATCCCACTGCTGCAGTCACGCACCAACTTGATCGGAGTTGGCTCAGGGAAAACAGCTGAGGAGGACGGGCTGTGTCCATAATGTATGAACAGTTTTTGTGTACGTTTGACTGTGTGTGTGTGTGTGTGTGTGTGTGTGTGTGTGTGTGTGTGTGTGAGAGAGTGTGCACATGTGCATATGCACAGGATGGCTGTGGTGTCATGGGAGACAACTCTCAAGCTGTCAGCTGTGATAATTTTTCTGTGTGTCAGTCTCTGTTGCAGATTCGTCATGCTTGTCAGAATAAAGATTCACTGTGTGTTCATTAATGACCAATCACACTTAAAAGGAACTAGTTCACGTTCATTTGTTCCATTTTTTTATTGGGATAGTTATGACTTAGATGATAAACTTACGACCATGTATTTAGTTATTTATCGATGGTGTCGGATAATGAATGTGTGTCGCTGTGTGAGTGAATGGGGGTGGGGCCCCGGGGCCTGTGTGTGTGTGTTAACTGTGAGTCTGGGAGCACACACACACACATTTCCGCTCGCTCCTGGTTATTTCACGTGATGGCCTATACGAGTTTCTTTTAAACGGTGTCGTAAAAAATGAGCAGTGTTCACTATCACAATCGGTCACGTTCATCAATTATAAAACTGATTCGTTCAGTTCAGCGTTCACAAAAAATATGAAATAAAATGTGTTTGTGCACTACACTGCCATCAGCAATGCAAAAAATATTAAGTTCATATAAGCAAGTAAACTGGTTCAACTACCACACATTTTTTTGGCCTATTTTGTAATTACCTTCTTTGCCTGAGACTGCAGTTTTATACGCAATCATTCTAAATGACTTAGGAAACCTGTAGCATCAACTTTATCATGCAGCCATGATATAGCATCGCGATCAAGTAACAGAAAGGTGGTCATTGATTCAGACTAAAGCACTCCTGTTAAAACAGACTTTATACAGTGCCTCACTGTCGGTAAAACAAAAAGAAAACATTACACATACAAGTAGTAAAGTAAGAATATGTTTATAAATCTATCTTTGCTTTTACTACAGGATTCCATCTCCCACCCTGTTTTCCAACTGATCATCCCGACAAAATGTGATAACGTGGTTTCGTTTTTACTGCGCTTACATTGATACGCGTTTGTATATACATTTATACATATACATTTGTCTGTACACATCTATGCACATTCATACATACTGAAAACCTGGCCATGTTGCCTGATACCAATCTTCCCATATCACTCACAAACATCTTTATTTGATTAATCATAAAAACAGAGTAAAGCAGCTGTACTTGTGCTTGTTGGAATTTACAACCAACCAGGGGTTAGCGCCATGCCCATAAATGAAACCCCAGATTTCTGAGGGGCAACTGGACTCTCCATGGGTCACACTCTGACTATGGCCTGTGTAGATTGTGCACAGTTAACATTCGAAGACTGATCCTGTGGACATTGATGAACTGCCATTTCACATCAATCAGGGTCAAAAGTTGACAAAAATGTAATGGCTCATGGAAAAGGAAAAACATCTATTTGGTATGTACTTTGTAATGTGTCATTAACTAACAGAGGAGACACAGTTTATGACCTGAACTACAGCAATCCACAAGGGGATGATTTGGATGATGTGTCTTGACCTTTGAAGACGTTTTGTATTGTTTTGTTTGGGCTTCACTCACTGTGCTGCGCAGAAGTTTTAGACAGTTTCAATTCTCATCTGTCTCTCAGTACCAGTGCATGCAGTACCAATGAGTTAGCTTCATGACAATGAGCCCAAATATACAGTCAGAGCCATGCAGAAGAAGGAGTCTGGTGATGGTCTGGTCCACACAAAACGGGGCCTGAAAGATGCGTATGCCACTTCTCACAGAAACATTGGGATTTATAAAAACAAACTTGACAGGAGAATGTGTGCACTAACTCTGACCCATGTGTGTGAACATTTTGAAGACGGGTAGATGACGATGCAGACGTGAGGTGTTGAATTGAAGCAGATTATTGATCCACTTCATCATTAACATTAAAACCAACAGCGTTATCTGTGCTCGCGTGGCAAAACTGTTCCATAAGAACCTTCAATTGAAAAAAACGTAAAACAACTTACAGCAAATTACGTTCAGATTCCATTAAACAGCAGAGTTACAGAGCCGAGTCATTAAATGGTTTAATAATATTTTCTAACACTGTGCGTGTATCAACGATAACTTAAGTTTTAATTTAGTGTGTGTGTGTTTTAGCCAGACTGTATAACACTGTCCAAATGTGTAACATTTCATTAATTCCCTTTTTGCCATGTGGTGGGCTCTTTTTGTCAAATTAGGACAAGCATTAAGAATAAATGTCTGTGTGATATGTAAAAAGTGTTGCCATACACGTAGACGGCACAGATGTCAGGAGGGTTTTTGGTGATAAGGGCAGACGCAAGTGATGATGTGATCTCTGCAGCAGAATTAAAATGTTACATCCTGCCTCTGCCTGCTGCAACCCTTCTCACCTGAACACTCCGGAGATTTCTGTGTTGTTGTAAACACGTCTGAGCAGAGAATCTCCCCTTGCTTTGTTCATGTGTGAAAGGCAAACTCATCAGATAGACCAATTCTCAGGAGTTCCTCCGGAGGTTATGTCTGAAAAAGGCTGGACAGTGAAGACCCACTAAAGGGCGTGTGGCATCGATGTTTTCTCATTATTCTTTGAGTTAATCTGCAACATGAGGAAGGGGCCAAATTCATCTATTATTAGCAAATATACTATGTACAAGACTATAAATACAAATTTAATAACTAAGTAATTATTGCAGTTTCATATCTCCGTTCCAAGAAAACCATTGCCCCCAAGATATATTACAGATAAAAACTACATAATTAGGAAAAAGTAGACTAGTGCTTATTAATACTTGTGGACAATGCTACAAATGTAGGAATTGATACAGCCACCTTAACACAAGAGCAATGGTGGAGACGATGTGAAGGCCACTATTTGCTAAACTGCAGTAGTTATACTTCTGTACATATAATTCTACAGCAGACAACTGAGACATGTACCTTCCTGAATACGAGCTAACCAGGCTGCGTTTTACATGGCTGCAGTGTCGCTCAGATCTCTGTATGTGGTGCAAAGTCTGACTAAGTCAACAAAAGCTGAGGTCATCTTAGCAGGGAGGTTTTTGTCTTCTCTGTTGAGCAAACTGTTGTATATTTTTTTTTCTCCCTTTTTCTGGGAGGAACACAGCTTGGATGTGACAGAACAATTCTTTCTGTTTTGTTTGTTCTAAGAACACCAGAGAATACCACAAGCTTTGGACAGTCAGCAACATTATGAAACAACAGTGGAACTCCTGAGCATCTCACATGGTGACAGTCATCCCTAATGCAGATGCTGTTTCAATGCTGGCATGGTTTATTTTAGCTTTTTTTAAATGTGACCACATGGGCGAGAGGTAAAACTGATGAAACACATTTCTGAAAACTGTCATATGCTTCAGCTCTCTTAACTTATTCATATGAGGATTTTGGACTTGAACAAGGTCACACTGTAACAACCGTCCCTGTCTGCTCACTGTGTGTGTGTGGGGGAGTTACTATTCTAGTGGCCACCTAAATCTGTTTTCACAGATACATTATGAAGATTTGTCTTCCTTATGGGAAAAAAGTGAATCCCCATAATGTAAGTCATTACATTTTAAGGTGAAAGGAGGATGGTTGAAGTTAGGTTTAAGTTAAGGTAAGGATAGTAGTAACTATGGTTAAAGGGATAGTTCACTGGAAGAAATACAAAATTCACTCATTTTCTACTCACCACTATGCTGATGGAGGGGTGGGTGAAGTGTTTAAGTCCACAAAACACTTTTGGAGTCTCAGGGGTAAACGGTGTTGCAGCCAAATGCAATACCAATAAACTGTGACCAATTCTTCAAATGTAAAAAAAAACAATTATAATAGTCATATGTAATTATTATTTGTGTGCACATTACTGTTGTATGTGGACTGACAGCACAACTGCATTCACATTTGTCTTCAGTGTGCTAAATTCTGAAGGTGGCTTCACTTTATCACATCCCCAATCTTTCCTCAATGTGTCATTTACACCTGTACTTCCATGTGGTCTCACAGTAATCCAATCACCCAAAACACATGTTGATGTCCACAAAGAAAAGACTGGAACTGACTATTCACATGCAGGCCACTGAATAGAAAGCATGTTATGTTTTTATGTGTGCCCAGTTCATCTTATTGTTTGCTCTCATCCCATCAGCTGTGCTGCTCTTATTACTGCTAAAGACCTAGCCTTATCCTTTTGCCCCAGAGGAGCCCATACAGTATTCCTTACATTAATATTCCACAGAAAACACTATTCCCTGCAGTGCTGAAGTCAAACTGCACACACAGACAAATGTAAATGTGCAGCAAAACACATGCACCAAGTTAAATATTTAACGCTCAGTTTGATTCCCACCATGTTGGATCATGTATCATTAGGCCGGGGCTGGAAATGTTATTTCCATGGTGGAAAAAAAAGGAAAGCCTTCCTTCCATGCCTTGTCTCTGCTTCCAAAAAAAGGGCTGTTAAATTACAGAGCTCACTCCCCACCAGCCACTCTGTGGCCCAGTGTATTGTGGAAAAGAAAAACATTCAGAGAGAAAACTCCAGATGAGAGTAAAGGGATTACCCAATCAACACAGAGTACAGTACACAGTATGGCTACTTTGGAGCAGTAGTTAGTTGCTGGGAGGATGTGGAAAGATTGTGGCATAGCTCAACAAATCTAAAAATCTACAATAATTATAGAATAATGAATATTGTAATTAAAACAATAAGATGTGACATCTTAATCTAGTGTGATGGCCCCTGTGGGAATAAACTCTTTCCTGTTGTGTCACTAATCTGTGCCTCTTCCTCGCAGGTAACTGATTGTAAATCAGTCAACCTGGGCCCAGTGTGTGGGTCTCTCTCGCTCTCGCTCGCTCTCTCTCTCTTATCTTTGCATTTGACAACATTTCAAACATCGTACACTGAAATAAAGCTTGTGTTAGTCAAAGCTACCAGAGCATTATGATGATCAGCACACGTTGAGTCAGAGCTCTGAGGAATCTGCTGCAAGGCAAACAATTTAAAATTGCAAAAAAATTATAAATGTTAAATGCTGTACTGAACCACTTATTCACTTCAAGTAAATGAGGAAATGGTCTGACTTCATGACTATTTCTGAATTGTTATCCCAGTCTGGATAATTGGTTGAAATGTCTAGCTTTTACACTTAAAGAACCAAGAGCAGAACATAGTACACTGGACATACAACAGCTAAGTGATGAATGGGGCTGTGGAGGTTTTAGGAATCCGCTATACTTCTTTTTCTTCTGTGAAAGGAACAGTCAGAGGATGAATTGTTTTTGGACGGTTCCGTCTGTTATTCCAGCTCGCTCTGTTGAAATGCCCCCCCCACCCAGGTTCAGCTGGAGCGAAGCATATATCTACAGTATGTGATTACACTGTCTCCTCTACCTTTAGCTTAGTGGGTGCTGACTTCATTTTTGTTGGATGTGAGACATTGCTCTCGGGGGTACCGAGGAATGCCGGATGAAAAGATGGATATTATGCTTAAAGGAAACAGTACCAGGTCTCACGCTCCTGCCCTCCAGAGCCATTTTCATTGGGTTGTTGCAAAAGAGGTGTGAGAAAATAGCATGTAGAAAGAGCAGGGAGGGATAGTGTGTAGAGGGAGGCAGAGTTTTCAAGAAAGAAGATGTGTGAGGCATTACAGTGCGTTTTACTGTCAAATTTAAAGGGACCTAAATCTGTCAGTAGATAACAGGATTAAGGTGTCAGTAGGCTTCAAACAAAGTGCTTGACAGTTATTGAACATCATGTGAAATACCACACCCACTCAATGCAGTTTATCTGTACAGTAAAATGCAACACCAAGATCTCACCTAACCTTGGAATTAGGCCAATTGTCTAAACCTATGACAAAAAACAGTCATCAGTTCCAAATCTATAGCAAGTGACTGTCCTGAGTGAAACATGGTAACTGTCCTTAAAAGTAAATGCCTGGCTTCCTACCTGTTTTCATGCAGGATATATTTGGTCTTGTATCTGTTCAAAACCCTTCAGTTGTGTACTTGATTGTCTTCTGGCTGAAATCCTCCGTTTTCTGTGTTGCTCTATCATAAAAAAAGTCAACTCTAGATACAGGATCCTGGTTCGCAGCTGCACGTCGCAGATAATGATCATGGATCATGAATTATTATTACAACTAGATTGCTTGGATATACAATATTTCTACCCATGTGTATATTACTGGTAATACTTCTATCATTACAATTGATGTTGCTGCTCCTTTCATCTCTGTCATACATTTTCTTTTGTATAAATATAAAAAATAGTCTTTTTACACGAATGTTGTTTTGTTTATGCGTTCTGATACACCGGCCATATATTGCACTTCTCTCTATCCTCCACTTGCAGCTCTCTGTGAGGTTTCTACCTGCCTGTTCATTTTTTTTCTTTTTGGTATTTTCTTCGTCAGTCTTGCTGAGGGTTAAGGTCAGGATAGAGGATTTTGTACCTTGTTGAGCCCTATGTGGCCAATCATGATTTGTGATCGATTGATGTTTCGATTGGAAAGATCTAGCCACTGTAGTATTTAAGAACTAGTCGTTTAGTCTTGTTGTACAGAGTTTTGCTTTTGTAAGTACACAATAGTGACGTCCTTCGTCACAGGTTCATCAAAAACTGGGATAGAATCCCAGAGGGAAAGTTCACTGCTCAAAGTTTGCTCGTCTACATCTCAGGAGACAAACGTGGGATTCTCAATTGTATATATGTATATTTTATTTTCAAAAGGAGAAAAAAGTAGCCATTAATAATTTAAGCAAGGTATCTCCCTTAAGTCTCAAGTACGACTTACTGAATGTCTTTTTTTCTTCTTTTATGAGGAAAGAAACATGTCAGAAACTAACATGAGGCTGGAGTGAGAATCTTACTTTTGTCTCCTGAATATGCACTGCCTGACAGCTGCTAAAAGCCGACTTCTCAATGTCTCGCTCACTAACTTCTGGCTATTGCTTCTGCTTCAGTGGTGTAAGTCTCTCTGTGTCATGTGCAGTGAGAACACTTGCAGCATGCGTGCAGGCAGGTCAGTTAATGACCGACAGGTGCGGTGGTGAATCATTTCACTCAGTCCAAATACTCTCTGGACACTGGATATTCATACTGCATCATATTATACAGCTACAGAGTGGAGGTGTCCACTTGCCTGACATTGTGTTTCCAGGATGATATAGGAAGCCCTTTTTATAGAATACATGACAGATCCCACACTAGACTCTGGATCTATGTACACAACTACAAGAGCACTCACACTGTTGTGCTCTTGGCTGCATGTTACTGCTTCTGGGTGGTTGATGGCAGTGTCCAATGATGGTGGAACCCTGGTCTATTCTATGTTTGGCCAGACATTCACAACTCATGATCCATCCATGAAACCATCAATGTCTTTTTCTTTGTATCAAACAAACACATTGCTCACTTATTGTAATTTGCTGCACAAACACATTTTCAAAATAAGTTTTATTCTGAAATTTGCGTTAAGCCAATGTAGTAATTGATTGATATGCTCTCACAGTGCAAAAAGTGCATAGAATATTGCATCAAGCAATTGTGTAGTGTTTTTTATTGCAGGGGAGCAGAGGTTTACTTTACTGTGTATTCTGTAACATTATTCTAACAATCATCCGGTGATATAACATAATATTTGAGAAATTAACCTCACTTCCTTATTACAAGTAAAGCTGCATAAAATGTTTTATATATAGATTAACTGGTGTAGTAAGAGAATTTAACTGGCAAGTGACTCCATGTTAAAGACATGTTGTAAAGCAGAGGGAAGCCAGAGACTACGGTGATCAGCTTTTGGATGTTGGCTCTGGTTCAGGTCAGAAATTTGTCAGTAGCAGTTATGAGGCGACTTGGCTCTGTAAACGAAGAAAGGTCCTTGAGATCAATCTTTCACTAAATCACAAGAGGATGGGCCCACACCCATTAGTTACATCAACACTGCTGTTTATTCTGGAACTGTGACTAATGGAAAAACAATCTGGGTGATTCACATCCCTCTGGAGGTTTGGAAACACAGTTGATAGACTGGGGGCTTCTCTATGGAGCCTAAAGGGTTCTCATGTGGCATCATGAAGAAATACTTTTTTATAGGAAGCCAAGAGTGCTCCTCGTTCAGTGAACAAAGAGACAGTGAGACACATCAGTGGGACAGAACGGGTTGGAGATTGACACATGAAGTTGATCCTGCAGCCACTACAAAGTTCCTATCAAATAAACCAACTAATTAATGCAGCCCTGCACACTCATCTTTTAATTGAACTTTCATATTTCATGAAAATCTTTGAACGTTGGTGAATGTGGCATATCCTCTGTATGTTTCATGTTTTGGGACTAATCAATACAAGCGTGATTAAAGCTGATGCACTATATGGAAATCTAGCTTTCAGGGCATTGCGGTCTCGTTATCTTTTACTCTTTCTATACATTTATGCATATGAATTCAGAGAGGGATCAAAGATCTTGAGTCGACCAGAAGACAGGATTATGATGCTGATGTCTTGAGCAATCTTATCAGTAAACTGTCTCCTAATCCTGTGGGGACTGAAAAGAAACACCCGTCCTTTTTACACCACCATTCTGCCATCAGATGCAGGCTGCTTGTTATGCTTAAAGGAGACTGAAATGTCTCCACACAGACGTTGCCTTAAAGGCATCAAAAGATAGTCCCAAATGATTTCTAAAGAGCACAAAATTATCTCTGAAAGGCATGTTCTTTGAATTTCTAAACAGTTTCTGTGGAAACAGCACTTTTTAATCCTGTGAAAACACCTCTTTGCTATTCTTCTTAACAAACATAACAGTCCTCATCCATTTCCACCAACGAGGATGGCTGCTCAACTTTGACCATAAAACATTTCACACATGCTTAGTCTCAAGGTAGAAAAATAAGGTGATTTTTCTACCTTGTTATCCTTGTCCAGGCCATTTGCAAAACCCTGACATGAAATGTCAGCCTTAGTTTGGAGGAAATGCATTAACACCAACAGCGTTATACCAATAAATGATATCTGGGTTTGCAGAGCTGTCATCTTGTCCAGTTCTTTGGAGAAAAAGTTCTTAGGCCCAGTCCCATTTCACCCCTTCCCCTACCCCTTGTTTTCGAGGGTTATCTTGCCCCTTGAAACAAAGTCAGAAATTGGTTGAAATCTTCCCCTACGAATTGGGACAGCCCTTTAATAAGCCGTTACATCATCAGTAGTTGTCGCGAAAACCCGACACACCATCAGTAGTCGTTGATGTAAACAGACGTAACAAAAAGTTTTGCCGGGGATGTCATTTTAATAACATTGTTGAGATCTAAATAAACCAATGCTATTGTTTGCAGTTACTAAACTGACAAACCTATAATATCCTAATAACATCTTTGCTAATGCAGGTGAAAAACATTTGAAATTGAAAAGCTTGGATGCTCTGCATTATTTCACGTATGAATCAAAAGCACACAGCTTCAGGCTGCTAGCAGTGGTCTGTATGCAACCCTGCCAGGATGCTTTGTTATTAGAGGAGCAGTTAAGTTCAGTAACATTGCTGCTATACGCGGGTTCAATCAAGTGCATCATGTGTGGAGGGGCATGCGACATGAAATTATGGGACAAAGACAAAATACGGGACCATCATGCAAAAAAAAGATTGCGATCTTTTTTTTAAGGTTGTTGGGGAAAAAATGACCACAGTACATTGAAATGATACTAAATTAAGTCATTACAATCATTATCGTAATTTAAATTCTTATTAATAGAGAAAATACTACATTTGTGGGTCTTTCTCCCAGCTTGCCGGTGGTTCGCAAGGCATTCTGGGTACCCCTTGGTTTGAAGTGTGGGTCTGAAAAATCTTCGTTTCGAGGGCTATACAGCCTTAACACTTGGCCCTACCCCTTTATCCCAACAGGTATTGGGACAGCCTAGCCCTACACGTGAATGCGCAAAACTAAGGGGTATGGCTAAGGGCTAGGGCCAAGGGGTGAAATGGGATTGGGCCTCAGAATGAGGAGTGTGAGGGATAAGGGAGACCAGCAGCCAGGATCCAGCACATTGTTTGGCTCTGGGTGGTGCATTCTTAAGACGGACTAAGGAAAAGCGTGACATTGCAGTCATCACCAGCCATGATGTCATCTCATGTTAAAATTTGTCAACCTTTTTACAACATTTTACACTGTGAGAGACGCATTCCTTAAACTAGATGTCTTAAACGAACAGCACCAAATCCCTGAGTGGTGTTGAGCAATATACCTAACTAATGTCATAGAAGCAATCAGAACTGCTAACAATTTAAAGTATACTTAACTTAAATAAACAAATATGAATAAGTTCAAAGCTCTTAACAAATGTACATCACAAAATTTACATAATAAATAAAACCTAACTCAGCTACAATAGTTTAACATTAAATAACAATTAATATAATAATAATAATTAATATAGCAAAATACTCCAGCTCCAACCTCGCCATCACTGCCGGGGCCAGGGATGACATTAGCCAAGAGTGTCGGCTGATGTCTTTGACATCGGCTCATGCAAGCAGTCAAACACGGAACATCCCTGTTTTCAAATGTCTCCTGTTTGTCACCACGAGCTTCATTAAGTTTGTCGTGTTCCTCCCTTTCTCCTCTCAGTTTAGGTGGATCGCAGATAACAAGGTGAGTACCGCCACCTACTCTACAAGCTGATGCTTCCGGGGCCGCATCTCAGCTAATTGGACATTTGCTGCATGTTCCATTGTCGAAATCCTTTCACATGAAATACAGACCATTTAGCTTCGGGCATTTGTTTGTCTTGTCGATTCGAGTTTGGGGTGGCGACTAGCTAGTATTGACTGACAGCATGCAGCACATCAAACACCCTGTCATCACAGTGGAGCAGCAAGGTTTACACACCCATTCGATAGCTGCAACAGTAATGGCTAGTTAATGGCCCCCACATGCAAAATAAGACAACTAAACCTTGTGGAAGGTGCATTCCTCCTCTTGCCACAGCCCCTTTTGGTGCCAAACTGATCCGCCCTGGTCTTAAGTGGGCTTCCTCTGCAAATGGTGTTTCTTGTAACACTACTCCATGTTGTCAGTAGGTGTTTTGTTTTAAAATAAGGTTTGGTTTGGAGTTGCAGAAAGAAAAAGACAAGAAAACTGGAACAATGTTTGAAATCCAATGGATACAAACACAATGTGTCTTCAAAGTGAAGAATGTATGGATTCATGACTCATATTGTAGTCTAATGCTGCGTTCACAACAACAACACATGTTTCTCATGTCGAGATTACGTAGAAAGTCAATACAAAGATGCAGATGGACTCAATTTTCATGTCTATCACATTCGCTCCTCATGTTGAAATATTTGAATTCGTCTGAACGCCAAATCACCGTACTCGTCCTTGCACCAACTCAAGCTAGAGGCTGATCAAACCGGCCACTGGATGACCTCAGGTAGCACTGGCAACACAAGTCATCCAGACACACATGACGGTGCTGGATTCTCAGGTGGTTCCACAACATGGACACTGCAACAGTTGTAGTTACTTCAGCCAGTAGTCCTCCTCTCTTCCGGAGGTAAGTAACGTAACTGTAAACAGAAATAATCCTGCTGCGCGAATTCCTCGTTTAACGCAACGTGGATGTGAACACAGTTTAAAAGTTAGGCTGACACAGACATAGCATGTTTAATTTCATTACACTAATCAGAAAAATTCTCAGCAATATGTGGTGCTGAACTGACATTAAAGCCTTGTTTCATATCACACAATTAAAACAAATAATACATTATATATAACAAACTCCGTAAAAGATGAGGACTATTAAAAATAAAGGACTCTTTCCTAGAGTTAATATTAGATGATCACTAATTAGGTTCTTCTAAACGTGCAGATTGCTCCTAGTAGATACTTGTATGATGATTTAAAGGAACCTTCAAGCAGGTATGATTTCCTGACAAATATTCATCCTACATGTCACACATGAAAGGCATGTTGTTGTTGAAATTATAACTTTTATAAAGTAAATCATTTCATATAATATATATTTGGGTACGAAAACAGGTCGGCCTGTAAATACTGAAGATTCTTTCAACACCTATCATAGTAAATGTTACATTAAAATATTCAATGTTTCAAGCCTCTGCTACCCCTTTTGAAAGGATACTCTTTCGGATGATTTTTGTTCCATCTGCTTTGAGATGAATATTACTGAAAATTATAATGGAGCAAGAGATCCAAGATGATGATGACTTCATGATTCTCCATAAATGATTGAATTAGTTTATTCAGGTAGAACTACACAGTGCATCAGGACAGGCATCACAGCAACAATCCCTCATAGTCTGCATGAACAGAAAAATGTATGATGGATCCAAGGTTGCGATATATCCTGCCTTTCAAAGAGAATAAAATGAATAATGTTGAGATTGACAAGTTAGCCAAGGTCTTCAGTTGGCAAATATATGGGATAAAAGTCCCTAATTTATTCTCCTGATCTTTATTTTTACATTTTCTGTAGCCTGAGCTTGACTGTAAATTTTGTGAATGCCAGCAGGGGAAGTTTCAAAGGAAAATGGAAACAATATGGGACCTCTGAAGGTTACAGGGAAGAACACCAAAGTACTCCCTTTCACTAAAAGGTCACACATTCATCATAAAAAAGCATTCATATTAGTTAGATCTTTACATTATTCTACCGCGCCCTTGGCTTTTGGAATAAAGCCACACACGGGGTATTTCACTGCTACACTGTGTGCAACTTTTATACCGTTCTTTTTGTTTTAGTTAACATACAGAGAAAGTTCATATCAAAGTTCATGTATCCAAGATACTGTCAATGTATTTAATGTGTTTTCCATCTGCTCTTGGCAACTTAAATATTATGGCTATGTTTGCAACATGAACATCTGTGTTTGCAAGTGTTTGGTCATTAACCAAAGTTCCAATTTATCAAATGGATGGTAAGGTAGTTCCCTGAATCAGAGAAATCTCAAGCAATCCATCTTACAGTTGCCAAGATATAGTCCATACCATATGTATTTGGACAGTCATCTGGTCCTCAGCACATTCAATATGAAATATAATAATGGATACTACATTAAAGTGCCAAGGCTGATCTTGCTAAAAAGAACTGTGTGGGAGAAATAGCTCCTTTAATATAGAGTGCCTCGATTTTATGAACTCAAAAGTAGTTGGACACTCGGCTGCTAATGTTCCTGTAGCAAATGTTTTTCAATTCAATTTCCAAATAAGCTTAGAGCTGCTGAGCACTAGAGGACTTTGAACTCTTGACCAATTTTAAAAACGTGCGAGACCACAGACATGGTGACAGATTTGACCGATTTTTGATCTTATAATCGTCAGGACGCACTCACTGATGATTCACACTTGCTGTTTGTTGGAAACAATTACACAGGGGTGATTCCAGAGACTCTCACAGAATCTTGCAAGATTCTTCTTCAGTTTCTTTATGGTGGTTGGTAAACAACTCCAGTTGCATTACTGCCACCTTCTGAACTGGAATGTGGAACACTTGTATAATGTTTGTTTTTCTTCAGAAGAAAAAAACAAAAAATAAGTAAATCATGGCTGAGAAGGCTGTTACATTTTGCAGCGCGAGCTGGAAATGTATTGCTGATTTAAGTCGCACCTGTATAAGTATGTAACATCCGCTTGGTGGCGCTTCCCGGTAAAATGGCCCCCTTCGGCTTTTGTGTGGTTCTGTCGGAGCCGATGTTATTTACGATTCAAGATCAGGGAGGCTCCGACTTAATTTGTAGCATCAAGACTATTTTGTTACCCCCTCACACTTCAGGAATATTTGGGCAGATAATCGGCCCCAACTGACCTTCAGTCAAGAACACATACGCAATTGCAACAAGGGGCAAAAGTAAGCCTGATTAGTGTGCAGCAGCCTTTATGTACAGAAAAGATGAGTTGACTGAAAGTTGCCATTTAGGCTGCGTTGGAGTTGTCTGTCAACATGGGGAGTGAAGAGGTGACCATGCGAGTTGGGAAGAAAATGACGGGTCTCAGGAAAAGAAGCAATCAATGAAAGAGACAGTTGGGTACTTTTAAAAAAACATGCAGGTGTGTACAGAAAAACTAGAAAATGTCAAATGAATAGAAAATAATTTGTATGGAGTGGTCAAGTTCCCTCAAGGAAATGAAAAGGTCTAAGAGCTTGTTTCAGAGTCATGAATTACGTTCGTTCCCCAAAGTGCTCAATAGAAGGAGGGGTATAAAAGATTGTTTAATATGTAATTTTATTTTATTTTTTGGCCTTTGAAACCCAGTCTCTGAGGCTTTGTGTGGCTGTCACATAATGGGGTTTCCTGTCACAAGGCTGTCTGATGCCATTAATTTGCCTCTCCCACAACATTCTCTGGGGCTACCTCCTATACGCCAATTGCTGAGCTTTTCAATGCTGCCACGTCTCTCTCTCTCTCTCCCTCTCCCTCAGAAGAACCAATCTTTTCAAAGAGCCGTGGCACTCCTGGAGAGCCTTTTAAGAAACCAGAGCGATGTGGGGGGTGGGAGGTTTCAACCTGCATGGTCTTTCCAAACATACAAGGAGAACAAGGCCTGAGCATGAATAAATACAGCACAGCCTGAGCTGCTTTCTGAAGAAACTCACCCCGTGGACCTGTCTCGGGGAGAAAAAGGTGGGAAAAAGTAGGACTTGGGCAGAAAGACGGAGTGGAGAATGAAGCAGGATGAAGGTATTACGAGCGCCCCCCATCAGCCACCTAGAGTTCCTGCAGCCTCGGAGTGCATTCCAAGGATCATGAAAATGAGGGAAAGGGGGGAGGAAGAAAGAGAGAGGTTCTTATAAAGAATGAGGCCCAGAAGATACAGTCAGCCCCCCGCTGGCCCTGCTCTTTTCATTGAATACACAAGACGACAGGGACGGCCTCTCCATCTGAAACAACCCCTGGAGGGCCATGGAGGAGCACTGCTCTCTTCTTCACAGGTTCTATAGGACATACAGGCCTGGAGGAGAGTGTGAGGGCAGCTCCACAGACAGAGAGAGACAAAACAGTGCTCCGACTGAAACAAGATAGGGAGAAAGAAACTGAGAGGCTGCATATGACCAAGATGAAGGAGGAGGGGGCTTTTCAGACTGAGGGGATGAGGGTGAGCAGGGGGGCAAGTGTCACTCATCATATTGGCTTTACCTTTGTCTTCACCGGCATGTCACACAAACACACAATATACTACGTACATACAAAAGAGCGCGGCCAAACAGCTTGCACTGCCACACCGTGCACTTTACTGTTCTGTGCATAAGACTGCAGCCCACTCAACAAACTTCAACCTCTCTTGAGATGTTATTACTGTGGAGGTCATTGATGATTGTCTGCCATGATTCATGTAGTGTGTTGTAGAGACTGATGCAGCAGTGAAATAACACATTTTTCCTCAATGTAAATGAAACTGATTCACGTGATTTATTTTTTACTGTGGGTGTGTTTATTGGCAGTGGACACAACATTTAATTTGCTTTCTCTCATCCTTATCATCCTCCTTTTGTCCAAAGAATAGGATGTGTGGTTTTCTGTATTTGTCTTGTAGTCAATAAATATCATGCAAAGACCAAAACAGAAAACGAGGGTGTCTTGGCCTCAGTCTGAAACTCGTCCAGAGACTGTGAAAGTGATTATTCTTCTTTTTATTAGTGTATGTGTAGTTGTTTCAAAAGAAACTACAGAGCCCACAAATTTGTAGTGAAGGGAGATGTCGGCCATTGGAACAGTTGGTGATGTATGGGAAGAACAGGCTGAATCAGGGTTTGAATACACAGACAATACCGGTTTAAAAATTTTGGAAATGTTAAAAAGATACGATTAATTGTGTTGGCTTCTTGTGTCAGAGAGACGTTTAAATACAGAAAGAAAAGAAAATCACACTGTTTGCATCATTAAAAAAGTTTAATAGTGTGTGTTTGTGTGTGTGTGTTTGTGAGAGAGAGAGCCTGCATGTTCTCACATGCACACTTCATTTCAAGTACACTCATACATGCCAATGCACTGCTGGAGGGCCCTCATGCACACTGCACCAGCCCATACAACCCCCCCCCCCCCCCCCCTTTTTTTGTCTGAATGTCTTAAGTCCCCTTGCAGAGCAATACAATCCCCTCCATATGTTTGCATGCAAGCCTCCTTTAACTGCATTACGTGCACACACACACACACATAAAATTCCCCCATTACGTCATAAAGGAGGTATTCCAGTTGGACCGATGGGGATTAGGAAGTGGAGAGAACTGAAACTTCTCCAGTAAAACCTCGGCACATCCCAGCTTTGACTCCAGCACTCCCCCTCCTCATCCCTGCACCTGCTTCTAGTTATTACCATCCCCCCCACCTCCTCTCCTCACCACTGTGAAGCAGAGCCTGGGCTTTTCAAACGTCTTATTCAGCAGGAAGAGCATTGGAGAAGCAGCTTTCTACCTTTGCATGGCTGAGAGCCGCCTCGGTTGTGCTTTCAAGTTTTGACTCGGGCAGGGTGAGTGTGAAAGAGACAGTGGAGGCTTTGCTTGCTGGTTTACCTCATGGCCCAACTCACTGCAAGAGCTGCCTTTGCTTCACTGAGACCACCAAGGAGCAAAGGATGAAAAGCACACAACACTGTGTACACACATTCTCTGAATGGTAGTTAATCCACCTGTGGCGATACTGTGGTGGCTGTCAGGACCATCATCCTCAGTGAGCAGTGGGGTAATGATTTCAGTATCTTATACAATTGTGGGAGTTTAAGTAACCCGAGGGGTGTTTTCTTCTCCACTTAAACACATTCACACTTTTTTAGTCGAGGAGTTTTCCATCAGGTAAACGTTACATATTTCTCCAGGAAAACTGTATTCTAGGGAGAGCTCTAAGCATGTTAACCCTCATGTGTACCTCGTAAATTAAATGGTACTGTTTTATTTCACATGTCCCATTTTCCAAAATAAATTCTTAGTTTTCCAGAGAAAGAACAAGTCGAATTTGTTTTGTTGAGTTCATCATAGATTTTTGGAGGAATTTCAGAGCGATTCCTTTAAGTGAAGGAGCGTGGATGAGATGGAAGCAGATACACAGGCTGTAACAACACTTTTTTACTGACATAAAAACATTTCAACATTAACTACTCCTAAAAACCTACTTATGCAGGTTTTGTGTGAACTAAAAATAACATTAGTGTAAGTCATAGGTCACTAATAGGTGGACTGAATCCAGCAGACGCCATCATATCCAGACCTGGACCTACACAATTCAACCAACAGGACAAGCTGGAGCTCACTTCTCTCACTGAACAACACAAGTGAGGGGTAGGATGAGAGGAAAAGCATGAAAGAGAAAAACAGCTGTTAAAGCTGTTTGGTTGTTAAAATGTGCTGAAATAGTTTGAAAATTGATTGAGACTGTTAAGTGAAAATAACAAAAAGAAGAAAAGAGGAAACTTAATTTACACTTTTTAATAATAATTTTTCTAAAATTAAGCACTTTATTTTAAGATGGTGATTTTTTTTGCTGTATTTTTATTTTTATTATATGTCTTATTTGACATGAGAAAAGAGTATTTATCGTTTAATCCCTGCAAGTCAATGTGAAAAAAAACAAACGTTATTGATTTGACAGTCAGTTGTTGACGACGCACAGACATTGATACCCTGCATCAAATGAATGTGGAGATGTGTTGTTTAGGTACCAGTGAGACTGTGAAACACAAGGACCATCAAACTGCAACAATAGAACGTGTAGCCTTATATATTAAAGGGTGACGTGGTGATCATGGGACAGAAGATAGGGCTCAAGGGGTGATGATCCTAAATTAGCAAAGGCTTACAGAGAGCGTTCTACAGCAATAAGTGTTCAGTGGGTCATCTCACGAGGACGTATCAGAGAGGGACTAACCACTTACACTAAACATGGTGCTTGTGTGACAAATAGATTTCCTCTAAAAATAATTGTCTGCTTGATAGCAGGTGAATGGGAACATATAAAACCATTCATGCTGGTGCACTGACGCAAGCAAAGCCGATGTGTAGTACAAGTATATTCTGTTTTTAATAAGATTTGATTCATGATTCTGATTGTTGTTATGACTGATGACCATTGCAGGCAAGATCACGGCTCTCTCCCCATTCATTTGGACAGGAGCCTGATCTCGTTGGCAGAGGGTGTTGCCATGTGGGCTGCTGAGTTGAGAGACACTTGCCCAGGACTTTGGATTACTTTACATCTCTTCGACAAATGTTCGCTTTGACAAATCAACCACATTTTCAGACTCTAATCCTCTGCATTTGGATCTGATTGAAAATCTCAAAATAACATTTTGTGACACAGTAATTACAACAGTCACGGAGTGGCTCATATTCTATGCTAAGACAGCAAGTATATGGTCACGTAGCCAGAGTTGCTTCCAGGTGTTTAGACACTACTTATGCTGGAAAACAATTCACACCACCACACGGACAAGCTAGAAGGCAGATTGACTAAGTAACAATAATGATGTTGTTAATTCTGTGTTTTTTTATAAGTGACAAAAAAAACAACTGTTAGATGATCTTTCTTTGCATTTCAGGACAACCTGATGCTGGTAGCATGTCCTTGCTACCAGTTTTGTACGAGCTAGGTCTTCGTCCATATTTAAAGCTTTAGTAAAGAAATTATAATTTGAAAATCAATATCGCAAAGAAAACACAAGTGAAAAAAATGTTCTCTAGCCACAGCAGGCGAGTTCAAGTGTAGACCTCCATGAAGACCTCACACCGATAGGCCTGTCTCCCTTTCTTCTGCCCTCTATTCTTCATTATCTAATTCAAGTGTCAATTTTCAGCCGGCGCCTGAGTTGACCCTTTCTTCTGCCTTTGTTTCTGCACGGTGGGGTGGAATGCCTCCCACTTAATCGTTGATCCAATTAATTTGGGAAAACTTCTGGGCTTCTTTACAAGAGTGAAGGCATCTGAATAAAATCGTCCAACAAAAGAAGTAAGTTAACACAGAGCAGTGTCACTGATTGACACCGGTGCCAAAACGCCTGTGTGTTGCCATTATGCCAGATCAAGTTATGGAACCTTAGCAGAGAAAGGTGGCCTTGCTGAAAGAAATGAACATGTCTAATTAACTTGTGTCAAATAAAAGATTCCAGCTCCACACAAGTGACTAAACCACCCCACAACTTTTTATGGTTTTGCCTCCTGGTAGGGCTTTTTAAATGGCAGGAACTTATTAAACTGATGTCATTATATCTTTTTTTCTTCTGCAGCACGCACCTGGCATCTCTATGCACCATTCTCTGTCGGACACACAGTGAAACACTGGGCTGTGATATAGTAGGTTTCACGCTGCTACACTCTGTAGGGGGCAGTAATAAACTCTGCAAGAAAAGGTATTTCAACACTTGTCAGAATGTAACTGTGCAGTGCTTTGTTGAGCTTGGGTTGACTTCACCTTTTTGCCTAATTGGTCATATTCCCAATGGTTCATAAAGTGTGCACACGGTGAGTAGCTGTCGTTAAAAGACCAAATCCATAATAATTAGGTTAAGCCCATCATTAGCTGCCTGTAAAGTCACACAGCTGTATACACAGAATGGTGGAGTGGAGAATCACAGACGGAGCATTCTCTCTGTAATTCCTGGCTACATTATTTGGTCGAGCTTGCTAATTGGACAGCGACGTCGAATTCCTCACAGGGGCAGAAGCACATATGAGCAGACTAGACGGAATCGTTGGAGGGCCACATCTTCTAAGGGATTAACAAATTGTGTGTGTTTTAATAAATCATGCGTCTGGACATGAATAAACCATCAGGTGTTCGGCCTCTGGGGAGATGTCTTCAAATCAGTCAAAGGGGAATCAGGACTGAGATCACATGGTGCTCACATGAATGCAGGTGGCACCAATAGGAAGGAAGAAATGAATAGGCTATATGAAGGGATGGTGAATGTGAGTGTTAATGTGGATGTTGGGAAATCAGATTTAATATTATTCCTCTGTCTTTTTCATTGACACAGCCTCACATTCATGGGAACAATGAAAATGTCCAGGATGACATCCCCTGATACAACATGATCAAAACACCCTGGGATGTTTATGAATATTTATGTGTAAGTAGCTAGCATATATATTTGTGTGTACATGTAGTGCTGCTGTAGGACTGGAGAGAATGGTGATGTAGCTTTGAAAAGGTACCAAGTGTATCACCTTCCTAATTCCACAAATGTCTGTATGTGGAACGCATATCTCACGAACTGTTCATTTAACCGGCTTCATACTGGGCATGTCTATTGTTAGTTGTCACGAAAAGTGCAGTGTAGAGTTTGGTGCGATTTGGAAACGCGATATGTTCACTAAAAATTTTAAAATCAAGCACTCAACAACGGTCAGTGTATGTGTGCGTGGGTGGGGTGGGGGTTGGGGGGTTGAACACAGGGTGCAGCGTGCATTAATAGTTTAATCTTGTTCTACGTCCTCGGATAAACTACAGCATTGTTGAAAACTGGGTCAAACCACAAGTCAAACTTGCCGCTATATCATTTTGGTCATTTGAATACTTTTATTTCACCATATCTTACTGACACACAGACATTGACCACACACATGAGCAATAATAAAGCAAATTCATTTTTATTTTGTTAAAAACATTGACTATAAAATCTTCAGCGCAGATAAACCAGGTGGGATGAACACAACGTTTTCTAACTTCACTCTGCACCATAAACTGTTTACTAAATACTCTACAAACAACGTCCAGCACACAATAAAATATGATTTTGCGCTATACAAACACAGCTAGATTTAATGGAGTTGAATTCAAGTCCCCACAAGCTGCTGTGTAGGTTTGCAACCAGATTCTCTGCACATTCATGCTGTCTCCTGTTTTACCAAATCCTAAAGGTCCTACTGGATTCACATGTGGAGACTGAGGAAACCAGTTTAAAAAACACTTGTGCTTTGCACTGTCCTGGTGGAAGTAGCCATTAAAATATGGTAAACTGAGGCCATAAAAAGATGAACATGGTCAGAGACAACACTCAGATTTGTTCTGCATACATGTGCACCCAAACAGAGAGCCACTGCCTGGCAAATAACAGCAGCCTAGTAGCACTTTTAACATGATAGTAATTAACGAGAAAGAATATGTGCTTTGTGTTTAGACCTGGAGAGACCAATCCACTACTAGCATTTTAACTGACATTGTCCAAGCCAGGATATCAGGTGACGGTATCATTTCATGCATTAAGACATTCAGTTTGTTAAGATGGATGATGAAAATGTGTCTGTTTTTCTTTTATTCAGGACCAATTAATGTCAGTGACTTTAATGATCACAACAACAGCGCTTTCACCAGTTCGGGGTTCTGCGTAGTGAGTAAAGCTCATCCGAACTTTGAATGAACAGGTGAACAGCTCTTTGTGCAACAGCTGTGTAGTGGCCTGAGGGTTCTGAGGACTGAGTCCCTCAGTCGGTCTGTACATCCTGCAGCTCAATTACTGCAGGTCACCTTTAGAAAGAAAGCTGCAACCCGCTCTACCAAAAATAGCCCATTACAGACGGGCAGTTTTAGAACAGGCACTGCACTTTTCTAGATTTTTAAACTTGATGTTAAAGTAAATTTTAAGTGATGTGTGGAACCTGCTCCACTCCCAGGTTACACCACACTTCTACAGTTAAAACCTACTGCTTTCGGTACAGATTACATTGTATAGAATTTATTGGCTAGAATATGGTTTACGAGTATTTATGGTGAGAAAAGGGTCCAACCTACAAATCAGTGAGTTACATCAGCACCATGGACAGCAGCTCAGATTAGCCCTCTGCTACATGCTTACTGGACACAAGTTGTGTCCAGTAAGCATGTAGCAGGTCAGAGCAACACAAGTCCACAAACGTGTACATGAGTTTTGAATTTGCTGCAAGTGAATACGGACATGAAGGGCTGAGGTGATGCCGTTTGAGTGGGATTGCTAGTCTGTGGAGTGGCACATCAACAGTCTAAAAAAACACATGCATTGATCAAATCGGTATTGCATTCAACAATTCAGCTACAGCTACTTATGTTCTCTGTATGATTGTGTTGTGGATTTCCTCTTCATCCCCTGTAGGCCTTTTTATAAACAGATGATGTATGAGTACAATGTTAAGCCAGGTAGGAGTGAATACTATGGAAAGAAGAATTGCAGCTACATGCTATGGCATAGAAGGCCTTTTAAGACATTTGTTGAGTCAGGTAAATATGGATCTTCATTTAAAAATACGAAACATACAAAGTTTATATTTATTCTTCAATTTCAAAAGGAATGTGAAACACTTTGAGGTCTGACTCACTTGTAAAAAGGCTGGTAAATAACTGTTAGGGCACTCAGTGAGAGCAGGCCGCCGCAAGACAAACACTCTATCATAACATAATGTGGTGTGAAATCATAACTTCTGAACATTAAAAACCTGCGTAGTATTTGTTTTACTGTTTTCTTAGTCCATACCTGACTCTATTATTTATGCTTTACTATTGAGCCTAAAGGCTGTACCCAAAATGATGCAGAGTACTTAACTGAATGTTTGACGGTCTGTTCAGTTTTAAATGTAAAATTGTTACTGACATTTGCATTTGTATACACGTTTGCTGTCCTGGCTGGTAAATGGTGGAACGAGCTCCCCAATGACATCAAGACAGCAGAAAGTCTACACATCTTCAGCCGCAAACTGAAAACACACCTCTTCCGACTACACCATGAATAAAAATAAAAAAATTTAAAAAAATTACGTATAACACTTTGTAGTTTGGCTTTCTTGATTCTTGTTGTTCTGGGATTGTACCCTCATGGTTGAATTCACTTATTGTAAGTCGCTTTGGATAAAAGTGTCAGCTAAATGAAATGTAATGTAATGCAAATGTAATGTATACAGCATTTAATTTCTACAATATGGTAAAGATTTTGATATTAAATATAATGTTAAATACTGGGATTAATGAGATTAAATATTTAAGGCATTCAATTATCAACAATGTTTCAGATGATAAGGACATTAACAGATATTGTCAAAGGTTTAATGAATAAGCCCGGAAATTCAGCAAGTGTGCAGTTACTATTAAGATGTCTCTTTTTAAAGCTCTGTATACTGGTCATTACTGAAATGGGAGCATGCATGCCATGTGTTGAGTTCACACCAATTAGGGCCTGATCTGATCTTGGCCACTGGTCAGCCTCAGGTAGCCCTGAGCACAACAGACTCAGCTCCTGGAGAAGACAGTGGAATTCCCCGAGCTACGTGTCCCTCGGGATGTTCTTGTGATCCCACACATGACAGCGCTGGCTTCTCCAGCCAGAAGTCCTCCTCTTTTCCACAGGAGAACAGACAAATATTTGCGGGTTGTGTTCACTTGTTTCGTTAGCATAAGTAACATGAGTAAACGCAAATGATCCTGTGGCCAAACTTGTGAGAGTAAAGCAACACTCAAATTTGCTTCCACGGCATCACAGTGGTTTAAAATGACAGTATGAGCCTGTGGGTTGGTGCTCCACCTAGCATCCCCTGCTGAATCTGGGTCTGCAAATGGTATTCTTTTAGCCTGGCATTCCATTGTATTTATTTATTTGGTAAAACAAATGTTGAATTTTATTGTCCATGACCTTTATCCCTAATAAAGCTTTAATTAAATTTTTTAAATGCTCTTAAGAGGGAAGTAATGAGGTGGTTTATGAGAACACTGTATGCAGATCTCATTGTATATCCTTGAAGTGATCTCTGTTGCTATGTGTGAAATAACCTTTTTCTGTTAACATAAATTGTTGAGTTTTGTGATTAACCACAAACGTACTAAGCAACATGTTAAATTGAGTCTAAAGCAATAAGAATGATGCAATCGCACAAAGCAGGGATTAGATTATTTAATTTATCTGTGGATGTATCACATGAATATGAATTAAACAAAGTAATGTAGACAAGACCACCATCATCACTGGGTAAAATGATGTGACTATCAACTGGTTTGTACCAGCTGAGCAGGGGGAGCTAATTTTTCATAGCCAGCCCCAGGGAGTCCAGAGGCGACTCTGACTCTGTCAGCATTGAATGAAGCCACATTCATGAAAAGTCCTTTGTGTGTAACCTGCAGGAGACTCAAGTTCATTTGAATAATGGGCATTTTTCAAGCAAAGTTAATAAATTGGTTTCCAGCTTGACAACAAGTGGCTCTCAACTGACTGGAGGTTGTCTATGTTGTCGAAGACAGAGCAACAGCTCAAGCTTCACTCATTAATCCTTCTGTCTGTCTTCTTTGTTTTACCTGGTATGTACGAAATATGGGCTGACAAAATTCTAGCTGTTTACAGTCAGTAGTTTGAGCAAATAATTCAAGGCTTACTTACTAGCTGAGCTTATCAAGCATAAAAACGGATCACAGTCTTCCTCAGTGGTTTTGCTCAGTGAAGTGTGTTTATAAGGATTAATCAAAACCACAGAGCAAACTAAATAAACAAATGAACTAAAAGACTTTATGATTTAATGAAAAGATCAGAAAAAAAGCTTGAATGGTGATTTTTTTTCATTACAGCAAATATTTTAAGAAAACACCTGTTTAGAAAATACTACTTGTTTTAACAACTACAATAACAGAACAAAACTACATATGGCGGAACTGTGTGGGCATGTGAAACTGAAGATGTGACTGTTCTTTTTTTTTTGTATCATATAGACGTACAGTTGGTGTCTTAGTCACGTCTATGGGAAAAGTCCAACACATTGACCAGCCTACCAATGGTATAACTCACTCATTCACTAAAGCTGCTTTCAGAATTGCACTGAACTCTGTATAATCTCTTGCAATTATCCACCGGGGCTATATGTGAGAACGCAAATGTCCCAGTCAGTTGCTACAAACATTCTGTGGAGTTACTCCAGATAATGTCAGAGTGACTTCATGTGAAAACACAGAAGGAGACACTCTGCAGCATTCACGCGCAAACATGTAAAACAAAAGAAAACAAAGAGAATGCAAATATCTCCGGAAAAAACAACAATGAAGACGTCAGCTGGGAGAGAGAACAACATTTGAGAGCTTTTGGTGATAAGAGCCGACGCTGGTGTCGATTAGCTGTAGACAAAAACATGTGATCTCCGCAGAGGAAACAATTCACCAGTCACCTGAACGCTCCTACATTTTCTGCCTCTGTTTGAATCATAGATCATTTTTAATGCTTTCTGATTTGATTTGTTCAAAAACCTTGTTGATTACCTGGCCAAACCTTGATTAGTTCCTTGACCAGCAAGAGTTACATCATTTTCTCAGGGGTTGGTAGAGACCAAACCAGAGCTGGAAAAGACTTGAGAGAGGTAAAGACCATTTGACTGGTCGTCTGCACAAGCAGCTTACTATGACCCCTATGTGACATAGTGCATTTACGGAGGAGCTTGGCATCAATGGCTGTGACTTTGACTTGAAAATTATTGTTTCCATGGTCACCCTGCAAACTTACCTGCACATTTATTGTTGTAACAACGATATGTGTCCTCGAATCTTAATGACTTATCTTTTGCGCTTAAACCAGACTGTTATGTTCATTAGATTGACTGCCTGTTTAATGTTGTAATCATATCAACAAAGGTCTCGTACACCTGTAGGGTGTAGGGGCAAGATTTCAGGAGACCATCCAGGGGTTTGCATCAGAGGGTATAGAGACAAACAAGCTACAGTATTGGGTGTGTGTGAAGGAGAATTGAAATGTTTGCAGTTTGACCAATCTTAAAGCTGCTTTGTGACCCTGCTCAGACAAATATTTTATCTTGAAAGTCATATAGCAGGCCTTTTGCTTGGTTGTGTTCTTTGGGCATTGCAGTAATGTAACACAAGCCCATATGGGGTTTTTGCATATATCACCATGCAATGGAGTTGAAAACATGATTGCAAGTATTTTAGTGTGAGACCCGTTACAGAAATGCAAAGGAAAACAGAGGATGTATCTAATAATGAGTGCAGCCTCTCTCCCCTCTCCCAGCCATGTGTCCCTGTGGCTTCTCTCTAAGTGGCTGCAGGTGAATGTGCACAATTACTCCCATTTTTGCCATTTTGGGGTGAGTGGGCGGATAAACAAGCAGCGCACAGCGCAACTAATTGTTCCATTACACGGAATGGAAAGCGCAGGAGGGGTAATCAAGCAGCTTTGTTGCAAATAACATGCCACAGAAATGTCTCTGTTCTGCTGATGATGTTTTGAGTTTTGATGACTGAAAGCCTGCCACCCCACCGACGGTCCATCTGCGCTCTTTAGGGGGAACTGAAAAACGTAGACAAACGTAGACAATTTCTCCAGAGGATGAATTACGCATATTATTTAACTGTATAAAAAAAAAGTTGAGACATTCCAATATCTATCTATATTTGTTGGGTGATATTTTATTTTGGTTCACTGTACATGACAGGTTATGGTGACATCTTGAGGTCAGATGCAAAAACATGTCCCAATTCAGTAGGTTACTGCACCGAAAAACTATTCTTTGTTCCTTCAAATTAGCCTCATGGCCTCAAATGGCTTAAATGTAACTACACGTTCCATCTTCATGTTGTGACTGGGATCTATTTAACAATGCCTACGAACGTACTCTGCGAACAAATTTAGAACTTCCTCAGACCATGCGTACTCACAAATGATGAAGGCCCGGCTCTCCTAGAAAATGTAAACACACACCCTTTAACTAAATGCATAGTTTATTAAAACTCCATTTATTTAAATAAAAAGGGGTTAAATAGACAACGATAATTTTGTTTAATAATTCAATGACCAACTGTATTAAATAACCATGAAATGTACGCCCTTTCATCCTCATCATTTATTGTCATAATTAAAATCTTCAACTATACCAGTTGAGATAGTTTACTTAGTTTTCAATAGAGTACATGAGAATGTTCATATTGAAATGCAACAGTTTTGACTTTCGTTAAATTTTTTATTGGCCTTTAATTGTTTGGTCACTCCCAAACATTTCTAGTGCCAGTGTTTCATGCTGTTTCATGCCCAAATTGCCAGTCATAAATAAAATGTATTATTATAATTATTACCCTAATCCTTACCTGAACCTAATTTTAACCCTAGAAACAAGTCTTAGCCATCAAACAGCCCATCAAAAGTGGTTCAAAAAGTGAGGACCAAAATGAAAAATAGTCCTCACAAAGATATCTGTACAAGTTCACACACACATATACACATAATATAACTGTCAGAATAAACAATCATGCACAGGAAAACTTGCTGGAACAGCCCATGTCAACAATGCATCATCCTAAACAACAATCGTCCTAAACAATGCCTCGTCTAGTGTTTTTATTAGAAAAGTGATGCTGGAGATTTTGATGTTCACTTTCATATTTTTCGTGTACGATGAACTGAACAAATCAGTCTTCCTCGCGGGAGTGAACGTCACTCACGTTCAGTCATTTTTTTAATAATCATTGTATCAGGCCATCATGTGAAATACAAGCAGTGAGAGAAAATGTGTGTGTGTGTGGGCTCCCAGACAGCACATACACAGGCCCCAGGGCTCCGCCCCCCCACCCACTCGCTCACAGTGACACACACACAGTGAGATCAGAGCTCGTTCACGTGAAGCAGCCGGTCAGTGACTTTGTGTTTTCACTGTTTCCACTGTTCTTATACAGAGTTTCTCTGGTCACAGCTGCTCAGTGATCAGCTCAGAAGCTGCTGTACCGAGCTGGAGTTTCTGTTTCCTCCTCCACTGTGACCTGCTCTCACTTTTTGTTTTAATATTTCGTCAACTAAAATATGCGTCACATCCTACTACGTCTACGGACCGGCACCTTTCCCTGCAGGTGCCTAATCTTGAGTTTACGACCCCCGGCCTTGGTAAGCTAACCATGGATGAATCCCAAAAAAGAAAAGTCTTGGAGGAAAATAGAGAGTTTAATTCTGCATTTTCTTTCACTGCCAATGATGCTGGCTTACCTGTATGCTTGATATGTGGAGAGAAATTAGCAAACAACAAAAAAATGTATGCATGGTGAAAGACATTTCCAGAACAAGCACACAAAAGCACAAACTAAGCTGGAGATGAGCGAAAAAGAGCAATTTCAGAACTGCTGCAGAAAGCTGAGCAGAGTAAATGTACTTTCAAGAAGTGGGCCAAGTCTATAAACTCAACTACTGCTGCTAGTTTTGTGGCCACTCAGGAGATAGTAAGGCGCGGAAAGCTGTTCACATATTGAGAATACAGTAAAAATGTGTTCATTAAAATATCAGAGCGTCTATTTTCAGACTTCAAAAACAAACGTGAAATTGTTCCGAAAATTAGAGATATGTCTCTCTCTGTAAAGACCGTCAAGGACAGGGCCATTCAAATGGCAACAAACACCACCAGACAGCAAATTGAGGATCAATTCAGCTCAAGCATACTCAATAGCCTGTGATGAGTCAAGTGATGTAAACGATATTGAACAGACAGCGCTGTTATGCAGATATGTGAACTCTGAAGGGCTGCAGGAAGAAAGGCCAAACACAGGGGGGGGAGGACATTTTTGAGGCTGTCGTGAATTGTTTAAAAGCCAAAAAAATAAACACCACCCACATGGTGTCAGTGGCTACTGATGGGGCACCTAGTATGAGAGGAGCACAGAAGGGGTTTGGGACTTTACTTCAGAAGTCGCCGAATCGAAAGCTGCTGACGTTTCATTGCATCTTGCACCAAGAGGCACTGTGCGCCCAAACATTTACCCCCGAATGTATGGAGGTGATGAATCTTGTTATTCAGATAGTGAACAAGATAATGGCAAAAGGGTTAAACCACCGACAATTCTGTTCATTGTTAGATGAAGTCGACAGCGCATATTCGGAATTCCTGCTGCATAACAAAGTCTGCTGGCTGTCCAAGGGAGAGGTGCTGAAACGGTTTGCTGCTTGTCTGGAACATGTTAAAACCTTCATGAAAGGAAAAGCCTCATCTATCCCAAACTGGAAGATCTAGATTGGCTGGAAAAGTTGCACTTCATGGTGGATATAACAAGTCACTTAAACACGCTGAACAAAAGTGTCCAGGGAAAGGGGAGGACGGCACTGCAGATACCGGAGGATGTTTTGGCGTTTGAGCGCAAGATGACACTGTTTGCCAGAAGAGACGCACTCTCTCACTTCCCCACCCTGAGAGAGTTCAAAGAACAACATAATCACATAGATTGTGAGTATTTTCAGCGTGTGATCATCGTAATGCAAACTGCATTTGGGGAAAGATTCAGCGAGTTCAGAAAGGAAAAAAACACATTATCCTTCCCTGTCACACCCCTGCTGAACATGTCCACATTCACAGGAGTTGTCCAAGTATATTTTAGACACTGAGCTGATGTAGTTGTGTTTTATGTTCAGGCACAATGGTTGATTGCTGTACGTGGCTGAGGAAAAAAACGACAGCACACTGAAATGGACTTTAGCCATAATTAACTACAAACTGCACTTTTTAAAATATTAGTAGAATGTACTGTAAAAACCTGTGAAACAGCAACAGTAAAAGACCATAAAATGTAAAATAGTATATTACTGTAGTAGATACATTAAATTCTGCTAAACCAAGAAACAGTACACAACTTTGAAATTTACAGTTACAATATGTAGAAAACACATTTTTTACTGTGATTGTTAAATTAATGAGAAAATGCCATAATTTCAAAAGCATGTAATTACTTTCAAATTAATGGTATTATTCTGTTTATATTACACATGTTTCCGATATGTACATTTAAAATTACAGAACAAAACCATTCACCATTCAGAAAAAACACACCTTCATTTCTACAGACAGAGGATGTTGAAAATATAGTATATATTTGTTAAATAATGCTGAGTTCAAGGTAAAACATGGCCTATGTTTAAATCTACTGTGTTAAAATGGTACAGAACAAATAAAGGACACTTTAAAAAGAAATGATGTCAAGGATGACCAAAAAACACAACAGGCTTATCATGTAGCTTCGAAAAGTATACAAATATATATACCGTCCCAAAGAAAGAATTTTAAATGTGTGTGCATTATAATTCCTAATAATACAACTTTTGCATAACAAACTTCCAAACGCGTAGATATACATTTGATCTCTTTTCCTTTTTGAACTACCATACAGCCTGTGAAACCCTCCTGTAGGTATGTGACAGTGAAATATTTGTTCGCATGCACCTGGAGAGTGCTTCAACTGTTTCCGGTTCCGGAGTACACGGCAAAGAGCGGGAGCAGGTCGAGAGAAGAGTCACAGACAGACAAACGAACGTATAGGTGGAGACAGTCAGTTTCAACCACAGAGAGTGAACTTCAACGCTGACGTATTTTTGAATTTCGGAGTGCGTCTAACGGCCGTGCAACAAACTATAGTTTTTATATATATATAGTATAACTATGTATAAAACTTTATAAGCTGTGTTATCAAATATTTTTTGCGGCTCCAGACAAATTTCAGACTAAGGGGTCAAAATGGCTCTTGGATAGTAAAGGTTGCAGACCCTTGTGCAAGGTCAACCCCTGCTTTCCTACTTTCAGGTTTCAACAAGTTAAATTGAAGACTTTTTAAGACCACTTTGAACCTATTTCACGGCCATACTGGCAAAAAAGTATGAAGGAAAATTACTATGAAAGAAGAAATAAGTCCCAGAATTACTTACAAAGTAAATCTATTCCCGTTCAACATAAGAACAATGACTGAACATAACAGTAGACAGAACTGTGTGTGTGTGTGTGTAGACCTGGTTGAGAAGGAATACCGGCGCACTGAGGCAAAGACTGTATCTCTGGACTTACAGCAGTTGGAAGTCCAAACAAGTCCAAAATAGTAACAAATAGAATCAGAAATAACTGAGCCTTCTAATCAATAAGGATGCTTTTGTTTGTCAATCAAACAGTTACCAAGTATGAGTTCAATAAACGATTCTTTCAGCATAGAGAAAAAAGTATGTTCCATAAAACATGGCCAGAGAAAATGGCCAGGCCAGAGAAGGAAATTAAAAATCCCACCCCAACACTACAAAAACCTCTATCTTCTCAGCTCTGCTGCCTTGGCCACAATCTCCTTTTCAATTGTCTCAAGCTCAGCCAACTTCTCCTTGCAGCCCCTCCTCAGAATATTTGACTTGGAGATGAGCTCGGCCATCTTGCTGCCAGCCTTGACCTCAGCCTCTCGAACACCGACGAGATGGCAGGAGTTTGTTGTTGGCTTTTCACTTGGGTCTTGTGTTTCTCTGACTGGGCATGCGATTCTAAAGCCTTTACCCCAAATGTTCCTAGTTTTACAGTTTTCTTGCAAAAGGTGCAGTGGGCTTCAAAAACATTCCCCTCCACTGGTTTTAACCATGCACTAAAAATGCTTTTATTCAACTTGCACTTCCCCATTAAGTTACAAAAGACGTCGACACACTAGTAGAATTTCCCTTTCTTTTAGCTCGACTGCTGGTTGCTGCGCGCGTTTTCAGTTGCTAGGCACTGTGTATAAAGGCTGCCTATCCGCAGCGCATCGCGGAGGTGCGCGCAGAGCACAGAAAGTGGAGCGCATGCTGCTATCCTGCGGCGGGAGCGCGCATTCAGCTAAGGAGCGCGCTCAGAGTAGCGCAAGCGTTGTGTGGCACAATAGTAATTAAGAGTGCAGAATCCTCACCAACACATTTGGTGTTCTCCGATAAGTTCTCACCGGGGGCTGCAAAGTTAGTGATTATTGGTTCCATGCTGATTTATTTCCTTACGAATTGTTGGGAGGGAACTGATTACCGTACTGCTTACTTTGCAGCATGGACATTTGCCCAAAACACATTTACTGGAGAACAAGTTATCGCGAAGTAATTTCCTAATCCAATACATTTTTAAGACCTAGCAGAATCAAATTTAAGACTTTTTAAGGCCTAAAATTCTGATTATTAAATTTTAGACTTTTTAAGACCCCGCGGGAACCCTGTACTTTAGATTTGGGCGCGTGCACATAAAAGGAGCGGTGTGTACTATATATGACCAATCACCAACATGGAAAACTGAACTGACAGCAGAGCTGCATATTTCACAACGATGAGCAAACTGCTATATTAGTTCAAACACATTATCTAGACTAAAAGCAGGAATGCAGGAAAGACAGCTGGCAAAAAATCTCAGATTGTGTGAATTTGTAAATTACGGAGCCCCTGATGACATTCGGGAAAAAATATATTACATTACCACGAAATAATAACGAATGGCAAAGAGATAAATAACTCAGGGCCATGAGATATGAATCTGTTCTTTACTAACAAGACCTGTAGAACTGAAGAAGCCTCTTGGACGAGAGATGAAACGTTTCACTGAATCACATGAAGTCGCCTAATGAGCTTTACTTTGACACACACTGTCTGCACTGACTCTGAGGACACACTGGGGTGGAAACGTTTGCAAATTACTAGTTAATATACATATATTGACCTATTTTTATGCTCACTGTGCGTATTTGGCATTTTGGTGAAAAGACTCCCCCTTACTATTTATTGCAGTATATACAATAACTGTCTTTTTATTCCAAAAGTCATAGAGAAAGCAAGGGGAAGTCCATATTATAAAGCTGTGGAGGGCGGGAGTGGATGAACCTGGTTAAAGAGTGACGCTCTATAGTAAAGCGAACACGAGGTAGAGAATCCAAGAGCAGAGGAGAAATCTGAGAGCAGACAATTCATGAGCGCACAGAGAGCAGCCCGTGTGCGTAGAGAAGGGCTGAAGCTGGAGCGCAGGAAATCCGTGCGAGCAACAATATATCTGAGTGTAAGCACACATTGGGAGAAGAAGCAGAACAAATTTAAGTGCAAACAGTTTTGATGAAAAGTAATACACAATCTGAACATAAATTCAACAAGTCATGCTCTCAAACTGAAAGACCACACTCTTGAATAAAGAGCAAAGGAGATGAGGAGGTACAGAATATCTCTCCTAGGTCTGTGTGAAACCATATGAGTGAGTCCATACTGTACTCTGGGCACCCAGAAGACTGCACCACATACAGAGTAGGGGTCATGCTATCTAAATAAGATCAGAGGGCCCTCATCAGCTAGGAACCAGTCAACTCAAGGATCATTACAGTAAAAATACATGCTACGGATGACAAAATAAACCTCCAAATAGCACAATGCTACGCTACTACCAATGACACAGATGATGAAATCTAGGACCAATTCCCCAACCTTGTACATCAAATCCTCCAGACCGGATAAGAATAGGACATCATGATTTTAATGGAAGACATGAACACGAAGATGGGAGGAAACAATAATGGCTACAAGCTGATAATGGGAAAGCATGGGCTTGGATCCATGAATGAGAATGGAAAAAAAATTGCAGCACTTTGCAGAAAACAACCTGGTCATTAGAGGTTCTATTTTCCCACACAAGGAAGTTCATAAAGCAACATGGGTTTCTGCCAACCACACAACTGAGAATCAGATTGAACACATCAGCATCAGCTGGGAGTTTAGGCACTTACTGCTGGATGTCAGAGTGAAAAATGACCTACTCCTAGCAAAGACCCAGCTGAAACTGAAACGCATAAAGCCTAGGGAAAGAAGAGTCCAATAGTTATACCAAGTCACATTGCACAACCGTTTCCAAGCACTACAAAACCAAGAAACAGAAATCCCAACATCCTTGGAGGAGATGTGGACAGGTGCAAAGACCATATTGAAGGAGATATGTGCAGAAGTGGTAGGGAGAAAAAAGACAGAAAGAAAAACCTGGCTATCTTCTGAAACGTACAAGAAAGTGAGTGAGAGAAGGGAAAAAATGACATAGTTAACAGATGAAAAACTACAGCAAAAAAGGCAGCAGCACAGAAAGAAGTGAAGACAAGGGTCAGAAGGAACACATTGAGGACACAAACGGTCCACTCCTCACAACCAAGGAAGATCAACTCCAGAGATCAGCAGAGATCCCACCTGCTCCAACTTTTCACTCCAAAACCTCAAATACAAAAAGGTTTCGTAATGATTGGGCAATTCGATTTGAGGTTTTGGAGGGAAACGTCCTGTATTTTGATTGGAGAAAGAGGGGGCAGGAACAGTAGTGCTTATTGCTGGTAGTAGTTGAGTCAATTAATTTAAGGTCTCTGTGAAATCTGTGGTTGTACTGATGGAGCCCTGGACTCCCCCATGGAGGGTTGATGTGCCTAGCATCTCTGGGCCCAGTTGGGATCTTCCCTCCTGATCCAGAGCCATTGGCTGCAGCATTCTGCAGTGTGTGATGTTTCTTTTATGGTCTGGCGCAGGGTTTGTCCCCAGATTTTTGAGCAACCTGATGGTGGATGTTGCAATGAAACCTCCACAGGGCAAACTATTGCTTTCCAGCCATGTTGCTCTGCCTCAAATGCAAGGCCGTAGTCATGAAGTTAACATTGGGGGGGACCAAAATCTCACAACTGAAAGCCAAGCCAGATGGTTCTCTCGACAAGACCAAAGTTATATGCATTTAATGGAGCGACGCCTGCGAGCTAGTTCAGGCAGCCAACTTGAGCTGCGCTGCTCCAATCATGTGACATACATCATGTGACATACCTCACTCTCCACAACCATCTATAGTACACACCCACCTTATCAGGTGGTCCATTTAAGCAGAGAGAAATTTCCCATCATCCCCTTGCTCGCACTGCTGCTGCAGTATTGCTACCAGTTGCTTTAGCGTCTCAGCTGTTGACCACGTGATCGTTGTCCCTCCGTGGGTCGTTTTGTCTCTCAATCCGGATAAGTCCGAGTCCTCCGGAAAAGAAGTCTGCTTCATTCCCGAAATTTGGGCTCGGTCCTTCGAGATTCACTCAGCTGTGCACCACACGCAGCGTTCATTCATCGGGTCTGAGCCACGAGTAAGTTTTCAACTACTTCGTGACTCGGTGGGGCTCCGCAAGGCCGAACAAACACTGGTGGCAGCGTTGCAGACGGCCTCCTCCCAGGGCCTCGCTGCTCCACCAACTTCTCCCTCACCTTGGGATGTTGTCCCAAGGATCCGCTGGGGGTTCCATCCTGTCCCCTCTGCTGAATGAAATCTGCACTGAACGTTATGAATAAAACAATTCAGTCTACACATAATATGCCGGCTCCTGTTTCAGTACTTCCTTATACGTCACTCCCACAGGATTATGGGAGCTGCAGTCCCAGCTCCAGCCATGGGTTCGAGGCTCCTGTCTCCTGTGGCAACAATTCCTGATTCCCATAGGAATCAAATTCTAGCAGGTAATATGTTTCGTTATTCTGGAATAACTATTATATGAATATAATGTCTATATGTGGGTGGAGTGGTCGTCCTCCGACCATAAGGTTGGCGGTTCAATCATCAGTCTTCCCATCTGCATGCCAAAGTGTCCTTGGGAAAGATACTGAACCCCTCAAATGGCTCCTCATAGATGTTGAATGCACTAATTGTAAATCGCTTTGGATAAAAGCGTCTGCAATGTAATATATGTATACGCAGTGTAGTGTCACGAGTTGTCCCTAGGGGGGGGCAGTGCAAAAGAGAGCGTAAAACAGGCACTATCAGACAGTATAAATGAAAAATAAAGGTTTATTGGTCCGTCCCACTGGCAGTTCCTTTAAATCAAAAATCAAAAAAAGTCCATGAATAAACATAAAGCGTCCCGGGGGAGAAAGTGGTTTCTTCACCAAACAAAAGTAATCCAACCCTGCAAGGTCCTCGGTAGCTGTTCCTCCATGTAAGCATCCTCTCTCCGACTCCGGGCCCAACTCTTCTCTCGTGGTGCTCTCCCCTCTGCCCCTTCAGTTTCCCAGCCCTGCCTCAATTAGGGGCCGTAAGCACCTGCAGCTGGGTGCACGATGAGGCAGTCTGGGAGCTGTAGTCTCTAGCCCGGTGGCCATTTTGGGTTGTGGGCACTGATCCTGGGTGAGGATGTAGCGCCCCTCCACAACCTGTCCCCTTGTGATGCCAGAGCAGATAGGCAAATATGCATATATAAAAATAATAAATCTCTGACAGGCCATGACGTCCGCTAAGAAAACCATAGTTGATTTCAGGTATTTTTCGTAGTTCCTAAAATCAATGATCCTATTTTGAATGCTAGCTGCGGCCTAGTTCAGCATCACCTCGGAACTTTATACCAAGTTTACCTGCACACAGGGAGAGCCTCAACACTTACTCAGATATGATTTCTGAACTTGCCATTTTATAAATCAATCAAATAAATAAATATCTTAGGTACTCAGGTTGGTAAAAGTTTTGTTGTTCATGAAGAGTTATTCTCTCTGCACAGAAGTTTGATAATGTTGGCATTCCTATCTGCAAAAAGAACCATACTTATGAACTGGAAATTGAGAAAACCTAATTGTTTGTTTATTTAAAATAAATAAAGGACTTCAAAGCTGATAATCATGGAACGTGCAGCCTCAGCACTGCAGGAGCGTTACTGAGACAATGATTTACAAGAGCCATGGACACTTTTAAAAGAATATAAACAATAAACATTTAGGTTAAGGCTCTGTTTTATTTAGATTATGAATAGAATACATAAACTCTGTTGGTAGAGCAATAAGCACCGTTATGAAGGACTGATTGTTGCAGTGTACCCCAAGCAAGGAACTATATTTATTTGACTGTATATAATTTGTCTTTAACCTCTCGCGTACTGTCTGGTGTTTTATTCCTGATGTTGGTACATATAAATACATGAAATTAATCAGAACACAAATATATAAATAAAGTCTCTGCCCATAGAGAGGAAGTTTAGACCACAGCCGTTTTGGGGGATTCTTCATTAATGTCTGGCCAACCAAACCCGATGGACTTTACCCCATGGTCTTTATCCGATTCCTACAGAGCCGTAAATAGATCAAGAACAATTACTTTGTCATGCGTCAATGCTGCTACAATAGAAATAATCTATAAAGCCTAAATGATTACAGTCTTACCCAACGTTTAGCTTGGCTTTCTTAATCCGTATTACTAAATTGTTGTCAAGGTGAGTCAGAGCAGATACGATGATGGAAGCAGTCTTGCCAGAAATCTGCCAAGGACATTCTCATTTAATCCTCTACATGACCTCACCCTCTCTAATCTTAGAAGAACACATGTACACGACAAGTCTGACAGATCTTGTCGAGACTTCTGAATTATAATTGCTAAGAATAATACTGCTTTTGTTCTCTATGATGAAACACTTGCATCGCTCTCCAACCCATCTGGCGACACCCTTGCTCACCAGCAATGGTTGAAAACGCATGACAAGATCTCCTCAAAGCTTCGCTATCCCTGCCAGAGCTGAATGCTATTACCCGCACTCCCTAAAATGTGGCACAGCTACGACTGCAGCTCTCCATCTATGCTAATCATGCTACGTCAGACACCACAAGAAGGAATATTAGATCTCATACATCATCAGTTGCTGCACTCTTGATGTTTTAATATGTACTCTCCGCTGCCTAATTCCATTGTTGCTTGCCAGATCTCGGAAACCATCGCGTCTCTGCGTCTGGGGCAGTCGCAGGCATGCTTCTGCGTGCCTTCGTCCTCCCAAGTGCAGATGCTTTTGTGAAACCCATCTTCTGGTGCGGGTATTCCTTCCCAACTCCTCACACTTCCACTCCTTCCACCCGGAAGGGGCGCCTCCCGTCGGGCCCAGCATGAGCCGGGCGCGGCTGCCGGTGGACAAACTCCAGTCTCCGCTGTAAAGTACTGAGATGTGTTGGACTCAAATGCTCAACTCGGAGACAGAGATGATAAAGAATAACTTTTACTGAATGGTTTCGGTACACGGAGTGGCAGTCCAGTAACAAACACAATATTCCAATAAGTGTCGGGCAGTAGCAGAAGTCAAAGGAGATCCAGTCCAGGTTCGGTACACAGGTGAGGCAGTCCAATAACAAACACACAATTCCAATGAGTGTCAGGCAGTAGCAGGCTTCGGTGAAGATCCAGTCCAGGTTCGCTACACGGGTAGACAATTGTTTGAACAGGCAGAGGTACCGACAGGGAAGAAGCAAAAGCGGAGTCGATAACACAGGCCGGGGTCGGAATCACTAGAAACCTAATTATCATGGAAATCGCTGGGATGCTTGAGACACGGGGAAACAAAGACGAACTGGCAACGCGACACAGGAACACACAGACTAAATACACTAGGTGATGAGGAACAGGTGCAAACAATCGGGGAGGAGCAGACAATCAACAAGGTGGAGCACACACAAGGCAGGGAGTGAGGAGTCTGAAACGAGAGGAGAGATGAGTAAACAATCACAACACAGAACAGAAGAATAAACGATAAATATCAGGCCAACTTAACTTAGTAAGCAGGACTGGACGTAACAGTACCCCCCCCCCCCCCCCCCAGGGACGGCACCGGACGTCCCAGGCTGGTCAGGATGAAGGCGGTTAAAGTCTTGAATGAGGGCCAGATCAACAATGTTCTTCGTTGACACCCACGCCCTCTCCTCAGGACCGTACCCCTCCCAGTCTACCAAGTATTGGCGACCGCGGTGGCGAACTGCCAAGAGGCGTTTGAACGTGTACACCGGACCTCCATCGACGATCCTGGGAGGAGGAGGGGGCTTGGTGGGAGGGACCAATGGGCTCTCCAATGCAGGCTTGATCCGGGACACGTGGAAGGTGGGATGCACCCTCATTGACCTGGGAAGCTTGAGTCGCACTGCAGCGGGGTTGATGATCCTGGAGATGGGGAACGGACCAATAAACCGGGGGGCCAACTTGCGGGACTCCACATGTAGGGGAATGTCACGGGTGGACAGCCAAACTCTATTGCCAGGTTGGTACGTGGGTGCAGGAGTCCGTCGTCGGTCCGCCATCTTTCTTGCACGGACTGAGCTTTTTAGGAGGACTTCACGGACCCCACTCCAGACCCGACGGCACTGATGGATGAACCTCTGGGCAGAGGGGACGTTGACTTCCTTCTCTAGGTCAGGGAACAGTGGTGGTTGGTAGCCATAGGCACACTGAAATGGGGAAAGGCCGGTAGATGAACTGGGTAAAGTATTGTGTGCATACTCTACCCAGATGAGATGATTACTCCAGGTAGCCGGGTTTTGGGAGACAAGGCATCGCAGTCCGGTCTCCAGTTCCTGGTTCATCCGCTCCGCCTGGCCGTTAGACTGGGGATGGTATCCGGAAGAGAGACTGACTGTGGCGCCGAGGAGGGAACAGAACGCCTTCCAGAACTGGGAAACAAACCACATCCTTCGGGAACCCATGGATGCGAAAAACATGCAACAGGACAGCCTCCGCAGTTCCTTTGGCAGAAGGCAGCTTGGGCATGGGAATGAAATGAACCATCTTAGAGAATCGATCAACAACTGTTAAAATAGTGGTGTTACCTTTCGAGGGAGGCAATCCGGTAACAAAGTCCAGAGAGATGTCAGACCAGGGGCGATGGGGCACAGGAAGTGGCTGCAGAAGCCCAGAGGGTGGACGTCGCGAGCTTTTGTTCTGAGCACACACGGCACAGGCAGTCACATATTCCCTGACCTCTCCCTCCATGGATGGCCACCAGAAGCGTTGTCTGACCACAAAGAGAGTCCGCCGTATCCCAGGGTGACAAGAAACCCGGGAGGTATGAGCCCAATGGATGACCTGGGAACGAAGTGGAACAGACACAAACAACCGGTTCGGGGGACAGCCGTCCGGCACCTGACAATTAATATTTGCCTGTCTGACCTTTTGTTCAATTCCCCAGGTAACGGCTCCTACCACACAGGATGGAGGCAAGATATTAGAGGGGAACCTCGGGGCAGAACCAGGGTCAAACAGACGAGACAGTGCATCTGCTTTAGCATTCTTGGAACCAGGGCGATATGACAAGGAGAAATTAAATCGATTAAAAAACAAAGCCCACCTGGCCTGTCTGGAATTGAGTCGTTTGGCGGACCGGATGTACTCAAGGTTTTTGTGATCAGTCCAAACCAAGAACGGCTGCTCTGCTCCCTCCAACCAATGACGCCATTCCTCCAGCGTCCTTGTGATCTTTGAGAGAGGATCGCCCCAACTCCTACGTCAGAGGCATCAACCTCAATCATGAACTGAAGACTAGGGTCCGGGAGTGTGAGGACCGGGGCAGTAGTAAATGTCTCCTTCAATCTTTGAAAAGCTCTTTCAGCCGGTAGTGACCACTGAAACTTCATGTTGGAGGAGGTCAGGTTATGCAATGGGGAAGCAATAGTGCTGAAGTTTCTAATGAAATGTCTGTAAAAATTAGCAAAACCCAGAAAGCGTTGGAGATGTTTGCGAGAAGTAGGAGTAGACCACTCAGTCACAGCGCTAACCTTTGCCGGATCCATCTGGATGTTGTCTTGAGAGACGTTGAACCCTAGGAAAGCAACGGAGGACACATGAAATTCGCAGTTCTCTGCCTTCACAAAGAGTTGGTGGGTGAGAAGACGCTGGAGAACCTGGTGAACATGCTGGACATGAGTGTCCTCATCTGGAGAGAAGATGAGGATATCATCCAAATAAACAAAGACATTTATTCAACATGTCGCGGAGTACGTCGTTAACCAATGCCTGAAATACCGCTGGCGCATTAGATAAACCAAATGGCATCACGAGGTACTCATAGTGACCACTGGGGGTATTAAAGGCCGTCTTCCATTCATCCCCTTCTCTTATCCTCACCAAGTGATAGGCGTTCCTCAGGTCCAGCTTGGTGAAGACCTTAGCGTTCTTTAGTAGCTCAAACGCAGAGGAGATGAGGGGAAGAGGATACCGATTCTTGATGGTTATCTCATTCAATCCCCGATAATCAATACAGGGGTGGAGCATCTTATCTTTCTTGGCAACAAAGAAGAACCCAGCTCTGGCAGGAGAGGAGGACGGCCGAATAAGTCCCGCCGCCAGGGAAGAGTCAATATATTCGGTCATAGTCTTAACCTCCGGGGAAGACAAAGAATAGAGGCGCCCCCTAGGGGGTGAACTACCTGGTAGCAGGTCAATGGCACAGTCATAAGGTCGATGAGGCGGTAGAGAGGTAGCCCGAGTCTTGTTGAAGACTTCCTTGAGGTCTAGGTACCATGGAGGCACTCTGGAGAGGTCTGGGAAATCGGAGTCCAAAGAAGCTGTGCGAGGTGAGGTGACAGCAGAACGAGAAACAGGAAGTTCAAGACAACTGGTAGATGAAACATCAGAGGAGTGGGATACTTTGGAGATAGAAACGGCGCGAATGCAGGTGACAGAACATTTCCTGTCCCAACCTGTTACTTCCCCTGTGACCCAGTTGGGGTTATGTTTGGAGAGCCATGGAAAACCCAGAATGAGAGGGTGTGATGGAGAGTTGAAAAGGTGAAAGCTCAGAGATTCAGTTTGTTCCTTGGAGATAGTCATTTGAATCGGATCAGTCTGGTGAGTTATTTTACACAGTAAGCGTCCATCTAGAGCGTGAGCCTCTAATGGCTTGGGAAGAGGAATTAATTTTAAATTTAATTTCTTAGCTAACCTCCAGTCCATAAAGCTCTCGTCAGCCCCGGAGTCAACTAAGAAAGGATAAATGACAGTCTGAGATGGTGTGATAAGCCCTGCTTGCATGAGAGGTCGAACAGAAGAAACAGTGTGGCTCACCAGCGTATATCTTGCAGTTGCCTGGTCCTTCACTGGACAACCTGAGAGGTAGTGGCCCATCTGCCCACAATAGATGCATCTTCCCTCACGGACTCGACGTTGAAGCTCCTCTGGACTGAGCTTGGTTCGACCCAGCTGCATTGGCTCCTCCGTACCCGCAGAGGGTGCTGGTGCGACGGCCGCGGGTGTGAACCGAGCCGGAGCTCGCCAGGACTGTTGAGTGGTAGTCGACTGTCCCCTCTGGAAAGGTGCAGAATAGTCAGGCCTGGATTTCCCACGATCCTGGAGACGTTTATCAATCTTGACGACCAGTGCTATGAGAGAGTCAACATCTTCTGGCAATTCGTGATTGATTAACTGATCCTTTATGGGCTCCGCTAACCCATACAGGAACGCGTCAAACAAGGATTCCTCATTCCAGCCACTATCGGTCACCAATGTGCGAAATCCAATGGCATAATCAGAGACACGCCGATAGCCCTGGCGAAATCCCATCAGTGCTCTCGCTGCCTCTCGACCTGGGTTAGTGGTGTTGAAGATCTTGCTCAGTGTATTCGTAAACAGCTGAACCGAGGAGCAGACGTGCGAGTTTCTTGCCCACTCGGCAGTCGCCCATTTCTCTGCCCTGCCAGAGAGATATGATATTACGTTAGCCACTTTGGAGCGTTCTGTCTGGAAAGATGGTGCATTTAATTCAAAGTGGAGACCACACTGGACCAGAAAGGCCCGACAGTCTCCAGAATCCCCAGAAAACAGCACTCGGAGCGGTGAAGGTGTCAAGACGATCCATGAGCTGTTGGAACCGATTTGTCAGAAAACTAACCTGACCGTGAACATTCTCCTGGCGTTCCGACATCCCTTGCATCTCGAGGTGAACCGCGTTAAATTGTTCCTCCGTCTGATGAAGTCGTCTGCCTTGTGCCTGCAGGGCAGCACGCACGGAATCGGAGTCGGCTGAATCCATCTTTATGGCCAGTTCGTACTGTAATGTACTGAGATGTGTTGGACTCAAATGCTCGACTCAGAGACAGAGATGATAAAGAATAACTTTTACTGAATGGTTTCGTTACACGGAGTGGCAGTCCAGTAACAAACACAATATTCCATTAAGTGTCGGGCAGTAGCAGAAGTCGAAGGAGATCCAATCCAGGTTCGGTACACAGGTGAGGCAGTCCAATAACAAACACACAATTCCAATGAGTGTCAGGCAGTAGCAGGGTTCGGTGAAGATCCAGTCCAGGTTCGGTACACGGGTAGACAATTGTTTGAACAGGCAGAGGTACCGACAGGGAAGAAGCAAAAGCGGAGTCGGTAACACAGGCCGGGGTCGGAATCACTAGAAACTGAATTATCATGGAAATCGCTGGGACGCTTGAGACACGGGGAAACAAAGACGAAATACACTAGGTGATGAGGAACAGGTGCAAACAATCGGGGAGGAGCAGACAATCAACAAGGTGGAGCACACACAAGGCAGGGAGTGAGGAGTCTGAAACGAGAGGAGAGATGAGTAAACAATCACAACACAGAACAGAAGAATAAACGATAAATATCAGGCCAACTTAACTTAGTAAGCAGGACTGGACGTAACATCCGCGCTGCCCGCGTTACGCATTTGTCAGGCTCCGGCGCAGGGGATGAGTGTCGTGTGAGGGCTGCACGGGTCGAGGGGGCTCCGTTGCCAGGGGTTACGACACAAGGCGAACGAAGCCAAGAGATTCGCTGCACCCTTGTTGTGGCATATATCGCGCTCCTGTCTGTCCTGGGAAAGGGATCCCTCACATGTGGCTCTCTCTGTGGTTTCTACATTTTTCTCCCTGTTAATGTTTTTTTTGGTAGTTTTTCGTTACTCTTGTTGAGGGTTAAGGAGAGAGGACTCGTTAAGCCCTATGAAACGAATTGTGTTTTGTGAATATGGGCTATACAAGCAAAATATTTTAGTGAATAATATGTATGTGCTTTTCAGCCTGAATATATTGTTGCATTTCAGGTGGTTTGCTGGGCTAAAAGTGTTAAATTTTGATTTTGGTATATTTGTTGCGCATTTGGGGGGAACCTTAATAGGTAGTATGTTCTCCCGCAGGCCAATGTGCCTACAGCGAATGACCACACTGCGGCTGTGAATGGCGCGCACATAGCAATCTCACTAGGTAGTATGTTCTCCTGCAGGCCAATGCGCCTACGGAGAATGGCCACACCATGGCGGTGAATGGCGCACACATAGCAGATACCGATGCATACGTCAGGCTCCGAATTCGTGCAGTTTTGGGGGATTACAAGTATTTGCTCATCACTCTCATCATTCCTGTGTAATCATATGGGGGAGTGATTAAGTTCCTAGACGCCAAACACTAAACCTGTTCTACTGCTGCAATAAACGTTTGAACGTGAGTTGTCTGACTGTCGATGAGAAATGAGTTACCACTGGAGTAGGTTGAGTCTGAGATACCACTTGCTGGCCAAGCATACAGCTGATGCAGAGAGACCTCCTCCCCCTCGCCAAAGGCTGACCATCCTGGTTAGTTTGCAACGGCGACGCATGGACAACTCCACAAGCAACAAACTTTCAACAGCGATAGCTAAATGGGTGGCTACAGCTTGTAGGCTGATTAACATTGTTAATATTTCCATCTGTTGCTTCTTGTTGGGTTTGAGTTTGCCATGTTATGCTTTCAGCATATTTTTTTAGCATGCAGTACCTTTGAGGGTATTGTGGAAAGTATTTTTATTTGTTTGGATTGTTGCAAAAAATTGTAATTAATTTGTGATTAATCGCAAGCTAACTATGGACAATCATGCATATATTTTAATCGATTGAAAGCCCTAATACAAATGTAGGCCAAGTCTGTATATTTGGATTAGACTGGTATGATGTCCTTATTTGGTTATAAACATCAACATCGGTTCCTTGTCTCACTCACCTCTGTCACCTGCTCTCCCTGCAACAACCAAGTTATCTCCCTCTCTCTAAAAACTCTGAACATGATTTAAATATAATAATAATTATAATAATAATAAACTGTATTTTTAAAGCACTTTTCAAAATGGCTTTACATAAAATGAGAGGTGAGCTTAACTGTTTCCAGTGAAATGACCTTTATCGCGATAGCGGTAGCATAATGTTAGCATTGGCAGCAAACATGAGTTTTTTTTAATGGTGATCTTTGGTAGATCCTGGAGACACGGCGTATAGAAAATCATTTAGTTTTTTGTCTCGTCACTGACCGGCTTCCTGAACTGGAAATGATCGCTGCAGCGCACTCTTGCTCCAAATGATTTTATTGACGCAAGTTGCATTGGAACCCAGGATTATATTTCCCTCATCATTGGGTAGTGGGAGAAGTAGAGTCACCATGTTCATCTTCTAATACAGTCTATGACATAGCACTCCTATTTTAGACTTTGTTTCTATGGCAGAGAGTGCAGTAAGTGTTGAGCCCTACAGCCAACAGATTTTATGACCAAGCAATAACTGTAGCATGGGCAGTCATACAAAAGCACTTAGCACAAACTACACAGCTAAACTGTAGATCCTTTGTTTTGACTTGTGTCTGTTGTAGTAATTAAAATTCTAAAAAGCTGTTTTCATGAAAATTTCACATTGTTATGGCATAACGTCTGTTATACAGTAAAACACACGTCAGATACAGAACAAAATATAGTTTTGCCATTGTAGAGCAGCATGGCTGTCTTTGTTTGAGACATTTTGTAATGGATGAATGAAGGAGAGAAACAGAGAAAAATACTATTGTTGGCCTTCAGAAAGTCTATGAATACTAGTATACACACCTGCTTATTTTACCCATTCTAGTACACTGGAGCAGACAGTCATCACAGTCAGCTGCATACAGAAATACATCAGGAAGGAGTCAGCAGGCTGTACAGACAGGAAAGAACATCTCCTGATCCTTCAGGGATCCCTTTACTACTCTGTATGAGGAGAAAACGGAGTTAAAGGTGGAGTGATTGGGGGTATAGAGCGAGAAAGGTTAGAGATCTTCCTTTTGGGACCACAGGACAGCAGGAGTGAAGCATTACATCTTCCTCTCCACCAAGCTGAGACATAGCTCAGATCATTTGACCTCTCAGCTTGAGTTAAGCAGCAGCTAATTAGCAGTAGTCTGTGTCTCTTTGGATTAGCCTGAAATGAGTTGTAACATAAAGAGTCTAGAGTTACAACAGAAATATATATGTCTTATCAGATTTAACAGATTTTTACTGAAAGTATGATATACCAGAAGTAACGTACCGGGATATATCCAATTAATTTGGGCTATCCCGTGGGGTAGATGTTGCCTCTATAAGAAATATACTTTAGTACTAAGCCTCCTAGTATGTTCACGAAGCAAGCTCACAGAAATTTGTATTTCTGAAGGCTGATGTTCAGTCCAGCGGTCCAGTACACTCCGCCTTGGTACTGGTGACAATCCTGGAAGAAGCAGGGACACCAGGGTGCACTTGCATCTCGGCTTGGGTAATGCAGCTCCATTTGTGGAATGTAAGAAAGTAGGATCTACAATGCATCGTGCTCAATTTGAAAGTACTAATTCAAGTCACATTAGCTGATATATTTTGTTATAATATTGTTATGAACGGCTCGTAGGTCGCAACAAAGGAGGGAGATGCACTTGCGAATCTGTTTAAAAAACTAAAGTTTATTAGAGAAAATGTCAATCAACATGGGATGTGGTAGTGTGCAATCAGTAGTGATGGTGTGGTCGGTGTGAACAACCACATATTGATGTTCAGAGGAACTGCTCTGGCCGTCTATTCACTCCATTTCCAGATAGCAAAGTCTGATTGCAACAACAGTGAAACACATAGAAGTATCTACTCTGTTTTATTAGAACTCTTTCGCAAGAAATATAACTGTAGCAGCAGTGGAGATTCAGCAGAGGCCCTCTAGAGCTTGCCAGTGCAGGTGCAGGGGTCGATCAAATTGAGATTCTCATCAGATATTTGTTGGTGGTGGCAGAGTCTTCATGTCGCGCTAAAAGGAGTTTTGGTGCACAGCGGAGGTTAAAGACGTGCCTACAGGCTATTATGGCTCAAGACAGACTGAACAATATAATCATGTTTATTGTTTGTAAAGAAAGGCTGGACAAGCTAAACATGTAAACAATCTGCCAGGAATTTAGTGGATCCAGTAATGTCCAAATAAATACATTAGGTTCTTTTGTTTAGTAGTTCAGTGGGGTCTTCTTTTAGGCATAGACAAGTAAGAAGTGTGCTACACATCTACAAGAGTATTATTACACAATAGAGTGCAGTTAATGTTACCTTTATTTACAATTTAAATGATATTTTATTCATACAGTATTTTATTCATACAAATTAATGAATGATCATAAATCACATGCGATGTGCAAGAAGCATGCTGGTGAGAGACAGCCATCCTGAATGATGGGCTGGTGCCATCCTTTATTTCTGTCTCAAATCACTTCCGTCTGATTGGAGAGCCGGACCAGGAGCCACTGCAGCAGCTGGAACGAATCTCACACAAGGTTCTCCACATCCCTCTTAGCAGATCTCAGAAAACTACAGAGACAGGGTTAAATACACGTTGGAGAGGGAGTACAAGTTTCAAGAATCTTCCTAGAGACAAACAAACAGAGGAGGAGACAGAGGGTAACACCATGAGGGCAAAGAAAAGACACGTGAAGATAGTGTGAAATTAACAGGTAGAAACAGACACTCCAGGTTGTATTAGAACAGGAACATTACCCATTTATGAAAAGATCAACCACTCACATCATTTTCTGTAATATAGAGCCCCATTCTGAGCTCAAATTGCAGAATATTAGCTTTGATTATGCACCATTTCACAAGCGACTCATCTCACGAGGGGGTGCACTTGTGACAGAAATTGATTGGCTTTATTGACCCAGAAAGCGGGACTGAATAATTAGAAAAAAGATTTTACAGTCCAATATTACTCATGTGTGCATGTCAACCACTCATAATAAAACCATCCAAATGTGACACGCTAAGATGGAGGAAAGTAAAATATGAAAATCAACACGAGAAGTCTCGCCCACCACCAATTTGCGGGTGTCATGCTTGCAGTTCTTTGAAGTTTAGCGAAAATAACATTTTGTCTGTTCACTCTTTGAAATTCTTTCTGTCTACAGCATGAAGACAAGAGATTGAGGAGTAGCCATGCTGAGATATATTCAAGAATCCTTTTGTACTTTTCCATCTCCAGGTTCCTGCTCTATGTTTCAGATAAACACACTCTGAAAGGGGAAAATGCTACATAATACATAATTTCCTATTTCCAGTGTCAGCTTGCCAAAGCATTTGATTACACCTGTAACCATCAAATTTTCCAGATCATACCATTGCAGGGCATTTGGAGAAATCATTAATTTACTTTTCTGAGTTAAAAGGAAAACATTACGCTCCCTTTTTGGTCCTTAAGGTCACAAAATACATGCTGGGTTTAAGATCGTAATTGGATTGTCCTGTAAGAAAGAAACAATATCTACTATATATCTAATATCCAACGTATCATACAAAAACAATTTAGAAAAAAATTATAATGTACATAAAAAGGTTGAAAATATATCAAGATTAGTATTAGATGTTTTTTAAACTGACAACCCTACATGGGCCTTTTGTAACACTGAATTAATATTATTAGTTTAATTTCCAAGTAATGTCCATAATAATAAACCTTTGCCTTTTATTTATCAAATAACTATTTATATAGTTAGTATGTAATTAATAACAATAATACAGACTTGGAAAAAAAAGCCCAGAGAAAAACCAGACGAAACACACATCCCATACCTTTCAGGGGTAAACAGCGTAGCAGCCAAATCCAATACAATTGAAGACATTAGTGAACTGTCTTCAGACTTAAAAAAACACATGTCTCCATACTGCTCCTGTGGTGTCATCTAAGTACATCATCATGCACTTTTTAGTTGTTGAGTAAATTTCTTATTGAGATTTCTTGTAAATTCGGCAAATGTTATACATGAAGTTATTTCTTTCTTTACGTAGAAAACATTTGTGTACGTTTTTCCTAGTGTGTTGGATCAGTTGCCGTCGGTTGATCTGTGATATACGTGTTTATTTGCATATAGAGCTGGCGATTCTATAACTAGTGGTCTGTCTGATCGGGTTGTACAAGCTCCTCTACTGTGGTACACTGTGTGTGACTCTCGGGTTAGAGTCTGTCAAAGCCCGGCAGGACAGACGCTGCATGGTGCAAACAGGTCGCACATTCCTCCTTTCTTCGTCATCTATCTGCTATGTGAAAACATCAGATTTCCACACTGCAGCTGCTGACAGCGCAGGTGAAACATGACACAGAGTTAATGTGGCGCTGAATTTAAAAAAAGGAACAACTTGACAGAATTTGGTCAGTAAATGACCAGTATTACTGAGTAGAATTCAGAATTCATTATTTGCATATAGAGCGGGGAACAGAAATCCAATCATAAGCAGTCACTTGGATCACCCATGACACATTTTATTCAGGCGTAAACATAGCCCTCCGCGATCGGTATCGGTCAATACTGCTTCAAACAAGCAGCGAGGGATCCCCAAAAATCCTGATCGGAACACATTTACTCCTAACCCAGTCCTTTGTCCAAGGCCTAGTTTGGCTTTCCAATAGGGGATAGTCATTACAGCTGCTTGTATCCACAGTGTTGTTCTTGTGGTCACTACCCTAAAGCTCGTGACCATAGGTGGGGATCGGAACGCAAATCAATTGATCAATCCAGCACAGCTCCCTGTTCACTTCGATGGTCTGGTGAAGTGCTTGCTTTACTGCTGATGCAGTGGCCCAATCCACCTTTCAATTTAATAGTCCAGATTCTGGAGATAAACAGAAACAATTGTAAATTATTAATTGTTTCCTTTTTTAGATGAGGAGACATCATGCTGGGTTTGCTCCATTCATTTATGACCAGGTTGCACAGATTGCATTGGTGGTTAATGGTTCCATGCTGGTTTTGTTTGATTGCATCATAGAGTTTTTTCTGAAGTTACAGCAATTTTATCACAACTATAATAACCTCAAAATCCACTAAAATTTTATGAGCCGTGAAAATTGTATTGTATTTAAGACATTTTAAGAACCTGTGGAAACCCAGATTTTCGGAATGTTGTATTGAATTTTTTAATTTTATCCACCCTCTACCATGATTGGCTGTCAACTTCTATAAGTCATGCGAAAAATAACCATCTCATCATCAGACTGTTCCTCAAACCTGATATGGAAACTATATGATGAAATGGATGCCACCATTCAGACCGCTTTGCTCATCCAGGATGTGCCTGGGCATCTCTCTGTGTGACCAGCAACAAGGACGCAGCAGCATTTAATTAAATTAGCCATGCATGTACTGCCGCGTATGCAAGGTCCTCTCATCCTCTGCCATCTGAAGAATCGTAAAACCCAGGCAGGGGAGAGGGAAGCATGGAGGTAACCACTCTGGGGCTGCAAAGTGTCTTTAAGTGTAGAGAAAATCCCATGGCCCATTAATTTTCAAATTAAGCACTGCCTGCCATCACCCATTTTGTCCTTAGTCATAAAGAGATTGACATGGGGTGACTTCTGCCTGTCTTTATGTGTCCGGCCCTTCAGGGCCTGTCTCAATCTGCTCCCTCTGGCTGCTTTTGTCTCTGTGTGTCCTGGTGCTCCAGCCAATTAGCATGCCACATTAGGAAGCATGATCCAAGTGGGGCTGAATATGTCCAAACCTGCCTCTTTGATTTCGGTAATTGCACTGTGGCCTCATTATCTCATCTAGCTAAGCAAGTGCTTGTGCGTAAGGTTGTGTGGATTAGTGTGTGTGCATGCCGCTGTTCATGCTTGTTTTTGCTTATGGTGTACATTTAATTGCATCAGCTGGTGAAGTCACTGCTGCTGCTCTGCGGGGAGTACAGTTTCCCGAGAAGTGCTCTGACCCTCTGTCTAATAAAAACTGAGTTACTCTGCAGCGCTGAGTGCAAACTGGTTGGCAGAAACGTGCTTAGGATTCATCCTAGATGCAGAGAGGTGGGCAAATGGCACTGATTGTCTCTTAGCGGTTCATTAAGCAGCAATAAGGTTGAGCATTTGCCCCTAGCCATATGATATTCATGGATCCTGATACCACTTAGCCCAGCATCTGCTTCTGCTGCTCATGTCAGAGTAAATCTTTAAACAAGCCAAATCAATATGCCAAAGATAATCACATACAGTAGAATCATCATTTGACAGCAGGCTCAGAGTATACACACATGACTCTGTGTGAGCCTTACACAACTACACTCAATCCAAAGGTTACTGTTGCTAAATGATAGGCTTACTTCATTCACGTATACTGTAAAACCCAAGCCTGTGGAAAAGGTCAGGGAAATATTAGACCACAAACCATTATTAAAAGAAAAGGCAAAGAGACTGACTGGATGAATGATTTGAGCTGGGAGTAAGAAACAATGCATATACACTGTAACTAAATTGACCCTGATTTAACAAGTGTGCACATATCTACCCTGTAAATCACTAACCTCATAACTCGAAGGTCACATCCTCACAGTTTTTACTTTTTGTATCCATTATTCTTCTCTGGATTTATGCAAAAATACTGATGCTGTCTTTTTTTACTTGTTTAAAGGAATAATTCACTGCTTGGAGGATGACCTTCAAATAAAACTTGTGCATCTATGCAGTAGAATGGTGGGGGGAAAAAAAAATCTAAATTAGTGCAAGCAGTGTATGTGAATAGGGTTAGGCCTTGTGCCACTCTCAGGAGTGGCGGCCTCTTACACTTTAATACGCTGTAGTGCAATGATTTGGGACATTTAAAACACTTTCAACGTAGTTTTCTTCCATATCTAACAGAGTATTGTCTTCTAGTTGTTGTTCTAACCGGTTGATTTCGACCGGGATGTTTTGATCCCGTTGCCATGTCTCTCTCAATCAACTGCAAACTAAAAATGCAGAGGTGAAAATGACGATGCAGACGTGAGGTGGTGAACTGAAGCCAGATTATTGATCCACTTCATCATTAACATTAAAACCAACAGCTTTAGTTGTGCTCGCGTGACATATCTGTTCCATAAGAACCTTCAATTGAAAAAGATATAAAACAACTTACATTCAGATTCCATTAAACAGCAGAGTTGCAGAGCCAAGTCGTTAATGGTTTTAATAATATCTTCCAACACTGCGTATCATCAAGTACGAGTGTGTGTAAAGTCGCTGCAGTGAACGTGGCTGTGCCATCAGACGCACCGAGTGCACTGTGATCCTGGATCTTTGTGCTGAACTGAGGCCAGTATTACACAGATCAACCCAACGGAACCGAACCATCCCAGTAGTACTCACCACTCTGGTTTATTAGCCGACAGGTATGTGTGTGGTATGATTAACACTGTATTATATTTACCTTTCGATGTAGAGCCTCTTTTCAAAATCATACAAAATATATAATTCTGTTAAACATAATAGATTGGAAATATCACAGCTGTCTCAGAATTGAATTATCCTGCAGTTTTGTATGATTAAAATACATATTGGTGATACAACAAGTTCCCCCACATTCTGACAGTGTGAAGTGATCATTTTTTTGCCTCCACCTTTGAATTAGATCTTTTTTTTAAATTACAGACACTTTTCTTTCTATCGTACTCACTCTCACTCACTGTATTATCAGCAGCGATGTATCAGTGTATTTTCTTTATTAGTGACATCACTGCTGTGGCCACCAAACAATCTGTCTTTCTTCACCTCCACCTCACTAACAAACTCCTCGATGTCGGTGTCAGAAAGTTGCTCTTCTTCTCATCGCTTGAATGGTCATGACTCATGACTCACCGTGGAAACCCATTGGTCAGCAGGATAATTTAATATCCATGGGGTGCTTTGCATTGATATTCATGCTTCAATGTGGAGGGCTGGATATGAGGCAGATTCATGTATGCACGTTTCAAGGTGGACTGATTTTTATAAAGTGAACATTGCCTTCAGGTGTGTTTTCCTTCAATACAAGTCGGATTATGTACTAAACTAAATGTCAGGACACTACGGTATGAAGACGAGCATCTTCTGGTCTATCACCAGATTGTCGATAACAATCAGAGGCCTGTTGGAACAAATTAATGTATTCAGAAAGTGAAACACTGGAAACGGGTTCGGGAAGTGTTGGAAATACTTTTGTGTTTGCGATTCTTTTTTTTTAAAGTTTTTTTTTATTGTGAAATATTTGCAGGAGTGGAAGATGCATGGTTCATACTGTATAGTACTGGTATTTATTTGAGTACAGGGACTACTTTTATACAAGGAAATAGTCATATTTATAGCCATATTCAAGTCAAAGGCTGTATGTAATTACATTGTGCTGCAGTAGCAGGTCCTCTGCAGAACATATTGTTGAACTGAGAATCAAAATATTGTGCAGTGAACAGATGCTGTAAATATAAATTGATTTTTAATTTGTATATTCAATAACTTCACTCTAATACTGTGTATTGCCACCAAAATCCAGTCACACATCCAGTGTCTCCTGCTGGTTATACTTAGTTTGGAAACATTTACTTTTGCATAGGGAAAATTATTCAATAGCTTCACTCTAATACTGTGTATCTGGACCCTAGATGTGTGATGTAATTTTGGTGAATATGCAGTATTAGAGTAAAGTTACTGAATATTTTTGTAATATCTCTTTTCGGTTTTGCAGACGGTCTCTGCTCAATCGTCTCACAGCCGGCTGTATACAGAGACCAATGTTGTGTGTCCAGCTCGGAGGACGGCTCATATTGATGAAAACTGGCTTGTTGCCCGTTGTCAATCAATCAAATTTTATTTGTATAGCCCATATTCACAAATCACAATTTGTCTCATAGGGCTTTAACATGGTGTGACATCCTCTGCCCTTAACCCTCAACAAGAGTAAGGAAAAACTACTAAAAAAACCCTTTTAAAGGGGACATCTGGCATGTCTACCAACCCAAAAACTCTGGGGAAAAAACACTCGCGCGTTTTGTTATAGTTCCTCTAAGTCAGAAACGTCATGCTTGAGTGACTCGATTGAGCTTCCTGGGTTTTGTGTCGTAACAAGGCACTGGAAGTCTCCCTACATGGCCTTGGCCAACCCCCCACCTCATCCCCCCCGTCCCCCCACACTCGTTACGCCAGGTTTACACCGGAGGCTGCGAGGCAGCGCAGCGCCGTTCCCAAGCACGCAGCCGCCTGGCTGTTCACACGGGACGAGCATTTCTCCGCTGGTCAGCCCGCGATTCACTCACATGTGGCATTTGTCTGGATCGTTGGGACTGGGAGGCTGCAGCAGCTGCTCGGGAGCGACCGCTCGCTCTCCCATGCGTGAGCTGGAATTTGTGTCAGCGCCACACAGCCAACAGTGTGGAAGACTTCCACAGTGTTCAGCACTACTGTAACACTGGCACAAACAGAGCCCCCCCACTCGTTACGCCGGGTTTACACCGGACGCGGAAGCGCCGTTCTCAAGCACGCAGCCGCCTGGCTGTTCACACGGGACGAGCATTTCTCCGCTGGTCAGCCCCATAGACTGTATATATAAGGTCACCCCGCGATTCTGCTTTCTCCGCTTGTTGTTGTACCCGTTGAATGTCGGGGTTCGGGGGTAAATGATGGTCTTCATAGCCCCCCCCCCCCCCCCACCCCTCTCTTTCTCTCTCTGTCTGTCTGCTTGTGTGCTTGTAGTGGATGGGCAGAGGGGGACATTTAATTATGTGATTGGGAAAATTAAAACTCCAGGACAACAGAAGGGGAATACAAAGTATGGGATGCATATTTGATAATTTATATCGTTTAAAATCATGGGGGGGAGAGGGGGGAGGGGGGAGCTGGCTCATTAGCATTTAAAGGAACAGGCACTCAAAACAGGTCACTCTGTGGAGGGCTGTTTTATACAGGGTAAAAAGGGTGCTGTTTTAAAAGATCCTTGTGGTATTTTGACCAAAGTATGTTACAGACATTTCATTAAGACCCCAAGGAACCATATCAACCTGTGGTAAAATGGGCATGCTATGTCCCCTTTAACATGGTAAAAAGAACGTAGAAACCTCAGAGAGCCACATGTGAGGGATCCCTCTCCCAGGACGGACAGAAGTGCAATAGATGTCAAGTGTAAAGGAGAACATCAGAAAGATAAGGGTATTTGCAGCATTGATTAGAATAAATAGTTTGTAGCATAACTGAAGGTCAATGAATTGATGGATTATTGTCAGTAATGGTCGAGTATCTGAGGAGACATATTATATATTAAGCAGTCTTGTTGTAATCATAGTCCATGGTCAGCAGCCATCACGATCAGGATCCACCATTATTATCACGATCAGCCAGCACGATACAGGATCCGCCTTACTACGGTGGGCAAGAGGCGTGGTTTGGGATTTAAGAACGTTTCGCTTATGACTTATTGATCAGGGAAGTTCGAATCTGTGAATATTTATCCAACTTTACCAAAATAGAAGACACTGACTTCTCGGTCAGACTTGTCATGACTTGTTTAATTTTCAGATTGAATATGAAAAGAACGAATGATACACAGATTCAGGATGTTCACTATGTTGTATATGGCTTTGTTAATTCGTACTGCTGGTCACATATTTGCAGCAGGTTTTTCGACCATTTGAAATGGCCGCTTCGCTTTGGCTATATAGCGTGTTACGCTATACGTGAGTGTGCATCATTTTGCCCTCTGTGATTTTAGTTCCCAGCTCGGAAAACTGGACGGGATAATTGTGTTTCAGGCATTTCCACCTTTCATTGCCTCTGTTTAGAAACAAAGTCGGCGTACCAGCTTGTTTACGTTTGTTGGCTCTCCTCTCTCATTAGGCTTCAAGCCAAAATGTTCCCACACTAGAGCTGCAGAATGCAGCTTTGAAATTTCCATTTGGACCTTTTTCTCCAAACCTTTTGGCTCAAATTATGTAGTCAACGTTATCATGGAAAAAAACCCAATTAAAACAATCCTAGCCTCGAGTAACGTCATCGTTACCTGCAATTTCTGTGTAAAGAAGTGGCCTGAAAGTGCAGGGTGCTGCAGCTGTTGTTGAACTCTGTGACGTCAGCACAACCTCCGACACACAGAGAGCAGTGGAGAGGAAAGAAGCAGAGGGATGAGCAAAGATTCGGGTAAATTCTTTCTTGTATAAATAAATGAGCAATATTAAGGTTGGCAAAATGATAGTGGTCATGTCCATATATCGACACGCCTATCAAATAACCATCTTCTTACCTCTTGACTTCAAGCCACAACTAAGTGAATTTTATTTGGTTATTGTTGTGTAACTGACACTGTATGACTCTTCTCTGCTGTAACAAAAACTGTTTAAACATGTCACTGACCTTTAGGGTTTTTTATCAAAAAAGTAAAATAAGAGGCAAAAAATAATGGTAATGTCCAATATGCAAACAGCTAAAGGGAAGAAAATTGCTGACACTAGGCAGAATGCAAATACAATAAGATGACATATTATAATAAACATAATATATATATATAACATAATATATTAACATCTATCAATCTAACAATCTATATTGGTTTACTATAGTGTAGATATTATTATTATTAATGTATACTCTGTTGCCTTAGCCAATATATTGCTAATATAAATACAATTAAATTGAATAAATTAATACAAAAAAATATATAAAATAATAATATAATCAAATAAAAAAGCTTAATCCAAATTTTGCTTGTATCAAATGTTTAGTTTTTTTGTGAGGGTCTGATTTTCTCAAATTCACTTTAAACCCATGTGTCTAAAAGTGGGAGCAGCATGTAATTTAGTGTATGTCTTTTTACCAAGATACATATAGATACTATTCTTTAACCTTTGTATAATGACAACAAAATGTATTTTCTTGGTTTCAACGTCTGACTGTCCTTGACACGATTACATCTGCTGATGTATACAGGCAAAAATGACAAAAGGTGATGGGATGTGGCCCAATTAGCTCAAGAAAAAAACACGGTAGACAAAAGCACTCATCCTGGAATCCATTTTTGAGAGCAGGCCCCTTTCACCTCATTGACTCTGAAATTGAATCCCAAACTCTGATGGGAGGAAATGTGCTCTTGAAACACGGGGGGGGGGGGAGAATTGAGGCAGAGACATGGAGAGAGAACACACTCTATTAAATCAATTAAGTCTGCATGCTGCAGGAGCCTGGGCAGCAGGATAATTACTTAGGGAGAGTGATCAGAGACTAATCTAATGATGATGCCCTTTGCTACCCACTACCAGACTTGATGAAGCAGCACTCCTGTGGGACTGGGCCCTAGCTGTGAAAGTGAGGGAACACACACACACACACACACACACACACAGATGGAGGACATCAAAGTGCTGTGTATGTGTTTCTCTACAAATGAAACAGCAATAGAGAAGTCCCTGAAAAACAAAGATTTCATTTGATAATATCAAAACTCTTTGACTTTTATAGTTTGTGTTTAAGTGATGTAATTTTAGATGCTCAAGTTTGGGCTTAAAATCATATCTACTACTCATCAGACTATTATTATAATCAAAACACCTTTTCTTGATTTACAATTGGCTAAAAATGAAAGTAAAATAATGGTAACTTTTGATGATCTTCTCCTTTTGCATGCCAGGGAATGTGTCATCCTTTGGTGTCTTTCTGTTTGAATCAAAGCTATTGTAGTATTACTACTTTATAAAATTAATTGCCTAGGTTTTTATGAGTTTTAAAATTAAAATAGTAAAATATTTAATGTTTTTTTGTAAAAAAAAAAGTGCTGTAAATGTAACAAAGGGCTTCATTTTAGATTTGTATGCATTTTGATTTTATAATGTGAGCCGATAAACTGACCTGAATGTCCTTAAACTTGAAATAGGGGTGACATGTGATTGGGCCTTATTGTTTTGACTTAGTTTGCCTTAGCCAAATTGAGAGTTTGTTTATTTGGGTGGAGTTAAACTCACAAACCAAATGTGTGTTTTATTTGTTTCACAGGATTTGGATGCAGTGCAAGGAGTGCAAGTTCTCTCACCCTTATTTGGATATTATCTTGAAGCATTACAGACTTTGCCATTACCAGGGATGGTTCTGGCCACTGCCGTGCCTGTACACACACTGCTGCTGCACTTTCAAGACAAGCGGTGGGTTAAAATGTCACCTTTCAAGAGTACATAAACACTCCAGAAAACCTGAAGTAGAAGTCACTTTTTTTGTCAATTGTGTGACTTTAAAGACATCTGTGTTTTTTCCTTTCAAAGACTGTGAATTCACAAGTAATGTCCTTTCATCCTTCAGTAGTCATATAAGCAGGAGGCACAAATCATACAACCTTAGTGATTTTCGATCATCTGTAACACCTCTAACTGATCCATCAGAACAAGATGAAGAATTTCCACTTGAGATCAATGATCCACAGGCTACTGTGGGTTCTTCCGAAGTAGAGAGCAGCTCATACATACATAGAGCCTGTAGACCGTTCTACAGTTGAACACAAACTTGCATCCTTGTTTCTTTACATGCAAACTGTTTTGCATATATCTAAAAGTGCAACTCAGCAAATAAGTGGTTTTAGTGATATTGTGTCACTCTCCAAATTTACAGCCAAGCAATCAATCAGAGACATTCTTAAAACCTTTCAAAGTTGTATTGATGAGTCTGTTGCAGAAGAACTAACAGAGCGTATTTCAGACTCAATATACAACACACACCCTTTTCTTCTGACATCAGAAAGGGGCGTTCTCTCAACTGATTATCGAAGGACTAAATATTTTAAAGAACATTTCAAGTTATTGATCCTGTTGAGTATCTTTATGACAGAAAGCAGCAGAACAATTTTGTGAATGTTTGAAGTCCTTGAAGTTTTGCTCAACAGACCAGATGTCTTAGAAAAGGTGTTTTTTGATGAAGACTAACTACCAGGACAATACAGACCTTTTCGGAATGTGCAGAATTACAAACTGAACAAACTTTTAGGTGGCCAGAGAAACTGCATTTCGCCAGGTGTTTACATAGATGACTTGGAAGTCTGTAATCCACTAGGTCAGGGGTCTTAAGCGTTTTTCAGGCCAAGGACCCCCAAACTGATGGAGAGATGGAGCAGGGACCCCCTACTATATATATTGTATAAAATTGTGTTTTATATTAAACTGGGCCTAGTGTCATGTATAAACATAGCTACCCTGTTATTGTGCATTCAATACTAAGCTATTCAAATAGTACACAGGTTCATATATTCATGTTTTTATTTTAAACGTGCAAAGTTCAGGGTGGCCGTGCCACTGCCATTTATAAACATACAAACATACAACACTGAGCTATTAAAATAATTCACAGATTCATGTTAATGTGTATTTAAAGACATTTAAATTTGTGGGGGAAAAGAAATGTAATCTTTTTTTTTTTTTAATTGTCCAATCAACCAAAAATGTTGTGACCCCCCTGCAGTGGGGGTCACGGACCCCCTGTTGAAGACCTCTGCACTAGGTACTTCAAAGAAAAGAGACAAGATAACAGCAGTATACTGGGTGCTCCTAAACTTACCTGCTAAGTTCCGTTCAACTCTTCCTACGCAGCGCAAGTTGTATTGAGGGAAAAGTGTTGATCTAAAAAAATTTGGGTTTGACATTTTTTCCAATCCACTTGTCAAGGATATAGGCCGTATAGAGCAAGAAAGTGTATTCGTCAAAGCCCTTAATTCACATTTAAGGGCAACAGTCTTTTGTGTAGGTGCTGACAATCTTGCAGCTCATGCTTTAGCTGGCTTCCAAGAAAGCTTTACAGTGGAAAATCTTTGCAGGTTTTGCCTTGTCATCAAAAAGGAGATACAGACCAACTGTTGCAGCCACTTTAAGTTGAGAACTGTTGAGCAACACATCTCTACTGTAGCTGAGTTAATGGAGACTGGCAGTAAAAGTGTTCTTGGTGTCAAGGATGAATGTGTCCTCAGTAAACACTTGTCTTACTTTCATCCTATTACTGGGTTCCCACCAGATATTCTCCATGACTTATTTGAAGGAATAGTCCCTTTTGAGTTATCTATTTGCCTGAAAGAACCAATCTCAAATAGTTACTTGAGTCTTGATACTCTCAACAGTCGCATTAGTCATTTCCCATATAAGGTATACAAAGTAAACAGGCCCCAAAGAATATCCAAGGCCAGCTTTTCAAAAGCAACAATAGGTGGGAATGGGCATGAGAATTGGACTTTGCTGCGGCTACTGCCCTTAAGGATTGGTTATCTTGTGCCAGAGAATGAAGCCTCTTGGAAGATCTTGATGGGCCTGAAAGAGATAGTCAGGTTGATTGTATCAGCAGACATATCAGATGCCATCTTGACTTTCCTTGAAAGGAAGATTACTGACCACAGGGAGTTGTTTAGAGAGACATTTCCTGACCTGAGATTAGGACAAAAACACCACTTTGTGGAGCACTATCACCACTTGATTCGCTGCTTTGGTCCATTAATAGAGCTATGGACCATGGGATTTGAGGCCAAGCACAGTTCTTTCAAAAAGATTGTGCATGATGTCCACAACTTCAAAAATATTCTGCTCACACTTGCAAACAAGCACCAGCTAACAATGGCCCATTACTTACAGTGCCTTGCATAAGTATTCACCCCCCTTGGACTTTTTCCCATTTTGTCCTGTTACAAACTGGAATTCAAATAGACTTAAATAGACTTTTTCCCATTTGATCAACACAACATGCATAGTACTTTGAAGGTGAAAAATACCTTTTATTGTGACACAAACAATAATGAGAACAAAAAAGTTGACATCTGTTGGATGCATAAGTATTCACCCCCCCTGAGTCAATACTTGGTAGAACCCCCTTTCGCTGCAATTACAGCTGCAAGTCTTTTGGGGTATGTCTCTACCAGCTTTACACATCTAGAGATGGAAATGTTTGTCCATTCTTCTTGGCAAAAAAGCTGAAGCTCAGTCAGATTGGATGGAGACCGTCTGAACAGCAATTTTCAAGTCTTGCCATAGATTCTCAATTGGATTTAGGTCTGGGCTTTGACTGGGCCATTTTAAGACATTAACATGCTTTGATCTAAACCATTCCATTGTAGCTCTGGCTGTATGTTTAGGGTCATTGTCCTGTTGGAAGATGAACCTCCGCCCCAGTCTCAAGTCTTTTGCAGACTGCATCAGATTTTCTTCAAGGATTGCCCTGTATTTGGCTCCATCTATCTTTCCCTCAATTCTGACCAGTTTCCCTGTACCTGCTGAAGAGAAGCATCCCCACAGCATGATGCTACCACCACCATGTTTCACTGTTGGGATGGTGTGCTCAGGGTGATGGGCAGTGTTGGGTTTCCGCCACACATAGCATTTTGCATTGAGGCCAAAAAGTTCTTTTTTTTTAATCATTTTGGTCTCATCTGACCAGAGCACCTTCTTCCACATGCTGTGTCTCCCACATGGCTTGTGGCAAACTCCAAACTGAATTTCTTATGGTTCACTTTCAACAACGACTTTCATCTTGCCACTCTTCCATAAAGGCCAGATTTGTGGAGTACACGACTAATAGTTGTCCTGTGGACAGATTCTCCCATCTCAGCTGTGGATCTTTGCAGCTCCTCCAGAGTTACCATGGGCCTCTTGGTTGCTTCTGATTAATTTTCTCCTTGTCCGGCTTGTTAGTTTGGGTGGACGGCCTTGTCTTGGTAGGTTTGCGGTTGTGCCGTATTCTTTCCATTTTCTGATGATGGATTTTATGGTGCTCCGTGAGATGTTCAAAGCTTGGGATATGTTTTTGTGCTTCATACTTATCCACAACTTTATCCCTGACATGTTTGGTGAGCACCTTGGTCCTCATGATGCTGTTTGTTCAGTAATGATCTCTAACAAACTCTGAGGCCTTCACAGAACAGGTGTATTTATACTGGTATGTCTTGTAGAAAGGTGGACCCTACTTGCTAATTATGTGACTTGCAAAGGCAATTGGTCGCACCAGATCTTTGTTAGGGGTTTCACAGTAAAGGGGGTGAATACATATGCACTGAACACTTTTCAGATTTTTATTTGTAAATAATTTTGAAATCCATGTAATATTTCGTGTTGGTCCATTACATAAAATACCAATGAAATAAATTTGAATCTGTGGTTATACCATGACAATGTAGAAAAGTCCAAGGGGGGTGAATACTTATGCAAGGCACTGTAGATGGTCCAAGCCTCTTTCCACCTCCCTCGTCAGTGCAGAGTATTAAAACAGTCACTCATGTAGCTTGGATATCCCACAGAGGAATGCAGTAAAAAACAAATACCCGCACCTGGCAGTGTTGTCCCTTGCTTCAGATGTACATTTGCATGGAACCCTCTTCAGTGAAGGCATGGCTTTATCTGCAGGGGAATGCAGTGGCTTACCAGAATTCTTGAAACTTGTTACCATTCCCCAAGTAACAAGGTTTCTTTCTTGTGCAGAAACCTTTCTTCATGGTATATTCAACATCTAAGGAGTTACGAGTTGTCTGAAACTGCTGACCTAGAAATCCTTGAGCCAGAAGACCTGAATGATCACACTCCCTTAACCTCTTATGCTGTTCAGGGAAAGACAATCATCTCACTGAAGAAGTTCCTCCTTCACTGAAAGGTAGATTGGGGAGGCGACGCCTGGAGAGATTGCCAGTGTTTATATACCGTACCAGACAAAAGTTTGGACACACCTTCTCATTCAATGGTTTTTCTTTCTTTCTACATTACATATTAATATTGAAGACATCAAAACTATGAAGGAACACATATGGAATTATGTGGTAAACAAAAAAGTGTGAAACAAACCAGAATGTTTTATATTCTTCAAAGTAGCCACCTTTTGCTTTGATGACAGCTTTGCACACTCACACTTGGCATTATTTCAATCAGCTTCATGAGGTAGTCACCTGGAATGGTTTTCAATTAAAAGGTTTGCCTTGTCAAGAGTTAATTTGTGGAATTTCTTGCTTTCTTAAATGTGTTTGAGACCATCAGTTGTGTTGTGCAGAGGCAGGGTTGGTGCAGAGTTCTATACAGTGAATAGGCCTATTCGACTACAGTTCTAATCCATATTATGGATTAGAACAACCATAAGAACAACTCAACTAAGTAAAGAGAAACGACAGTCCATCATTAATTTAATACAGGAAGGTCAGTAAATCCGGAAAATTTCAAGAACTTTGAATGTATCCTCAAGTTCAGTCGCGAAAACCATCAAACGCTATGATGAAACTGGCTCTCATGAGGACCAAGAGTTACCTCTGCTGCCGAGGATACGTTCATTAGAGTTACCAGCCACAGAAACCACAAATTAACAGCACCTCAGATTAGAGGCAACATAAATGCTTCGCAGAGTTCAAGTAGCGGACACATCTCAACATCAGCTGTCCAGGGGAGACTGCGTGAATCAGGCCTTCATGGTTGAATTCCTGCAAAGAAGCCACTACTGAGGAAGAACAAGAAGAAGAAGAGACTTGCTTGGGCCAAGAAACACAAGGAATGGACATAGAAGACCCCAATGAAAAGGTCTAGAGAGTTTGTGGTGATGAGAGCTCACACCGGTGTCTGTGTGTTATCAAGAAATTCATATGATCTCCGCAGCAGAATGAACATGACTTCCTGTCTGCTGCACCCGGCCGCACCACCTCTCGCCTGAATAATGTGAAGGATTTGTTGCTGTTGTGAACCTCCCGCTGCATGAAAAGATGACTTAATTTAAATGGATCATGCACCATGGCTCAGTAATTTATTAGTGTGGAGGTGAGGGGGCTGGGAGAGCACCCTCACCTGCTCATAGAGGATCAATCAGCGCAGGTGAGAGCTGTTAGCTGATTGGTCCTCCTGCTTAAAAAGCAGCGTCTGCGCTGCCTCAGGGGGGACTCGGAACTCAGAAACTCGCCGACAGAGTCCCGGACACTGAGCTGGAAAGCTCAAGAAGTTTAAGTTTGTATTGAAAGTTATGTTTTGAGGAATAAAGATGCTTAAAAGCAACCCATGTGTCGCTGGCTGTGTGTGGGAGAGCCCCGTGGCAAGGTCGATTGCCACACTGGCGCCCAACATGGGGCTCCACACAGCCACAGACGTGGACCAGCAGGCGGTGTGGAAACTGGTCCCGATGATGGAGGACCTGGTGACGGCGTACCGGGAGGAGAGAGCGAGGACCAGACGGGAGATGGAGGCGATGCGGACGGAGCGTCAGCTGGCCCGGTTGGGACCCGCTCCGGTTCCAGCCTGCCACACCGCGCCGAAGGAGGCGGTGAGCGCGGCCCCAATTTCGCGGCCGATTCCGCGTCCCCGTACAGCTCCGGAGAAGCCGGCCGGCGTGACGCCGATTCCACGCCCCCGCGCAGCACTGGTGGAGGGCGCGGCGGTGGTGACGTCGACCGAGTCTCCGGTCTCCAACCCCCTTCCGGCCCCGGCACCACCTCTCGCCTGAAGAATGAAGGATTTGTTGCTGAAAAGATGAATTGATTTAAATGGATCAAAGCGCCATGGCTCAGTAATTTATTAGTGTGGAGGTGAGGGGGCTGGGAGAGCACCCTCACCTGCTCATAGAGGATCAATCAGCGCAGGTGAGAGCTGTTAGCTGATTGGTCCTCCTGCTTATAAGGCAGCGTCTGCGCTGCCTCAGGGGGGACTCGGAACTCAGAAACTCGAGGAGACTGAGACACTCGCTGACAGAGTCCCGGACACTGAGCTGGAAAGCTCAAGAAGTTTAAGTTTGTATTGAAAGTTATGTTTTGAGGAATAAAGACGCTTAAAAGCAACCCGTGTGTCTCTGGCTGTGTGTGGGAGAGCCCCGTGGCAAGGTCGATTGCCACAATTAGTCCCTCCGCTTCCTCCTCCAGAGGGTCATGGTCAGTATATATTATGAGCAAACCGTGTTAGAACTGTAAATGTTGCCTGCTGTAAATGAATCGTTATAATCTTATTTGCTGTCATAGCTCTGAGACACAGATGCCTGGACTGACATAACCTTATGACAGTGGACTGATCAATGGCTCTGCTTTTGTTGCATCAAGGACTCAGTGATGATATCTCGGCATCGACCCAAATACTTTGTGCAGGTGTTGATGACATTAGAAAATTTGCCCATTTCAATCTTTTGCAATTCAACAATGGTATTATTTTTATGTTGGGGATAGAATACTGTTAAGATGAATATGGAATTAGAAAAGAGTTTTATAACAATATGAGAACCATTTCCGTTCAGGGAGATATGACCTGTCAAACTTAAGAGTCCCCACTAAAAGTCGAGGGTTGTTAGCCCATATCTTCCTTTTAATTAGGAAAAGCATGAAGTTCCATTTTTCTCATGTGACTAAATCAACATGAAAAATGTCATTAATATCTGTGACAGTGCAAAAGAAAAGTGACAGAATGACTCATTAACATAAAATACATTGATATATATACGGACGAAAGCGAAAGCATTTGCCAAGAATGTTTTCATTAATCAAGAACGATATATATAGATATCTATCTATAGATATCCATCTATAGATAGATATCTATAGATAGATATCTATAGATATCTATAGATAGATAGATCTCTATCTATAGATAGATCTCTATCTATAGATATCTATCTATAGATCGATCTATAGATCTATAGATCGATCTATAGATCTATAGATATAGATCTATAGATATCTATAGATCGATCTATAGATAGATATCTATAGATATAGATCTATAGATCTATAGATATAGATCTATAGATAGATATCTATAGATATAGATCTATAGATATCTATAGATCTATAGATATCTATCGATAGATCTATAGATCTATCGATAGATATCTATCGATAGATCGATAGATATCTATAGATAGATATCTATAGATAGATATCTATCGATAGATCTATAGATCTCTATAGATAGATATAGATAAATATCTATAGATATCTATCTATATCTATCTATAGATATCTATCTATAGATAGATATCTATCTATCTATAGATAGATATCTATCTATAGATAGATATCTATCTATCTATAGATATCTATCGATCTATAGATCTATCTATCTAGATCTAGATATCTAGATTTAGATATCTATGTAGATATAGTTCCCATGTGGTCACTGGAGGCACATTCGAAAAGGTGTCTAACGACATGCTCAGAGCTGTGATCAGATTAACATGAAACAAATATTAACACCAGGTCTAAACATGCAGACAGCACTACAGTAAATTGTTCATTCTGGCACTAGTATTAAGTTTCTCAGTCAATACCATTAACCCTTAAAGAATCATGAAAACTAAGCTAAGTCCTGCGTATTTTTTGTGACCTTGCTCTAACCTACAAATTATTGTTTTCCAGATCATGCTGCTACGTGTATTCATATCTCCTGATAACATCAGGAGAGTGGATATTTAAGAAGGCCTGGAGTCTGTTGAACAATTAAAGGGGATTCTTCAAGAAAGACTCCAACTTCAAGGCGACTTCTTGATTCAGTTCAAGGACCCCGATTTTGGAAATGAACTTTGCAAGACATTAGAGAGCTTCCTCCAGACAGAGCTGCATTGAGGATCCTGTGGAAATCCTTTGACCAACCAGAAGTTGCAGCTTCCATGTCCACAGTCTCTTCCCTTTCTGGACTGGAATCTGCTAACACACGGATTCCCAAAGTGTGGGGCACCCCCAGGGGTAGGCGAGCTGCCTCTAGGGGTGCGCGAGAGGAAAAATGTAATGGTGGTCTAATGGTGTAATAATTACACAATTACATTTTTTTAAGTGGGATTTTTCACAAAATAAAAACATGAATTATAAAAATTCCATTTGTAGAATTTAAATTTTAAATTAAAAACTTACAATTTAATAAATAAATGTACCCAAAATGCACTTCAGCTCCTGCCGTCAGACTGTATTTTACGTACACACTACGTGTAGGCAGCTAACTTCATTCATGCAACTGGCTTAAATCGGGAAAACTGTCAGGTGGGACATCAAAAGTGATCAGTCATGAAAAGAGAAACGCAGAGGTGCGTTGGGGAGAGACCGGGAGAAGAAATCGAGCAGAAGATAGAGAAAGATGAGACGGAGGAGACCAAAAAGGAGGAACGGATAGCACAGAGAAATCAGGAGCACATAGGCCCATCGCCGAGGCAAGGAGAAACAAGCGGCAATGAGAGTGAGCATCAGACTGGAAGAAACAAGGAAATATGATACAAATTATCTGGGTCTGGGCTTCACTTGGATTGGCAATGCTGATTGCCCAAAGCCACAGTGCGTGGTGTGCAGTGAGGTTCTGGCTAACAGCTGTCTGAAGCCCTCTTATTTACATCGCCACCTGAACACCAAGCATGCTAGTGTAAGTCAAAATTTGAGGAGCTGCAAAACAGCCAAAAACAACTGCAGTCTCATTCATGCGTTGGATCTACAATAAACGCACTACGGGCTTCATATCTTGTCAGTTACAGAATAGCAAGAAAGGGGCTACCTCACACAATCGCCGAAGACGTGTGCTTGCCAGCTGCCAAAGAGATTATCGAATGTATGATTGGAGACAGAGAAGCAAAAAAGTTGGACATGATCCCGGTGTCCAACAACACTGTCGCGTGAAGAAGAGTGAGTTTTACTCTCTGCAAGTAGACAAGTCTACAGATCTGGCCAATCTTCTGGTGTACGTCCGTTACATTTTCGAAGGCACGGTGCAGGAAGATTTTTTGTTCTGTCGGCCCCTTGCTACCCAAACAACAGGACAAGAAATCTTCAATTATCGACTGGACAAGTTGCATGGGAATCTGCACTGACGGAGCAAAATCGATGACGGGGAAGCACACAGGGCTTATAGCTCACATCAGGAAAGTCTGTCCAGCCATTCTCTGGTTACATTGCAGTGTTCACAGGGAGGCCCTCGCAGCCAAAAACATGCCAGCTGATCTACTTTCAGTCCTCAATGATGCTGTGAAACTGGTGAACTTCATTAAAGCGCGCCCGCTAAATTCAAGACTGTTCACACTGTTATGCAATGAGATGGGCAGCGAACACAAAGCATTGCTGCTGCACACTGAAGTGCGTTGGTTGTCCCGCAGCAAGGTGTTATTGAACTGCGGCTCGAACTTCAGCAGTTTTTTGAGGACAACCCGTTTCATTTGGCCTCCAATCTGCATGACGAGGACTTTCTGCAGAAGCTCGCCTATCTGGCCGACATCTTTTCTGTTCTGAATGAACTGAATTTAAGTCTGCAGGGAGTCAGTGTTACTTTGTTCAACACACAAGACAAGATATAAGCTATGATAAAGAAGATAAGGTTCTGGACAAGCTGCGTCAATACGCTCCTGTGTTTCCCTACGCTTCACGCGTTCTTGGAGGCAAACGACGTGATCATGGGTGAACATGTGAAAAGTCTCATAATTGAACACCTCAAACAACTTGCCGAGCAGCTACGGAAATATTTCCAACCTATGGACACATCTCAGACGTGGATTCGCAACCCATTTAAAGCTTCCCTCCCTGTCCCACAGCTGTCATTTCAGGAGCAGGAACAGCTGATTGAGCTGTCATCTGATGGAGCACTGCAGTTGCAGTTCAAACAAAAGCCACTTATGGATTTTTGGACCAAGGCAATGCCAGCATACCCAGTCCTGGCAAAGCAAGCCTTTCTTCACTGCTGGGTTTGGCCAGTGGTTTCCTCAAGTATCTGTGACTAACAAATGTTTGGTGATTCATAGTTTCATTTCACCTTACTATTTTCTATATTATAGCTAAACTATTGACAGCTGGTGCTGCACTTAATGTTATGTGTTTACACATTCTAACTTTGAAAATAATTGGATAGGTATAATGTTACCAAGTTAACATAAGCATGTCTGCTGCTACAATTTCAATGTTGCCTATTTGGTGGTTATTGGATTGATAATGGTTTACACAAAATGTTAACCCATTGTTCTTAATAAAAAGATTTAAAGAATTTTGCTCTTTTAGTATTGAATTTCCACAACAAATGTTTAGTCCTTTTAAAAGTATGGCAACAGAGTAAATTTTTTTGTTCGCTCAACTAATGAGCAGTTAAGTTGAATTAACTTAACATTTTAAATTCAAGCTTAAGTTCTAAAACTATGCAGTGCCATTGATGTATATTTTAAATTCATAAGAATGCATATAATCTAGTATTCCTAACTTGGATACATGGATGGTGATGTTAACATCACCATTCAGAGCTACTCAAGATAGCATTTTGAGTGAAATTCATCATTTAAGTTGACACAATTTAAGCCCTTAAGTTGAGTAAACTCAAAAGCTTTGCAGCTGGTTTCTTTACTTTTTTAAAGTTGTCTCAACTTTTCTTTTTTTCCAGTGTGGACAAAAGCAAATATTCAACATTTAATAGTATAAATGTGTACTTACGGTGTAGACCTGGGTCGCGAAATTTTTGGTTGATTTGAAAAAAGTTTTGTCTTTAAATACACATTAACATGAATCCAACATATTGTGGCAAACGGATAAATGGAGGCAGAAGATGTTATCTTTCAGTCAGCAATGCACACATTCAGCGACACACAGGAGCTCTCTCAAGCGGGGCACCGGTTCACTCACAGCAGGAGACTAGCCTAGACCTGTCCCTCCAAGCCTCCTGTACACAAAGAGGAGGACCCGCCCATATCGCGGCTGATTGGCCGAGAGTCTATTCAGTCCCCAGCTGACTAAGATCCCAGACACAAGGACGCACGCTGCAATATTATTGAAAAGAAGAAAAAAATAGAACAAATAAATAAAAAAAACGACGACATTAAGTTCACCCACGAATCCTTTTGCAATCACTTTTGCAAGATATTCTTGGTCTAAAACACTGCAGCTCCTATCCACAACAGCCAGTACATTATTATGCCAAGTGTATGGACATTGTTGTGAGTGAAAATTGATCGTTTTGTAACTCGACCAAAAAGCTCCACAAGCACAAGAGAGAGACCATCCACCTCAGAAACCACCGGTGAAAATGCAAGTGGCGAGGCGGCACCTGCTGCTGATGTAGCAGCTGATAAGGGTAAGTGCAAATGAGAGAAGATCCGAAAATATACAGATAATTATCTTAAGTTTGGATTTACCTTCAAGGACACAGATGGCATTGAACCAATGTGTGTCATTTGCTCTACTGTGCTGTCAAACAAATCTATGAAGTCATCAAAGCTGCAGCATCACTTGGAGACAACCCACAGCCACTTAAAAGACAAACCTGTTCCAAACTAGTCTCAAATCCCTCCAAGGTCAACAGGCATTGATGAGAAAATCCGCCAAAGTAAAGGAATTTTTGTTTTGTAAGCGGCTTCCTGAACGCACAACTAGTTCGGAAATCTTCAAAGTGATTGATGTTTTTTTCAGAGAAAATTACATACCATGGGCAAAATGTATTGCGCTGTGCACCGACAGTGCAAGAGCCATGGCCGGTTTAAAAAGTGGACTAATCACGCTTGTAAGGGATGTGGCTCCGCAAGTGATTTGGACGCACTGCATGCTACACAGGGAGTCACTTGTTGCCAAAGACATGAGCGCTGAATTGTCAGATGTCATGGACTCGGTCGTGAAAGTTGTCAATATAGTCAAGAAGAGTGCTTTGCAAACGGGTCTCTTCTCTAATCTCTGTGCTGCTGAGGGAGAAAAACACACTGCGCTACTGTACCATTCTGAGGTTCGATGGCTTTCACGTGGAACAGTGTTGTCACGTGTGTTGGAATTACGCACGTCATTCTGGAGTTTTTACTTCTCCAAAAGCGCACAGAGCTGGCTGCACTTTTCAGTGACAATGTCTGGGTCACCAAACTTGCATATCTTGCTGACATTTTCGCTGAGTTGAACCAACTTAACAGTTCTATGCAAGGTCGCAATACACATGCCATTCAGCTGTATGACAGAATGGAAGGCTTTCTCAAAAATATCCTAAGATGGAGGAAGCGCATTCATACTGAATGTTGAAATAAATACAAGGGATTTCCAAATGTAAATATTTTGACGAAGATATTTTGAAATGTTTTATGACAGTGAGACTGGATATCTCATTTTTCCCAGAGACATACTGTCAGTAGAGTGGTGAAGATAATTGAGGCAACAGAGAGAGTGTCCTTCCCCAACAAGGAGAGGCTTCTTCAGCCTTATCTCCATTTTAAGGCCCTAACTGAACATGACACGTATGCTTTCGTATCATGTGGATACAGTCCATCTGTATCCAGGTGAGTTTGATAAGCACTGAATTTGTAAAAATTCTCGCAATTCTTGCAAAATACACCTCTGATAAAACAGTGTGCATTATCAGCAGCATTGTCTTACAGATGCATTTCCTCAACAGGTAGAGGAAATAAGGGCACTGTGCAAACAGTGTGGTTTGGATAACAAAGGTTCCAAGAGAAGTAAAACAGAGTGACCTATAACAAAGTGTTTGAGAGGGTGTGGAGCGCCTCTGTTAAGTGAAATGACATGGTATTTCAAGCTAAGAAAATTAAACCTGTCATTATTATCATATTCAGTCGGGAATGTTGTGGCAAAAATTCAATCCCCACAAATCAATCTGATCATATTGCTAATATATTCTTCGGTTTTGTGACAGGGCTGTAATCACTTGTTCATGTGGGGTTGTGTTTTCTGTAAAATATAACTTTAGAACAGAGAGCCAAAGTGATTGTGAATCCTTTGGTCTCATGGAAGCAGTTTCCCTATGTAACGATCTATGACTATACCAGGGGATTGGCATACCAGCCACAGACTTCTAAACCCTTTTCAAAGGAATTACTGGATCCTACACCAGACAACATTAAGCAGGCTTCAGAGGGCAAGCTTCATGTGAATATGGCTTGGTTGACTCACCAAGGTGCCAGCAGATGTAGGTTGCCACCCACTCACTGGGTCATCTGAGCACTTTGCTTTGAGTGATGTGTTCCACCACGGTAACAGCAAAGATGAGAGGGATGCTCTGAGAAAGATAGAGCTTGTGCCTGAGCTTGATTGCCACATCAATAGCCAGTGTGTGGAGCAGCTATTTTCATGGAAAAGAAAAAATAATTACTTTTTTATCTTAACACCATCAACCCACATATTCCTGCAAAGAAATATACTGCACCACTACAATACAGAAAGATTGTTCCAGCAAATGTAGCTATGCATTATGATAGCTATGGGTGAATAGCATTGGGTATGGTATCCCACATTTTCCCCATTTAATGTTTTTCTCAGGTTTGCTGTTATTCAGAACACAATAATATTATATTATATTTAACAGCTCCTCCACCACAAGCTATGATGTCCACCACATCATCTGACAACACCAGAGAAAGGGAGGAGCGACCGGACTGTAAGTCAGCTACTCTGAATTACACAAGGATGTATAGTGCAATGTGACATTGTCAACCCAATTGAGTCTTTTTGCTCTTCTTTCCTCTAGTGAATGATGACAGTGGGCAGAGAGACTTCACTAGTCTCCATAAAGCTATGGCAAACAGAGCATGCTTAGTAACAGTTTAGTCAGGGACACAGATATATAGTAAAAATGGACGGTAAAATGGTCAGGGAAATCAAAGACATTCTGAGGCATAATGCCTATCCTTTTGGTTTATCCTCAAAAGACCGATATATAATAAAGAGGAGATGTGAAAATTACACCTTTAAGGGTAAGTAGTAGGCCTTGTCTTTCCAAACAATAAGGCACTGATGTTGAGTTACTAATATCATCATGGCCCTCAGATGGGCAGCTTCACTACGTATGCCGTAGAAGGAAGCAGGGCGAGTATCTCGCCAAAGTTGTTACCTCACCAGAGGTGGCAAATGACGTGTTTGTGGATTTCCATGCGAGTGAGCATGGAGGGCATTGTGGGATGGAGAAAACTGTGGATGCCATTTCCTTGCAGTACTACTGGCCTGGGATGGAAAAGGACATACGGAAATGGGTGAGCTTGATCTAATTTTGTCAGTAATCTCTGTGCATGGTGGTGTAAGTTAAACACACTTTCATATTCAATTGGTTTCTTTTCTCATTTACTAATTTCTCAAATTTGTTTAGGTATTGGAGTGTCCTCAATGCCAGGCCAGAAGGAATGTCCTCAAAATAAATAAGGCTTACATCCCAATTGAGGTGACTGCACTGAAATGAGTCCCTACCCCAGAATAAGAACACATTTCCATAACATGCTGTCTTTCCTCAGGTAACTGAGCCACTTGAGCTTGTGGGGATGGATCTGGTTGGCAAACTGACACCGACCAAAAAGGGCCACCAGTACATTTGTGTGATGATAGATTATTTCACGAAATGGACAGAGGCCTATCCTTTGCTGCTGAGGTCACAGAGTGCATCCTCGACTTTTTTTGTAAGTTTGGTGCTCCGAAAAGGCTTCTCACGGACCAAGGAAGAGAATTTGTTAATGAGGTAAGAACTCATCTGTCATCTGTATCTCAAATGGTATGGGCTCCATATGAATGTTTCCACTTTTCTTTCAGCTCAACTATATTGTCTGTGAGAAGCTGGGAATAAAGAGAAGTCTCTGCTCTCCCTACCACCCCCAGACTAACGGCTTGGTGGAAAAAATGAACGGAACTAGTCAAAGGGATTGTAAATGTCTATTTGTGACTTTTTTAACACTGCAATCTTAAGGTCTCAATGTTGTGTGTATGACCTTACAGGACCTTGACTAAATTGGTGGGTGAAAAACCCAACACTTGGGATGGCCACCTCCAAGCAACACTTTTTGCTCTAAGGACCAAAAAGCAGTTGAAAACAAGATACTCCCCTTTTTCCTCATGTTTTGCCATGAGGCCAAGTATCCTACTGAGGTTCCCGAAGAGTATGTGGTATGTAGGAAAGTACACATGTATTGTGTGAAAAACTGGAAATGATGATGTTTAACTTCATGTTTGCTGTAACTCAACATTCTGATGTGTTTCTTGACACAGGTGACAGATGATGGTGTGGAGGCTCTTATTGCCCAGGAGACCCAATCTCCGGGAATGGAGAACCTCCCTGCCCACTACACCGTGGCTCAAGCCAACATGGGGAAAATGAGCGAAAAGATTAAGAGAAAGAGAGAGGAGATGGGCCATGACGACAATTTCCGAGTTGGCGAACAAGTGATGAGGGCAAATATACACCAGGAGCAGAGAAAGGGTGAGAAAATGGAGAGCTCCATGCTCGGCCCCTTCACAATCGTGAAATTGGAGGGGAAAAGTGCCGACCTAGTCATGCTGAAAAGCAAAGTAATACATAAAGTAAACATCGACCAGCTGACCAGGTATATTGAGGCTACGCCGCGTATCCCCCACAAATGGTTGACAGAATCGTCATCCACAATCTCCGTCTCACCCTCATCTCCAGTCGCCTCAACCTCAGCTCCAGCCGCATCACCGTCACCCCCATCTTCAGCAGTGTGTGTCCCTTCAACGGTTGGCATGAAAGTCGATTCAGACACTTTGGAAACAGGTAATAGCTAATTATGAGTAAAGTTATTATGCTAATGTTTATGCAAGTAATATGTCAACTTTTTTCTACATAGTGGTACAGAACATTTGGGCTGGGGAAAAGCCAGAGGTGTTGTGGAGCAAATTAGGTCCCTACAAACTGTTTACACACAACCTCCGGGAACACCTTTGTCCAGATGAACTTGTGAAAGTGAGGTAAGCAAAGTTTTCGGCATTTGAAATTTGAATTAACATGTGGGTTAAAATTTGATTTCATTACAGATCATAAATGCATACCTCACAATTACACAGGCATTTCACTGAGGCAGGCAAAGGCAGGGGCTTTCTACTGGAGTCCTTCCAAATGACTGACATTTGGCAAGGAAAGAACAAAGGACTGAGGAAGGTGATAAATGTGAATACACTGAATATCAGGGAGGATTTTTTTGTTCATGTTCCTTCACTTGTAGGCCTTTTTCTTTCTTTGTCCTATGATTATTTATTCTGCATCTTAATATTAGAGCAAATTGCTCCTGAGAGTCAGGAGGGAGGCCTGCCTCAGAGAGTCAGGAGGGAGGCCTGCAAAGTCCTCGTGCTTAAAAGGCAGCGGGGACGCTGCCTTTTAAGCACGAGGACTAATCAGCTAACCGCTCTCACCTGTGCTGATTGATCCTCTGTGGGTCAGGTGAGGGTGCTCTCCCAGCCCCCTCACCTCCACACTATGTTTCATGAACAGATGATTTGTCCAGCCTATGTCGAGTGTGTGGTGTGTATGACACAGATGTGCAATGGGTAAGGCAGATTTTAAGCACTTTCAGTTGATGCATGTCTTATTTATGGTACTGCCATACAGATTGTTTTCTCTACTTCCAGATTGCTTGCACACTGTGTGGCAGATGGTTCCACTGCAGCTGTGTTGGGCAACCCCCAGTGGATGGTCCCTTTTATTGCCCACTGTGCACATAAACATGTATAATGTAGTATTTCTGTTTAACCGGCTCCTTGCTTTTAAGGTAGCTTGATTGATTGATAAAATGTCAAACTTATAAAAGTAAAGATGAGTGCGCAGATGTGCATATGTGTTGCATCTACACACTAAATAAAAGGCCTTACACCAAACCAGCAAACCATGACACTAGTATTTCTTTCGGACTAAAAGCTCTTACGAGCCTCTCATTACTCATGTTTGTATACTTGCTTCATACCAACCATGATATCAACGAGCACACGAAACGCCCACTAATAGTAAGCACGCAAACTATTTGTGGCTTCTGCTTTGCATGTCCGCAGGATATAGCAGTTTTTGATGATGTCGTACGTGTGGTAAGCACACGGGCGCAGCTGTGTCCAAATGTGTGAAGTGTGAACGATAATTCCAAGTTTACGGTTAAATTGTGACTGTCACAAGTTAACCTGGGCGTATTCCCTGAAACAATAACACATGGTAAGATGTTCACAGGCTTCACAGTCAGCGGAACATAGAGGTGACGCTGTAAATCACCCCGATCAGTGGCCACCACGTGGCAGTGCCATTGTCACTGTTAGTTTTTATGTGGACCACAGCGCATTGATTCCCATGGTGGGATCTCTTTCACATTTATATTTAGCCCCACAACAAGTGGTTATGTCTGAAGATGATACTGACACAAAAAGGCACTTTATTGTTAATGAAGATGTTTCCTGATGCGTCCTCAATTGCCTGTATCACCACACCACAAAATATAAATAGTGTTATTATTATTATATATCACTATTAGAATTTTCCAGAGTTGTCATAGTTACACAGGGAACTTTATTTACTCCTTCGACTGACACAGCTCCAACAAAGCACGTAGTCATCTGACAGAAGAGAAGAAATACACAACACGTTGTTCGGCAATGAAGACGTTAAGTTAGTTTCCCAGATCTGCCTCGTCACACGTGTCATGTTGACAACACACTTGACCCACTTCAGACATATCATCTGTTGATTGCAAACAGATAAACAACACTTGCATTGCAGAAACTACGAAAAAACAAGACATCCGTTTTCTGATGAGTGTTTGGGTTGTTAGCATTCTCCGATGACTGAACCTCATCATCGAGAACATCTTTTAAAATCACGTCTGCTGACTGTAACCAGCAGCGACAAGAGGACACATGAAGCTTTACACGTCCAATAGAAGCACATTCACCAAATTTACTCACAAAAACACAGCTCGAGCTTCCACCTTGTTGATGTGAGGGATGTTTTCATATGAGACTTGTTTGGTGTGTGCGCATTGTAATGATCACCAGCGTCAATCAACACTTTGAGTGGAGCTGGCCACGTGTGAGTATTCTTCATAACTCCCTGTGTCTCCTACGAAGAGGAGCATCAGTTTGTGAAGCCTGGTATTAAGTATGCAGCGTTTATTCTGTGTTCGGACTATCACCAGATAACATGGGCGTTACCTTAAAGCACATCTGGTGTTATACAGCTGACGAAGCAAAGAACGCGACATTTATGTGACGCACGATGAAGATCTCAGCGGCTCGGTGGTGTAATGAGATCGTCATCAGGCCAGAAGTTAATAGTGCTTCGGCTCGTTGTTTCAAATCCCGTTCAAGATTTTTATCGCCATTTTTTAAATTTTTTTAACCATTTTATTTCTATTGTTAAAACGTAAACATAAAAACAAATTCATGTATATAGATTAATTGAGTTTTCTACTTGGATTTTCACAGGGAAGCATTTATGTTCATGTTACTATATGGCAAACATAAGAGGAACAGTTTTTACCTGCGTCTGAATACGCAGGGCTGGCCATCTCTCCAAAAAGTCCCCCACCTGAGGATTTCCCTCGACAATGACTTTGCGACGAAGGGAAAAGGTCGACTGCATTAGCTTCTGAATCAGAACATTGTCTCTCTCTGTCTTAACAACTTCTTGCAGGATTTGAAGTCGCATTTGCTCCAAACTGGCCTGGTTCTCTTCGCGGGGAAAGTTGGGTAGGAAGTTCACTTCAGCTCGTTTGGCTCATTTGATGTTGCAATGGGGTGGTTGGCTTAAAGGGTTGGTTTGGCTCTTCCTGCCTGTATTGACCAGCACCTCTGCACACCCAGATCTGGCAAGCTTGGTACGATAATTCCCCATCTTGAATTTCAAGGAGATCTTCCATTCCATACCATCCAGTCTGACTTGCGAGTTCTCTGAGACATGGATGTGCTGTAATCAGAGCTTCAGCTGCCTTACCCACTCCCTTGTCATGTGGGTATGGTTTGAAGCTATGCATCTGTTCAGCCATGTTTTCAAGGATGTTGTGCTTTTGGGACCTCGACAGCTTCAGTGTTTTCCCAGATCTATCAAAGGCAGCATTTCCTTCTTCGAGTATGTGCTCCACTTCATAAGAAAAAGTAGGCATGGGGAAATAATCAGGCCAAGACTTCTGACGCTGTGTTAAAGGCACATGTGGGAGTATGTCTGTATCAGAACTTGCAGTTGAGCCATCATCACTTTCAGAGTTCACGACTTTCAATGTGCCCTTCTCAGGCAACTCCTGAATGTCCGAAAGAACGGTAAGTTGTCCACCAAAGTCTGGATCTTCATAAGCCAGGGTAAAGTCAAAGTCCAGCCTTGGCTTGAATTTCTCCTGCATTAGGCTCTTCAGATCTTCTACTGAGTGTGGTCGCTCAGTAAGCATCAGCTTCATGGTCACATCAGTGGCAACATAAACACGGAGCAGAAATTTCTGGGGAACAGCCATATTGGGATGTGTTGGCGTTTCACTGTTCTGTTTCACACACAAAAAAAAAAGTTTTCATTGTGTGCATGGATTTTCATAGAAGAGAAGTTGATGGTTGTATCCTTTTCAAAGAGTCAGAATCCTGAAGCAACCCTGTCAGCCACTGAGACTGTATGCTCTATTTAAAGTCAATATACCTAAAATATGAAAGTGAATTGGCATTGACCTTTAAAACTCATGCTTAAATGTGGGTCTCAATTAAAGTGGACATCATTATTGGGTACAAAGACCAATTTACTTTTCAGTGCAGTAAAGTAAATTGTTTGGGTGTTAAGAGCAATGTTCCATTTGTGTTGTATGCAGAGAGGTGCCATGTCATTGAGCTCTGGTACAGTGTGAACAGACAAAATCCCTGGTGTAAGTTCATAGGATCGCAGGTGTTCAATGTAGTGTGACTTGTGTTCTCTGCAAAGAAAAGCAACCTGGTTGTTGACAAGTAGGATTTGTTAGATTCTGCAGAACTGAGGCAGGCCTCCCTCCTGTCCGACAGACACAAACATGCTTACACCATAACCCATTCCATCTATGCTGACCTGCGATGTGCTGTAAATCATGCTGCTGTCTGTTATTTGATTAATGTATGCCTTGGCAACATCAGGAAGCTCTGACACCATCACAGAAGAGACACTTGATGTCTGCTGATGAGGTTTGAAGAATGATGGGGCACTGAGATAGTATGCGACCATGTGTTGATGTCTGGTTGCAAGAGTTTAACACATTCTTAAAGTTTTGTGTGTCATGCACAACACGCTTGAAAAAGCGGTGTTTACCCTCAAATCTCATTGTCCACAGGTGGATAAGAGGCCCAAAACGGCGTATGAGGTCAGGGTAATGTTCAATGTAGTGATGTTTAGGTCTAAGTCTGAAATCAGGAAAAACCTCCTGCAGCATGCGTCTATGGTCCTGTATCTTTGTCTGCAAATACTGGATGGATTCATCTGTAAATGCTGAGCTAAGCACCAACTCAACCACCTCTTTCAAGTCCATCAGTACAGCCCATGCTCCATCTTCCTCAGGAACTAAATCACCAATACTCAATGGCATCAGTCTAAGTAATGCTGCATTTTCATGGCCATTGCCACCAATAGTCTTCTTTACAGTGAAACCTTTGGAAATAGGCTGGGGTCTGTAAACCTTGTCGGTGTGCAGGTATGGAAATGTGACAATTTTCCTGTTTAAAGAGTCAAGGGTAAAGTATTTGCATCGGATCATCTCCCCATTACACAGGGCGAGCTCTACAGGCACAATACCCTCAAAAAGATCATGAAGGACATTGGGTGGGAAACCAGTGACTGTATGAAAATGCTCCAGACTCTGGCTCAGGACACAGTCTCCCTGAACACCACATTGACCCTGAATATCCCGTGCATTACAGCACGCACATCGATGTCATGGCTGGCTTTTGTCCTCAAAATAAAGCATCCATCCCCAACTTCATGAGACTGAATTTTGTCTCGAGTAGTTGTGCAGAATCGGCAAATGTATTCCGCTCTGAAACACTTAGTGAACCCTGCTAAGGAATGGGCTGCAAGATTATCAGACACCACACACATGACTGTGCCCCGAACTGCCTTACCAATGGACTCGATGAATACACCATCTCATTCAAGAGTACGGAGGTCTCGTAACAGAGGACCAAGTGCTTTTTCATAGCCAAACTGCTGTACGTCAGACACTTTACAACATGCTGCTAGCTGAATCACTTGCAAGGCTGATCTGTATTTACTGGGTAGATCAGCAAAAACCCAGTAGACTGAACAGAGTTTGTGGATTTTCTGTGATGTGCCAAGTGGATTTGCTATTTCAAGATCATCAATGTACAAAATGAGTGGCAGCTTGAGCTCATCAGAGGAAGACAATAAATCATTATCTTGATAGTATGAGCCATCTTGATGGCTCTCATAATGACCTTTTACTGCCATCTTTGTTTCTAGAATTGTATCCAGAATGTCAGTATGTGTGAACAGTCTCTGGATCATCTCAAGAATGGGAATGTGCACTGCTGTATGTCCTGGCTCTAGCACATACTGTACAGGAATTACCACAGGGAAGTTTTTCTCAACAAAGGTTCTCCTTCTCTTGCATGAAGATAATTGCCCCCCTTTAGCTGTGGCACTGATGAAAATGTTACTGTCCATAACAACACTGGATACTGCATCCAGAGTGTTTTCACTAGCAGATATGTCATGACTTTGTAAGACCTCTCTAATGGTCTTCTTGAGAAGAGGTTGGGACAAGGAAAATATCTGAGTCAAATGCTCCTCTATTTCCTGAGATGCCATGTCAGATACATGAAGAATTGTTTGCATTTTTAGGAACAATGATGCCAAGTTATGGTGCAACTGGGCTCCTAAACTGTCACTGTCACATTGACTCTCAACCTCAGAAAGATCTAATGCATCTGTGCTCTCACACTGACTAGGTCCCTCGCCTGCACATTCAGCTGTAGCCATGTCTGGGGAATTGTTATTTTCTGATGAAAAAACATTATCATCAAAGTCTGAGCTACCATAATGTTTTCTACTTTGGTGTGCATTAAATGATGAATATACATTTGTGATGTATGTACAGTTCTTGAATGGGCATACTATCGTCTCATGACTTCTTAAATGACCCCTCAAATGACAAAATAGTGTTGCCTTAGAAAATGGCTGCTTAAAACCACACAAGGGACAAGTAGAAAATGCATGTGCTCCTTCAGCTGTGACTATTTCTTCTGGGTCCTTATGACACCGTGATACATGAGTTTTTATTGCATTAAATGACTGAAAAGTACAAATGCAATTGCTGTAGGGGCATGGCAAAGGGCTAACTCTTGAAAACTGGCTATGCTGCAAACGATAGTGTCTAAATAACTTTGCCCGAGTGTTTAGGGATACAGAACACAACTTGCACTTCCATTCCATTGAATCACTGGAAACCTGGTTATCAGTGAGGAAGAGACATTTACTTTGAGGAAAACCTTATGATGCTTGTAAGGATCCTTAACGTGCAAGATATGCAAATAGAAAACATACCTTATATTGCGGTAGAAAGAACAGTGTCACCCTCAATGTGATCCTGCAGGAGCACATTTAAAAACAATATGAAATAAGTCACCTTAGTCCAGTCATGGACATCATAATCAAATGCAGATTTAAAAACAGAATTGTACAATTAAACTCACCGACAAAATATTGGCTTTCTGGTGATTCTGGAGTGGTTGATGAAATGCCTTCACCAGCAGTCTCTATAACCTTTAATGGGCATATAATACAAATTAATGGTCAGGTAAAAATATTTATTCACATAAAATGGGAACAATTTGTAAATTATTAAATATGACTTCAAGATCATAGAAACGCATTGTATATTCATCATTAAAACATTGGACTTTGGACAGAGGACTTACAGTTTATACTGCTTTCATTTAGCTTATTATGGGTGTAGTATTTACTCAATTCAAAGTACAATTTTAGGAGACCCATACTTGACTGTTTAACATTTTATGGATACTTAAAAAAGGTTCATTGGACCTGTGGCTCACATAAAATATATCTTCCTTCCTCCATCCATTTTGTGTACATTGCTCTCTTCCCACTTTTTTTCCTTGAATCAGTCCCACATTTTGTTCTTATTTAATCTTTGGACTATGCTAAATTTTAACTGCCTGCAATTCCACAATTGAATAGAGGATTTGAAAATATCCCAGATTGAAGACATTCCTTTTTTAGTTAAGTGAAAAACGTCTCTACCGGTCCTCATTTATCGAACAGGTGCTGATACACACGACGGAAATTAACAAGCTAACTTCAAACAGCCACGTTAGCATGTGCGCTACGTTACAGCGCAATGAAAAGTTTCTACCGGTCCTCATTTATCGAACAGGTGCTGATACACGACGGAAGTTAACAAGCTAACTTCAAACAGCAACGTTAGCATGTGCACTACGTTACAGCGCCTGACAATGGATATTTGATTAAAAAAAAAAAATTTACTCACCAGACCAGACAGATTATAACAAAGAGCGGCAACACACTTATTGCCATTGACGACTCAAAAGGTTTCAATGAATGGAGAAATGTTAAATTACTTACCGAAATAGCGATGCGCCCAACTGCCTCCAAGTAACGTACTGAAGTGAATAGAAACGGTAAATAACAGCTAAATGTTTTTTAAAACATTTATATCACGGCCCTCGAATGAAATCCAGTTTATTTCGCGTACTTACCCGAACTTTTAAGCAGTTCGACTCTACTCCTCTCTCTCGCATCAGGGTAGCCATCTTGAATTTTCTGAAAACCGAGCCTGAACGCCGTTACGTCATGACGTCAGACATTACGTCGACGACGTCAGATGCTACGTTCCTCCGTTTACTCATACATTTTAATTTATATCTGGATGTTCACTCAGAAACTTTTATCCATTGGAAATTAAAACAGCATCAGAATTTTTTTGTTGGGTTTACTCGATAGTTGTTTTTGAGTGCTCTAACCATAATACTTATGAGTTCGTAGTACTGTTCGGGTTTACAGTGTACAATAAACAAATACAGATGGAGATCCAATCCCTTATCTTTTATTATTATCTGTCCTCCCTAACACATTTACTGTACATATAAAGTGCACTTAGGTGACCTCTACACTATGATCACAGAAACACTGCTCAGATATTATCCACAGGAACTTGGATGGCTTTTGGTGTGGATGTTCAGGTTGGATATTTCTTTAAATTTCTTCACTGAACTGTACAATTTGATTGTCATTTCGGTATTGAAATGTGTATGTGATGATTCTGTGTTGGTTTTTGTTGCGTTTTTTCTCTCCCTCTCTCAGGGCATGGGCGTGGCTGGCTTCTCCTGCAGCAGACAAGGCACACCTGCTTCCACTCAGCTCATCAACCAGTCCATAAAGCCTGGTCTTCACTCCACTGCTCTGCCAGATCATTCCGTCTCGTTCAGTAGTTGCTCTGTGTGTTTGGTTTTCTGTTTTCTTGAAGAAGCTCACCAGTGTTTTTTCTCAGTTTACTCAGGTAATCCTGTGTGCCTTGCTGTTCCCCTACATTGTGTCTACAGTGCAGAGGTTTTCTTCCATGTGCTCAGCACGCGTGCCGTCCCTGGGATTCTAGCAGCCAGCCTGCTCTTCGTTGCTTTTTGTTGAGCATTCAACTTTTTTTTCTAGCTACCTGTGTCAGTCTCTGTTTTGGGGTCCAAACAAAACCTAACAGTGTATCTTCTTCACATCAGAGGGCCTACCAAAGCAAGGTTTTTCAGACAACTGTGGTGTATCATCAGTGTTTGTTCTGATAGTAAGATGCATGGTATTCAGTATATCATACATTAGTCATATTTATGACATTTAAAACATATAGGAAGCTATTACTATTTCTGTGCTTGCAGCATGCATAACACACTATTTATTATTCATAGTTCTTGTTTATTATTCTTCTGCACACTTTTGAGGCCTATCTCCTACAGCTCTTACACTACATACACTATGCCAGCTCATAGGTCCTGGACATAGCTTTGACTTCTTTGGGTTACATCATGAAATATAATCCTGGGTTGTTGTTGACAACCGACTACTTCTGAACTTAAAGTACTCACTGTACATTGTCATGCAATTTTTTTTTTTTCTTTTTTAAATCGGTCAAGAGTTGAAATGACTGAAGTATTTCAACTGCTGCCCTAATAAGAGCTGTTGAATTATAAGGAAAGGACCTTGATTGCTTCCTAGCTTAGCTCTTTAACATAGGAAACAGTGAACCATCCATTAGAAAAGGAAAGGAGAAAATGCCCCCCCCCCCAACATTTAACACATCAAAGTTGCATCTGGACAGAACCACAAATATATATAAAAATGGAGAGCTGTTTAATTCTTGAATTTGTTGGCAATCGTGGTTGGTTCAGAACTGTGAATCCTCACATCGTCTGCGCTCCTGATTTCTTCTGTCACGTCTGTCCAGTCAGTTATTATATCCTAGTTTGTTTTGTTTTTATTTTCAATAAAATTCCAGTATCTTCCCCTGATCTCCAGCCTGCCCTTCATGTATAGTTTCATAATAAATCACCTTAAAACCTTTCCCTCTGTCCATGTCTCGCATTTGGGTTCATCAGTCCAATACTTGTAACACATCAAAATATAGAAAAAAAAAAAAACTGTTTTGATCTTGTAACATGGTCCAGAAAACCCTCACATGATCGTCTGAGCTCCTGACACATCTGTCCAATCAGGAGTCACAGTCAACAACAAATATAAGTAACTTAGAGTTCACAACATCACTATCAGGACTAAATACTAATATCATCATCATCATCATAACTAAATACAAATATCAATCAGCTGCTGTATGGTAGGAGTTCTAGACCGGGTCAGCGCCGCCATCAGGCCGGGTGTGGTTCTGTTGCTGATGTTGTCCACCATGGACCCAAGCAGGAGAATATGCTACATAGTGAGACTGTTTGATGTGGGCCGCAGCTCCAGCAGCCGTGGAGCCATCCCCCCAGAGGCACATTGGCTTAGAAGGGAATGTACTACCTGTTGAATGTGCATCCTCGGAAGCATGTGCAGCGAATAATCAAGCAGATCGAATGCTCTAATCCCAGCAACCACCAGATTTGCAATGAATATAATTTAACGTTGGAACAGATATACACGTTTATTCAAGCTCAAGGGGGCAGGAACTCATGATCTTTTGAGCATGCAGAATTTCCTCCTTATGGATTCTGACGTAGCATTGGTATGCAGAGGATGACCAGCGGCCCAGAGATTTGAGAGTGGAGGTAGGCAGATGTAGAGCTGCAGTTGTCGCTGCGCCAATTCTTAAGGAGTGAGGAGAATAATGCTCGGGTGGTAGGCCACAGCTCCGTAAGAGATCATGAAGCATATAAGAAAACCAGGATCTTGCCATAGGTTTTGCGTCCGGCGATGGTGAACGGAGGTGCCAATCGATGGGTTGGGAAGCGGTGATGCAGAAATTGTCATGGAAGAGAAGGGGCAGAAAGAAGTATTCTTAGCAATGTAAATTAGAGTGCCTTGACAAGATCTATCAGTTTGACTGATTTAAAATATGAGTACATGTGCTCTTCTAGTGTTACATCAGCAGGTGAGGTCATGCTGGGGATCAAAGGCAGGAGACATTGTAGTGTATTCAACACACCTGAGAAACCCATTAACAAGACAGCTTCCAGCATAGAATTGATGTATGGTGAGAAACAACCCTGCCTAGCCTTAACACCAACTTGTGTACCAGTGAAATAGTGAGAGGCAGTCTTTGGTCATTGCCTGGAGGACGTGCCTTTTTAAGGCCGTTTAGGATCAGCTGCATGGAGGGATTCTTGAGGAGACTTTTGGAGGCTGGTGTGGCAGTAGACCATGCCACAGGGCTCTCACCACAGCAGCCAGAGACAAACCATTCAGGTTTTAGCATGTTTTATTAACTCAAAACACACGTGAACAAACATAAACAAACGTCAACTTAGAGGGACTAGCTCAGCACTAGTGTTTCTCCTGTGCGTGTTCTGTGCGTCTCCCGTCTTGAGTGTCTGCGAGTGTCTTCTGTGGCAGCTCAGACGCTGCCTTTTAAGCAGGAGGATCAATCAGCTAACAGCTCTCACCTGTGCTGATTGATCCTCTGTGGTGCAGGTGCTCTCCCAGCCCCTTCACCTCCACAGCTGGATCTTGACATCTCATATGAAAATGAATGCCTGCTAGCGTAGGTTTAATACTTTCTGCTTTAAGATTACGGGATTCAAATGAATATATGCTAAAAGCACAAACTACAGAATTTGTTTGGTAGAGGACTGATGAGGAGGCTGGCACAAAAGGAGGAGTAGAAAAACCAAGCTGAGTCATATGCTTTAAAAGTGCTTTTGGCTAAACCAAGTCTCATGTAGCTCGAGGCAGAATGCAACAGATCCTGCAGGGGCTTGGACCGTGTTTAAATGATGATCATCTGATTGAACGGAGGGCATGGAATGCTGGAGGGCTTGGCCTGGGGACACATAGCTTTGAACTCCTGAAATTTGAAACGAAAAAGAGCGTCAGCTACACGATTTTGGTGCCCGGGAATATAGATAGCTCGCAAGATGAAATTATTGAGAACGCTCAACCAGGTTAAACGTTGCAGAGAGTTTATTATCGATGCTTTTGAGCGGCCCTTATTGCTGATTTCTACCATTGCTGCATTGTAACAGAACACAGTAATTTGTTTCCTAGCCCAACTATTGCCCCACAGTATGCAAGCCACAACGATGGGGTGAAGCTCATAAAGGGCTGTGGATTTGGATTTGTCATTGAGGCGATGGATTTCAGTTGGCCAGACATCTGCGAACCACTCGTTATTATAGAATCCCCCAAAACCAGCAGAAGGGGCGGCATCGGTAAAAACTGAATGGAATCTACAAATCCACGAAGTCATCATAAAAGAATGAAATACCATTCCATTCATCGCATACCATGGACCAGAAGCGCAGATCTGATTGACAACTTTCATCTAGAACTACAGGATCGTTTAGGTTTTGGACAGAATAAGCCAATTCTAGTAAGCGAGATACGAACAAGCGACCATGTGGAATTATGCGCATAGCAAAATTGAGGTGGCCTTACAGAGATGAAAGATCTCTTTTTATGATAATGGCAGTAGTTGACCGGCATCAGGCATCTGTAATGTCGGCCTTTCCCAGCCATGCACCGACCCCTGCTAACTTAATCATCTGTATTGCATTGTCGACGGAAGCGAATTAAGCGTGAGGGAAAATGAGGCATTGCAACAACACCACCTCGGGAATTTCACATCCAGGAAATAACTAAACTCTTGTGTGCAACAGCACAGGTTCGTTATATCACGGGGCAAGAGACGTGTTTTACTTGTAGAAAATAACTTTAATTTAACTCAAATGCATCAACAAAAAGCACAATGAAACAAACAATCAACAGAACACAAATTAAAATATGAAATTAAACACTTTAGACAAGGGCAACAGGACAGGGCTGGGAATTACCACGGCGACGAGAACCAAAGGAAAAAGGGAAGGATTAATAAACTAACCACCCGTGACACTGCAAACCAAGAAAACGCGACCACCAGGGATTGGGTCGCCGCCTCAGGCCCACAGCACCTGTCCAACAATAAAAAGATTAGAGATGCACCGATATGGAAATTCTTGGCCGATACCGATATTTGTTTATTACTTGAATAATAGGAAAAACAGAAAAAGTGACAAGTGTAACTTTAGATGCCATGGATGGACATAGACACATATTCAGCCAAACATTTAACAGTATCACTCAAGACATCATCTCAACTGTAAACAGATGCTTGCAATGCAGCCTTACAAAACACTAGCATAAACCCTTAGGGAATGCCATATAAATTCAAGTCAAGATGCAGTGCCTGCTGTGCAACACAACACAATAGGAGGCTCGGATTACAACAAATAAAATAAAAATATATTTTGATGAAAACTGCCTGCCATACAACTACCTACTCAATGACAAAAATGTTACTTTCTGTACTTACAGTAACAGTAGACCAATACAAATATTATATTTGTTAAATTAAATAACAGCCCAATAAAAATATTTTGTTAAACAAATTAAATAATTTAAGTGACTAGAAAAGCAACATAAAATTAAATATGAAAAATAAAATAAATACAAAGTCAAATAGGGCTATCTTTCACAGTTTCACCTCTTGTATTTTTCATAAACAATACACCTTCTTGTGTATCCATTGCAGTAGGCTGGCGGAGTTGAACATGGGCCTCAGTCTTTAACAAAACTAAATAGACACAAAAAAAACCCTTCCCTTATAGTGGGCCTCTACTTCCTAGTAAGATGCATGTTTTTCTTTACAAAGACGAGCATCTCTGCCAGGGGCCAGTCTATTTCTCTTCTCATCCAAAATGTGAGCCACAGTGCTGAAGAGCCGCTCACTGTCCACGCTTGTGCATGGGGCACACAGGTATTTGCGGGCGATTTGCGCCAGTGCTGGAAAACGCTGGTGATGTTCCTGCCAATATCTGAGTGCAGCTTCATTCCTGGGAATTGTTGTATGTAACCCGTTCAATGTCGGGTGTAAATGACGTATTCTCCAAGCAAGCCTTTAGCCCCCCCCCCTCTCTCTTTTTATCTATATGACTGCTTGTGTGGCTGTAGTGGATGGGCAGAGGGGGACATTTAATTATGTGATTGGGAAAATTAAAACTCCAGGACAACAGAAGGGGAATACAAAGTATGGGATGCATATTTGATCATTTATATCATTTAAAATCATTTTTCAGTCTGTTTCCTGGCGCTATACGCTCGCTCGCACGTCGAAACCATCGGTGAAGGGCGCTGGCGCGGCGCATCGCAGCCCATGTGAACCGCACAAAGGTTTAACGGGGGTGGATGGGAGGCGCCTGGCTTTCCTTGGCGCTGCGCTTCAGCACCCGGTGTAAACCCGGCATCAGTGTACCATAATCTGGATGCCAGATTGGCAGGCTGCAGAAAACATACCAATGAACATCGGCCAATGTTATCGGTGAAAGTCAAATTTATTACCGATACGCCGATGGCAGTAAACGAGGCGAATATCGGCCGCTACCGATATACGGCCGATACATCGGTGCACCACTAAAAAAGATAATTAAAACCCGTCACAGTGTTAAATCAAATGCTGGTCAAAACAAAAAAACAAACAAAACAACAACATAAACCGAATCCAAACCAATATAAACAGAATTTAAATGGAATTGGAAAATTAATAAAAGTCAGGCGTCCCTCTGAGGTGGTCACTCCACGCTTCAACTCAAATGAGCGTGGAGAGCCACAATGAAAGAGTGATGTGGCAATCGACCTTGCCACGGGGCTCTCCCACACACAGCCAGAGACACACGCGTTGCTTTTACGCATCTTTTATTAACGTTCCAAACATAAACTTCAATCAAACATAAATCAGACTGGCTTTCCAGCTCAGTCAGGGCGTCTCTCCAGTCTCGGAGTCTCTGAGTTCCTCCTGGGTTCGTCCTGAGGCAGCGCAGACGCTGCCTTTTAAGCATGAGGACCAATCAGCTAACAGCTCTCACCTGCGCTGATTGATCCTCTATGAGCAGGTGAGGGTGCTCTCCCAGCCCCCTCACCTCCACAAGTGAGATAGAGGGAGAGCACTCCCTTAAAAGCGGAGCCCTTCCTTAAAAGCCCGGACCGTTCTTTACAGCCAGAACCGTGCCTTCAAAGCCAGAGCAGCAGGGCCGTCCGAAGCGCGGTGGCCAATGACGGCCGACGAAGGAGCAGGGCCTCTAGAAAGGTGAATAAACAAATTAAGTAAATAAAATGACCAATACAGAAGACCCCGAAGGTCCCTGGCAGAGCAATCCCACACCAGCGGTCAGCCGCGCTGTGTATAGGGGATGTCTGAGTTTTGCGCTGGCTGTTGCGCCAAACGCCGCCACGGCAACGAGACGACTTCGTCCATGCCAAACCAAAGACTCTGCCACAGGAGACGAGCGGAAACAGAAGGAGGGAGAGCTATGCACGGGCCGCTTCCTTAAATACGGGGGCGCATGACGTTGCCTAGCAACCAGCACGCCATGAAAGCAGGTAAAGCGCCCCGCAGCGGCAGGGAGGGAGCGCACCTCCGGCTACACGTAGAATAAAGAAAAGGGTTCTTGGGGAATTAGGCTGTTTATACTAGGAATTGTAGAATTGTGAGGAGCTGAGAGTTCGATGAAGAGACGTTTTTATTTGAATATTTTCTGGTGGCGATATCTATGGGACTTACTCTGAAGATGGGAAAGGGGAGTTTTGACAGTGGACCTATCATATATCCTTTTGTAACCTCTTGATAGGATTTCATCTACCACTTCTGGTTGCTTGCATGCAGACTGCAGGTTTTTACAGACATGGGTCACTTTAGGGAGCCAACATAAACCTGCTAAGAATTCTTGGACTAAGCCGGTAATTAACAGAGAGTGAGAGGGCAAAGAGAGGGACAGATAGCGAGAGAGGTACAGAGAGATATGACAGAGAGAATTGGACAAAGAGAGAGAGGGAGAGAGACAGAAAGAGATTTTCTTTTTGATTTTTAAAAACCTTTATTTATAAAAACCCAACATGACCGAACAAAAACATGGATTTCATAATACCAAATAGAAACAATACAATATAAACAATGACTCTTTACCTAAAAGGAATGTTGAACCTTAAGTCGTCTCCAGCCACACAACATATTGCATCCTTATAGCACCATATTTCAATAAAATCATTCATGTTGTAAATACTTTAAAAAATCTATCTAAACTCTGGCCTTGACTAGGGAGATTAAAACAGGAAGTGCATCCTCCTTTGTCTTTCCCTCCACTGTGCTCTTTCTGCTGCTGTGTATGGACATTTCAGCTTCTCAGACTAGCAGATTGAGCAGCTGCCATTTTGAGGAGTCAGCTTTCTTGTAGCAGATTCCTAAGATGAAGGTCATCTGACAACATGTTTCACCAAACTGTTTAAAAACAAAACGCAGTGCATTAAAAAGGCTACAGTCTTTTACATTCATTTGAAACAGACGGATTAAAAACAGATAAAAGTGTTGACTGCAATAGCACCATCCTAAAATCTCCATTTCTTTTTTTAATTGGAGGTTTATATAAAACCCTCCATCTTGGTTTCACTCCACTGTCCAGATCCAGTTTCCCTCTCCATACTGTGTCAGCTCTCCCATTTAGTTTGTTTTTGTTTAGTGTTTTTACATAGTTTTACCTTTAGCCATGTGCATATCCACCTGTTTACTGTCTGTTCCACATAATAAGGGTCCCGAGGCCCCCTGCAGATTTGGAACGAATCCCAGTTCCGGAAATGGATCAGATGCCTCAGGAGTTTCCTCTCCTCTGCCGTACCTCTGTAGCATCTTGACTTCCTCCTCCGTTAGTCTCTCAGTCCACCTGCTCAGGATACTCTTGCTCTGCCGAATGGACTTAAGTCCAAGAAGTGAAGCCACCGCAGTTTCATCTGTCAGTCCAGGCCCAGCTACATCCACCACTTTCCTCAGGGTGGTAGTCCCAGAGGTATAAAGCAAGCTGCTGAGACCTGATGTCGTGCTGTCCTGAACACCCAGTTTGGCGCCGTTAACCAGAGGTTCCTCAAGTAGCCAGTGTAGCGAGCAAGTCGGTTCCAGTCTTTTCCATTTAAAACGGCTCCATACTTTAAAAGGTGTATGGTAAAAGGAGATAGTCCACTCAGCTTTAAAAGATTAAGATCCATTAAAAAGAGTGCAGTGTCTATTCCCAGACCAGCTGCCTTCCTTAAAATGCAGTTTGTTTCGTCTCTCCAAACCACATCTGTTGGACCTGTAAGGTACCTTTGTATAAACTGAAACCTGAATGTTGCCACTCTGCTCTCAATGTGTATCAGACCATGTCCCCCCTCTTCTGTGGGTAAAAACAGGAAACTCTGAGGGACCCAATGCAGTCTGTCCCAGAAAAAGTCCACTAAGATGTCCTGAAGCCTGCACTGTAAAAATAAATTAGTTGGACCAACTTAATTGAATTACTTCAAATGGTAACAAGCAATTGAATTAAGTTTAATCAAATCAAACTAAACAGGTTAGACGAACCCAATTGCTTTAAGTCAGTTGTACTTAATAATCTGAGTTAATTCAAATCAGAAATGTGCATTTGTGCAACTTAGATTTAAGGCATATCAACTTCAAATTTTCCAACTCAATTATTTGCTTTACCTAAAAGTAAAATATTTAACCATAATTACCTGATATTTTGCTGTAAGGAAAACTAGTTTTTAAGGTTACCTTTGTGTGTAAATTTAGTTTGTGCAATACAATTAAAATACTTTATAAACAATATAAATTCAAAGTTGTCTGGAATAAAATACATACTCAAATGTGACTTTTAAAAAAAAACTTTATTTAAATGTCTTACGTAAATGTCACAACAATGCTTTGGTTTTAAACCAACACATATGCATAAAAACGTGTATAATTTTGGTCCTTTTCTCTCAAACAAATTTGCACAAAATGCATAACAGTTATCAGGACCACAAATGTTTCACAAACTTCACTATGGGATTAACAAGTCGTCAGCAATAGATAATATATAAAGCACTGTTAAGACCGAAGAGCTAAAAGAAAAAACCTGCATTTTTCCACTACAGTGGGTTCGTGAGGTCCAGCTACTTATACAGCTTTTACAAACACTAACACTGCTGTGTAACCGTTTTTAATCAGGGCAAAACATTGTACACATTGTGGTTCGTTTTGGTCCAGAGGAGCAATACATGGTAGTGCGTATTACTGTGATCTTTGGAGTTTTCAGTAGAGATTTTGGACCTTGGGGGACATCTTGTGCTGCTCAAGCTGCATGATGATATTCTGGAGCACTTCAAATGTGAAATGCAGAGATTGGGGGTAAGCTAGGTTGAGAGCATATATGTATCCTAGAAGGAGGGCACAAGCTGAGGCGACTGAGGTCAGTCCACTTAGCACCTCCACGCCCTCAATGATGGTGCCAATGTCTTTAGGTGGCTCCTGAAGTCCTTCCCCCTCTTTGCAAATAACAAATACTGCTATGGTGAGCTGCTCCAGGTACTTCTCAGCACTTTCAGCTCTCGAGTCCTACAGATGGGTACATGACACAAAAACCAAACATCATTGGCAGCACTTTGCACTGTTATACAGTAACGATGCATTAGGTAGGACAAAAAATGCACCAGCATGTGTCCTAACTCAATTGTTCTGATGTTGCATCTTGATTAGAACATACAATTATGTCTCCCACCCCAATTTATGGACAATTACTGTGGCCAATGGCTAGGTAATCACAAGCAATCTATCGGTATGGATTTGGTACAGGTGCAGCCACATATTCTCTTTTATGTCCGATTATAGATGATGTAAAAGGGTGAAATTGAAGTTGAAAAGATATTTATGTTATTTTACTGTTGAAAGTAATCAACGTACACTTTATGTCTCGATTGTTTTGGTAATTTAGACAAAATGTGCCTGTTTTTGGTTGGTGTGCAAATGTGCATGTGTACAAGTTAGATGCTAGTCTATTTCTTGGCTCAAGCTTCCACGCACAACAACCAGCTGAGTTCAGTCTAACCATTTAACTTTTTTCACGACACCCATATCGATATGAAAGTAAGCAGAAGAGTTAAGAATGATACTAATTAAAGCGAAAGTTCCGATTTATTTAAGTGCAGTTGTATGAGGTACTTGAATTGGGGTCGGCAAAGTCCCAGTTAAAAGAAGCAGCAGGATTACCAGCGTAGAAAGTTACACAACTTCTATGGACAAATCAATATCAGTTTAACTGTACTAGGCATAACATTCTGTCCACGATGGCTACTATGTGGAAACAATACAAGACGTCATCTACCTTTTTAAAAATGTCTCTTTTACAGCATTAGGTATATAATCAAGGATATTTATGTATGTCCCCTGGACAAGATGTACTGACATGCATATTTGTGTTAAAACTTACAAGATATTCCTTGATCAGGTCATCTGCATCTTCTCCCAGGAATATTATGAGGGCTTTCAGGAGACACTCTCTCCGAAGATGAATATCCTCAGTCTAGGAAATAATCTTGATTAATTTTAATTTTCTAAATCTCTAAAAACAGATGTCTTAACTCTTACAGCTAAACTCTTTCATCTGCTTAAAAGAGGCATTTGTGATTCTAGATTTTCACAAAAAAAGAACTGAATGTGAGTGCAATGGTGTAGCTTTTCTACAGCTGAAAACATGACCTGCAAATCAAAGACATGGTCAACATTGGTCTGCCCATGTTTATTATCTATAAATGATACAGATAACCTGTGACACCCCCCTTAGCTACTAAGAAAAATAAGGATCTCCTTTGATGATACAGATCTACCTGGTCCAAAGTCTGCATGATGCCAGCAATCTTCTGGCGTGTTGCTCCTCCTTTGGAACGGATGACTCTGATCAGCTCACTGGAGTGCATATCTAACTGGGCCATGAATTTCTCCTCCAGGGGAACAGCCATGAGCCTCTGGAACTCTGCGTTGATCTTAAACAAATGACAATCAATATGGTATCCTTACACAAACGGACTGGTACACAACCTTAGTTTTTCCTAAGTAGCCACAGAAGCATGCATATACAATCACCAACATATCAATACACCAAAAAGTACAACAAATATGGAATCTATGGACTTCCAATTAATATAAAAGCTGAGAAACTTTGATCACTTCAGTTCCATAATTATGGATATTTGTCACCAGTGTTTGATAACCACTACAAAAAGTGTTTATGTATATATAGAATATTGGCCAATATATTGATACTGTAGTTTTTTACTCCCTAATATTGGTATTGGTACAGCTCTACTTCACCAGTTAGAATTAATACAATTAAGAGTTTCCCCAGACTAATGTATGTGCTTTAACATAGAGCTTTATCAAAACTTGTAGAACATTAACAAAACACACTGTCCTGTACATAATGTCTCATTACAGCCTTGTTACTGGTACTGTATCACTCTATCCTAGGTGCATAACTTACCCTGGGTCCAATGACTATTAGGTCCAGGCTTGAAATAACCACCATCATTCCAGGACAAAATCATGTCAAGAAAAAAAATGTATATTCCATTAATATCTGGGAAAGGTGAAATTTGCAAAGAGAGCTCTTTCCTAAAGTAATTTTAATATTTACAGAGGAAAAAATCCAAAGGCCCTGTTGCTATGCAGTCAAGGGTCGATAAAAAGCAAGTGGTTTCTCTGTGCTTTATGGCTCTGCTGTGGCAGATGGAGGGACAAATAGAAGGAATGTAGTGATAAAAAGACTAAATTTGGAAGTAATCGACTTGCTTTGTCTAAGTCTGAAAGATTGAAAAGGTCTCATCAAAGCTTCAGCAGCTTATGGCCACAAAGAAGAAACGTGTTAAGTGAACAGTGTTTCCAATGTACATCTGAAATTAAAATAAAAGCTGTTAAAGTTCAAGTTAAAATAGTCATGTTAACCACTACATGACCTCTACGTTTACTGTTGAAAGTATAATTATTTTGCTCACTTCAGAAGACACTGCCCTGTACATACAGTCACATTACATTCTTGTCAATGGAAATAAAGCTCTTCATTCTTGGATTTTAACTTACCTTAGGTCAATCTTGTGTCCTGGCCTCAAGTAACCACTGTTAACCATCAGTCTGGAACAAAATCATGTTAAGAATATAAAAGTCCATTAATACTACGGGGTGGGTACGTTTCTATTCAGCATCTAGTTAGAGCTGTGTACAGTTGAACAGTATTACATGTAGGTTCATTGTACACAGCAGTGACTAGTTGAGAAACCAACACAGCTGCTCATTGGCACATAAATACTGAGTTGGTAACACGTAACAAAAACCGCCGAGCGGGTTATCTGTGGTGCTTTCACACAGTGAGCACTTATCTCCGTCATCTCCATACGTCCCAACATTAATACAAAGGATGTCATGTCGCCCTGGCACAGAAATACTGAGCTGAGTACGCTTAGCGTAACGAGTTACCTGTGGTGCTTTCACACAGCGAGACTCGTCTCCATACTTCCCGACGTAAATACGAGGGCCGCCGCCATGTTGCCGGCGCAACAAGCGGCTACCAGCCGAGGCACCCCAGCCCCTCTCCCCCCGACCGTTTCAGCGGGGAGATGTGCGCGAGCGGTGACGTTCGCTACGTCCATTGAACAGACAACATGAACTCCGGAGACTCCTAACTCAACAAGAAACAAACCGTACACCATCTAAATACAAACTTACTCTAGTTTACCGCGCTAAGACGAGCGTATTTGCCTTGTTAATTTTAACCCACAATAAAACACACGTCTTCCAAACTCAACAGAACAAAATAAAAAAACTTCACAGCAGTGAGCTAATCTTTTCACTATTAAAAACTCACCGACTCTAGTCTGGGTGAAATAAATCCTTGATTCACAGAGTTGGCTTGATGTGAATATACGCCGTCCTCTCTGTCTCCTGCCCCAGCCGGAGTGGGTGTGTACCGGTGTTTTTACGCCGCATGAGCTGAGCGTGTCTGGGCAGCGGCCCCGACTCTTCTCCGGTGAAAGTACGGAGCCACTAACCAGAACTGTAAAATTACGCACACAAACCCGAAGTGACCGCATATGAACAGAACAGAATGGAGGACTCTATATGTTAGCATATTAGCTCGCTAATCTAACTTGGCAGCTATGCGCCGATAAACGGCTACCGCAAATTACCAACAAACATGACTTGTATAATAGCTTGGCTCTTATGAAAACGTAACAACATATTCAGGGGAGAATTTAATACCTTACATGATATATAATTTGATAAGAAAATATGATTTTTATCGTGCATTTGACTTACCTTCTTGTTTGAAAAGGGAGATGGCGACAACCGGGCAAAGAAATCCCGCCGGAGGAAACAGACGTTGACGTCATGACGTCAGACGCAAAATGGTTAACTTAGAGGAAACTAAATGAAGCACTTTGACTCCAATAAGAAATGTGGATTAAAGGAGATACGTATAGATATTCTGTTCACGGCTGCAGGCCGACCATGACCGTGAACAAGAGGCAGGAGGAGTTCAGTCATGTGTTTTGTACACATCCTGGGTGTTTTTGAGTTGTGTTGAAAGGGAGAAATGTTGATTCGTCCAGTCCCAATGCATCAATATTACTATGCAAATGCTGTGGTACTGTACACCACGGATGAATCAGTGGGAAAAATGTGTGTCACCTCTCCAGATGAATTAAATATAACTTACTTGACATTTACAAAGATTCGAAAGAAAGTTTCAACATTATATCACATATCAAAGTTAGGTTCTGTTGAGCTTTGTGAAATTTTGAAAGCTTTATAAACCTTAGAAATAAATGTCTCGGCTTGTCTCATCAAAGAAGCCCCCCCCCTCTAAACCTCCTGCTGTTACAGATGTTGATGATCTTTTCCTTTTTCTCTCCTCCTTTACTCATTTGATGTTTTGTTCTTATACAGACTTTGTGTGTGTGAGAAAGAGAGAGAGCCACTGTGCCATTTTGAGCATTGCTTGAGTGGGTGCATGAAGCACTAATGAGGAGAGAGGATGCTCCAAGTGCGCACCAGCATTTCCAGCCAATATAGTATGTATGTATGTATGTATGTATGTTTATATATATATATATGTATGTATGTGTGTATATGTATGTATGTATGTGTATGTATGTATATGTATATGTATATGTATATATATATATATATATATATATGTATGTGTGTGTATATATATATGTATGTATGTATGTATGTGTATGTATGTATATGTATATATATATATATATATGTGTATGTGTGTATATATATGTGTATATATATGTATGTATATGTGTGTGTATATGTATATATATATGTGTGTATATATATATATATGTATATGTGTATGTATGTATGTATGTATGTATGTATATACATACATACATACATACATACATACATATATGATTGATATCTGACCGAGCTGCACCTGGGGCTTGTGAGCATCATTATAATACAGTTTTGTGACTCATCAAGTCGAGACATAAACTTAAACATCAGGTTCCTCAAGAGAGCCTGTAAAGTGCTTAGCCCTGAGTCACAAAAGAGCTTACTAGCACTGCTACACCTGGGCTTTTTCAGCAGTATCCTCAGACAGTCATTATATGCTACCTGAAGTTTGCGCAGGGTCTCCTTTTTGTAGCTGCCCCATAATGGGGCTGCATACATGGGGGTGCAGTAAGCACGAAACAAGCTCACTTTCACATCATCAGAACAGTAGTGGAATTTCCTGACTAACATGTTTCCTTGGACATACAACTTTCGTCTCTGCCTGTACATGTCAGCATCATCTTCCATCTTGTCAGTGATGATGTGCCCAAGATATTTCGTACAGTTAGATACACAGAGGGATTGCCCTGACAGGTAAAACATTGGAAAGTGTAGCTTCTGATCTTCCTTGGTCCTACATATCAATACAACACTCTTTTTTGCATTGTACTGTACGTCAAACTCAACCCCATACTCGGAGCATATATCCAACAGCTGCTGGAACCCAGCAGTGCTGGGGGACATAATAGCCAAATCGTCTGCGTACATCAGATGGTTTAACAGAGTGTTCCCTATCAGACAACCTGTCTTACACTTCCCCAACTGCTTCGACAGGTTGTCCATGTATAGGTTGAACAGGGCTGGAGACAGAAGCTCCCCCTGCCGTACCCCATTGCCTACACTGAAGGGTGAGGATAGGCTGTTTCCCCATTTAACCTGCATACCTTGGTTGGCATACCAGTAAACCAGGATTCATATGATGCATCCAGGCACACCCCTAAGCATGAGTTTAATAAAAAGCTTATGGTGATTTACTCTGTCAAATGCCTTGGAAGCATCAATAAACCCTAGAAACATTGTAGAGCCCTGCCTTCTGTAGGATTCAACAGCTTCTTTCAAGGCATAGATACATAGATCTGTACTGTGCTTAGACTTAAAACCAAATTGATTTTCTGTGGTGTAAATGAACTCACTCAGTCTATCTAGTAGCATCTTTTCTAACACCTTTGAAAGAATGCTGGCTAAGGCGATGGGTCTATAGTTGTCCAAACTCCCTATTTTACCTGCCTTGTCCTTAATGACTGGCACTAATGTGACTGTCAGCATGGTGTCTGGCAGTATACCATGTGTCATCAGCCCTGTGAGGCAGATGGACAGCAGTGCTGCTACTCTGGGGCAGACTAACTTAAGATGCTCCGCAGTGATGTTATCCTTGCCACTAGCTTTGTTATCAGCTAGTTGCTCTATAGCATGATAAACCTTGTTGGGAGTAAAATGAATCACTTCCTCAGTTAACTTGCCCACACAATAGGGCTCACTTTTGATACAATTAAACAGAGCTGCATAGTGCTGCGTCCACTGCTCTGCTATATTGTCTGCACCAGATACACCTTCAATGTGGCATGGCAGTACTGTTTTGGCCCTATTTGTAGCTTTTACCTTAATCCAAAACTCAGTGACATTGTTACCAAGCCAGTTTTCAGCCATAGAATGCTCATGCTTCCCAACAAAGCGCACTGCATATTTATATCTAGCATTAGTAAGCTTCTTGTGCTCTAAGTCTGGCCACTGTCTGGGTCTACCAGCTATAACCCAGGTCCTATGAGCTGCCTTAGCGGCTCCTTGGTGGTCTGCTACATACTTGTTCCAACCAGGCTTGGTATTCTTAGCCTTTCTGGGGTGAGTGTGTAGATGTCTACTACTGGCTTCATATATAGTGCTCACTATACTATACCCAGACCAACCCGTAATGGCAGGTAAATTTAACATAACACGAAAAAATGAAATGCAAACATTGTACAAAACAACATTTTGTGTAAAAAACAGCTGCTCTCAGCAACGGCCTTTTTTTTAACTTAGGGTATAGACCCAGACCAACCTATAATGGCAGGTAAATTTAACATAACGAACACAAAAATATTAAATACACTCAACAACAATAAATAACCTTTGTGTAGGAGCCTGAGGAGTAAGGTTAGTGCAAATTGCCTCAAACAACCTGGAATTTCATTCAATTCTCCTTTTCATTGCAGTGATCCTACTTTTTATGGAATACTTGACTGCTTTCCAGTCCCGCTTACTGGCCTCTATTCTACCCCCTTTAAGTCAGCTCATTAAGAATGCCCCATGGTAAACAGACCTATCTGTGTTACACACTGCATGAAAAAAGCCGAATTTTCACCACTGCAAACTCGCCTAATTCCTGGCAGTTAGTGCCCGTTTACAGGATGCGAATTCCGCGTTCGCCCGTGACACAAGCGGGCAGAATCATACCCCCGGTATCGCAGTGGTGGGGGCTGGGGAGGGGGGAGTGCCACCGGGGAGTCGCAGATCTAATTAGCATATGAATCGCAGCACAATCGCTTGTGAGAACTTATCTCACTTCACCATTGGATGAAACCACAGACCTTTGAAACGAAAAGTCACTTGTGATTGGCTGGTAGATCTGTTGCTATTGGTCACCCTGGGTCATTATAATACACACGTGGGTAAACCCCTCCCACACAATATTAATAATAATATTTAATATATAGTTATTATTACTAATTATTTATATATTGATATTAATTATTAGTAAGCCTTTACCAAAAGCACTGCAGTTACTGAAGACTATACATTTATTAATGTGATGCTTGATGTTATATGTTGAACATATTGTAGAGGGAAAAAAACATTAACAAGGTACATGTTGAGTCAAAGCTTTATTTACATACAGCACAAATACTGTAAAAACACAACTGGCCTAGCCAGTGAAAAACTAATCAGGTGAAGCTTGAAATGTCTCTCTGGGTAATAAGTTCTTTGTGGCTGAATCTGCCCCAGTGTGTAGACGTCTGTGGTGTGTAGCTGTGAGATTCAGTGTAGCTTCTAGTCTTGTGGCACACAGGTCGGTGAGCTCCTGGCTGTGGAAGGATGGATCCATGTCATCTGTCCCGCCTCAATCAGCTGTAAACACAATCAGCACAGTTCAATGACAACATACACCTATACATGTAACTGAAAAATGATCTAATGAATCTAATCTTACCCTCTTTCTTCTCTGTCGACTCCTGGACTTCTCAATGCTGCTGCAAGAGCTGCAAGGTCCGGTTGGATGTACGGGAAGTTCCTTCATACTGGCTCTTAGTACATCATAGTACAGACAGCTGGAAAACAACATGAGTAACATGAGTATATTATTAATAAACGGAAATAGCCTCGCTACATCACTGTTGGAAGATCCACAGTAAAAAAACACTTTTACTAAACAGTTACTTACATACAATGGCGTCATTTTCCACACTGCAAATCCGGACTTGCAGCTAGAGTCTCGGCCTAATGTGCAGTGACTGCCTTGTTGTGTGTGGAGGGGCTCAGGCTGTGAAAACACAATGATGAAATAGATCAGATAAAGTAAACGTATACAATGTATTTTATACAGCACAGCGCGTCTCTTCTTTAATCTTACCCTCGCTCCGGTTCGTGGCGCCGGCCATTTGCCTCAGAGGTGTGAAGAGACGGGCTGTTTCCTATAAAATACAACCGGACAAAAAGTTACGTTTATGAAAAAACTTAACGAGAACAAACTCTTAAAGGGGACATAGCATGCCCATTTTACCACAAGTTGATATGGTTCCTTGGGGTCTTAATGAAATGTCTGTAACATACTTTGGTCAAAATACCACAAGGATCATTTAAAACAGCACCCTTTTTACCCTGTATAAAACAGCCCTCCACAGAGTGACCTGTTTTGAGTGCCTGTTCCTTTAAATGCTAATGAGCCAGCTCCCCTCTCCCCCCATGATTTTAAATGATATAAATTATCAAATATGCATCCCATACTTTGTATTCCCCTTCTGTTGTCCTGGAGTTTTAATTTTCCCAATCACATAATTAAATGTCCCCCTCTGCCCATCCACCGCGTCCGGTGTAAACCCGGCGTAACGAGTGGGGGGGCTCTGTGTGTGTGTGCCAGTGTTACAGTAGTGCTGAACACTGCGGAAGTCTTCCACACTGCTGGCTGTGTGGCGTTGACACAAATTCCAGCTCACGCATGGGAGAGCGAGCGGTCGCGCCCGAGCAACTGCTGCAGCCTCCCAGTCCTAACGATCCAGACAAATGCCACATGTGAGTGAATCGCGGGCTGACCAGCGCGGAGAAATGCTCGTCCCGTGTGAACAGCCAGGCGGCTGCGTGCTTGGGAACGGCGCTGCGCTGCCTCGCAGCGTCCGGTGTAAACCCGGCGTAACGAGTGTGGGGGGACGGGGGGGGAGATGAGGTGGGGGGTGGGCCAAGGCCATGTAGGGAGACTTCCAGTACCTTGTTACGACACAAAACCCAGGAAGCTCAATCGAGTCACTCAAACATGACGTTTCTGACTTAGAGGAACCATAACAAAACGCGCGAGTGGTTTTTTTCCCAGAGTTTTGGGGTTGGTAGACATGCCAGATACCCACATTAACCTGTAGAAGCACTAACAAAGTGGAATTTGCATGCTATGTCCCCTTTAAGTTTAAGCAGTTCGTACATATTTAAACATGCACTAGTTCTGCTCAAGCACTCGATACACTCTTTTTCTTTTAGCAACTTTCTTGCTAATCCCACAGTTGTTAACACGCTATTCAGATCTAAGAGTTAGCTTAGCAATGGCTTCTCTCTGTAGCTTAGCTCTTACCGTAATTTTGGGATTGTGCGCCCGTCTTCTCCGCTTCGACTCGTCCACACTGGGCCCGCGGCTTTACTTTCCAACGCACTCATCCTCTCCTCCAGGGAAACAGTGTCGTGTGGACTTTAGCAAGTTTTTTACACCGAAAATAGAGTCACTCGTAAACTAGTAATCTCACAATTTGGCCTCTCAAATTGTGAGATGCCTACGTTTTTGTCTGCCCATTGTTTTGCATTGGCCCGTGCCCACGTCACATGACTCAAGTTCCCGTCTGCGAAAAGGAAACATGGCGGACATTCCTTGTTGTTTCAGATAAAAATGTATTTTTATAACATAGTTTGGGCTTTAAAATACATTTTGACACCATTTCTAGCGAGAAATGTGCTCTTGCTTCCACAATCTTCAGCCAGTTGATGCTTACGATCTATGTTTTATTAGTTATTACGAAGATTTTTTCAGATCTTGCCAGAAAATTGTAGGACTGCTACGTTTGTCGTTGCTATGGTGTTGCTATGGACTCTGCAATCCCGGAAATTACGTAGTCGTGTGTTGTTTGAAGCATCGTCCAAGTGTTGTGTCGTTCAGGTAGCGTGAATGTTATGCCTGTTATTTTATATTACCATTTGATGATAGATTACACGTCTAATTCCATGGATCTAACCATTCTCCACTTAAAAAAGCACATTCATACCGAGCCGGGCCCATGTCATCTCTTATGTGTTTTGTTACAGTATATAGGCCTATTGTGTTTTTGATACATTTTATATGGACTACTGATAATGAACATGGATTAATTTTCTTATGTTATTACATTTTTTCTCTTTTTACTTTTTTTGTAACTTTGTATTTGTATTATGCACAGTTTTGTTTGTACATACTCTTAATACATGTCAATACATACATGTGCTCTGTAATAGCAATGATAAAAAAAATATACTCCCAGCATACTGTTGACATCA